>NC_143215.1:3168000-3793000 GCF_030267445.1 Bombyx mandarina
AAAGATCCTATCATAAAATGACTATATTTAAGCAACCAAAGTCAAGGTAAAAGTTTCCTAATAAAACGACTGCGGACATAACTAGGCAGATTTCTAGTAAAGTCAATTGATACATTTGCTTGCTCAAAATGAACCTGCATAATGCACCATATATTCTTAGGGGTGTTAGCAGAGACTAACACATGTCTCCGCTAAATTCTTGTGGAGACAGAATGTATAAAAATACACCAATTTGTTGAAACTACACGCTTGCCGCTTGTTATGTCGAGTACTATGAAATAAACCTTCTCTAATTTGCCAATAAAAACTGTACTTAACAACAACTCATCACAGTCGAATTATGTTTAAATTACCTAGACGTGACATAAAGTACAAACTCAGAAAGTAATATTCATCTTTATTTATTAAATAAACATGGCTCTGGCTTCCTCCGCTACAATGCTATATAAACATTGACTAATTTATAGAGCAATCAGTGTTTTTTGTATCACGGCTATCTTATGACAAAGGACGTACAGCTTAATCCTTGTGCGTACGTTTGCTTTCTTTCTGAAATGACGTTTTGACATTTGAACAAATAGATACTGTCATAATTGGACATTGTTATAATAGAAACACCACTTTTACAGTTTTTTTAGTAACCAATTAAGCCTTTCATACTACAGTGTGATTACGGATGAAATTATGAAACACACTCTGATATTTCTCGTCTAATATGTGTTGTGTAATATAGTACTACCATCGAGATTACGTAGTACATAATATCTCGATGGGTACTACAGTAAAAACTTTTAAGTGTCAAAAACAATTCTACAAACTTTCAACTCGATAGGAATAAGGAAGTCATGCGAATACGTAGGTCTTCAAGGAGCATGTGATATGTATTTGTCATAAAAACAACTTAATTGTAGCAAACGATTACTGGTTTTACAAAAACTCGGAACTATTATTCGGAAATCAATAATTAACTACGCGTAAAAAACGACCCTTAATTTTTTGTATCACTCGGATAAAACTACATTTTTTACTATAAAAAGTATAAAAGTACTATGGAATCGTGAACGAAATCCCTTTACTAGAAGAGCCCTTTGCTTAAAAAGTGAACAAAAAATGCGGAAGCATACCAAGTTTTTCATTGAATTTTGTGGTTAATCGTTCATGGCAAGAAAGATTGACCATAACGTGACTTCCGACGACTTCCGATAACATTATTTCACTTCCTATACCTTTTTGTTTTTAAAATTTTATGGCCTGATTACGAGACCTTTAAGCCTTAGCTTCCTATACCTCTGTCGTAAATAACAAATATCTATATAATATATAAATCTACAGTGGTTTTTACGGATGTTCCGTTATAACTACTGAACCATGCATCCGATTGACTTGAAACATGGTATCCATGTAGAAAATACATGTACTTAATGGATAGGCTAATATTTATATGAGTGTTGGACTCCCTACACCAGTCGCGGGGGCGTTAATGATGATAATCTTTGTGGGGATGAGAAATAATAATGTTAATTTTAAATGCCCGGCGGAGCGAACGGGTACAGCTAGTCTTGTATAGAAACGCCAAATATTACTATATTAGACATAAGTATTTTTGATAAAATGGGAAACAGTAACTAAAACCCATAGACAACAATAATATTGCATTTATAACATGTCTGCCTTCGACCATCTTTGAATTAAGACTATCGGATTCATAATCTGAGTCACGGAACAGTCCTATGTACCTAAATTAATTAATGATTCAGTATTCAATTTCTCGATCACGTGGTCACATGCGACAAAAAAATTGTCTTACTTTTTGTTTCGAGCCCGCGTCATTCTTTCTGTAATGTTTTGTTATTCTCGTATTGTCAATAAACAACAGCATAGAATAACTTACCTGGAAAAAAGAAATTAAATAATTAATACAGAATATTTAATAGTTTATCAACCTTTATAGTTTATCAACCTTATTATTTTTGTAGACAATATATAAAAAGTAATTTACAAGTATAAGTTATTGAACCTATACAGAAGAAAGCCATTTGAATTGGCGATAATCCAGTTCTCACAATATCTTTGGAACCTTCAGGTCTATTTTTCTCTGTATTTTTTTAACGAAGTTCCTTATGGGACGATGCGGAGGGGTACCATAACCGGTAAAAAACGTCCGTAACGTAAGATTTTCATCATTTATGTGTAGTCTTAGTATGATGGCTATACAGTGTCTAATGTATAGTCTACGTGATGACGGTTCTTATTATTATTCATATAAATAGTTGTTTCTTTGTATATTATTATTATATATTTTTATAAATCATAGTGAATAAAATAAAGTTGATAACTTTGTAAAATAGTTTTAATAAAAAAATCATAATAAAAAATGTATACCCGAATAATTATTTTCTTTATACCTCGCATAGAACTTAAAATTAATATTTTTATAATAAGGAACTTCGTTCCTATCCGGGGCCCCACGACACCACACATCTTTTTTACCTTATGTTCCGTGTATTTTGAGGAATTGTTCGAAATAATAAACCCATCATCTCTTTTTACCACGGCATTAGCAACCACGGAGCAGAGTCCATCCACTCTATCTGGAACTGATGAGCTCATACGGCTGTGCAGTTCCCTCCACGCTAGTTCCCTCCACGCTTTTTTTACTGGTGGTAGGACCTCTTGTGAGTCCGCACGGGTAGGTATCACCGCCCTGCCTATTTCTGCCGTGAAGCAGTAATGCGTTTCGGTTTGAAGGGTGGGGCAGCCGTTGTAACTATACTGAGACCTTAGAGCTTATATCTCAAGGTGGGTGGCGCATTTACGTTGTAGATGTCTATGGGCTCCAGTAACCACTAAACACCAGGTGGGCTGTGAGCTCGTCCATCTATCTAGACAAAAAAAAAAAAAACGCTATTTCGCGAGAGCTACTACATGTACTTCTTCAAACGAGATTTGAGAAGAGTCCTGTGCAATATAAAGCGGCGTGGTTCTGCCTCTGACGTTGCTAAGCAACGGCGACTGCTTTTCATCAGGTAGGCCGTTTATTCGTCGGCCGGCATAAAGGCAATAAAAAGGCGCAAATAACAGAGTCTAAAAAAATCATATTCCACAAGATGGCAAGGGTAATCGTAAGCCATTTACGTCAAAATAAGATTTGAGATACATCTTGAGATTTATAATCGAAACATTCCTTGGTAATCGATTCTACAATCACCTATTTATTACGTTCCACTCGATAGTTTTTGTCCCAGCATTATGTCTCAGTAAAAAGTAAAAAAGTTTCGGTTATATTTAGAGTTTTAGTCATAGCATGTAAATAGAAAGGAATGGAAACCCTCTTTATACGATTTCACAGTGAAATTATAATAGGTTTTTTTTTATATATTATATAATATACAATTATTTGTATCCATTTATTTATCCAAATCACGATTTGGTTCCAATTTTTTTTTTCAAAATTAACCTTTACCCTTACTATACCTAGGTATGAATGTTCTAACAGCTCAATAGAGCAATAGAGTATTGTCACTCACATCAACGATAGCCAAAACTGAAATAAAATGTTACTCATTCATTCCAATTTTTGTGGTGTTTTTGCAATAAACAATACGTAAGTTTTAAGATAAAATCATCAATGTAGTTGATGTCAATTATGTATATTATATCCATTATTAAGGATAATTCAAAAACGGCCGGTCAGATAAATTTAACTGGGACTACAAAAAATAATCATCAAAATAGATTCACATAGAAAGAGTTCGGAGGTAACAGACAAACTATTATTCCAAAAATAATATATGTATATATATTTTATTGCTTAGATGGGTGGGTGAACTCACGGCCCACTGGATGTGGTTACCGCAGCCCAAAGACATCTACAACGTAAATGCCGCCACCCACCTTGAGACAACTATACTGAAACCTTAGAACTGATATCTCAAGGTGGGTGGCGCGTTTACATCGTAGATGTCTATGGGCTCCAGTAACCACTTAACACCAGGTGGGCTGTGAGTTGGTCCATCCATCTAAGCAATAAAAATAAAAAATAAAGAAAGATACATGAGTTCCAAAGTCTCCGTTTTTACAGTAGAACAGCTGCCCCGTCCTTCAAACCGAAACGCAGTACTGCTTCACGGCAGAAATAGGCGGGGCGGTGATACCTACCCGTGCGGACTCACAACACGTCCTACCACCAGTAATTACGCAAATTGCAATTTTTGCGGTTTTTGCGGCGGGTTTGATTTTTATTATACGATGTTATTCCTTCATCGTGGTAGTCAATCGTGAATATTTGTTAAGTACGATAGTATTTTATTAGAAAAATTGGTACATGCCTGCGGGATCCGAACACCGATGCATCGCTAAATACGACTGCACCGGACGTCTTATCGTTTAGGTTATGACGACTTCAAATATGATATGACGTACAAACGAATTGATAACCTCCTCTTTATTAGGAAGTCGGTTAAAAACAATACAAACCAATACAAAGTACTCGATTAGTAGAACCAATCTTCAGCGGTGAGTGAAGGTTCGATCAATCTATTGATTTAGTGAGGGTTTTTTTACATCAGTACAGCATCGGGCGTGTCCGACAAGGTTAACGATTCGCTATGCGTTTATAAATACGGTTAGAAACGCTATTTTATTTTAAATATCATTTTATTTGTTTGAAGTACATAACACAAAAAACAACTTAACAGCTTAAAAATACTCGAGAGCAATGAATGCGGGTCATCTAAAGAAACCTATAATTCTTGGAAACTAAGAACGATAGCTTAATAAAATTAACGGTGTTTAATAGACAATATAATACCCCTTAAATGAAAGTAATGAAAGTTATAAGCCACTACATTTTGTTTAATAAAAATTACATAAGAAACTGCTGATCTCGCCTTAAAACCAAAATTAGAAAACATGACATAACCTTGCAGTAACTAAGGAGTTTTAATACCTTAATTTAAAGAGTATTTAATTGTCTACTAAACAAAATTAATTTCATTAAGCTAGCATTCTTAGTTTCCGAGATTTATAGGTTTTTTTAAGTGACCCGGATTCATTGCTCTCGACGGTCGATAGGCAAAGGAGTTTTCACTCCAGTTAATGTTGTTACGGTTATCGGACTAATTACATAGGAGTCAGGGCTTTCTCACAATTCAAACTAGAGGTTTACAAAACAGGTTACTACGCGACATGGAGTCCAGCCCAGAGATACTTAGTCCATTCGGCATGTACCCAAAAAATGCTGGGTGGATTATGAGTCCGCACAGCGTGATACAGCGTGATATTTCGATCACAAAGCATTCGTACATTTCGTTTCAGATATTATGATCGTTCTTCTGATGCATTCCGTTAAGTTCTACGAAGATGCCCAAGTGTGGGAAAATGAAACAATGTCGCTAAACGTGGCTATTCGAGTACCTCCAACAAATCCATCGAAATCACAATTAATGGAGGAGTGCTCTGAGGAATTGTTTGAGATGATTCCATCATTTCGTTTTTATCATCACACCGCCCGCCACCGGAGTAGGGTTCATCCGTACCACCTGGAGCCACTGCGTTCATCCACAGTGCGTTTCCAGAGATCTTTTTGCCACGTACCATCCGGCTATGGAATGAGCTCCCCCTCACGATGTTTCCTGATCGCTATGACATGTCCTTCTTCAAACGAGGCTTGTGGAGCGGACTTAACGGTAGGCAGCGGCTTGGCTCTGCCCCTGGCATTGCTGTAGTCCATGGGCGACGGTAACCATTTGCATTTTAGTATTTATTGAAATGTACAAGTAAGTGAGGGGAAATCAAACAAAATTCCAGAGGACGTTTTTTCAAAGCTTCTTCCAAAAAGTACATAAATTTTTCAATAAATCTCCAAAGTTTTATTGGATATTATTATTAATTTACTGTTATTGAAAAAAAATGTTATTTCGGGTACACTGCAGTTAGATAAAATGCACAATACCACATTCTTAAGTATCATAATATTTGCAATGTCAAACAAAAATGTGCTCTATTCCCACATTTTTTCACTTATACTATAAAATTGTCTGTTTTTTCTGTTATAAATATTGTACATTTCGTGGTCGCGAGTAATTTTGACGAAGGCCATCGAACGAATATACAATATTATCTTTGATTTTGGAGCGACTATTAATTTATATATAACTATTTTCATTAGTTCATAACTTACTTACTTAACTAATATATTAGACTTATTTCATAAGTAAGAAAGCTAGTTATAGTTCAAAATCTGAGACCTACAACAGTAGTATATTAGACATTACATAACAATATTTACTTATAACGTGAAATAATTTTCATGGGACAATAGTGGGCGCCATTATAAATTTTTATCGATGGTATCCCTAAACTAGATGGCTTGTTCCTGGTTGCAGCTATTAAGAGTAATCAAACATTATTTGACATTTTAACATTATGAAGTCGTCGTGGCCTAAAGGATAAAACGTCCGGTGTATTCGTATATAGCGATGCACCGGTGTTCGAATCCCGCAGGCGGGTACCAATTTTTCTAATGAAATACGGTGAAGGAATAATACGTGTAATAAAAATCAAACCCGCAAAATTATAATTTGCGTAATCACTGGTGGTAGGATCTCTTGGGAGTCCGCACGGGTAGGTACCACCACCCCGCCTATTTCCACCGTGAAGCAGTAATGCGTTTCGGTTCGAAGGGTGGGGTAACCGTTGTAACTATACTGAGACCTTAGAACTTATATCTCAAGATGTGGAGCGGACTTAACGGTAGGCAGCGGCTTGGCTCTGCCCCTGGCATTGCTGTAGTCCATGGGCGACGGTAACCACTTAACATCAGGTGGGCTGTGAGCTCGTCCATCAATCTAATCAATAAATAAAAAAAGACCATTTATTAAAAACTAGTCATTTCAACTTTGAGGTCAACGATCTCTGTAAGAAGCAACCGAATAATAACGTGTAAACTTGAAACTGATAAAGGGTATTCAGAATCCATTATAACTATACCCACCCACCCATAGGTGTGGTTTATTTTGTTATTTGTGTTCAATATTTACATGCGTATTTTTCGACTTGTTTTTAGACATTAGCCGGGACCTGAGATCAGGGATATTCATTTAAATATGTACCTTAGAAGTACAACTTAATTATTATAAGTTAAAGTAAATATGAGAGTTTAAGACAGAAAACAGCACGTTCGAGATTAATCAATACCTGTTTCGGCACGTTTGTTCTTATCTGAACATTCTCAACGCAGTTGCAACGAACGAGCCAATGACGTAAATATATGCACAGATTATTATGCATGCATGATATTCTGTAGTGTAGTGCATACAAATTTAGTTTCAAAAAAGGTTTATACTGGGCGTGTGGTGGCCCCACAACTCAGGAATTGTGTCATTAAGTAAGGATCCACCCGATCCTTTATACCACACGCACGATACCACAAGCACCGGTCACCGTCCTCGTCGAACCCGTCGCTTGCGACGAAAGGAGCGAATTAACCCACAGACACAGCCCACTGAGTTTCTCGCCGGATCTTCTCAGTGGGTCGCGTTTCCGATCCGGTGATAGATTCTGTGAAGCACTGCTCTTGCTAAGGCCAGTGTTAGTAGCACTCCGGTTTGAGCCCCGTCAGCTCACCTACATGTTAGGGTGATGCTGAAATAGCCTCTCAAGGCTATCAGCATAGGTTTAAAAAAAAAGAAATGATCTGCATTGTTGGCGGTAAGGTGTTTAATGATATCGCGCGGATAGGTACCTGCCTACCGTTGCTGAAAACTTTAGCGCAAGTGACGATTTTAAATGTCAAATAATAATAAAGTGACCTAACGAGGTACATAAGCCGTGATATCAGCTGCCTTCGACCGCAATACTGGTGGTAGACCCCTTGTGAGTCCGCGCGGATAGGTACCACCACCCTGCCTATTGCTGCCGTGAAGCAGTAATGCGTTTCGCTTTGAAGGGTGGGGCAGCCGTTGTAACTATACTTGAGACCTTAGAACTCATATCTCAAGGTGGACGGCGCATTTACGTCGTAGATGTGTATGGGCTCCAGTAACCACTTAACACCAGGTGGGTAAAAGAAACCGTAATCTAGCATAATTCAATAACACCACACACGTTCAAAGACAAAAAAAAACATATTTTAACGTATTACTTAAAAATGTTTTTTTTTTCTCGGAATCGTGATACACGCGCAACGGATTCATCATATCGCACACGACCAAACAACATGTGCGACAAAAGGCGGGACAAACAAACATCGAAACAATGCGATGATTCAGCTCGCACTTGTCCACGGCAAACAGTACCATGCTCGGCACACGGTTACTAGTTTTAAGTACTACAAAGATAAACACACTGAATCTACGTAGGTAGGTAAATACGATTAAATTCGAAACGAGACAGGAAACATTCCTTGGTAGTTACAAATTGTAGTATCTGTGCCTCATTTGTACAGATTATACTGTTACGCGCTGGGACTCGGGATAAATAAATGTTCCACCAAAGTATATACAACTTAAAACTGTATTTATCACTTAGAACACACACAAAACACTTTAAAATTCTCAATTCGCTTCTTCCGCTTCGCTTCAGGTGATCGGTTCGCTGTTTCGCTTCGAGTAGTTCTGATTATTAACTGACTGCGTGCCATCTCTGCAACGCTTTTATAGACGAGACGAAATCCCTAGAATCGTCGAAAATATTCCACATAAATCGAGTATTGTGTGTTTCCGCTATCTGACAATAGATGGCGTTGTACTTCTCGAGCGTTCTAGATGATACTAGATCCATCGATATTCGTTCGACTATTCGGCGATAGATGGCGTTACTCTTACCGGCGTAACCACGGAATAGATAAATAAGGTGGCGTAACAATACTAAACGTCATAATGTTTTTACAATTAGCGAAACGTAATAAAAAACATCGGAAAACCGATCACTTTCTCGTTTTTTTTGGCGGAACTATTTTTATACCTCTTCTAGGCTGTATGCCTAGATTTAACGCTTAATTTACATCAACAAGAAGACACAACTACGAAAATCTTTGGTAATTTTAGCCCAATTTCTTATTTTCTAATGTAGTGGAAATATCACCAGCAACTGGAGATTATTTCATTTTATACGACGTCAAGCTTAGAAAACAGGAACAATACATACGTTGTCACATCTCAGATACATAGTCAAGGCTTCATATAAAAAAATATCTGTGTATTTTAGAATTATAGTATTCCTCCTCCCTGTAGAGAAAAACAAAAGAAAATTCAAAAATGTTGAAAAACTGAAAACATTTATCTTTTACAATACACAATGAAATTTCATACCCTACATTTTTGCTTCAACACTTGGACACGGTAGCGTACGTAAGCTGTTTATCTTTATCGTCGTGAAAATGGAAAATAAATTAAATGACGTTTGTGCCACATACCTACATACACTTTACGGCCATTAATTATTACAACTTGTCACCGAACTTACAATCATTTGTTTTCAATTTTAACTGACTGGTGCCGGAGAAATAAAGGAATTTATTTGAAAATTTACATCTAAAATAGATACTTAACGAGTCCCTTGTAATTTATTTTTATAAAACATACATGATAACTCCGCATTTAGATATATTTATGCTAAGCTGAGAAGCTGAGAAGTGCGCGTTTGGAATGGTATGGACATGAGATGAGACGAGATGAAAATGAGGTTGGTAAGAAAATGTTGACTATGAATGTGGAAGGATATTGAGGAAGAGGTAGACCTAAGAAGAAATGGATGGATTGCGTGAAAGACGATATGGGTAAGAGGGGAGTGAACGGAGAAATGGTATATGATAGAAGAGTATGGAAGGAGAAAACATGTTGCGCCGACCCCAGGTAACTGGGAGAAGGGCAGGATAATCATGATGATGATATGATTTAAACTGCCAAGACATGCCTAGGGAGAACTGAAACTCGACTGAAATTGAAAACTAAATTCAATTACTGATGTAGAAGAATGCGTATAAAGTTAATATAGGCAACATTAGGAAATTGTGTAAAAACAAATAGTTTGTCGGTATATACTTTAAAAAAAAATATCATTTTTTAAGAAATAAATTTTTACTTCATTTTTTTTAATTTCAAAAGCCAAAGACAATCCATTGTTATTTTATACAAGGTTACCGTATACACAAAGTAAATGGCACCTGAATCATAGCTCACTGAATTTGGCCCCACTTTTCTTGATTTTAGGATTTTTTTTAATTGTTTGTTCATCGTTTGTTCGTTAATGTTCGAATGTAAAAATTGTTTGTTCGTCTTTTATTTAGTATTTATAATTAATTAAACAAATGATCACCCTTAAGTTGGCCTCCTTTACTAGATATCTTTATTTTTATCGCTCAGATTAATTAATTTTGATCAATTATCCTTTGTTCGACGACTATTGGCGATTGTTCGATCATAAAAACAATTAAATTCTCAATTATTAATTATTTTATATCTAATAAGCAAACCATCACCTCACGCCACCTTTTTGATTTTCGGATTTTTTTTATTTTTAAGATTTTTAAAAGATGATATACGGTTACGGGAATAAAGAACTAAAAAATTATTTACACTATATTAATAGCAGAAATTTATAATTACTTACTTCGATCAATATTATTGATCGAAGATTACTTACTTAAATTAGTACGCGGCAGAAACTTGTCGATAGAACGATAGTAACAAAACACGAACGAATAGAATCATATACGCAAAGAAGGAAGAGTCACCTAAATCGATCTAATCGGCTTAACGAGATAGAATAGAATAATAACTTTTATTGAAACTACTTAGAGCACATGTTAAATTGATCGTAAAGTTTCACATGTAACCTTTTGATTATTGCTCGTAGCATTCTTCAGAACAATATCGTGTCGAAACGCTAGCGTCTCCTCTCCTAATTAACATTTTTCTTAGTTACATTAACAATAAAGGCTTTGGACCCGTTTAATGGGCATTTCATTCTTTTTTTTAAATGAGAGAGAAGCGGTGAAGTGCATATTACCTGTGATGCTACCACAGTCAATAAACTTCGTCTTTTTTTTCCCTATATAGCCTTGAGAGGCTATTTCAGCTTCACCCTAACGTGTAGGTGAGCTCACGGGCTCAAATCGGAAGTGTTGAGCAATGCTTCGCAGAATCTACCACCGGATCGGAAAGCGACCCACTGAGATTGCCTTACTATTTCAAGTTGCTTCAACGAAAACTTTGATGGACACGAAGTTTGATGTTTTCATCGTGAATTTTCAAACTCTTTGGAGGCATAGGCTATCTGTTCTATGACCAATGGCGCCCTGCTCCCTGCCACATCAATCTTGCAATCTATATGTGCTATTCAGTGGCGGATTAAAGGTCCAGAGCGCCCTAGGCAATCACTTTATCGGCGCCCCTGTTCCGGCCAGCTATTATAATACTATAAATTTTAATGTTGTATCATCAAACCCTAGACTATAGTAGACCAGGACCCTTGTACTTACGCTAAGGCGCGAATGAAATATGACGTTATAGCTGTGAAGAAATCAAGAGGGACGACAGAACGAACATCGAAATTCATGATTCCTCTCTGCTCTGGGAAATAGGCCAAATTGGAATAATCTATTATAGATTTAGATTATAGATCAGCATTTAGTTCTTAATCGTCGATATGTTATTTTCTTTATTTATTTAAAAATTCTGAGCTCGCGCGCCCCTTGCAACTACACGCCCCTAGGCACGTGCCTAGTTTTCCTTGCGGGTAATCCGCCTCTGGTGCTATTTATTCATTTATGTTAGCATTTTTTTATCTACTGTTCGTTTCTACCTTCCATCAAATTGTCAAAATGAATTCATCAAGAAAATCATACGTAATATGAAGGATTTCAGCTTGAGTTGAGGTTAAGATCATCATTGAGATTCACACGTTTTCCTGTACAAATAAAGGTTTTTACCCGAAATGAACATTCAAGTAAGCAATGTTTGTATGTAGCCTCGCAGATACCATTCATGTATTGCATTAATGTCTTATTCGTACAGGTTTTAGTAGTTACATTTACTTGTATTTGTCCTTAACCTTAAAAGGAGGAAATTTTAAGAAAAAAATAAAAAAGAATCTGTATCTGTGAAGCCCTTGTTTACTTTTGTCATACAAGGTATTATTACCATCGCCAATGGACTTCGCCAAGGCCCAGAATACGTAACCTTCAATGTAATCTTTAGAAACGTTCATTACTTCTTCACGACCAAACTATTTACTCACAATTCAAACACTATCTAACCAGTTCAATAATTACGTATTCAGAACCCGTTCGACATAACAGAGATCACATCTAATATTAGATCTATTCCATTATTTTTGCAAAAAAAATTTTATGATACACGAAATTATAGAGTAGCCCTTTCAAGATGTTATTTTGATCACGAAACGCGAAACTTTTCTTCAACAACAGTGGCAACTGTTTATGAGACATATTGTAAGTCATACTTTACGAAAGCTTCGCATCGAAGTCACTAAATAAGTCCAACTTTAAAAACGAGACCTTTCAAACAAAATTAGTCAATCTCTATATATAAAAATGAATTGCTGTTCGTTAGTCTCGCTAAAACTCGAGAACGGCTGGACCGATTTGGTTAATTTTGGTCTTGAATTATTTGTGGAAGTCCAGAGAAGGTTTAAAAGGTAGATATATATCAAAATTCCTTTTGTTTGTTTTATGTTTATTTTATACAAAAGTTTAGGTCTTTTATTTATCGATTGAGGCACTACGAAGTCTGCCGGGTCAGCTAGTCTTCAATAAAAATATACGAATAGTTTATAACACCGGAGCTAGCCAAAACAAGACATTAAAAAAAAAACATTTTTGTATCCTCTTGATCATCACGGTCAGGATATTAATCCGAAGTGATAAATTCATCGAAGCATCATCTGTCCTTAATACGTATGAAAATTTTCAAATTAATTGGACGTCTTGGACTTAGTGAAAATAAAATTCAAAGTTTCCGTTACTTTTAGACAGGCAAATACAGATCAGGCTAATACAAACACATTACCATAAAAACGTACAAAAATTACCAAACATATCCACAACAAGTCTACAACCAGCAAGGCCTAACAAAGAAAAAAAACCCTGATTCTTTTCATTTCCATTTTCCTCGAAGACAATTTATTTGCATTTGCGTTATTGAGGTCAAACGAATGACCTGATTACGGAACGTTTCGTCCCTGGAAAGGGACAGGTCGACGGGCATTGCCCAACTTATGTAATTAAGCTGTGTGTAGTTGTGTGTGTACGTAATCAAAGAGCGTGAAATAACTCGTAACGTAACATAATCGAACCACTATTGTCCATTGAAAAGGCAATAAAATTAGAATGTTCTGGATTGGTTTCATCATCATAGTCATCTCAGTCTATACCCGTCCACTGCTGAATACAATCTTCAAACGATCTCCAGTGCGGCCGGTCCGTTGCCACCTGCATCCAACGTGACTTAGCAATTTCCACTAGATCAGAGTGTGGCTCTTTGAACTCTTGCGTGTGGCTCTGGCACAATTATCCTACTGGCTTGCCCGGCTTCTAATATTATCCGGCTGTAGACGAAAAAGCCGGTTAATAGTATGTACCCCGGACTGAGGTCGATTATCTATACTAATATACTACAGTGGTTTTTACGGATGTTCCGTTATAACTACTGAACCATGCATCCGATTAACTTGAAACTTGATATCCGTGTATAAAATACGTGTACTTAATGGATGGGCTTAATACTTATATGAGTGTTGGACTCCCTAATAATAATAACAATAAATAATAATGTTAATTTTCAATGCTCAGCGAAGCGGGTGAGTACGGCTATTATATATATTAATCGAAGCAGTATACAATGTAGCATTTATTTTATGATTTGCAATAATAATTTATTACAAAAAAATGTATTATTTAAAAAAAATATCTTTTTAATTTTAAATAATTCTTATGCATTATTACGAAATGTTAACACAAACAATATGTATATTGTATAATGTTTACTACATTTACAAACAGTTTTTTTTTTACATTGGTTGTGGAGCTCACAACCCACCTGGTGTTAAGTAGTTACTGGAGCCTATAGACATCTACGACGTAAATGCACCACCCACCTTGAGGTATAGGTTCTAAGGTCTCAAGTATAGTTACAACGACTGCCCCACCCTTCAAACCGAAACGCATTACAGCTTCACGGCAGTAGGATTAACAAGCTCGTTGGTTTATTACATGAAATATAGTAACTTCTTTCCTGTACAAGCGACGTCTTCCGGTGACAAAATCAGACTATCTTAAGACATTTAATAACATTGTTTACCAGAACATGAGCAATAATACTAAAACAATACGAAAGTAAATCTTTTTTTTTATGAATTAGGATGTACATGTATTTATATTTAATTGAATTGAAAGCAATACTTTCTACATAATTAGTTCTTTTATATAGTTTTTCAGTTCCAAAGAACGTTCTCGATATTGTTATTGTTTGTTCCCGAAAGTTCTGCTGTTTTTGTTATTTAGTTTGCAAGACTTGTCAGACGGGTCGTTTAAGCAAATTTCGAAGAGGAATCTCGCTTTTGAACCGACTGTAATGTGCGAGATGAATTATATTGCCAATTACTGGTGGTAGGACCTCTTGTGAGTCCGCACGGGTAGGTACCACCGCCCCGCTTATTTCTGCCGTGAAGCAGTAATGCGTTTCGGTTTGAAAGGTGGGGCGGCCGTTGTGACTATACTGAGACCTTAGAACTATATCTCAAGGTGTGTGGCGCATTTACGTTGTGCATGTCTATGGGCTCCAGTAACCACTTAACATCAGGTGGGCTGTAAGCTCGTCCACACATCTAAGCAATAGCGCTTTTAAGTCCGTTAAATTTGTAAATCAATAATAAGGAAACTCGTTGATTTTTTCCCGGGCTATAGAGCTGTTTGTATATCTATCTGGTCATCAAGTTCCAGGCGATTTCTAAATGCGTCCGTAAAATCACGGTCCAGTCAACACATTTACGGTAGGTAGCGGCTTAGCTCTGCCCATAGAATTGCTGACGTCCATAGGCGCCGGTAACCACTCACTATCAGGTGAGCCGTATGCTCGTCTGCCTACAAGGGCAATAAAAAAAAACAAAAAAAAACATTGTCGTATTTATTATAGTAACCACTTAACATCAGGTGGGCTGTGAGCTCGTCCACACATCTAAGCAATAAAAAAAAAGTGTATAGAAATTACGATAATAGTGGAACGACTTTTGAACCGATGTGTTACAATAATATAGTAATTGAACCATTTGAGGAATCCATAAATGAATATTGTAAAAATGATAGTTTGTCTGCCTCTACGTATGTCAGTCAATTAAACCAGGACAGCCTAACAAACAGAAATGAAATTTTGTGTTTGTACCTGAACTAAAACTGTGATACGGTAATCATGGTAAATTATATGGCGAGTATATCTGCTATAATAAATACGACAATGTTTTTTTTTTTGTTTTTTTTTTTATTGCCCTTGTAGGCAGACGAGCATACGGCTCACCTGATAGTGAGTGGTTACCGGCGCCTATGGACGTCAGCAATTCTATGGGCAGAGCTAAGCCGCTACCTACCGTAAATGTGTTGACTGGACCGTGATTTTACGGACGCATTTAGAAATCGCCTGGAACTTGATGACCAGATAGATATACAAACAGCTCTATAGCCCGGGAAAAAATCAACGAGTTTCCTTATTATTGATTTACAAATTTAACGGACTTAAAAGCGCTATTGCTTAGATGGATGGACAAGCTCACAGCCCACCTGGTGTTAAGTGGTTACTGGAGCCCATAGACATCTACAACGTAAATGCGCCACCCACCTCGAGATATAAGTTCTAAGATCTCAGTATAGTTACAACGGCTACCCCACACTTCGAACCGAAACGCATTACTGCTTCACGGCGGAAATAGGCGGGGTGGTGGTGGTACCTACCCGTGCGGACTCCCAAGAGGTCCTACCACCAGTGATTACGCAAATTATAATTTTGCGGGTTTGATTTTTATTACACGATGTTATTCTATCACCGTGGAAGTCAATCGTGAACATTTGTTGAGTACGTATTTCATTAGAAAAATTGGTACCCGCCTGCGGGATTCGAACACCGGTGCGTCGCTTCATTCGAATGCACCGGACGTCTTATCCTTTAGGCCACAACGACTTCAAACATACAATATATTTAAGCAAATGTTCAATTTCAGTAAACAATCTATGAACTTTTCCGTTCTGCTCGCGCTCACCATATTATTATGAAACAATCTATGAACTTTACAGTTTTGCTTTCACTCATCATAATATGGCATCCAAAACTATGCAGTTACATCTTAAACAGTCTTATTAGACTTCTTAGAATACTTAAATCAATTGATTTTTTAAGCTGTCAATGCGCAATCTTGTATTGTTTTATTTAAATTTTCGTAAATTTTTTAGGTTAATTCAAATTGAAAACAAAGGTCGCGTAACCTTTAAAATAATTACGGAAATAACTTAAGTACCTACTTTACTAGTCAATAATAAATATCGAATTCAATAAACATTTAAAAATATATATATCAAATTTATTATTGTATAATGTGATTATTCTAATTGTTCTGTTGTTATAATGGAACGGGAATTTATTGATAGTTGTTAGCATAAGAATTAACAGTCATTTCATACAACTATTGAAACAAACCGATGGTTCGTGAAAACCACATATATGACTATGATTGCCTATGTAATTAATTTTACGGCACTCTCACTAATTGCTCTGACCGTAAAATAGCATTCCAACATTTTTACAGGTTCGTTCCAGACGTTTAGTATAAATCTTTTTGCAAAAACGCGTCTTCTAGTGGAAAAACAAAATATATATGAATACAAAAATGATTTTTATTTTTTTTGCTTAGATGTGCGGACGAGCTCACAGCCAACCTGGTGTTAAGTGATTTCTGAAGCCCATAGACATCTACAACGTAAATGCGCCACCCACCTTGAGATATAAGTTCTAAGGTCTCCAGTATAGTTACATCGGCTGCCTTACATTTCAAACCGAAACGCATTACTGCTTCACGGCAAAAATAGGCGGGTCCTGCCACCAGTAAAAACTATTACTATTACTATTGCATGATTGTAGTTTTACAAAAAGACATCATTCAAAATCAAATAATTAAATAGCATTTTCCGTTCAGGATCATCGTTGAAGATCGTTGGAGAAGTTAAGGAATAAAAAAAAAATTAAAAAAAACAATTTTAAATGACTTCAAATTTAAGTACTTAAAGTTTTTATTTTTTCGTATATTAAGAGAACTGGATCTGATAATGTATATTATATCTATTTTAATATAATATAATATATACATACATAATTAATTAGTTATAAATAATTACACACACACACACATTTACTTGAAGATTTAACAGTATTAATAAAACTTCTATATGAATCTGAGAAGAGACATTCAGTAGTCAGTCAAAGTCCTATTGCTAATATAACAACGAAGATCCCCCACTTACTCATTAACTATATATACAACGATACCGGTGGTAGTACCTCTTGTGAGTCCGCACGGGTAGGTACCACCACCTGCCTACTTCGGCCGTGAAGCAGTAATGCATTTCGGTTTGAGGGGTGGGGCAGCCGTTGTAACTATACTTGAGACCTTTGAACTTGTATCTCAAGGTGGGTGGCGCATTTACGTTGTAGATGTCTATGGACTCCAGTAACCACTTAACACCAGGTGGGCTGTGAGCTCGTCCAACCATCTAAGCTATAAAAAAAAAATTACAGTGTAGTTAACATAACAACACACGAGGAAATATCCGGTTTGAAGATACGCGACGTGTTTATCAAAAGGCTCTATTCATGGAAGACAAAAAGCCACATGTTATTATTGAAGTTAGCAAAGAAGAAGCAAATATATGTACCTATTTAATTAAAGCATAATGAGCGTATGTGTTGTTTCGAGTTCTTCAATAAAATTGTTAATAAATGGATACATTAACGACGACAGTGACAGCGAGCAACGGAATTTGTAGATTCTAGTACTCTATTTGATTGTTAAAGTAATTCACACGTTCCTCCAGCTCGAGGAGGAAGAAAATCAACTCTGAGGTCGTAACTCGATACTCGATCCACATTCATGTCATTACGGATCCTCCCGATCCATCAACGGTGCTTTTAGCCACACCACAAGCACCGGTCACCGTCCTTGACGAACCCGTTGCTTGCGACGAAGGGCTCGACGAGCGAATTAACCCACAGACACAGCCCACTGAGTTTCTCGCCGGATCTTCTCAGTGGGTCGCGTTTCCGATCCGATGGTTGATTCTGCGAAGCACTGCTCTTGCTAGGGCCAGTGTTAGCATCACTAGGTTTGAGCCCCGTGAGCTCACTTACTAGTTAAGGTTACGCTGAAATAGCATCTCAAGGCTATCAGCTTAGGTAGGAAAAAAAATAGAGATCGACATCTGGTCCGTTCCCGCGAAAGTTGAGAGGTTTCATGCCGGGACAAATAAAGCTACTATAGCATACCAAGCTACTATACAATCCCACAAGTCCTTGAAACCAAACTGTAAGAAACAATTAACGCTATTTCCTCGTATCCGCTTTCTCGTGAGCTTCTCAAACATCCAACATCATACATAACATCCTATAACAGCATCTCATGTTCGTGTAGTGCGAATCTAATGTGAGTTAAGCCGTGTATTGTGATTACTCTGCCTTTCCAATCTGCGACTTATTATCGTTTGCAAAACGAAATTACCTTTTACTTTCAATTTAACGTTTACACGTAACACGATTGCGCTCGATATTAAAATTTAACAACATCATTACTAAGCAAAAATACTTGTTTAAATGACGATGTTAGCTATCGTTAGCGATGAAGAGTATAGTTCTCTGTGGAAATTTGTTCTTTTTTTATTATTATTGCTTAGATGGATGGACGAGCTCACAGCCCACCTGATGTTAAGTGGTTACTGGAGCCCATAGACATCTACAACGTAAATGCGCCACCCACCTTGAGATATAACTTCTAAGGTCTCAAGTATAGTTACAACGGCTGCACCACCCTTCAAACCGAAACGCATTACTGCTTCACGGCAGAAATAGGTAGAGTGGTGGTACCTACCCGCGCTGACCCACAGGAGTTCCTACCACCAGTAATAATGTTCTGTGATAATAATATGATAGTTTTAATTCGATTATAAAAGCAATGTTAATTAGTATTGAAACGATAAATTGTACGATAAACAAATAGTATCAAGAAGATGTTTCTTCGGTCACTATAGAAGGGCACACTTAATTTCCAGGGTAATGTACAGATAACAACGTGCGACTAATGACTATACCCGTGGTAGATTCAGCGCCGGGTGGATCAACTGAAGCTATAAGTTTTTAGATCAGAAGTTGTCGCGGCCTAAAGGATAAGACGCTGTACATTCTATATCGAGCGAAGCGGCTGTGTCGGTGTTCGAATACCACACGCAGGTACCAATTTTTCTAATGAAATACGTTCTTAACAAATGTTCACGAATGGTTTCCACGGTAAAGGAATAACACGGCCTCAAAAAAAGAAATCCTGCAAAAATTTTAATATGCGTAATTGCTGGTGGTAGGATGTCTATTGAGCCCGCACGGCGACATCACCACTCTGTCTATTACCTACTACTACTATTGACTACTGCCGTGAAGCAGTAATGCGTATCATTTTGAAGGGTCAAGCAACCGTTGTACTGTAAAAACTGAGACTCAGAGCTCATACTTTTTGTGATCTATGCCTATGGATTCCAACGACCATTTAACACCATTTTGGCATTAAAAAAAGATCTACACCTCATAAGTAGACCAGGCGTATATCGAGCATTCAATTTGCAGGCGGACCAGTTTTGGCTAGAGTTAAATAATCTGTACTCAAAGAAATAAGCATGAAGAAATAAATACCAATGATAATAAGCGTGAAGACCTATTTTAAACAAAAAAAAAACATGTGTGCAATTCACACGTGGTAGAAGTGAAATCTTCAAAAATGTTGACTTCAAGACAATGAGACGAATGCAAAATTTCGGGAAGAGAATAATTGTAGGTTTTAGTAATGATCATATTTATACAAAGTTTGATAATTATTTTAATTTTATTTGTATAACTACTAGCGACCCGCCCTCGCTTCGCTTCGGAAACTGTAATTTATTATTGATTTCTCCACTATTTAATGGAATTTATTATACATATAAACCTTCCTCTTCAATCACTCTTCTATTTAAAAAAAAGCATCAAAATCCGTTGCGTAGTTTTAAAGATTTAAGCATACATAGGGATATAGGGACAGAGAAAGCGACTTTGTTTTATAATACTATGTAGTAATATTATATAGACAATAGGACAAAGAGAGCCATTAATATAAGAAACACTGTAATGCTCCCTATCTCATTTTCTCCCACATTAAATCTTATGAAAATATGTGTCTGTCTCTTTTTACTGTCGCTTTTTCGTTTCATTGACTTTCGAATCACAACGATGCTAATAAGATGTTCTACGAATGCTATTCTAAGTGTGATCGATAAAATATCCTCATATAGTTAATTTGTTATATTTTAACCTAGTTGACGTATAAAAACCCTAAGACATCTTAAATATTATCACAACGCAAGTATACGCACACTGCTCTGCAATAGGATATGTCACGCCTTTTATATTTGATTAATCTCACTTTATCACACATTGTTATCACTTACAATGCTCTCAAAATCCATCGACAATACTTTGTCAAATGTTGACATAATTTGAATTAGCGCGTATGAGACGAAAAAAAGACAAGGTACTTTTTTGCGTTTTATTAGTAGCTTATATTTGACAGGGTCAATTTTTACGAGGCCGTCATTTATTTCAATTGAACATGTGGGATAGGCGTTATAGAAATATCTTTCGGCAGTCACGTTGTGTGCACGACTATGTGCTCCCATAGGAAACGTTAAGTTTATAGCTAATAAAAAAAAAAAAAAAAAAAAAATAATAGAGATTATTAAACGTGTTCTTAACACGACATTCATGGTACATACATGAATTCCCAATATGTCGGCGTTCGGTAGATTACTAGAACGTTGAGTAATAGTGTGTAAAATGCAAATAGCCGCGAAAGTTTAAAACAATACGTAACAAAAAAAAACGACTATGCCGTTTGACAATTTAGAGACATAGACAAAGGCAGCGTTTGCGTATTTAAAAAAAAAAACCTTTGTGATGATTCATTAAAGGAGAAAACGTCAACACGAAAAGTCGATTTCGCTTTTCACGTATGTAATTTCAATTCGCATTGCAGTTGTTCTTTTTGGTGTTAAAATCTAGGAATAAGGTAGGTAATAAGGCAGAAACCGCATTTTGAAACCATACTCTTCGATTATTCCTTACCGAACAAAAACTACGTGTAAAACTTATGTCAAAAAGACCGTGAGTTGGTCTGGAAAGAGAAGTCTCTGTAAGGAACTTAAAAACTTACATAACGTAAATAGAGACATTGGGAATTATTTCACCCACCCACCCATATTGGGAATTATTTCACCCACCCACCCACCCGCGCGGACTCACAAGAGGTCCTACCACCAGTAATTACGCAAATTATAAATTTGCGGGTTTGATTTTTATTACACGATGTTATTCCTTCACCGTGGAAGTCAATCGTGAACATTTGTTAAGAGCGTATTTCATTAGAAAAATTGGTACCCGCCTGCGGGATTCGAACACCGTTGCGTCGCTAGATACGAATGCACCGGACGTCTTATCTTTTAGGCCACGACGACTTCTAAATATGTACCTACATGCGTTGTTATTTCAAAACAACACAGCAACGAACGGCTGCGTAATATTACGATGGGATACGATTATAATTCTACCTTGCAAAATCATATCGATTGCTGTCGGTAACCGTTTATTTGTGTCGATTCATCGATAAAAAATACCTGTTACGTATTTTTTTTTCTTTTTATATTATTTATACATTTTTATAAACATGTTGCAATCATTTAATATGATTTATAAAGTCAGTCCGGAGAGAAGGATCTCTGTTAGTGTAATGAGGTAGAGTGATTTTTTAAAAAAAAGGAGTTGGTTTCGTCAATTTACTAGGCAGGTATGGGCTCTTGTGAGTCCGCAAGGGAAGGTACCTCCATCCTGCCTATTTCTGCGTGAAGCAGCAATGCGTTTCGGTTTGAAGGGTGGGGCAGCCGTTGTAACTATACTTTTTTACGCAATTTACGTTTTAGATGTCTATGGGCCCCGATAACTATTTAACACCAGGTGGGCTGTGAGATCATCCACCCATCTATGCAATAAAAAAATAAATAATAAAAAATTTAGAAAACAGAATATATTCTTAGAGGAAGATAAGGAGTGTTCGGTTATGATAAATGATAGTGAAATAAATTGGAAAACGTCATTTGGGAAGATTAACCCACTGTTGTAACTAGAAAGGCCGCCGTGCTACTGTTAATCCTTCGTTCATATAACAAAGATTTACTTGCGTAATTACTGGTGGTAGGACCTCTTGTGAGTCCGCGCGGGTGGGTACCACCACCCTGCCTATTTCTGCCGTGAAGCAGTAATGCGTTTCGGTTTGAAGGGTGGGGCAGCCGTTGTAACTACTTGAGACCTTAGAACTTGTATCTCAAGGTGGGTGGCGCATTTACGTTGTGGATGTCTATGGGCTCCAGTAACCACTTAACACCAGGTGGGCTGTGAGCTCGTCCACCCATCTAAGCAATAAAAAAAAAAAAAAAAAACTTATCAATTACGACATATGATTCAAATTCCTATAAACGCGGTAAGATTAAAACTCTAGATTGTTAAAAACTCCATGCTGTTAGAATAAGATTCTTATAACTTTATGTAATTTAATGAATTTAGTCGGCAAAGATAGTGTTGTATTCAGAGCCGGACGGAATAAAGTAATACAATTGATAGTAATCTTTTTGTTTCCCTCATCGACAACGATGTTTCAGTGTGATGTAGGTTGTTGATGGTTTTTCTGTACGGTGACAAGGCTATGGTAGCGCGTGCAACACGCAAGGTCGCATATGAATCCTATTATTTTATTTCCATTAAATTATTTCTGCACTCCGTATATTACTAGTTATTGAAAACTAAATAAATCGAGAATATTTAATGTACTTAATGGTAGGACTTAGTGTTCGTCAGGGTACCATCACATAGCTGGTATTTTTTCTCCTGGCTATTCGTTGGTAGCCTACTGAGCTATTACAGCTTCTCACGGACGGGTAGATGAGCTCACGGGCTCAACCTGAGAAAATTTGCTAACACTAGCCCTAGCAAAAGTGCCTCGTAGATTCTTTTTTTTTTTATTGCTGAGATGGGTGGACGATCTTACAGCCCACCTGGTCATCATCATCATCATCATCATCATCATCAGCCTTTATCTGCCCACTGCTGGACATAGGCCTTCCCCAATGCCTTCCACATAATGCGGTCCTCCGCCTTCCGTACCCAACGACTTCCCGCCGTGCGCACTAAGTCGTCAGTCCACCTGGTTGGAGGACGCCCCACGCTCCTTGTACCCATCCGTGGCCTCCATTCGAGGACTTTCCTCCCCCACCTAGCGTCGCTGGCTCGACAGATGTGACCGGCCCATTGCCACTTCAGCCTGCTAGCTTTGAGAGCTATGTCGTCGACTTTGGTTCTCCGTCGAATTTCTTCGTTCCGGATTTTGTCCCTTAGAGAAATACCTAGCATAGCTCTCTCCATCGCCCGCTGTGCGACTCTTAACTTATGGGCCAGCCCTGCCGTCAGTGTCCAGGTTTCCGCGCCGTAGGTCATAGCGGGGAGAATGCACTGGTTAAAGACTTTTGTCTTCAGGCATTGAGGAATTTGCGAGATGAGGATTGCACGGAATTTCCCAAATGCCGACCAACCCAGTCGTATGCGTCTCTCAATCTCTGTATTGAAGCCCACTTGGTGTTAAGTGGCTATTGGAGCCTATGAATATTAGGCAGGATGGTGGTGCCTACCCGCGCGGACTCACAAAAGGTCCTACCACCAGCAATTACGCAAATTATAATTTTGCGGTTTTGATTTTTATTACACGACTAGCGACCCGCCCTCGCTTCGCTTCGGAAACATAAAAACACACATGAAATCAAAAAAAAAAAATTAATAAACAATTTAAAAAAGTATCCTATGTTCATCAGGGACAATGTCGGCTTCTAATGGAAAAATAATTTTTCAAATCGGTCCAGTAGTTTCGGAGCCTATTCGAAACAAACAATCAAACAAATCTTTCCTCTTTATAATATTAGTATAGATGTTGTCCCTTCACCGTGGAAGTTAATCGTGAACATTTGTTGAGTACGTATACGTACATTAGAAAAATTGGTTTTGTTGAGTACGTATACGTACATTAGAAAAATTGGTACCCGCCTGGGATTCGAACACTGGTGCATCGCTCAACACGAATGCACCGGAAGTCGTTCCACCATTCCGAATAGTTCTAACGTGTTGTCCATGCGTTCCGACTTGAAGGATAGACGTTATAGTGACACAATGAATACAGTTGGGTCTTCGACCTCATGTCTCAAGGTAACTTTCATGCCATCTCCGGTACTCATTGGATTGTCTGAGTCAAGCCGTGAGAAGAATATAAAAAAAAACACATCTATCTACAGTTACTATATCTTATATTTCTTGAAATCACCATCGCAACAAGATAACAATCATTTCTAATAAAACGTCTCTGTTATCGGAGATTATTATAAACAGAGTCAGACCCGGATTAAAGGAACATAAATAACATTAAAAACGATCGATTTATCGAAAGAAAAAATATTCTGCCATTAAAAGAATACCAGTTTAAAACTAAAAATAGAATACAACAATTATTAAATTATCGGAAATATTTCTATAAAAACCGGTTGCAACCATAACTATAAGCACTGATTGATGACTCTTCGAAATCAACCCAACAAATTATAAAAAGTAATCACTTATAGCCTCCATAGATAGTGTGTTCTAATATAAATGATTCTCCGGTTATTTCTATGCGTATTGGTTCTATGACTTCTATTCGTTTGAATTTAAACATGGTATTGTCGTTTTTAGCACTTGTAATTAATTAATTAGCGTTATAGGCTTCACGGAAAACGTCTAGTATGAAAACTACCATCAATATACAATAGATGGCTTGGTGATTCAACAATAGCGTTTGGATAAAAACATAAATCGTATTTCATATATTTAATAATTGAGACGCGCTAAATTAGGTTCAATTTTTTTATTCAACTTCTAATTCCGACTTTAACATATAAATAGAGAATACTTTATTAATTTCATAAACAAAATAGTTATCAGAATATATTTCGTAACTCAAGAATCTCATACAATTTTATTATTAAGAAGAAAAAAAAAAGAAGGAAATCATACCTACCATGAAACTTCGTTATCAACTACACAATGGCTAATAAATTCATTATTATCGATACCAACTTTCCAAGTACACGTACATTTCCGATCCTTGACATGCATATATATAATAAATTTAATAACTACGTATTAGACAAGTCACAAGAGGATATTTCGAAATCAACAAAATTATTTATCGATATTCGACTGTAAGCTCTATCGTACGTATCTACAGAATATCGATAAAATGACGTGCAGGTAATTGAAAAGATGAAAAAAAAAAAACACTGAATTGGAACGCGTACGGGACGTGAACGCTGAAACTTATGAGATAAAGCGATTTCGCGTCTTAATTTCACAACTCGATAGTATCGCAATAAAGTCGGAAAGCAATTTGAAAATTGGAAAATATAATTATGAAATTTTTGCATTATCAACATTACAATATTACGACAATACATTTAAAATAATAATAGAACACACGTACAAACAATAACCGGCATCGATATTCAAATGCAACGTTTTACAGTTGACATTATTATAGTTAAGAAACTTGACGTGAAGTTTACTAACTTTTTTTTTTGGTGACGCAAGTATCAATTACAACAGTGAAATATCCATCTTTATCTGTAATATAATACGATTCGTGTTCATATATGCTATATCGTTAATATTTATTGTTATAATTATATGTAATAAAATGTCACAACTAACCTAGTTATCTGTGTACACAATGACATACATAGTATTACGCTTTCATTCTTACGTCCTACTTTTTGTAATTCGGCAATGGACGCTTAGAGATGTGTTAAACGGTGTAATTTTTTTTTTCGAATGACGTTGTCGATCTTAATAATCGAGAGCGAAAAAAATACCAGTCAAACGACTGCCGAATGTGCAATATACTCTTGACACTTCACTTGAAGGTCGGTGTGAATGAATCAATACTCAGCAACTTATAAATATAATACACCAGCCTTTACTCGCTGATTCACACTGGTCACTTATTTTTCTGAACGAAAGATATATCCTATTTATTTTTTCTTGATCTCAGGTAGCGTGTATAATTTTTTTTTCTGAACGAAAGATTTTTTTTTTATCTCAGATAACGTGTATAATTTTTCATGACTATCGGTTTTGTAGCCGTGGAATCTTCACAAGCAAACTCTTAGGCAAACTTACAAATCAGTATGGATGTTTAAAATGGATGGTTAAAAGTTAAAAAATATTACACAAAGTCTTAATAAGTTTTTACAGGGAGATATGGATAGATATGTGATATAGAAAGATATGGGGAGATATGGGAGCGACCACGGCCTACTGCAATAACTTTACATTTTTCTGTAGCGGCAACAACAACACCCATGAAACATGAACTAGAAATCACCGAGTTTCTCGCCAGATCTTCTCAGTGGGCCGCCATTTCGATCCGGTGATAGATTCAGCGAAGCACACCTCTTGCTAGGGCAAATGTTAGCAAATCTGCCCATACCAGTCCGATGAAACTGGAAAAGCCCCGCCAACCTACCAATCATTAAGTAAGAGAAGAAAAAAATCGAGCTGTTTTGGAATAAATACCCTATATTTCAAATCTCGAACATAAATGATTTTGCCGCGGTAAAAAACAATAGGGTGGATAAACGGAAAATGGCATTACTAGTACATACGCATAATAGGAAAACCGTACGCTTGGACGATTAAAGGACTTGAATGGGCGCGGTCTAAATTCAAAATATATCAAGTTGAGACAGCTCAACGCCATGTTAAAATGAATTTCGTGTGCCCATCAACACGAGAAATTTTTAACTTTAATAAAGACGTCAGTGGTTTTGTCGACGTCAATGTCTCATCAAAGACATTTTCGAAAGTACTCATGTATCGTATTGTATCGAGTATAAGAAATACGCTTTAAAAATGCCAAAGATGAAATCGTTTCCTTTCATTAAATTGAGCTTCCATCTTGTTGTTTCGAAACCGACATCGGTCGTATCCTTTGACATATAAAATGATGTTAACCAGTATTGCAATATTAATTATGTACAAGGTAAAAAAAAATTGTGCTTGTATAATATGTTTACAGTGTCTTTTTTCACTGTGTTATTTTTATAATAAGGTTTTTTTTAAGCTATTGCATAGCTTTCATAGCTTTTATCGCGGGCTTTGAGCGCGGCGACCTAGTCAAGAAATTCCGTAACGAAAATAAAACCTGACACCAGCCCATCACCAACCGTTGCATAAGTTGATAAAAAATGCTATGCAATAGCTTTTTTCTCCTACCTACGCCGAAAGTTCGGTTTTCCTCCCGCTGTACAAAGAAGAAAGTGTAACTTTTCCTCCCTGGCTACAATTGCGCATGCGCGTTAGTGTCTACGTCTGCTCTCACGCACCTAAAATTCTCCGCCATTGTTGTGCTCGGGTAATTTGCAATATTGTGTTTAGTGTAAAAGTGAAATAAACAAAAGGCAATAAAATTTCATAGTAAAGTATTAAACAAAGATGAGTTCATCAGGCAGTTCTTATTCAATTAGTAGTAGTTTATTTAAAAATTAAAAAACAGTTAAATTATTTTTTTATAGGTATGGGGAGTTCCGCCCCTCCTACGCCCTGCCAGGGCTTCGCCCCTAGACCCCGGCTCGGTACTCCACGAACTTTCGGCCTGGTAGGAGAACAAATAGTATGTGTACCGCGGGAGAAAAGTAGGACATTTCATTCCGCGTGTTTGCCCACCCGAGCCGACGCGCAGGAGGAAATGTCCTACTTTTCTCCCGCGGTGCACAATGTACTATACCGCGGCAGTCCCCGAGTGCCACGCGTGTTTTTTTTTCTACCTATTCTAGTAATTTCGAGAGGTTATTCTAGATTCGCTGAGCTAGTGCAATATGGTTGACGTTTTATTACAACACAACATAGGGCGGTCGATGACCCTTCATAGACCGCGCCGAATAATGTATTGAGTTGAATGCACACTACTACCTATTGAGTTTGCAACCTAGTTTTTGAATAGATAAGAATTTCAATACGTATTCTTAAAAAGCTAGGTCATGGTCCGTCTGCTTATAGAATTATTTAGATGTTTTAATGTATTTCGTGTGCACGTTGATTCGTTAAATTGTTTATTTAGTGATTAAAAAAAGTGGAAGACTTTATTCGAGAATGTCATAGCGGCAAATGTATCATGGTGCTCATACTTACGCATGGATATTTCACGAATTATATAAATGGCGATATAATAATTTATGTTAAAAAAAATGTATTGGTTGTTTATGATCTATACGAACGCATTTTGTTTGTTTGATCGACTGATACAGTTAATATAACTGCTTGAAAATTAACAGAAACCATGATTAAAGTACATAATTTCGAGCGATCTCTTAGATTGGCACGTAAAGTTTTAATTTTAAATATACAAAATCATTTCAGTTGAAAAATTGAGCAATATGAAGGCATTGAGCACGCGTTGACGCCATTTTCGTTTACTGCCTAGTAATCTATAATTTAATTGTCATATTGTAGTTGTGTGGTCACAATTCAGTACTCTACTTTTACTTTTACAGTAGTCTCGTCGTTGTTAAAACGATATCTGGTATCGGCAAAAACTTAATACGATGTGTAGTTAGGAAACTAGTAGTGATATTGAATGTTGGAATGTTATTTTTTTTAAGGGATTTTATGACCTGGTAACTAAGACCTTTAAGTCATGTCTTATTTTAATTTATATTCTTAATTTTATGAAAAATGATAATATGGAGTGAAATGAAATGAAGATGATTAATTTGAGATATTAATCAACTGGGATGAAATTAAATAAATGAGATGAGATAATATGGGATGATATATAATCTCAGTAAAATGGTGGACATTTACTGAGATTTTTTCAGTGGACTTTTTGGAGGATCCCGAGAAGTTACGTCCAGCGGCTTTGTTTCATTTTCCCACATTTGTGCACTTTCACAGATATTAAACAGTTAGTAAACCACCGCTATTACACTTTTAAACCTGAAGAAACACTAAATAGACAAAATAAAACAAATCAAACAACTTCATTCCTCGCGTTCCCGCCAAAAAGTCCTGTTGGAATGTCCAAAAAGTGCACAGAACACATATATCTTTGTGACAGAAGAATAAGAAGAGTTGAAAGCGAAAAAAACGCCCAAACATGTTGAATTTATTAATAATCGCGCAAAGATGGTGCAAGATAATGTTTTTTTTTGTATCCATCATTAATAAACGCAGTTGCCAAGTTTAATGACACGAGAATAAAAAAAGTTTTTAAAAATGTTTTTTTTTTTATTCACAGACACTAAATGTAAGCCCCCATATCAAATTTATTAATATGATTCGATAGGAATACGGGTGTTAAATCAAATAAGTTCATTTTTGAAGCCATTAAAAAAGGTTTACGTTATAACAGAGAATCATAAATATTTTTTTTATAACAGAGAATCATAAATATTTTTTTTTAAATTCATTATCACAAGTTCACCTTGCACGGTCGAACAAACAAAACGTGTAAATAGAACTCATACCGGCCATGCTGCATGACAATTTAACGTAAAACATAATTATTTAAATTGGAATTATTAAAAAAATATATCAATTAACATTAATGAATTCAGAATGATGAAGATTTCGATTTAGATTAAATTTCTAACATTTAGTTAGTTAAACTTAATTTATATATATATATTTCTTCTGTGCGTGTGTTTGTCACTGAATTCCTAAACGGCTGACTGATTTGACTGATCTGACTAATCTGACTGAGATGAATGATTTTTTATGCGTTTGGTTGGCGCCCTGGATGGTTTAGATTCACAAATCAGCCCGGCAGATGGCGCTGCAGTCGATATCTAGGTAAATTTATCTTTCCTAGAAATAATTTAAAAGGCAAAACAACGTTTGTCGGTTCAGCTAGTCTAAATATAATTAAAAAATCCAATTACGGACAACCCTATCCCAGAATCTCGTGATGAAGTGATTACGGCTTATAACTGCGGTTATGTGCTTACGCTAGAAGGCGAGCATACGGTTCACCCGACTCTGACTAGCATCTCAGATCACTCATTGACATCAGTGCCAAAAGTCCCGCCAACCAAAAGGCCTGACTTTCTTGCCGATTGTTAGCGGTGTATCTGCATTCCGAATCAGTGATAAATAACTGTAGACTTATTAAAAACATTAGAAAAAAATCTAATAACAATAAAAAATGCTACATTAAAAAATGGTAAAAGTATATTTGGTTTTATTTAAAAGTACCCACTTATAAAGAACGCTTTGATTTAAAAATTAATTTTGATTTTGCTCAGCACTCTTTCCAAACCTCATTTCAAGGTGAAGTTGGGATGGACATATCTCAGGAAACACCGCGATACTACTTAAACCTCTATTTCACTTCTCCAAACTGAGCCCCGTGAGCTCACGCCTATACGTTCGATGAAGCTAGCAATATTCCTCAAGGCTACTAGAAATAGGTAGGAAAAGATCTATTTTAAGTATAAAGCAATGAAACGCGGTGATACGAAGCAATGGTGGTAGGACGGGTAGGTCCACCCTGCCTATTTCTGCCGTGAAGCAGTAATGCGTTTCGGTTTGAAGGGCGGGGCAGCCGTTGTACGTTCAAAGTGAGACCTTAGAACTCATGTCTCGAGGTGAGTGGCGGCATTTACGTTGTAGATGTCTATGGGCTCCGGTAATCACTTAACACCAGGTGCGTCGTCCATCCACCTAAACCATAAATAAATAAAAAACGCGTTTTAGTTGAAACACTAACATCGTTCACTTGGTGATATAATTTTTCAAGTAACACAAAGAGGACGTAACGGTAGCCCGTTGCCTATTAGCCCAATAAAAAAAAACTATGTTATTACTTCCATGGTATAGTACTTACTGTTAAGGATAATTACGTGTCAGAGGACCACAGAGAACAATCACACGATCGCCCTTAACGGAGAACGTGATCCGCATAATTCATTTGTAGGTATCGTGTATAATACCGGAATTATCCTTATGACGACCTAATGTGGATAGGTGTCCCCAGATCGCACATTTGACATCGAACTTTAAATACAAATTAGACTTGTATAGATAGTTTCCCGCCTAAACAGTGATTCTACTAGCATCTCGAAGTCGTCGTGGCCTAAGGGATAAGACGTCCGGTGCATTCGTGTTGAGCGATGCACCGGTGTTCGAATCTCAGGCGGGTACCAATTTTTCTAATGAAATACGTACTCGACAAATGTTCACGATTGACTTCCACGGTGAAGGAATTAACATCGTGTAATAAAAATGAAACCCGAAAAATTATAATTTGCGTAATTACTGGTGGTAGGACCTCTTGTGAGTCCGCGCGGGTAGGTACCACCGCCCTGCCTATTTCTGCCGTGAAACAGTAATGCATTTCGGTTTGAAGGGTGGGGCAGCCGTTGTAATTATACTTGATACCTTAGAACTTATATCTCAAGATGGGTGGCGCATTTACATCGTAGACGTCTATGGGCTCCAGTAACCACTTAACATCAGGTGGGCTGTGAGCTAGTCCAACCATCTAGCAATAAAAAAAAATCAATTAGTTGTCTACAATTGAACATGAAATTGCGAAATGTCCGTTCCCGCCTGGAATGATACCTTTACTAATGTAACTTGTTCTATTTTAATGAGCATTTTTAATGTATTTTCTGAGCTATTTTACCGCCATATAACAATCCGTTCCGGCTTGAAGAGTAGAGCTAGTCAATTGACTATAAAACTTAAGTCTCTTATCTGAAAGGTCATGTTTCAATGCCACCCTCATTTATATCGTTTTTGTGGGTGAAATTTCAACAATACATTCATTTTTGGTATTAAAATACATTTATTTTATATGTCATATATCATAATATGTCTTTTTGCCTTGACGTTTTTGCGTCGTCGAGCTGACGGCCTGGTGTTGTAGTAGTTGTAGTAGTACTCATAAAGTTCACAACATGAATGCCGCAATATGCCGCAATCCACCTTGAAGTGTTTGAAGTCTAGTCTATAACGGCTGTCGCACTATTCAAATCGGAACGTTGGTGGTACGCACCCGTGGGCATTTACACCACAGCTTATTGAGAACAGAAAAAAAAACAATACCCACAATCTCTGCCACCCCATGCCCATGTTTCGATTTTGTTTTAATTCATTAACTTTAAGATAAAGGAAACTTCTAACATTACGCAAAATACTTAAATATACAGACGTTAGAAAAAAAAAAACAAAAACAAACATAGACCAAGTAATTTAGTAATTTTTGTTCAAAACCTTTTTTTGAAGATGGAAGAAGCAAAGGAATTCGAAATATCGATTCCCACCTTTTACATAGTAATATGTGTATTTTCATGGCGATATGCGGGTGTGAGCTTTCATTCTGCTTAAAGACCAATTAGTTTGCAGGAGCAGAAAGCGATAGATATTTTGAAATATCTAATTATTATAATGACCTTAACCATACGTTAGATCTTTAATGTCGACTGTTATTTAATTGCGATATGAGAGAAACTCAAATGATTTCTTGGTAACATTTCATGCCATCGATTGCTTAAACGCAAACAAATTACATCACTGTTTAAAAACTTCATGAATTTTTTAGAATGCTTCGATACACAGTTTTTTCTTTAATGATTAACTAATTGCATATTTGGAAATCGATATTAATTTTGTGTCCGTCCTCCCCAATTATGAGCTTCTTATGTTTGCCCCAACTTCCTAAGATACTTCTAGGTACTATGTCTACTTACCTATATATATATCTACTACTCCCTTAAACTACTTAATGAACTCTAATGACTCTTCGTCTGTTCTCAAATCATTTATGTGTTACACAAATTTTAGGTTTAATTCTCTTCTTTTTCTCCACCTTATCCCACTAGGTGGGGTCGGCACAGCTAATTTTTCTCTTCCATTCTCTTCTATCAGCCGTCATCTCAGCACTCACTCCTCTCTCTCTCATATCGTCATTCACACACTCCATCCATGTCTTCTACGGTCGACCTCTTCCCCCTCTACCTTGCACTACCATTTCCATACATCTCCTAGTCACATGCATCTTCTCTCTACGCATCACATGTCCATACCACGCTAACCGTCCGCTCCTTAATTTGTTGCTTACCAGGGCCACTTTCATACCTCCTCTGATATAAATTTTAAGTTTAATTGATTTTTAAATTAAAGTTTAAGACACTTCGTGTATCTGTGATAAGAAAAACGGTGATAATTTTTAGTCGAAGCATAAATTCTTAAGGTTTTCGTATATTTCCAAAAAGAGCCTTCACTCGTATTCTTTAATAAAAGGTTAAAACAAACTTCCAACAGTAACTGTTCAGCTTACATTAAGCCTGCTTGTATGATGATGATACATAGATGTTGTGACTGATATCTTCGCGGAATTCGATTGAGCAGTTGACCTGACGGGGATTATTGGTTTTCGCAGTTTCAATAGAACATTAAACACTACTTTATACACAAATCTTATGAGATAACTTTAATCGTACGCCATACTTTTTTTTATTGCTTAGACGGGTGGACGATCTCACAGCCAGCCTGGTCTTAACTGGTTACTGGAGCCCATAGACATCTACCACGCAAATGCGCCACCCACCTTGAGATATAAGTTCTAAGGTCTCAAGTATAGTTACAACGGCTGCCCCACCCTTCAAGCCGAAACGCATTCCTGCTTCACGGCAGAAAAAGACAGGGTGATGATACCTACCCGCGCGGACTCACAAGAGGACCTATCCACCAGTAAATATACTAGTAGTAAAATACTAAATGTACTTTTGCACTGTCGGTCCATGAGCAGTGAATGAATGAATGAATGATTCATTTTATTTCAGACAACAACAACAAGTCCATATGTGTACATAGTATGACTGAAACATACTTAAAAAGAACAAAACAAATCAAATAAAAAATACATTATCTAAAATAATTATCAGTTGAATTGATTTAAAATATTCCATTCAACTGATACTTACTTCGAACCAACCATTATTATTATTATTTTTAATCGACTTAAAAAAAGGAGGAGGTTCTCAATTCGACTGTATGATTTTTTTATGTTTGTTACATCATAACTTTTGACGGGGTGAATTGATTTTGATGATTCTTTTTTTATTAGAAAGCTGACGCTACCCGTGTGGTCCCATTTTTTTCCAATTTAGTCTAGTTCTGATAATGGTATCCACGAGAAAACCATATAAGTCTTAAATTTGCATTAAGTACGTGCCCGACAAATAGATGAACAGAAAGAAAGAAAGAAAAAAGAAAGAAAGAAAGAAATCATTTATTCGCCAAGCATAGTGAAAATGAGTTATTACATAAATTAAAGATTTCGATGATTATTGTTTTTAGTGTATATTAATTTCTTTTGGAATATATTTTTTCTATTTGAAGCCGGTTTTTGATAAAGCATATCTATTTTTAATTATTATTTAATCCGCAAGTGAATCATGGGGTACAATGGTTCAAGTACCGACAGTCATAACGGTCTGCTAATGCCTTCAGGGTGCAGTGTATCAATGCTAATGCCTAAAGTACATAGCTTGATCAAATACATCGTGGTTTCCAGTTATGTATTGAAATTAGTTTGGAATAACATTAATGTTTGACAAACAACGAAATGCTCATTTTCAAGTCGCGTGATTATATACTTATTTTATCACACGCACAGACTTAGTTTATCACACGCTTTTTTTATGATAAAACTGACGTTTGAGAGCTAAGGTAGTTGATTAAATTACATAAGCGTATCTGTATGTTTATTTAGAGTTAAAATTTTATTTTTAGTCCTTTACTCTTCACAAAAACTCGTTTGACGAAGATAGTTTCATGAGGCTTGAAAAGTACCATGGAGGAGAGATCATTCGAGAGCCTGATGATACGTGGCAAAAATATATACATATATATAAACGGGCTGTGATGGTAGACGTGCCGGTTCCAGATAGTATACATGGGTGGCAGGCGGTAGTTTTTATTTATTGCTTAGTTGGGTGGACGAGCTCACGGCCCACCTGGTGCTAAGTGATTACCGGAACCCATAGATTACTACAACGTAAATGCCGCCACCCACGTTGAGATATGAGTTCTAAGGTCTCAGTATAGTTACAACGGCTGCCTCACCCTTCAAACCGAAACGCATTCCTGCTTCACAGCAGAAATAGGCAGGGTCGTGGTACCTACTCGCGCGGACTCACAAGAGGTCCCACCACGTATTACGGATAAAATGGATGCCAATTTTGAAAAAGTGGAGCAAGATCGGCATCTCAGTAGTTATGACGTAGCTGAAGAACTGGGAATTGAACATAAAACAGTTTTGGCGCACTTAAAAAAAATGGGTAAAGAAAGAGAGAGCTCGATAAGCAAATGAGCTCGATATTTGGGTACCTCATGAGCTCATTGAAAGAAACCTAATGAACCGTGTACTCATTTGTGATTCTTTATTACGACGTAATGAAATCGAACCACTTTTGAAGAAGCCGATAACTGGTGATGAAAAGTGGATCATGTACGACAAGAATGTGCGAAAAAGGTCGTGTTCAAAGGGCGGTCAGGCTTCACAGACAGTGGCGAAACCCGGGTTAACTCGCAACAAGGTGTTGCTGTGTGTGTGATGGGATTGGAAGGGCATTATTCATTATGAGCTGTTACCACCACACAGGACCATCGATTCTGAACTTTACTGCGAACAACTGATGAGATTAAAGCAAAAAGTTGAGAAAAGGGTCGGAATTAATCAACAGAAGGAGTGTGGTTTTTCATCATTATAACGCTAGACCTCACACATCTTTAGTTAGCATCTGCCGTATAGTTCTGACCTTGTGCCTTCAGATTTCCACCTGTTTCGGTCTCTTCAGAATTCTTTAGGCAGTGTCAGGTTAACACCACGAGAGGACTGCCAAAACCAATTGTCGCGGTATTTTGATCAGAAACCCCAAAATTTCTATAGCAATGGGATCATGTTCCTACCTACAAGATGGCAAAAAGTTATGAAACAAAATGGTACCTACATACTTTAGTTAAATGTAAATAAACTATATTAAAAAATGTGAACATTCTTAAAAAATGCGAAGAAACTTTTTCCCCAACATATTATATAAAAAAATACCGTACAAAAATATCTGATCAAAATCAAGAATCGTTCAATCATTCGAACATAATCGACTTACATTGAATGATTACAATCGATTCGATTTAATCTAGTTTTGTCATCGATTACGAGAAACTATAACATGTTTATATATAGCTATGGTTGTATCAAATCGATTCTTATACACATGAATAGATGAAAAGTACTGGCTTTACAGAAAAATAACATACAATTTATTCTCTTAATACTTTACGTTTGTACATAAACAGGAAATAGTATATTATTCAAGTTATTTTAAGACGCCATTAAACAATGTTTTTTTTTGGCGTTTAACGTTACAAATGAAGATTATATTAATTTTTATGACTTACTTTGTTTTTAAAACATTTTAATTTGTATTTATAAATAGGCTAGAAAGCTTCAAGATAACAGTGCAAACGCATCTATAAATGGTAAACTTATTATTTATTTTCGGATGATTAATGCATATTACAAATAAAATCATTAAAACCGAACATTAAAAGCAAACAAAAAGAATATATACACAGTTAAAAACACTGGCTTGACTTATTACACTATGTCTCGACTTGCAGGTACCTCTACATCCGTTGACGAGATAATTGAGTAGAACTCAAAAGGATCTAATGAAGCAAATTAGACGTCATTTCGTGTGAATCGCACTCGTGCGATTATTCACGAGTGTAATATTATTATTCTTTTTCATTTAAATAAAGCAATGGAAAATAACCAGCACGATCACGACAGAAAAAGTTGCATTCAAAAGAAGTTTTCACTCTCTTTTAAAATCAGGTAAAATGCGCTCAGTCCTATATTACATTTTAAAAGGGTCCTTTTTTGTTTTGTATATTATCAATAACAAAAATGCGTAATAAAATCTATATATATATATATAAATGAATTGCTGTTCGTTAGTCTCGCTAAAACTCAAGAACGGCTGGACCGATTTGGCTAATTTTGGTTTTGAATTATTTGTGGAAGTCCACAGAAAGTTTAAAAGGTAGATAAATATGAAAATGCTCGGAATCAAATAAAAATTCCCCGTCGGACGGAGTCCTTTTGTTTGTTTTAAGTTTATTATTTTATACAAAAGTTTAGGTCTTTTATTTATCGATTAAGGCACTACGAAGTCTGTCAGGTCAGCTGGTAAAATAATAAAGTGCAATAAAAATAAAACTCGCAAACGTTATTCTGCGTAATTACTGGCTAGTACTTATTCGGCGTATTCAGATAGCCGCCATTTAATATCAATCGAAACTTTTACCTCATGCCTCAAGGTGGGTAGCGGCGACGTTCGCTTAGTAGTAGTTGTGAGTTTCAGTAAACAAAGAAATAAATAAAATATAAAAACCTTTATATTTCTTGCAACTTAGCAGTTGTTACATTATTGATTGATATAGACAAATATACCTACTTTTTTTTTACTTATTTGCAAGAACCTCTCCTCGAGTAAAGGCCTCCTCCAACGCAAAATTCCCTGTTCTGGGTAACACAACTGGTAAACGGTTAAAAATTCAAAAAACAAATCCTATCTTAGTGACAATCTTTGCAAATCCGACATGCTGTCAAACATGATAGATGACAGTTTTACATGATTCAGCACTTTCCAAAATTCAAAATCAATTGGAACAAGAATTACACGTTTTTTTTTTTGACAGCGCACTACAAAAGACGAAGACAAATTGGAACGATTAATAAGTTGGTCATAAAATAAAAAAATTGGGAACAAAATAAAAATAAAAATTTAACCCCAATACTAGAGAAGAAATACTAGTAATAATTGCACATTAGGATTCACGATAGTTTATTTTTTGAAAAAAAAAAAAACGGTTAGTGTCAAACTTTACAGAGAATCAATGTGGAAGTTCTTTAAAAACTTGGGACACAAACACATTACTAATTAAGGTTTACAGCGCACGCGAAGAAGCCGGTCAATTTTCATTACAAGAAAATTCTGTTAGAGGCGAGGAAAATTATGTGTTACACTTATTTAGTTTAAGTATACTTTTATTTATTTATTGCTTAGATGGGTGGACGAGCTCACAGCCCACCTTGTGTTAAGTGGTTACTGGAGCCCATAGACATCTACAACGTAAATGCGCCACCCACCTTGAGATATAAGTTCTAAGATCTCAGTATAGTTAAAACGGCTGCCCCACCCTTCAAACCGAAACGCATTACTGCTTCACGGCAGAAATAGGCAATTGATTTGCCATAATTTGACATAGTCATTGTGTCTGAAAAAACTGTTTTCAATCGTCTCATAGGCGGAAGCAATGCCATGGATACAGTTAAGACGCTGCTCGAATTTAAACAACAACAAATGAAATTTTAGTAAGATCGTGGTATGTTGTCCGAAATCCTAGTGACGATTTTTGATAAGCGTGTGCTTAGTACGACTTTTTTAACGTTCTCGATAGCGTAAAAGTTAACTCAAATTTGTATGGAGCTGGAACGATTGCCTGCGTTTGCCGCTAGGGGCGCTGTTCCTGTGCATACAAATTTGAGTTAACTTTTACGCTATCGAGAACATTAAAAAACTCACACTAAGCACACTGGCGTAAGGAAAGATTTTTAAATCAATTGAAAACAAACGACATGCGATTATATGGCAACAGCTCCTAATATTTCTAATGAAATACGCAGGTACTTGCGTAACTTACGAACGACTTCCACGTTAAAGGAATAATAAACATTGCGTAATAAATATCAAACCGCAAAATTAGAATTTAGGTAATTACTATAAAATAGATATCACGTTTTTCAAGTTCCAAAAATTATTATTTTCGTAATTACTGGTGGTAGGGCGAATTGTGAGCCCGCACTGGTATGTACCACCACCTGCCTATATCTGCCGTGAATGCATTTCGGTTTGAAGGGTTGGGCAGCTATTGTACAACAAAAACTGAGACTCAGAACTCACGTTTACGTTGCCGATGTCTATGGGCTCCGTTAAGCACTTAACTCCGGCTAGTCCACCCATCTAAGCAAAAAACAAAAGTTGGGTGACGGCATTCGCATATCTACGGTATCCCCGTAATCACGTAACATCAGATGAGCCATGAGCTCATCCACCGGTTTACGCAACAGAAAAATCAGGGAAATTATTAAACTTCATAATACATTTTACGACTAAGTTATACTACTCAAATATGTAGATTCAAAGTACGCGTTCAAATAAGATTAAGCCTTTACGAGCGATTCTCTTTGGTGTAGCGAAAACTGCGTAACAAAATGCAGAGATAAGGAAATAATAAATGTCGGAGGCTTAAAATAAAATAAACTATCAGCCTTTGCACTAACACACGCAACTGTAACGTACATACTGTAATGCATAATAATAAAATGTCTATAACCAAAAAAAAAAAAATTTACTTCAAATATGTACATCAATTAAATTAAAAAATGAGACCAACTAGAGACATTACGTTTAAAAAAAAAAGAATCTTACATATAAATGACAAGAAATCGGTGTACGTAGGTACTTTAAAGACATAAACTTGAACATAGAACGCCCTGCACTTTTAAAATTGGTTTAAAAAAAGTAGAATGTTCCATGTAATATTTTTTTTACGTTTTATGTGGGTATGACAATTCAGTTTAATGTTGACTTGTTGACAGACAACTTCAATTAAAATTTTAAAATTAGTACATAACATAGTACTGGGGTATCTTCACTACATAGTATAAAACAAAGTCGCTTTCTCTGTCCCTATATCCCTATGTATGCTTAAATCTTTAAAACTACGCAACGGATTTTGATGCGGTTTTTTTTAATAGATAGGGTGATTAAAGAGGAAGGTTTATATGTATAATAGCATCCATTAAATAGTGGAGAAATACTGTTATTTTTGAGGTTTCTACTGTGATGTCGTAAATAATCAATAATAAAATTTCATGTTTCCGAAGCGAAGCGAAAGCGGGTCGCTAGTAGTATAATATAGTATAGTCATAATATATTGAAATTACATTTATTTGTGTTTTCTTTACACATTACTCACCGATCAGATATCAATTCTGTGCACCTCTGTTAAGCGAAAGCATTACGAAGAACTAAAGAGAAGAAAAGAGGCTGAAGACATGCGAGCATTTATGGAAAATCAGCAACCACATAACTCCTGCCTTATCCAGTAAGGAGCCTAACCCCGGACAGAGAGGGTTGCCGCGAGGCCCGAACCGTGCTCCTGTAAGGGAACGCAAGGACAACACGAGAGCTGTGCGAAAGATTACTGTTGGTAGGACTTCTTGTGAGTCCGCACGGGTAGATAGCACCGCCCCGCCTATTTCTGCCGTGAAGCAGCAATGCGTTTCGGTTTGAAGGGTGGGGCAGCCGTTGTAACTATACCGAGACCTTAGAACTTATATCTCAAGGTGTGTGGCGCATTTACGTTGTAGATGTCTATGGGCTCCAGTAACCACTTAACACCAGGTGGGCTGAGAGATCGTAAAAAAAAACAAGATTCTCTCATAATTCCAAAGTTCATCGTCGTAAAATATCCTAGTCGCCACAAAAAATTAAAACAGTACTTAACAATAATAACAGCCAAGCCTGTCAGGATTTACGTACTGAAAAATAAACGTTAGACACTTGATAAACAAAGAGTAATAAAAACATTACCATATTCAATAAACGTACATAAGAATGTAAATAATGCGACTTGTTTTAGTGCCAAGCAATAAGCGCTAGTTACGTTGATTGATACGTTAAGAACAAAGAAAAACTATAAATTGTAATAAAATGGGAAATAAAGCAATATATTCAATGTCAGACAAGTTTTCTTGAGTTCTTAACCAATAATTAAGTTTACACACAATTATTTAACGGGTTCTTATCATGCTATTTACATTTCAAGAATTCCCGATGTTTCGGAGTGTTGCCGGTGCCTTTTTTTCTTCTTTTTTTTTCCTACCTAAGCTGATAGCCTCGAGAGGCTATTTCAGCGTAACCTTAACTAGTAAATGAGCTCACGGGGCTCAGACCTGACGACGTTTCTAACACGAAACCTAGCAAGAGCCGTGCTTCTCAGAGTCTACCACCGGATCGGAAACGCGACCCACTGAGAAGATCCGGCGAGAAACTCAGTGGGCTGTGTCTGTGGGTTAATTTACTCATCGATCCCTTCGTCGCAAGCGACGGGTTCGACGAGAACGAAGACCGGTGCTTGAGGTACCTAAAAGCACCGTTAGTGGATTGGGAGGATCCGAAATGACGTGTTTTGGGCGACGTCGACTGCATTCCATTCTGTCAGCAGGATCGGGAGCGTAATCACGGATACACTATGGCTAGTTCTATCTGTGTGTAACGTTGATAAACAGAAAAGCTTATATAATAAATGTGTTTTAAAAAACAAACAAAAAAAATACACGATTAAATAGGAAACCGAACTAACAATTTCATATTTTCTTATCTTGATGATACCGGTAATGACATTAGCGCGAAGTTATAAAATGACTGTATCATCACTGGTCGTTTTGAAAGTGAAATTGAAAGATTTAGTTTCGTACAAACGAACATTCACACGTACCAAGCTATTAAAAGCGTGTTAAAAACTTTTTATCAGAAATCACAGAGAATCTACCACCGGATCGGAAACGCGACCCACAGAAAAGATCCGGCGAGAAACTCAGAGGGCCGTGTCTATGGGTTAATTTACTCATCGAGCCCATCGTCGCAAGCGACGGGTTAGGTGAGGACGGTGATCGGAAAAATCAACATAAATAATATAGACACATATCTTTATATATAAAAATTAATTTCTGTTCGTTAGTCTCGCTAAAACTCGAGAACGGCGACCGATTTGGCTAATTTTGGTCTTGAATTATCTGTGGAAGTCCAGAGAAGGTTTAAGAGGTAGATTAATATGAAAATGTTCGGAATTAAATAAGAATAACAATTTTGTTTTTCCTTTGATGTCCCCCCAGTCGGACGGAATCCTTTTGGGTTTTTTTTAAGTTTATTTTATACAAAAGTTTACGTCTTTTATTTATCGATTGAGGCATTACGAAGTTTGCCGGGTCAGCTAGTATTTATTAAAATGCTGCTCTAACTCATATATATGTAATTTAGGTTTAGAAAATTATCACGGGTACAGAACGCTTTTTTTTAAATGACCGTACGTCAGTCGCCTCAATAGAAAACTTTTTGTTAACTAATATGCGAGTACTAAATTTCTGTAATCTAATTCTGGTAATAAGACATAATAAGGCCGTAATAAACAACATTTCAACGATTAATTACTGTAAAACGGTCAACATATACCTTATTAAAAAGTTAATACGATCTTGGAAAGCCGTGCTAAACCGGCTATATACTACGTTCTGAATGAGGTCAATTTCTAAAATCACATATATATATTATATATATCACACAGTACTTGACTTCAAGCATGTAGTATTTATTAGTCGGAAAATCAAACAGACTTACGATTAGTTTAATGAATCTCTATCTATATCTATAAAAATGAATTGCTGTTCGTTAGTCTCGCTACAACTCGAGAACGGCTGAACCGATTTGGCAAATTTTGGTCTTGAATTATTGTGGAAGTCCAGAGAAGGTTTAAAAGTGTAGATAAATATGAAAATGCTCGGAAAATTTTGTTTTTCCTTTGATGCGTCCCCCGTCGGACAGATTCCTTTTGTTTGTTTTAAGTTTATTTTATACAAAAGCTTAGATCTTTTTTTTATCGATTGAGGCACTGCGAAGTCTACCGAGTCAGCTAGTTAATAATAAAATAAAAGCGTCTTAAAGAAAGACGAAAAGAAAATGAAAGACCACGAATGAAACTATAGTTCCTTTTAATTAATTAATTAAGCAATTTTTTTTTTGCTCACTAATTATTATTGCTACTTTGAGAAACTACGAAAAAAATCACATTTAGAACGCGTATTTTTCACTCAAAACAGGTTCACGATTACGCTAGCAAAAACACAAATAAAAAAATTAATTATATTATGTAGCGTGATGATAAATATTATTTGCTAATTAATTACTTACCCTGCCTATCGGTGTTTCAAAAAGAATAAATTCGAAGAAAACGAAATTAGTGCCACAATTAAAACATTACGTGATAGGAAGTACATAATACTTGTAAACTATGGAAAAAATAATATTAAATAAATTCAATGCATTTTTTTCATGCTTATCAGTGAAGTATTTCGTGTTATTAAAACTAATTTACAACGCTTACTTCAAATGATACGGAACGTGCCACTTCAGTGCGTAATAATGTCACGGATCAACATCAACAAATAGGGAATGATTCCACCAAACATTATTACTACCCTTAGTAATCGACCCGTAGTGGTAGAGGCCCGACACGCTGGACTGACCAGACCCGCACTACCCTCGACACCACAGTTCACGATGCTCTACACTCGGCGGCAGATAGAGGCAAATGGCGTGGAATGATTCAGAATAAACTCTTGTTGCGAGGAGGTGGTCACGACCCTCAGTATTGAGGAAACCGAAGATGGCTGAAGAAGTGTCTTAATAATTTAAACACATAAATTATTCATGTGTTACCCTTAACTTGTAGAGGTAATTCGAATCCTACAGGTTAGTACCAATTTTTGTAATGAAATACGTACTTAACAAATGTTCACGATTGACTTCCACAGTGAAGGAATAACATCGTGTAATAAAAATCAAATCCGCAAAATTATAATTTACGTAATTCCTGGTGGTAGGACGTCTTGTGAATCCGCATGGGTAGATAACCACACCCTGCATATTTCTGCCGTGAAGCAGCAATGTGTTTCGGTTTGAAGGGTGGGGCAGCCGTTGTACTGTTAAAACTGAGACCTTAGAGCTCGTGTTTCAAGGTAGGTGGCGGCATTTATGATATATATGTCTATTGGCTCCAGTAACCACTTAGCATCATGTGGGTCGTGCACCCACCTAAGCAATAAAAAAAAAGAAATATTGAAATTGGGTCAAGATCCAATCTCGTTTTTATTATATCGAATTATTTTTATTGCATAGACAGGTAAACGAACTCACCGCTCTTGTGGCCACTTGGTATTAAGTGATTACTGGAGCCCACAGACATCAACAACAAAAATGCCGTTAAGAAACTATTTTTTGCGCCTTTTATTTTTATTGCGCGATGTTGTTCCTTCAATGTGGAAGTCATATGCGAACGTGTGTTAAGTATTACATTCGAAAAATGTTTTGTACCTCCCAACGGGATTCGAACATCGGCCCAGTCGCATCGCTCGATGCTAATACACCGGGCGTCTTATCCTTTAAGCTACGTAGACTGAACACTGACAAACGCACGTACGACCTTACGGTTCTGAGTTTTAAACGTTCTATAAATTCAAATTGAATAGAACAAAACACGAGACAATTAAAAAGTCGTTACAATTAAGAATTCGAAGTTGTTTGTTGATAAAATGAACGGAAGGCGTGCTTGTAAAATTATAACTAAATAATACAGTTTTATTATTATTTTTGTTTTAGTTATAAATAATATTGAAACAAATAGATTGTCGGAGTAAATCGCATACAGCCCTCAAACCAGGATTTCATTGTACTAGGTAAACCAGAGACATAATATGTACATGCATACGCTTATATATTTTATTTTTTTTATTGCTTAGATGGATGGACGAGCTCACAGCCCACCTGATGTTAAGTGGTTACTGGAGCCCATAGACATCTACAACGTAAATGCGCCACCCACCTCGAGATATAAGTTCTAAGGTCTCAGTATAGTTACAACGGTTACCCCACCCTTCGAACCGAAACGCATTACTGCTTCACGGCGGAAATAGGCGGGGTGGTGGTACCTACCCGTGCGGACTCCCAAGAGGTCCTACTACCAGTTAGAGGTCCTACCACCAGTTATATATACTGATATATTATGTACATATTAAATAATTAAACAGAGAGCGAACAAAACTGTTCTTTACACACGATTACATGAAATTATTCATGATCCTACACGTTAATGTATGGATTGAGATATAATAAACACTAATTTTGAACACTCGTATATATCTACGAGAGATCACAATTCCATCAGTCCATTCTCATTGCAACCCACTACCGCGGATAACGAACCCTATATGTCAAGAACAATTTAATGGAAAACTTTAACTGCCTTTGACATGTACTTAAATTGCGATAAGGGGCACAGGAAATGAACACTGAACGTAAATTTATTATAAACGGCGGATGTACATAGTTTTTCAGTTGAATAATTGTTTCCCTTGCCGAAGACGTATTCTAATTTTAAATATAATCATATGCTAATATGTTATATGCGTATTCACATGTATATCAATTTTAAAACGATCCAAATTGATTTATCTATTTACTATCACGCTTTTCAATAATGTATTTTGAAGTCAGTATTTCTATTATATGAAATAAAAAAAAATGTATCTACCTTATATTTCATCGAGAAAAAAAATCAATGCGCACATTCTAGTATTATCTATAATAAGAAGAATTATGAAAAGTAGGTATATAGTCTTTGACAATGAATTTAAATATCGAATGACGAAAAAAATAATAGCGCTTCTTTTTTTAAATGAAATCAATAAAATTGGAAAAAGTTTACATCTGGAATAAAAACGTCTTTTTTTTATATTAATTCTGCCATGCTGTTTGCATACCGCACGCAATACTAGAATGCTCGAAGCATTTTAATTATCGTGTCTAAATCGCACGTATACGTACCTACATAAATTTCCGCTTTTAATGTGCATAGGTACGCACACTTTTAATTTTTTTTCTTCTAAAATGCTTATTTCACAGAATTGCTAAAAATAATAAGTATCGAATAATTCAGATTGGCATTGTTTTCGACTCGCCGATTCCTAAATAAACATTGCTTGCAAATACTGACACCATATTGTAGGTAATCGCAAATGAAATATAATAGGCAGTCGAAAAAGAAAAGAAAAAGAACTCACTTGGTTTGTCCGAGGAATCCTCGTCCATGATGGCCAGCTTACTTGGTCGTTTATCGTCTTCCAAATTCAAACCCATATTCACTGGAATATATTTTTTTTTAAATCGGAATGAAAAAAATAAAGTTAGTTAACGCGCGAAAATTAAAAACGTCAAGTCCGTCAAAAAATTACTATTTTTGACCGATGTTCTTGATTGGGACGTATTTTTGCATTTATGTTTTGGATTATTTGTATTATTATTATGAACGAATGCGAATACGCGGACATCAGAGCGCCATGTTTACGACAAGAAGTGTTTGTGGCGCGTAACGCGGCGTATAGCGTGCACGAAGGCTGGCATCGACTGTCGCGAGGCAGCGGTGTAGCCTTGTTTTTAAAGCAGTGTTGCGAGCACCACGCCGCCCGCACTGTGCCGCACAACAGATGCACGGACGAGATCAGTGAAATTTCAACAATACCAATTGACATTCGGTATTAATATATGACTTAGGAAAAACTTATCTAGTCTCGAGACACAGATACAGTATCCGGAGTCTAAAGGTTTTGATAAAAGAATCTTAGTTTTTTTTTTTAGTTGTTCATGTTTTTTTTTGCATAGAGGACTGGGTCAGAGCCCAATGACATATATACTGCCATCCACCTTGAGATATGGTATGGATGAGGTATGGATGACTCGGACATGTAGTACGTATGGAGCAGGATCGGGCTGTGAAACGGGTGTACGCGGGTGTACCGGAGGGATGCCGCACCGTAAGGAGGCCCAAGTACCGCTGGTCTGACGCTGTGGAAGGAAATTTACGGGAGCTCCGAGTGTCGGACCGGCAAGGTGTTCATCCCGGCCTGCCGGCCTGCCGGGATGAATGGCAAAGTTTATTGTCGGAGGCCAAGACCCACTTCGGGGTCATAGCGCCAGCTCAGTAGCAGTAGTACCTTGAGATATGAGTTCTAAGGTATCTGTATAATTACAACGGCTACTCCACCCTTCAAACCGAAATCCATTACTCACGGCTGAAATAGGCAGGGTGCCTACCCGTGCGGACTTACAAGAGGTCCTACCACCAGTAATGAATTAGGCAGAGTGGTGGTGCGTATTGAATTATTGATTGACTAGGTCCCGGTCCAATCCAGCTGGTGTTAAGCTGCTAATGGAGCTCATAGTAATCGACTATGTTAATTTCGCCATCCACCTTAAGACATGAGCTCTAAGTGTCAGTTTATAGTACAACTGCTTCGCGGCAGAAATGAGTAGAGCTGTTGTACCTATTCGTGCGATCTCAAAAGATGACCTATCACCAGTAAAATTTTTTAATATTTTTTAGGGCGAGATTGAGCGATAGAGTTGTATCACGAAATTAGGTCCTTGCTTACGTAAAAGCAACGCGATACGACGCGATATAACAGTGAGAAAGTTTTAAAAACCAACTGAGCGGGCTATGAACAGTATTTTCAGTAAACGAAATATAATGTTGTGTACGCGCTTATCCCGAGTGAGATAGAATGTTCACTATACATTTGACATTTATGTAATGCAGTACAGGAAAAGTATGACAAAAAAATACTCATAGAAAATATAGGTAGATAGTAGGTAGATAAATCATTCAAGATAACTCCAAAAATGCTCACATATAAAAACTTCTAGCTTCGCCCGCGTTATTAAGGGAAAGAGTCAGTATAATTTCCCGTGCGATCGAGATGATATTTTTTTCCAAAATAAAAAGTTCAACCTTAAATGACCTATGTCACTCCCATGCCTAATACTATTACGCTAATATCTAAGCACACAAACAAAGCGCAATTTTCGTAAAAAGGGAACCAAAGTTTTTGCTTCACGTATTAATATATAGATTATATCATGGTGCATTGTCAGCACCTTCAGACGCTTCTAACAACGCTTCTAACAAGGCGCACTACACTCCACCCTCCCACAATTCTACATAACAAGATGTTGCACGTAATGACATCCTAATTGGCCACACTTACCGCGCATTCAATACGTAACTATTTAGAATACCATTTGACTCATACGTCTAAATCTACCACGATTTTACTCTTTATTTTTATCGGCGAACGAGCTCATGACCCACGAAACGTTATGTGGTTACCGGAAGCCATAGACATCGCAATATGAACTTTACTAGCCGGCTTAAGACAAGAGTTTCAAAATCTCAAATATTTTTACTTGTATATTCATGATCTTCGGTTTTATACAGAACAGTGAATATTATATATTTGAATTTTGAACACAGAATTAATAAATTTACATAAAAAAATCCCACCCTATGATAAACAAGGTTAATTTTTAAGGTTAACTTTTGAGGTAACATCGATATCAGGACTTTTTGGCGGGAACGCGAGGAGTGAAGTTGTGTGATTTGTTTTATTTTGTCTATTTCGTGTTTCTTCGGGTTTGAATGTGTAATAATGGTGGTTTATTAACTGTTTAATATCTGTGAAAGTGCACAAATGTGGGAAAATGAAATAAAGCCGCTGGACGTAACTTCTCGGGATCTTCCAAAAACTCCACTGAAAAATTCTTAGTAAATGACCACCATTTTACTGAGATTATACTTCATCCCGTATCATCTCATTTAATTTCATCCCAGTTGATTAATGTCTCAAATTAATCATCTTCATTTCATTTCACTCCATAATATCATTTTTCATAAAAATATGAATATAAGTTAAAATAAGACATGACTTTTAAGTCATGTCTTATTTCATATATGTCTCAGTTATCAGGTCATAAAATCCCTTAAAAAAAAACATCGATATCACCATCCAATTTCTACTGTGAAACAGCCTCCAAAATTAGCGTAGCTATTTCCATAAGCATACCAAAAGAATACTAAAAGAAACTAATCTTAAACAGGAGTAATGTAGCAAAAATTGTATTTTTTTATATTCCTGAGATGGGTGGACGAGCTCACATCCCACCTGGTGTTAAGAGGTTACTGGAGCCCATAGACATCTACAACGTAAATGCGCCACACAACTTGAGATATAAGTTCTAAGGTCTCAGTATAGTTACAACGGCTGCCCCGCCCTTCAAATCGAAACGCATTACTGCTTCACGGCAGAGATAGGTGGGGTGGCAATTTAGCAAAGGCAGGATCTATTTTCGTTTGACATATTACATATAATAATTTCGTAATGTAGATTAGGGTGGGTGTTATGCGGCTGTCGGATCCCATATATAACCTATCGTGAACTGTAAGCTTTAATAAACGAGGTGGAAATCTGAATTGAATTGAATAACGGTTATCATACCGGAAGGCTTGACAGCTCCGCGAGACTAGACCCTATTTTAGATATACCCTTGAGTTGATTTCGCAACAACAATATATAGGTCAGTAGTAATAGCGACTCTGAGCTTACGGCATTTATTCCTGATTCAAGTGACTATAAGTATTTTCTTCGGTATTCGCGTGTCGCATACATAATTAAAAGACAAATGTTTTCTTTTCTTTCTTCTACTTTTATACTTTTCGTGTCATCCGTGACCATGAGAATTGTTTTTGTATGTCTTCCTACCTAAGCTGATAGCCTTGAGAGGCTATAGTAGCGTCACCTAACTAGTAGGTGAGCTCACGGGGCTCAAACCTGACGACGCTGCTAACACGAAACCTAGCAAGACCCGTGCTTCGCAGAGTCTACCACCGGATCGGAAACGCGACCCACTGAGAAGACCCGGCGAGAAACTCAGTGGGCTGTGTCTGTGGGTTAATTTACTCATCGATCCCTTCGTCGCAAGCGACGGGTTCGACGAGAACGATGACCGGTGCTTGAGGTACCTAAAAGCACCGTTAGCGGATCGGGAGGATCCGAAATGACGTGTTTAGGGCGACGTCGACTGCTTTCCATTCTGTTCGCAGGATCGGGAATATAGTTACCGGCGGCCACGATGAGAGGGTTCTCGTGTCGTGCAGCTTTATCGAAGTGGTGAGAACTGTAAAGTATTCTAAAAAAATAAACAGAAGAACGTTTTCTTATTTTTGTTTTTCTAATGCTTGAGTGAGCTTGATATACATAGCTTGGAAAACTATCAACACATCCAACCCGGTACCGCTGTTTTTAAAAAATCAAACACTATTAATATTTGCAATTTCTTTACTGGTGGTAGGACCTCTTGGGAGTCCGCAAGGCTAGGCACCACCACCCTGCCTATTTCTGCCGTGAAGCAGTAATGCCTTTCGGTTTGAAGGGCGGGGCAGCCGTTGTAACTATACTTAACACCAGGTGGGCTGTGAGCTCGTCCACACATATAAGTAATAAAAAAAAAAAAAATACATATCATGAAACATAAAAAAGCCAGTTCATAATGAGACGTCTGGTGTCCGGTAATAACCCAAAAGTGGACCTAAACGAAACAGAACTTTACATGCCTATGATCCGCCTCATTTTTGCAAAGGAAAGCAAATAGCAGAAAAATAACATATCCGTTTCTTGTTCTAATATAATCTAAGTTAGTCAAAAATGTTATGTTAATTTAAGCTCTGACATAAAATTTAATTCAAACTCACGCTTCGTATAATGCGTGCGCGGAATATGTCACATACAATTGAATAATTTCAATAGTAATTCAATAGTAATTCCGTAAACTAAAAACAATACCGAATTTATAAAAGCGTAGCTTGGAGAAAATAGCGTGCAATTTTATGAGCTAATTAATGATGTAAGATTAATAACTCAAGCTTAATTTGAGATAGGATCGCTCAAATTTCGAAAGAGTTTAAAAACTAAAATCTACCAATTACATATACGACTAGCTGTACCCGTCCACTTCGCTGGGCATTTTAAAATTAACATTATTATTTCTCACCCCCACAAAGATTCTCATCATTAACGCCCCCGCAACTGGTGTAGGGAGTCCAACACTCATATAAATATTAGCCTATCCATTAAGTACATGTGTTTTCTAGATAAATACCAAGTTTCACGTCAATCGGATGCACGGTTCAGTAGTTATAACGGAACATCTGTAAAAACCACTGTACATTTATATATTAGTATTATTAGTATAGATATATAGGTCAAGTACGTCTAAGGTTTTGCGCGTCACATTTGCGATAACACTCACAAAGGAATTTTGTATTTACAGTTAATCATTTGCCGAGCAATTTTATTAGTGGCAGCAGTGTATATGTATATTGAGCTCAATCACATCACAACATCAACCAAAGCCATTATTTCGCGACAGAAATAGTAATGCTTTCCAATCGAGAGGCTGGGACAAGCATTTGCATACAATTGAGATTTCGATATCGAGGCGTCAAAGGCTATATGGTTTAAGCGAGATTTCGCTTAATACGCGACATTTATCTTTGTAATTAAAGGTCCGCTTTATTTGGTATTGGCATCAAAATTTAGATGTTTTAATTGAACTTCAATTAAGCTTAACCCATTCAAATAACTGAAGAAGTCTTTTTGTTATGACTAGAGGTCCCGCAGTAGTCGAAATTCGACTATAATTAATTGGAATTGTAAGTTTGTACACTATCATGATTGTGTTTTCAACGCCAAGACTATACTGTAGAAAAATATTAATAAAGACAAACAATAATTAATCTATACTCAATTTGACCACAGACGTCAAGAACAAAGTTTGACAATAAATAGTATGCATGCGTGTGTGCGTCAAATACATGGTATGTAGTGTGTGTAATGTTTTCTTTATTGATTTAATGCATCATCTATGCATTTTTTTTTTAAATATTAGCATTGTGCACTTCTTCTCTATATTCTCTATAAATCTGGAAAATTTCATACTGCTCCATCCGCGCAATTTTCGTAAAAAGGGATACAATGTTTTTGCTTCACGTATTAATTTTATACGTATTTTTCACGTATTTTTTTCCAAATTTTAAACTTTGAATGGTTCTCTTGTAAAGTTACAAAAATGTCACTTAAATCAAATAGTCTTTCAACCCTCGATATACATAATGTCTCAAGGTGAGTGACCGAATTAGCGGTTTGGTCCGCCGCTAGCTATATCGTCGCCCGCGTATCTTATCATTTGAAAGGGATGTAAATTGTCCCTTCGTAATAAGGTGACACTCTACAAAACTTGCATACGCCCCGTCATGACCTATGCAAATGTAGTGTTCGCTCACGCGGCCCGCACCAACTTGAAACCCATTCAAGTCGTTCAATCCCGTTTTTGCAGGATAGCCGTCGGAGCACCGTGGTTCCTGAGGAACGTGGATCTCCATGATGATCTGGAGCTTGACTCAATCAGTAAGTATCTACAGTCGGCATAATTGCGCCACTTGGAAAAAGCGAAGTCGTCGTGGCCTAAAGGATAACACGTCCGGTGCATTCATATCTAGCGATGCACCGGTGTTCGAATCCCGCAGGCGGTTACCAATTTTTCTAATGAAATACGTAGTTAACAAATGTTCACGATTGACTTCCACGGTGATGGAATAACATCGTGTAATAGAAATCAAACCCGCAAAATTATAATTTGCGTAATTACCTACTGGCGGTAGGACCTCTTGTGAGTCCGCACGGGTAGGTACCACCGCTCTGCCTATTTCTGCCGTGAAGCAGTAATGCGTTTCAGTTTGAAGGGTAAGGCAGCCGTTGTAACTATACTGAGATCTCAGAACTTATATCTCAAGGTGGGTGGCGCATTTACGTTGTAAATGTCTATGGGCTCCAGTAACCACTTAACACCAGATGGGCTGTGAGCTCGTCCACCCATCTAAGCATTAAAAAATAAAAAGGCGGCACGACATGAAAACCCTCTTGTCGTGGCCGCCGGTAATTACATACCCGATACTGTGAACCAAATGGAAAATAGTCGACGTCACCCTAAGCACGTCAATACGGATCCTCCCGATCCATTTACGGTGCTTTTAGGTACCTCAAGCACCGGTCACCGTCCTCGTCGAACCCGTCGCTTGCGACGAAGGGCTCGACGAGTAAATTAACCCATAGACACAGCCCACTGAATTTCTCGCTGATCTTCTCAGTGGGTCGCGTTTCCGATCCGGTGGTAGATGCTGCGAAGCACTGCTCTTGCTAAGGCCAGTGTTAGCAACACCCTCGGTCGCACGCGTGCAATACCGCTGATGCCGCCTTACGACAACTTACTCCCAGTTTTGTAAAAATCAGGTAAATAACGTTTTCTCATTAAGGTGGCGAAAAAGAAAAACAACTTAACGTAGATAAAAAATGACTTGAACTACGTGATGAGTCGATTTGACCCCCCCACAAATGTGACGCCTGTGTGATTTTTTGCACGGTCGCTTACGGCACCCCTGGGTGTGATATTCATTGACTACTGCAAAAACATACGGACCTCTCTCAAACAAACATCTCTGAGCATGCTAATACATGATAACAACAAAAACTACTCATTGCTACTATGTAATGTAAAATAACAAAAGCTCTGTCTTGAATGAGGATATCGTTTGAGGTTACAATGGTTTCATTACCGTCGGGAATTCCGAGAAGGATTAAAGTGATATTAAAACCGTAGACTGAGTATTTTCATTCAACCGGATATAATGTAAGCGTCGCTTAATACGAATACAAGACGACTAAAAACATATTTTTATTATTACTACTACAACAAAAAAATACGTTGCATACCTTTGCCTACAGTTCGTGTTTTAATGCTTAAGTAGTTTTATTTTAAATAAAAGAAACTAATTCTATGGAAAATGCAAGTCCAAATTAAATTATATTTTCGACAAGTAGTATCTTTAATCATAGAATACAATAAATAGCTTTGGAGGAACTCATATTAAAATGGTATTTATACCCTGTGTGCTGTGGAAGATGCGATAAATATAATCACACCTCAAATTATAATTCCCACAAAAGGCTTAGACTGTACAGCGTGCCAAAGAATTAGAACTGTATTAGTAGGTACGCTCAAAATATATTCCTATTCTTGTTTAAAGCAGCTGACGTACGAGGTCAACGAACTCGCGTGACGCGGGGTGCGGGCTGCTAAAGCGCTTTATTCACGATCCATCACGGCTGTACGTCAGCTCAAGGCCGCGGTGCTGGATGAGTGAATATTATGTTCCCCTCTAACTCGAGTAGGAATAGGGTGTTTTCGTCTACGACCGCAGTTATCTAACACCCTGTATATTAACTTTTTTTTTTTATTGCTTAGATGGGTGGACGAGCTCACAGCCCACCTGGTCTTAAGTGGTTACTGGAGCCTATAGACATGTACAACGTAGACGCGCCACCCACCTTGAGACACAAGTTCTAAAGTCTCAGTATAGTTACAACGGCTGCCCCACCCTTCAAACCGAAACGCATTACTGCTTCACAGCAGAAATAGGCAGGGCGGTGGTGCCTACCCGTGCGGACCCACAAGTGGTCCTACCACCAGTAAATACATATAACAATTGTTAACATATGACATTGCTTAAAGGGTAGGCAGCGTCTTGGCTTTGCCCCTGGCGTTGCTGACGTCCATGAGCGACGGTAACCATTAACCATTAGGCGGGCCATATGCTCGTTTGTCGACAAAGGCAATAAAAAAAAAATTAACATAAAAATTTAATACATTTTTGTAAGTGCTTTTCAATAATTCAGTATAAATCAGAACGATCGGTGTATGGTAAGCTCGTCGGCCAGGTTACGATTTATAAAATATCACTCTAAAACTCAGTGCATAAGGTTGGTTATTATTAAAAAAGCGAGATAGCCTCGTGAAACCCGATTCGAGAACTGTTCAAGAAATTATCAACACTTTTCCTTTAGAGAAATAACTAATTTTCGCCCAAGTACAAACAACACAATGAGAATAAATTAAAACCGCATTTGCTCAATAACCATGCGGCCGAACTCAAACGTGACGTAGTTACGTAAAATTACAACGAGCTGTTTTGATAAACAAATAATAAATAAATAACTGTGAACAAATCACTCACGGTCTTTCGACCCCAATCCATGATTCCCTGTGTTATAACAACCAGAGACTGATAAACAATTAAACATACTTATACATGTTTCAATATATATTCTAAGGAAAGAAGACCTAGGAAGTGAGCGTGGCCTGCTGACGTAATACAGCAGCGACTTCAGACTGGTCGGAGTAGAAGAGGGGAGTTGAGGACACCACTAACATATTGCCTCGTACACGGCCTCTTTCTGATCTCGGCACCAGGGATAGATGGACGTTGTACATTCGCGTGTCAACTTAGTTACCCACACTTTGTCATTAGTATTTAAAATCAATTATTGTTGAAAATTGTATTTTGTATCGTTCTAATTATATATTTTTTTAAATTTTGAGTCCTTATTTCTAATTATACATATATAGATAATTTACACCTAAACAAATAGCAAACAAACCTGTCCATCACATAGTGTTGGCCCGATGTAGTAATCGAACCCACGACCCTCATCGCAATAGTCAGGGCTCTCGGGCAGCTGTTAGCAAATCCCACCCCTCCTGGCTGAGCGTTTGCTCGCCCTACTGTCATGGTGAAACTGGGAAGGCCTCCAGGCCACCAGTAATCCTTCAATCATAAAAAAAAATCAAGCCCGTTAACTACTGCACCATCAAGTTAGCCGATGTTTCGACAGCTTTGATGACTGATAATCATTAGTAATGTTTACATTATCAATTATCAACAGCCAACAGCGAGCCAACCCTCGTGAAAAAATTAAATTTGCTAAAAACAAAACACAACCCAATGACGAATTAAAATCTAATGTCAATCAAAGGTGCACTTGGACGCACTACCGTGTAGAACACAAACATTATTAGTAGTAAAGCTAGGTACCCCGCATATTCCCAGGCGCAGAAACCTTGTAAGAGGTTCGACCATCTGCGCGAAAAAAACGCAATAAATCCTTTTTAGGTACTACCCGATTGACAGACAGTACACATATCTGTTTTAATGAAACCTATTTGGTTTTTTTTTTTGATAGATTGCTTCAACGCCGCATTGATTTTGTCAATGTCACAGTATAAACAAAAATGACCGGTAGGCACTTAGGGAAATTACTTTGGCATATTGTCAATAGGTACGTCAGATGTCCGATACAACAATCAGAAAATACAACTTAAACCGCTCATTGACAAATTATTTAACCAGTATCTAACAGAGACTTTGTTTCGTTATATGCAAATGCTTCTCGAGACAATTGATCCAAGAATGCTTAGAATAAAACCGATGGATCAATGAAGAAAGACACTTATGTAACATAAATCAATCGGTACCAACTGAACGCATAATCTCAATGACCATGTCTCTAGGTCATAATTTTATAGACTCTATCTATGTCTATGTAATCTAAATACATACTAGTAATCACTTCATGTGAACGGATCTGTGAATTTATCAAAATAAAAAAACGCAACCAAAGACATTCGTTAGCTTAACAATTCTTTAAATGTACGAAAACAAAAATAATAAGTTTGTTGTAAAACATCAAATTTGACTTGAATTCATAGTTCATTGAAGTTAAACGTTTCTTCCTTTCAATACATATTGTTTATCGCAAGGTTTTGTTATATTCAGAGAATGAACACTTAGATTAGAAACTGTTTATGTTGTCTTTTATTATCGATACTAACTAATTAATATAAGAGAACGTAGAAATGTATGTAAATTGAAATTTTGCAAACAGGATATATTTATTTTATATCGGCGCATAGGTGTTTTACGATATTATTTCATTTGTCGACCTATTTCTTGGTGTATATACACATTTGTTCCTTCGAGCATCACACAAAACAACCAAATTTTGTTTTTCTTTGACCTGAAAATGGCCCGTAGATCTTTGCAGCAATTGCAGCAAAACGATTGAGCAAACTTGAAAACTCAACCAAGTGGCAATTAATAAAATCTACAAATACAATAAAAATGTATATAATACATACATTACCACACTCCAATCTCGATTTCAAAAGCAAAGATTCCAAATATTTTATATTGCAAACCAATTTCATAGTTAATAGTGCAAGTATATAAAGTGTAGTAGTGCAATATAAAGTGAGCTCTCTTTTCAATTTATTCACTGTGGCTGTGTCTATCGAGTAATAGACAATAAAAAATAACAAAAATAGAAATATCAATTCTGCATAACAAAGCTTAAATCGTTAATCCATTGAACAAAACTCTCATTTTGTGGAAGACAGTCTTTATGTATTGTAATGTCCAATTTTCATCCAATAAGATCATATCTATGTAGCAACATCCTAATCTCATATTTTTATCTAAATTTAAAGCGGCTGGAACCACAGCGTGGAGTTAGTTATTCTATAAAATTATCAGCTACTTAACCTCAATAATGGTACGATATTTATTCTCAAGATTTCAGAACTAGAATCGTTCCAGATAAATAATGTAATATTGGAATTACATACTAGGCGGCACTGAAAATTTCGGGAATTAACGAAGTGACACAACATTACTATTTAAAAATGTATTTATTGCTTTTCGAAGTATTCTCCGCGAAATTTGACACATTTTTCCATACGATGGAACCAATCATTGAAGCAACCATTCCATTCGGAAGTTGGGGCCGTTTTGTAGGCGTCCACAGCTTCGTCAGGTGATGAAAATCTCTGTCCACGCAATTTATTCTTTATTTTAGGGAAAGTATAGAAATCATTAGGGCTTAGGTCGGGGCTGTACGGCGGATGATCTAATGATTCTATGTTTTCTTGCTCTAAAAACTCTTTTGTTCTGTGCGCGGTGTGAGAACTCGCATTGTCGTGATGGAGGATGATGCGGCGGTTGCAGTTCTCTTTACGGAGTTCAGAAACGACCTGTGGCAAACAAATGCTAGCATACCATTCTGCATTAACCGTTCTTTGTCCCTTAAGAGGAATAGTCGTAACATGGCCGGTTTTGGAGACAAACGTGGCCACCATTTTTTTGCAACACTCCGTGAACGAACAATTTTTGTTGGCTTTAACTCATTTTCGAACACCCAAACTCGTGACTGGTTTTTTGTTTCGGGTTCGTACGCGTATATCCAGGATTCGTCACCTGATACAATGTTGTATACAGCATTTGAGGATCCTGCGTGGAATCTTTCGAGAGTTCTGACGCACCAAGTAACGCGAGCCGCTTTTTGCTCTTCACAGAGCGAATGCGGTATCCATCGGGAAAACAACTTTTTTACACCTAATTGTTCATGCAAGATTATTTGTATTTGACTCATGCCAATGTCTAAAGTTGCCTGAATTCCGCGGTATGTCACATGTCGATCTTCCTCAATCAGCTTACGCACAGCATCAACGTTTTCTTGGGTGACTGCAGTTTTTGGACGACCTTGACGGGGATCATCACTGAGCTTGACATGTCCACGTTGAAACTCAGCAAACCAGCGATAAATTGTGGTTTTGGATGATGCTTCATCACCAAATGCAGAAATCATCCGGTCAACACACTGTTTTTGTGTTAAACCACTTCGAAAGTCATAATAAATCATCGCTCTTGAATTTTCTCGAGTCAATTCCATTTTCTCAACGACTAAACAAGTTTGACAAAACCTCGTGACAAGACTGAGAATCTTTTTTTAAATAAATAAATGGTATTCGATTTTTAAAACCAAGGAGTTTCAATTAAAAAGATTTTAATATGACAGGAACAGTGGAAATATTTCATTCCCGATACTTTTAGTGCAGCCCTCGTATTTGTATGAATTATACTTAATTACATTATAAAATAGGCTTTTTAATTATAGTCATGTCATTGAATGTTCTAGTAATTAAAAAATGGACAACACACATTACACAAAAACAAAATCATCTTCTTACCCTTGTCCCGTAATGCCGGATCGGCGTAACATGGCCTCTTTTTCCATTCAGGCCTATCTGACGTCATCTCTGCACTCAAACTTTTCTCTCGCATATCCTCTTTCACAGAGTTCATGCAAGTCTTTTTACGATGTCCCCTCCTCACACACACTCAAAACTAAATCCTCCTCCCTGAGTCGCATTCCTCATGTCTGAGGGTCGTGACCATGTCCTCCCATTATCCTTCTCTGGATGATGTTTCGTCATCTTCCTCTGTTCTCAGCGGTGTATATGGCACGGTGGTATCCAAAGCGGTGCGGATTTGGTCAGACCAACGCATTGGATAAATGATCAGAACTTAATCTGCGCTCAAAAGTATTTATTTACGGAGCGTCAAAATCATGTTTGACAACTCGTCTCGTCGTGCGCTCTCACAGGCTTTTCTTGTCAAGTGTCTGATAAATTTATTTATAGCCCAAATTCGGCCTAAACTATAAGACACCCGGTGCATTCGTATCAAGCAATGCAACGGTATAAGAATCCCGCAGGCAGGTACCAATTATTCCATTGAACTACGTACTTAACAATTGTTTACGATTTACTTCCACGGTGAAGGAATAACACCGTGTGATAAAATAAACATCAAACGCGCAAAATTATAATTATCGTAATTACTCGTGGCAAGGCGCCTTGTGAGACCGCATGGGTAGGTATAACCACCCTGCTCATTTCTGCTGTGAAGCAGTAATGCATTTCGGCTTGAAAGGTGGGACGTTTAACTATAAAATTGAAACTTAAAGAAAAAAAACTTATTTGCCGCAAAAACAAATATTTGATTGTTACAATAGAACCCAAGACGCATACTGTAATTTATTGTCTTCAATTTCTAAATCACAATGCGGTCTAATCGTTTTCTGTTCCAAATAAAAATTGAATTGAATTAAGAATATAATTTTTTTTGTAAATAAATTACACCAATCAATATCCATCTTTATTATTTATATTTTATTATATTAGAGAACGAATATTTTACTATTTTGTTAAATTTGTTGAATTAATATTAACACTTGGACTAATTGAAATACTGAACGTTTTAAACACGAAAAGTCCGGGACCATGACTCTTTTAAAATTCTCAACGCATACCCAAAGATAATAAGGCAAACTTGAATTTGCTTCAAAAGAACCGACACGTGCTTCGTGCAACGCCTTGTTCGAAACGTGTGCAGACAACAAAATCCAAGAATATGTACATACATAATTATACCAGTTACCATATTTGGGAAGAGGCTCGTATTTAAAGGCCGCTTTTCGCTTTTCGATTTGCAGCATTAAAACTCCACATATATTATTTGTAGCTACAAAATATGTATTAAAAACTTAGTACACTGTACTTACACACAGACAGGCACACAAACATATTGTATAATTTTATAATTCACTGGCTAGCTCACGAATCCACGTCGACGGAAAAACTTTTCGCAAATTCGTGAATTTTTTATATCTTACTAGCTGACTGTGCAGACTTCGTAGTGCCTCAATCGATAAATAAAAGACCTAAACTTTTGTATAAAATAAACTTAAAACAAACAAACGGAATCCGTCCGAAGGGGGACACATCAAAGGAAAAACAAAATTGTTATTTTCATTTAATTCCGAGCATTTTCATATTTATCTACCTTTTAAACCTTCTCTGGACTTCCACAAATAATTCAAGACCAAAATTAGTCAAATCGGTCCAGCCGTTCTAGAATTTTAGCGAGACTAACGAACAGCAATTCATTTTTATTTATATAGAAGATAGATAGATAGAAGATAGATAGATTTGACGGAATTTTGCATCAACAAAAAGAGGCATTCTAATTCTCGATATTCAATTCGAAAAGAAAATGAATTTTTCAAACACAGAAACAACAAAATTGAGATTCGTTCAAGTATCTTGCAACTTAGCATTAAAACTAATGACTTGTTAAATAGTTTAATTTAATTTAATTAATAATACCTAAAAAAAAAGCGGGAAGATCGTAGCGATCTATGTTACTGATTTTTCCTAGTACAATCACCCAATATCACAGTTGACTGTGATGTCCTTTTTATGGCAATAGCACGGTATTACATAAGCGACCATGACCTATTCAAACTAATGCTACTTATTTAATTTCTATAGTACTATTAACATCGTCTCCTTATTTTACTTATTCCTAACTTGTGTAGGCTTGTGGTTTGTATATCGGTTAATACAATTCCGATCCGAATTAATACAAATAAATTAGTGAAGTACTCCTTTGCTAGAGCCAGTGTAAACAAATTCTCTCGGGTTGAGCCTGTGAGCTCACCTATCAGTCCCAGAGCAGCTGGAATAGCACTTAGGCTAGAGGGATTTACTACACTAAGGGTGGATTCGACCAAAATTAAATTTATACACGAGTAACTATACGAGGAATAACTTATTCCATGATTTTAATCTCGAGTAAATCCATAGTCGTTTTTCCTCGTAAACGTTAGTATACTTGCGCTAGGAATAACAATACGCGAATAGCAGAGTGAATGATGAACGAAAATAAAGGAAAGTATATTAAATACTACGTACCACAGTCTAAGAAGAAGTTTGTGTGATTAGTTTCTGCAAAACACACAGACTAAATGTATTTGCCCTTCCGTCAAACATTTACAAAATTTCTCTTTAGGTTTTTGTAAATATTCACTGGCCAACATTCAAATTACTTTCTCGGAGTTTTCAATTATTAAGTGAAAGAGAAAAAACAAATAATTCAAAAGTAACTAAAGAAAATGAAAAATAGTACCTACCTATTTAGACTGTCTCACTGTTTCGTAAATGAAGACATTCAATCATTATGTATTTGGTTCCGTTAATTATTATCATACGTTTTATTTTTATTCTTATTGCTGAGGTGTGTGGACGATCTCAGAGCCTACCTGGTATTTAGTGGTTACTGGAGCCCATAGACATCTAACAGACAGACAACGTAAATGCGCCACCCACCTCGAGATATAAATTCTAAGGTCTCAGGTATAGTTACAACGGCTGCCCTACCCTTCAAACCGAAACGCATTACTGCTTCACGGCAGAAATGGGCAGGATGGTGGTGCCTGCCCGCGCGGACTCACAAGAGGTCCTACCACCAGTAATAATCAAATAGTATAATCAAATAAATTATTATGTTTACCTTTAAATTTAGCCTGACGCTTCGAGCGGCTATCAGCTATCGCAGACGAAGCGGCTTAAAAGTGGACATTCTTTATTTTGCTAATATACAAGCATATTTTAGTTGAGGACTGGGCAAGTACCAAGAGTTTTCGGGTTTTCTGAAAATCACATGCGGGTATCGTAAAGTGTGCTCACGAGTGCTAAGTGTTTTTGCGAGTTGCCACCAATTTTTACGTACGTTATGGGTTACGACAGGGATAACACAGTTACAAGCGTCTATCTAAATCCTACGATTTGAATTTAAGCTACAATCAAAAGGCATTCATTGATTGTATGATAAAAGTATAGGTAGTTTATAAATTAAATAACATTTCCTCGTTGCATCAAGAATCACTGAAACTATCTCTTGAATTGCAAGTTCTGTTTTTTTACATTAGTTTATATAATTTGCTCCAAGAATGTCTATGAAAACTAACTACTAAAATGATTGTGCATTTTAAAATGGCTAGGGCGGAACATTTTTAATAATAATCTTCTCTGTAATACGAATAATTCAAATTGATGAGTCAATAACACATTCGTCTAGAAGCATAATATCACGTTCATCAATGTATATTGTACAATAATTCTATTAAATTCTAAACTCACGTGAATTCTTGCTATCTTCAGAAGTGCAAGGCAATTCCCCGCTTTGGAGCATATTTGAACACAATTTAACTTATTCGTATTACTTAACATTGCTTAAACTACTCATTATTAGTAATTAATGTTTTGATACTTGAAATTAAGGTTAGAATTTTTGACATTAAAATCATGTAACTAAATTAAAAGAGAATTTATTCTAAGATGGCAGAATAAGTGTTAGATATATCTGCTAATTCTGCATATCTCCATATCTCATGATGACCCAATTTAATTTATAAATATAGCAGAAAATAAAGCAAATGAAGATATTTTTCTGGTGGCAGGGCGTTTTATGAACTCGCACGGATAGATATCACCACCTTACCTGATTCTGTCGTGAAGCAGTAAATTATCCGGTTTGAAGGGTGGGCCAAGCATAGATGAGCTCATATAATGAGTACCAGCAACCACTTAACAATTAACGAGCCGTGAGTTCGTCCACTCATTTAAGCAACAAATAAAATAGTTTTCGACATTATTTTATAGCGGCTTATAACATAAACCTAAATTTTAAATTTCATCTACATGTCTATCTGGAGATCGAAGATTGTAAATAGCAATAAAACAAATAACATTGGGGATTACATGTGTGACATATGACACAACAGCATATCGGTGTCTGACATCGATGGGTCAAAATATAACATAGAATATGTAGGTACATGAAAAAAAAAATTGCGCCTACCTCACTTAACACTCAATAACATAGCGACACAATGTGAATGTGGCGAATGTAAAAATTTCTAAACGCGAGTTTCGGATATTGCAAGCTTAGAACAACCAAGTGAAATGTTTCCAGGCTTGGAAAGTGCTTGTTGTGCCTCACCCCCTTTCTCATCTTAGCTACCTTTTGATGTGATTACTTCTTATAAATCGATGAACACAGGCTGCACACACGAAAGAGTGTCACATTCCGCCTGAGCCTGAGTGTGCAAGCGAGAACGTGGAACAAGCGATAGAGAGGCACGATCTCTCTTTTTCCGTTTTTTTCCTACCTAAGCTCATGGTCTAGAGAGACCATATCAACGTCACCAGGCGAGTAGGTAGCTCACGGGGCTCAAACCTGATGACGTTGCTAACACGAACCCTAGCAAGAGTCGTGCTTCGCCGAAACTACCCCCGAATAGGTAACGTGACCCACTAAGAAGATCCGGCGAGAAACTCAGTGGGCCGCGTCTGTGGGTTAATTTACTCGCCGAGCCCTTCCTCACAAGCGACGGGTTCGACGGGAACGATGACCGGACGATCTCTCACGTTGGCTTGTCACTTTTATCTCTCTTCTCGAGTGATGTCAGAGCTAGCGGTTCAAATAAGTTCTGCTACTGACGTTATCACGTAAAACTATCGTCTGTACACCGACTTTACAGACAATCATTTTTTTTTATCTTTGTCAATGCCCAATAATGACATTGTATGCAGAAGATTATACAAGCTACCAGATGATAAGTAGTCACTGTCGCTCATAAACATCAGGAATGCCAAGGTTATAACTCTTTGCAGCTAAAACAGGCAGACGTTTCACCCCCGCATTCCAATATCACATTACCTATACTAATATTGTAAATGTGAAAGTGTGTTTTTTGTTTGTGCTTTTTTTTATTTAGAAACGAAACAACAGATTAAATAGAAATTTTAAGTGATAGAATTTGGTCAGAATATTGTGACATGGGCTACCGTTTATCCCGAAAAAAATCTCGTTCCCACGGAACACTGTCCCTCGACCACGCAGGCAAAGCCTCGAGTAATAGCTAGTATTATAAAATTCTGTAAATACACTGTTTCATATTTTTACATAACGCCTGGAATTAGGCAGTAACCATGTCCTATAGTGCGACTATTAGAACTGCCACTGCCTCATTTGACACTAACATTTCGGAGCGAAAATCTCAATGAGGCAGAGTTAAAATTACGTCAATTTTTTTTTCTATCTATGCTAATAGCCTTGAGAGGCTATTTCAGCTTCACCCTGATATGTAGGTGAGCTCACCGGACTCTAAACGGAGTGTTAATTATTCTAATAACTTCTTTGAAACCCCCTATCAATTAAATACGTAACATATAATTTCTACACATCTCCATCCATAGAAAACCCGTGGAAACCGCGTAAGCTCGAGAATGAACCAAAAATGAAGCCGAAATAAATCATTCATGTTTCATTTATTTACCTATAACAAAATGAACAGAAATTACGACACAACACAATTCCATGATCAACTGCGATTTATTCAATAAAATAGTAGAATCTATTTGTCACTTTTATTTTATTCTAGCCCACCTAGACTTTTTTTTTTGTTGCTTAAATGGGTGGGCGAGCTCACAGCCCACTTGGTGTTAAGTGGTTACTGGAGCCCATAGACATCTACAACGTAAATGCGCCACCCACATTGAGATATGAGTTCTAAGGTCTCAAGTATAGTTACAACGGCTTTCTCACCCTTCAAACCGAAACGCATTACTGCTTCACGGCAGAAATAGGCGGGGTGGTGGTACCTACCCGCGCGGATTCACAAGTGGTCCCACCACCAGTAAAAATTAATTAAAAATGATTAAATAGTTAAAATAATACAGAAAATATTACATTATAATAATATATCGTATCCATTATACGTGTAATTTGTGTATCGTTGAACAATTTTATTCATGACCCGGATTCGATATATACTATAGGTACATTCAAATAAATCTGCGTCACTTCAACAATCCACAAACACATTGTGATGTGACTGTCTGAATATCCCAAAACAAATTAGCAAACATTCTTCATTATACAAACACGGTACTTTTGTAAATACAATGTATGATTGTTTAATTTTTTATGCGAAATTTGACGCAGCGCCATGACTAATGTATACTTCGATATTATTATTAAAGAAATAACACTTGATTGAGATTTGAAAGATATAGAAGAGGTAGTTTTTTTTTATAATTACGAAAGCTTACATTTGGTATTGAAATGGATCTTTATAAAAGAATAAATTTTGAACAACCATCCGTTTATCAGGAAGAAAATAGGAAAAAAATGATCCCAAAATATCGTCGTGTCTGTCTGTGATTATTTGCCTGTATAGATTACAATACTGGTGGTAGGACCTCTTGTGAGTCCGCGCGGGTAGGTACTACCGCCCTGCCTATTTCTGCCGTGAAGCAGTAATGCGTTTCGTTTTGAAGGGTGGGGCAGCCGTTGTAACTATACTGAGACCTTAGAACTCATGTCTCAGAGTGGGCGGCGGCATTTACGTTGTTGATATCTATGGGCTCCAGTAACCACTTAACACCAGGTGGGCTGTGAGATCGTCCAATCAAATAAAAAAAAACTATTCGCTGGCAGCCTAAGAGACAATTCTAGCTTCTCACGGACGGATAGGTGAGCTCACGGACTCAACCTGAGAGCATTTGTTAACAGCGTCACTAACCCTCGCAAGGGCGGTGCTTTGTAGAATCTACCACCGGAAGGGAATCGCAAGCCATTAAAGAGATCGAGATCATTAGAACAGTCGTTGTGACGCTAATGAAATTTATGTCGTAACGCAAACCACGGTATTCACATTGTGATTTCAATGGACTATTATAACCTCTTAACTGAGTTAACAAATCTGGTAATTTTCTAAAAAGGCGTGCAAATACCGACACATATAAGTGGGGAAACATCGATTGTTCCCGGTACAAAAGAGGTGTCTTTTTTTTTTATTGCTCTTGTAGGCAGACGAACATACGGCCCACCTGATGGTGAGTGGTTACCGTCGCCCATGGACTTCAACAATGCCAGGGGCAGAGCCAAGCCGCTGCCTACCGCTGTCTTCGTGTTGTTTTCCTGTTCACGATATACGATCATAAAAATGCAAGTAAATAAATGAATACTGATTTCTTAATTACAGCTGCAACATACGCCGTGCTTAGCTTGACGAAATATAAAGCTTTCGTTTACGTCATTTCGCTACAGAATTATTTATAGTGGTAGAAGTGATGCCTATTTCTGCCGTGAAGCAGTAATGCGTTTCGGTTTGAAGGGTGACCCGTTGTAGCTATAATGAGACAATCAGAACTCATATATCTCATAAGAACTCATATCTCAACGCGGGTGGCGGCATTTACGTTGTAGATGTCTATGGGCTCTGTTAATCATTTAATACCGGGTGGGCTGTGAGCTCGTCCACCCAACTATGAAATAAAAAAATAAATAAAAAAGAAACTTTCAATAGCAACATTTATGAGCACCGTAACAAAATTTATAAAACAACACAGTGCGGAGGCCGTTAATAGATGTTCTCCACATAATCCGGCTCTCGAAGTAGTCTGAACCCACTTGAAAACTTCAGATAAAGTGATTAAACAATATCTATCTTCTACGTCAACGCGCACCGCCCAATCAGGTTCGCTAACGCGTGCACGCCTTCGTTTCATGAGTGTCATGTCTCCGCCATAAGCGGACCATGCTTCCTTCACCGGTATGTCAAGATATCTGATAAACAGAGAAATGATCTCGATAAGTCCACGACAAATACTTGGGTACAAAACTACATTTACTACCGCGCCTCTTTAGTGTAAACTTCGCACGTTATCTTTTTTTTTTCGGTTAGGAATAAATCGCCTATCTTCCGCCCTCCTGTCGGTCAACAATCAACGTTCGAACCTCGCATGAGACAAAACTCATGAAAAGGCAAAAGGGGGGAGAGTGAGCACTTTAACTAGAACTACTTTTTACTGGTGGTAGGACCTCTTGTGAGTCCGCACGGGTGGGTACCACCACCCTGCCTATTTCTGCCGTGAAGCAGTAATGCGTTTCGGTTAGGAGGGTGGGGCAGCAGTTGTAACTATACTTGAGACCTTAGAACTTGTATCTCAAGGTGGGTGGCGCATTTACATTGTGAATGTCTATGGGCTCCAGTAACCACTTAACACCAGGTGGGCTGTGAGCTCGTCCACTCATCTAAGCAATAAAAAAATAAAAATAAAACTATTTTAACACGGTCTAACTAAAAAAATCTCCTTTTTTTTAAATAGATATTATTATATCGCATGACATCAGTTAGATCAATTTTCACCGGAAACCCATCTTGCATTCCGGCGATTATATTCCCTCAGCGTTTAAAAATTGATATTGAATCAAATTCAGAAAAACATTGTACTTTTTACGCCACGAGATCCGATCTAAAATGCTGCAACCTGACCGACATAAATGCACACAAATGAAGAAAGAAAATGTAAGACAAAGGCAGCCCTAAATTTGATTAACAAATAAATTTGATTACAAAAAGGATTACTTCGACTATAACACCATATTAACTTCAGGATAAAGCATGTTTTTTTCCCTGCCTGTGCTGATAGCCTTGAGAGGCTATTTCAGCTTCACCCTAACGTGTAGGTGAGCTCACGGGGCTCAAACCGGAGTGTTGCTAACACTGGCCCTAGCAAGAGCCGTGCTTCGCAGAATCTACCACCGGATCGGTAACGCGACCCACTGAGAAGATCAAGCGAGAAACTCAGTGGGCTGTGTCTGTGGGTTAAATAAAGCATGAGTACTAATGAGTGAATCGCGGCTCGTTCGCTAAAAATATATGAAAACAACATTTTTATCATCCATTCAGTGCAGTCGTGATACGCAAATCAAATCAATTGTTTAATTTTGCTCGATTGTAATAATTGGCTTTATAATACAGAGTAAATAAGAAGGTGTTAAAGAGCGTTAAGAGGATTGAAACTTCCTAAATCTACACTCACTGATCGCGTGCACAAATGGTATTTACTAATTTTATAAATCGGCTAAATAATTAACCCGGTCAATTATATTGCGCTTATTTACTGGTGGTAGGACCTCTTGTGAGTCCGTCCGGGTAGGTACCACCACCCTGCCTATTCCTGCCGTGAAGCAGTAATGCGTTTCGGTTCGAAGAGTGCGGCAGCCGCTGTAACTATACTTGAGACCTTAGAACTTATATCTCAAGGTGGGTAGCGCATTTACGTTGTAGATGTCTATGGGCTCCAGTAAACTCTTAACACCAGGTGGGCTGTGAGCTCGTCCACCAATCTAAGCAATAGAAAAATAAAAAGCTTAGTGAAACGAAACGTAGCTCTTGAAAACGGGTTGATTTTGGCAGAGCGGCGTCTTAGTGAAGTACTTCAGGCAGTACTATGTATTCGGCTCAAAGAGTACCTATTATAAACATAAGTTCTTATAATAAAGAACTCATAGACGTTAAAGTCGTCGTGGCCTAAAGGATAAGACGCTCAGTGCATTCGTATCTATAGAGCGAATCGACTGTGCCAGTCTTCGAATTCCGCATAACCACTTTTCTAATGAAATACATAGTTAACACGTGTTCACAAATGACTTAATCGAATAATAAATATCGTGTAATAAAAATCAAATCTGCATAATTTATAATTTTCGTAGAAGCTGTTGGTAGAGCGCCCTGTAAGCCCGCAGGGGCAGTTTTTTTTTTTTTATTGCCCTTGTAGGCAGATGAGCCTACGGCCCACCTGATGGTGAGTGGTTACGGTCGCCCATGGACTTCAGCAATGCCAGGGGCAGAGCCAAGCCGCTGCCTACCGCAAATTACCTACAACAAAAAAAAAGTTACTACGACGCCGTCTATTTCTGTCGTGAAGCAGTAAAGCGTTCTGGTTTGAAGGATGGACAAGCCGTTGTAATGGAGACTTTGAACTCATGACTCGAGTTGGGTGACGTTAATAAAATTACTAATATCGCACTGGGCTCAGTACATGCTCAACTAGATTTGATAAAATAACAATCTACGTTATGTTGATGATACAACGCTTCTAGCCGCAGATAAGACTAAAATGTGCACATCGCTCGGAAGAACGGAGCGAATCGTGACGACAACAAACCTAAAGCCAAAAATATGAAATCGTTAAATAATAAATTAATTAATATTTAAGTCGTCGCGGCATTCGTGTTGAAGCGATGCAACGGTGTTCGAATCCCGCAGGCGGGTACCAATTTTTCTAATGAAATACGTACTCAACAAATGCTCACGATTGACTTCCACGGTGAAGGAATAACATCGTGTAATAAAAATCAAACCTGCAAAATTATAATTTGCGTAATTACTAGTCGTAGGACCACTTGTGAGTCCGCGCGTATAGGTACCACCGCCCTGCCTATTTCTGCCGTGAAGCAGTAATGCGTTTCGTTTTGAAGGGTGGGGCAGCCGTTGTAACTATACTGAGTCTTTAGATCTTGTATCTCAAGGTGGGTGGCGCGTCTACGTTGTAGATGTCTATGGGCTCCAGTAACCACTTAACCCCAGGTGGGCTGTTAGCTTGTCCACCCATCTAAGCAATAAATAAAAAAATGGTCATAGAAAAAAAAAACACCTCAGAATTCACTGGCGGACTCAACTTACAGATAGGGTATACGTCAACTAGGATCCACAGATACAACTAGTAACGGCTCCCTTGAACCAAACGTGCGTAGAAGAAACGAAATAGCCAAGTATGCCGTGTTCAAGCACAAAACTTTGAGAGGCAGTAACGCAATAACTCCTCCGAGGCATAACATCGCAACCCAAATTGTATTTAATTTGTATATGGCAATTTTAGGCAGATGAGCATACGACCCACCTAATTTTTATAATGGATGTCCCACTCTTTACACCGGAACACATGTTCGCTTCGTCGTATCAATAGGCAGAATTGTGATATCTCCGCGCTATCAGTACAAGTACCTACAGAAAGAAGGGATTTTAATCCGAATGATGAAGACGTGTCATGAAAAAAGGAGTATCCACGATAATCGCAGACAGATTTACACACCGATCAAACTCGAGTCGTTTATACTGGAACCAAATGAAAATCACCGATAAGAAGTTAAGGTAACAATTTCGTGGCCACTTCATGGTTATTAATAGCGCCTGCACCAACTTAAGAGCAATTCGTCATATTTTTAATTGCAATAAATTATTTAACTACTAACAAACTAATTAAAATAACTTGTTCGATTTTACATTCATTACAATATATTCTGTATTCACTTTGCCCTGTTGTACTTTGCATTCAAAGTCCGCAAATGAAGCCCTATTTTCAATTCTTAATTCAACCCTACGACAAACTATAAACAAGAATGAAAAGTTCAATTTTTAAACAAGAGTATTCTACTACCTACTTCTTATACTAGCGAAATAGCAAAAAAACGGAATACACGGCTACTGAATACTCGTAAATCTGGTTTTTTAAATACACCGGGCAAAATTTTAAAAACTTAAAGAACCCCACATTTTTACTATAGCGTCATTTAAAGCCTTAGATCTTAAACTAATTCCTACACTTGCCAATTAAGTCTTCAATTAATCATAGTTTAACGATAGATGACAAATCGGTGTTTAGCTTGACATTAAATTTATTAGAATTTATTTAGCAATTTAAAAACACGCAGCGGTAGCTATAAAAAATTAAAGATAGTTGATCAAAACCGTATTTTTGCCAAATATCAAAATCATGCATAAATAATATGCGGAGATTTTTAACAATTACACTACAATAAATTGCTTTGACTTTTCAATACAAAAATGTTGGCTGTATAGGTTAGGCTCCCAATGCTAGTACAAGTAAACACAACAAAATAAAAAAATCTATGAATCGAGTAAATCGCGCATCGCCATCTTGGTTTGCTTTGCTCATTCTTTTGTAATTGGCGTGGCTTTTGCGTATTAAAAAACAAGTTTTCAATATAAAATTTCAACAGATATGATACGCAATTCGAACTTTAAATAAATTATTTGTTGTTGTTTATTAGTTTTCGTTTAAGTTTAATCGTTATCGTTAAAATGGGTAGGAAGAAGAAGAAGGCATCCAAACCTTGGTGCTGGTATCCTTTACTTAATATTTTAAAACAATTCACAAGACGTGACCTTCGTAAGTGGGTCAGACGAGATCAGCGTATTACTAACATCATATTACGGTTAGGAAATCATAATATGAATCCAATACATTTCCTCAACGATTATTCAGGTATTGTAACAGGGAGTTTGACGACGAAAAGATTCTCATCCAACATCAGAAAGCGAAGCATTTTAAATGTCACATTTGTCACAAAAAGCTGTACACAGGACCTGGACTGTCCATACACTGCATGCAGGTACGTATTGACGTCACGATGTCTGTATACGTTTGGCAAACGCGCCGCCCGCCCACGGTCGTAGCGTTCGCCAATTATAACGCACATCTTTAGTTATTTTGGCGCGTCTTACCCTAATTCTACTCCCATAAGAGAACTACATGATGTTCCTTCCCATATACCACTTGGTGGGTGAGATTTTGTTTTTCTCGGCTACCTTACATATTCGTTTTGTGTTAACGCTGAAACTATACCAACAATCTTTATGTGTTCAACTTTATGTGTTCAACAACCCTTTTTTACAGGTACATAAAGAAGCCATAGACAAAGTACCAAATTCACTGCCAAATAGGTCAAATATAGAAATAGAAATTTATGGAATGGAAGGTATACCCCCTGAAGATGTGAAAGAACATGAGAAACAAAAATCAGGTATAAATAAATCTTTCATATTTTTCTCAACGGAAACATTCCCTTTGGATTATGTATGTACGTTTTTATTATTATTATGCTGCTTGGGAAACACGCATCAGTGTTTATATATGTTTACCTAGGATTAACTAACTGTATTTCTGTGAAGGACAATTATTGTAATATAATAATATTGTATAGGTGGAGGCAAAGGGTCTGACAGTGATGATGATGAACCAGCTGCCAAGAAAAAAGCTACTCCAGCATTGGTAAGATATATTTAATTTAATTAGTCAAAATGAAATATACTTTATGCTGTCAACAAATCGTTAACACATTAACAACATAGGAATATAGTACTTAAAGTAATGTCTTTCAAACACTTGTATGATTGTATTATTAAAAAAAAACTGTTTGTGGCTATAAACAAGCAACAGTACAAAAGAATAACTCCTTTTAATTATCAAACACAATTACTTCAATTGTCTTTATTCAAATGAGAATAGTTGAAGCCATTTAAAATATACTGTATTTATGCCATGATTTGTAGTCTTTAGATTACTTGTTTTAAAAAAAACATAGTGTAACATCTTCGTCATGATTTGTCACTAAAATCTAAATATTGATATAGATTTGAATTTGGTAGATCATATAAAATTAATGGTGGGCCAACTTTTGACAAACTAGATAATCATATTAAATAAGATTGAGTGATTCCTATTTATTTAGTAAATGATTAGACAAGTCTGCGGCCCACCCAGTGTTAAGTGGACACTGTTTCAACCACACCATAAATACAAATACTGCCACTAAGACACATGAGTCTCAATTCTGTTATTTTAAAATAACTGTCATACCTCATAAACAGTAACCAATAAGTTTGTGTAAAATAGACTAGTGATACTACTACCTGGTCTGTGTGGATTCCTATTATTATAAATAAGATTTATTTGAATTTATTACACTAGGTTTTCTACATTGAATTCGGTTGTGAACAAATTCTAGGTATGTACCTAGTGACTTTAAAAAAAAAAAAGTTTTGTGGATTTTGTTATGACCGCTTAGAAAATTAGATAATTTAGGTATGTAGTTTTTATATTTTTATTATGTGATTATTTGAAAAATATGAAAATTTAAAGTATTTGCTAATATCAAATTAAGTAAAATTTCATAAACATATCTATCTTGCACTACACAATTCTAATGAATGCACTGCTAAAATATTTTCAGTTATATGTTAACATCTGATTAATTAATACAACAGCATTAGTAGAAATTAGAAATGTGAATGAAGCATGTTCTGGCAATGGCAATGTTTACATATGGATTTGTAATCACAGACAAAAATCTAGTCTATAGGCTAATCTTTCAAGAGTTGTATCTGAACTTGTTTAGTTTATATTTAAAATGATTTTCATTTTTCAGCTGGGTGCAGGCCCTTCGACAGTGTCACCTGGGATATTGCCCACACCCATGGGGCCAGTGCCACCAGGAATGTATCCTGGACATTTAGCAATGAATCACATGATGCCTCCATTCATGCAGGCGCCTAGGTAAAGTCGCTCTTTGAATTTTATTGATTTAAATAACAAGAAAATAATCAATTCTTTATTCAAAACATTCACTAGTATTTAGCCATATCAAACATACATGACAAAATATACAGCCCAAGCAAATTTGCATTGCAGATTTTTTACAATAACATGAGGCATCTTTTTAAGCAGCAATATATATATATTTTATTGCTTAGATGGGTGGACGAGCTCACAGCCCACCTGGTGTTAAGTGGTTACTGGAGCCCATAGACATCCACAATGTAAATGCGCCACCCACCTTGAGATATAAGTTCTAAGGTCTCAAGTATAGTTAGAACGGCTGCCCCACCCTTCAAACCGAAACGCATTACTGCTTCATGGCAGAAATAAGCAGGGTGGTGGTACCCACCCACGCGGACTCACAGAGGTCCTACCACCAGCAATTTTGTGAAAGCAACTCATAAATGAAATCATATGAATAATACAAAAATGTGGATGTGTTTTAGAATGATGATGGCCGGTATGAGGCCGTTGTTCCCGGCGGCAAGTGCGCCGACGTCGACGCCAAGTAAACCTACATTCCCCGCGTACAGGTGTGTAGCAAAACCTCCAGACACTAAATGAAGAACTTCAACGATGGGTTAATCAATCGGCTAGTGCTCGTCTGACTTCATATTGGAACTGTTCCAAATTTTTTTTTGTTTGCAATCAGTAAAATTTATTTTGAGTTTAATTTTATAACTGACTTTGTATCACTCAGTTAATCTATACTAATATATAAATCTACAGTGGTTTTTACGGATGTTCCGTTATAACTACCTAACCATGCATCTGATTGACTTGAAACTTGGTATCCATGTAGAAAATACATGTACTTAATGGATAGGCTAATATTTATATGAGTCTTGGACTCTCTACACCAGTTGCGGGGGCGTTATTGATGAGAATCTTTGTGGGGGTGAGAAATAATAATGTTAATTTCAAATGTCCAATGAAGCGGACGGGTACAGCTAGTCTACTATATTTATGAGTATAGACCAGAGTGATAAGCGTTAAAGTTTAGGGTCAAGCAACAACGTTATATTTCCGTCAGCAACGCGACAATCAGCGCGCCGCCGACGACGACGACGCCGTCGAGCAGCGCCGACCTCAAGGAGAACGGCGAGGTGAAGCCGCCCGCCGCCAACACGTGCCCGCTGGTCACCGCCACCGGCGCCGGCTCCAAGATAGTGCACCCGCCCGAGGACGTGTCGCTGGAGGAGATCCGCGCCCGCCACCACAAGTACCGCCCCGCGCCGCGACACAACGCCTCGCCCGCGCTGCCGCCCGCCGTCTCGCACGCAGAGGTCAGTGGCTGACGTCACAACCACTTGCTCATCTGCTGATGTAATCTCAACAATAAAACACATTACATTAGCTGCCCACTCAAGAGGTCGCTGTCTTTAATACACATTTACAGTACCGTTTAGCCACGACAGTGCACTCTGCTTATATGTTGTTGACTATAGTAGATCTATGTTCAGATTTACTACACACTTTGAGGGCTTCCTCGAACTTACATAGGAGGTAAGGTAATCGCGTCCGACACCGTAACGGTAATAAGACAATGTTTTTGTAAAACCGCAATGTACAGCGAATTAGCCTCTAGAAGCTGAATCCCGCAGATCACTTAGCTAACTAAATCATAAAGCAAAGACAAGAAAGATTGCTAAAATACAATATCGCGATCGTACTGCTGGAATAACATTATTCCTTACCTCCTATAAACATGTTAAGTGTTCTTTGATTAAAGGACACTGCAATGAAAAGAAAAAATAAATATTATGATATACACAATACAATTGAAATATGGTTAAAATGAAAACACTTGATCCAATACACAGTGACACAAAAAACGGGGCAACATACGTTTTTCAGTTTCCATATAAATTATTCACATTCGATGACAAAAATCCATAGAGCAGCACGTATAATGCACAGTAATCATAATTTTTATACATAATATTCCATGTTCCCAAAAGCAACAATGCATTAAAAACTTTTTACACCACAAACAATGAAATGTATTGAAATCTATACATACAAAAACCAGCACATCAGAGACATAGAAGGTATTTATTACACATGGCAAGTTTCATGCTGTGGCAACCCAGACGTAAGTACACAGCACTACTATCTCTTGGTTATACTCTAGTATAAGTTTGTTTAAATATCTTATGCGTTCGGCTTAGTAAGCATGCGTCATCCGAGCCTCAAGTGTAGAGGTCACTCCACTGTTTGTTGGTTAGGTGTAATGACGTCACGAGAACCAAAACACGCTAGTGCTGCCAGCGCCGGCCGTAATCAGAGAAATAGTAGAAAAAAATTAAAAAAGCCAAATGTACTTTATCACATTTAAACAATTGAACTGATTAAATTTTACTTAAACTATTTAGAATGCAAAACGTTAATTTAAAAAAATTCAAATTAACTCAATCATATTGACTGAACTAAACATGACTTGATCATTTACGTGCAATTATTGAACTATACATTCCGAGTAATTTATACCTTTGCCTTAAACATAAATAGAATTACATATAAAAATGTATACACGTTTATTTCTGCAACTCCGAGTAAATTGTATTGCGATATTGTCTTGACTGGGTGGAGGTGTGACCATTAGATCTCCTTTCCTCTCCTCCTCCTCGTCAGACCTCTACAAGCATTAAATGAAATCTAATTAATAATCGTCTAAAAAAAAAACATAAAAGTTAATCAAAATAAAGTTCGCTGCGTGCGTCAGTTCATAGACTGAGCATAAATTTTAAAGAGAACTATTTTCTATTTTTTTTCTAGTGGAGTCACCTCTATGCGATTTCTCTACAGTCCAGCATGAACAATATGAACTCGCTGGTCTACACGTCCACCGCGAATGTAAGCATTGTTGCCAAAACGATCGTATCATTTTAAATGTTCAAAGGATTAAACAAATAAAAAAACATAAAATCGTAGCATTTTGAAACTATTTAGTTCAGAAACTTCATTTTTTCAGTAAGTCATGTTTTTCGCTTGAAACGGACCAGATGACGATTAGGAATGTTTTTAAACGAACTTGGTGACTTCACCGCGGTCGAATCGGTCACGGCTAAGGCTCATTCTAATCACTATTTGCGAATTAATTTAGTCCTCCTTCAGCGCGTAGTGAGTACCCGCCGGGACGGACATACCTCCATACGAATATAAAACCGCTGACGTATTATATGTCGACAGCTATTATCTAAAGTTGATCTATCTAAAGTAAGCGTAATAAACTTAAAAAAAAAAAAACAAATTAATTTGAATATTAAACAAAGTTAATTTGCAACTTGATAAAAAATACATACGCTTGAAAGGCAAACCTGACTAAGCGACAATAAGTGCTTTGTACATAAATGATAGGCAATAACCATATTCGATGCGCAAAAAAAATATTTTTCTAGGTCTATTAAAATCAAGCGTCGATTATATTTACGCTTGAGAAATTCAAACCATTCGAAACGAAAATATTTATTGAGTGCAACGAAAACTTAACAATTTTGTATTCAGTTTAGATTTTTCTGTTTGATTTGTTCAAATCACTGCACGTATATACATAGATATACTAGTTTCGCGCTAGTGATTAGTGTGCGCCTTGTGGCCGTGTCGGTGGCGTCGTCGTCTGGTCCGCGGCAGCGAGCGGGGACTGAGCGGCGGCGCGCGTGCGTGCGCAGGTGGCGGCGCACATGTCGATGGCGGTGGCGGCGGCGGCGCGGCAGCAGGCGGCGGCGGCGGCGGCCATGCGGCGCCCCGTGCTGCCCGGCGTCATGCCCGTGCTGCCCGGCGTGCGCGTGCCCGTGCCCGTGTCCGTGCCCGTGCTGCCCGTGGTGCCGCAGTTCAGCCTCGTGCACCGCCCCATGCAGCCCGGTCAGTACCCCCGCCACCCCGCGCCCTACCCCCGCGGTGCGCCCGACCCCTGACCTCTGCGTTTGTGCGAGCCGCGCCCCGTCGACTCTCGCAAACGCAGTCTCGCTGTTGAAGATTTCTAAAGTATCCAATTGCTGCCTGCCACAGATGTACCGCGGCCCGCGCCGTCCTAGCCGCCGGGCACTCGGTGCCCCGCGTCGTTATTGCGACGGCGGCGCGGTAGAGATACTAGTTTTGTAACTCGCAGACGACGCCGCGTACTGCTCGATGACATCCGACTTTGTGATTCAATCTAGCAAAATAAAATAAAATTCAATTAGTGAACCACACCTCACTTAGGTGAATACCATTTGACATATTTCTTTGAAATAATAAAGTTAAATAATGGCACGTCGTATTTAAATTTGAATGTATTTTTCATGAATCGTTATTTGAATCGCAAACGTATTCTAATCTTCAGAGGTAACCTGAAGTGTATTCGTAAAGTTTGCAAAGACTTCGTGTAGACGATGTCGGGATAAGGCAAAATGGAATGGATCGAATGTATGTAAGCACTGGGTATGTTTTTGATCCAATATTTCATCTAAACTCGAATGCGCAGCTTCCAACGCGTCGCCCGCGCGACTCGCTCGTCCGGCCCGGGACGCTTGGGGGCTGTCATTTGATACGATATCAATAAGTATGTATCCAAACATCCAACACCCTACACGTTGTTCTAACCCTTTATCCTTTCAGACGAACCCCCATCCGAATATAAGTTAGGGCATATCAACTAGATAGGATGTGTATGTATAGCTATTTAATATTGCACAAATATCGTATATACATATAATTAAGGCATTTTGTGTTAGATGTATTTTTGATGTTTACAGTAGACTTGTATCAGAATAACTGAACTGTTGTTGTACTTGACGAGCCAATAGACATGTCGGTCCGCGCGGGAACACTGTTTCTAGCTTGTAAGGGTTCTGAAAAGCGGAATTATATTTGCTAGTCGATTTTGTATCGGAAAGTCGCGTAAAAACTGCGTTCTCTGGTACAATTCGGCGCGGGAAATGGAGTGTCGCTCTTGAATTTTGAATAAAATGTGAGTTTTTTGTCTTAATTTTATTTTCTATTTTCCACGACGCGTTGGAGCGTCAGGTCGATAGTCTCGAAGTAGGCGCGCCCCGCGGCCGCGCCCGCCCCGCCGCACTAACCGCTTACCGTCCCTCGTCCCTAACCGCCACTAACTATCGTCCGCACTGTCGGAGGGCCGGAGTCGATGTTCGGTAATTTTATTTACATTCCTTAATGGATTTGCTTCTTGTAGTAGCTCTTATCCTTATTACTGTCTCGATTTTCTAGTAGTGTCCATACGATGAGATGCGACGTGCATTGTCGGTACACACGGGTGGGTACACTAATATTTATTTACGTACAGTAGTTTGTCGCTTTACAATGTGCATGACGAGAGCGGAGGGGCCAGCCGCCGGGCGGTCGCGTGTGACTTGTTAACGTACTTGTGTTGATTCGCTTGGGGCGGCCGGGGCGAGGCGCCAGGCTGTAACCGCGGCACTGTGCAGGGATGCTGCTGCCGGGCGGCGTGATGCCGATGGGCGCGGTGTTCCCGGGCCTGCCCGTGATGCAGCCGCGCTTCCGGTAGCCGCCGCTGCAGGTAAGCGGGGGCCGGCAGTTCCCTGCGCCGCCCGCCCGGCGACACGGCGACCTGTCCGTCACAACGTGCGTTGTTGGATTGGCGGCCCCCCCCCCCCTACTGCGACCGCCGAACTCACACTCTCTGCCTTTATCGTTTCTCTTGAGCGTTTACACCTCGACTTGTGACGTTTGCCTACTCTTACGTAGATTAATAATTATTTAATGAATAAATGCTCTGGACGTGGACTCGTGTAGTTTTATTTTGACATCTCTAGTAATGTTGCTGTGTTCATAATGCTCCTTAATATCGGTGTTTTATTGAGACAAATGTATATTAGGCAGAACGAAAACTATATAATAATTTTATCTTTAGAATAATATAGTAAATATTAATAACTGAAATTATAATTGAAATTAAAAAAAATCAACGGAATTAAGGCAACTTTAATCTTCTATAGAGTATTTTTTTTTAATACCATTAAACAAATATTCGTTGACCGCTATGGTAATGTATATAATAATATATATTACGTAAACAGATTGTTATCAAAGTATTAAAGTTTATTGAGCGGCCTTACTTGTTGAACAACCGGTGTAATGTCGCCGCAATCGCCAGGCTATCGGTGTCTTGTCGGCACGATTAGATTATAGTCTCGACAATATTTCAGTATGCTTAATGCAAGTTTTTTAACGTTATCGATAGCGTAAAAGTTAAATTTGTATGGAGTTGGAAAGATTGCCTGCGTTTGCCGCTAGGGGCGCTGTTCCAACTGCATACAAATTTGAGTTAACTTTAACGCCATCGAGAACGTTAAAAACACACACACTAAGCATACAGGTGAACTGTTACAGCTCGCATCTCACTCTTGAGTAAAATGCTGGTCGTGTTTGTATTTATCCAAATAATTTTTTAATGCGGTAAAAATATTATTTACTGCCCTGGATTAGCCACTTTTGAATATTCGACATTCGCAGAAAAAAAAAGTATTAAAATTGGTCACGTTGAAAAAATTTCGTTTTTCTCAATCCGGTGCGTGTAGATTACATTTTGTCAATTCAAGAAAACGTCCGGGTAGCTGAGGCGGCCGCGACATTGTCGTTATCGTATCGGTCCATGAAGAAACTATAGCGTAAATAAATGAAAAACTTTTTTTTTTGTTTGATTTCTACAATTGATTCATTAAAGAGGTTTTCCGTACTGCATAATATACATTTCACATATTTTTTTTGGTAGAATTGGCCTGTTTTGAGCTTTATCACAATATATTTTTAATGTTAAATGAGGGTAAAAAGGTGTTATTTTTATTTATTTATGGTATAAGTAGCTAAAACATTGGGATCTGCATGGTGCTATCTTCAAACAAAGGTAAATAATGTCGACGCCAATTCCTTCGCCGTAATATAGAAGCTCATGGTAAGTTTCAATAAGTTATCAGGCAACAGATTTTTTTTATTTAAATTTAAGTTCACTAAAAAGTAATTCATATATGTACCTCAGTACCTCCATTATAGGAGGACCGTCTTGGAAAATATAATTACCAAATAATTATATTACAAAAAATAAATGGCAATCGAAAAGGTGTTCTACCGATAAACTCTTGTAAATACATTAACCGGTCCGTATGTGAGCGCCCTCTAAAAGATTTTTGCACCCAATTAATTTACGGGCCAATAAAATTCCTTAATTAATGAACAGCATACTTAATTTTTAGTAATAATGAGACCCCATCCGCTGAGTGTATGGGTATTGCTACCGGGAAGCATTCTTGTTGGAGATTAAAGTTTAGGGCATCTGTACTTTTTTTTATTGCTCTATAAATTAATTACGGCTCGATAAGTTCTTAGTTATTGCCAGAGTCCGTAGATATCACAACCCGAATGTCTACTTTAAGAAGTGAAGTCTTAGTTAAACAATACAGAATACCCTGCCTATTTTTGTCGTGAATCAGTAAGGAGTTTCGGTTTGAAGGCAGCCGTTGAACTAAAAACTGAGATTTAGAACTCTCGTCTCAAGGTGGGTGGTGGAATTTACGTTGTTGGTGTCTATGAACTCATTTGATCATTGTGCTTAATGCGAGCTTTTCAGCGTTCTCGGTACCTGGCGTAAAAGTTAACTAAGTTGGAAAAGCGTCCTCTAGCGGCAAACGTTCCAACTCCATACAAATTTGAGTTAAAAAACTCGCACTAAGCACCCAGCACTATGTGGGCCGTGAGCTCGTCTACGGATGTAAGCAATAAAAAAAATATAATATTACACAATACGGCCATCCCGTCTATCAAACTAGAATGTTTAATTTTTTTATTGTAAATATATTTGTTCATTGGTATGTATTAGAAAAATTGGCACCTGCCTGCGAGATTTATACACAGACCGTCGCACATAGTTTACTTACACGAGCACATCGGGAGTCGTATCCTTTAAGCCACAATGACTTGAACGATAACCATTCTAAACTTTTTTTATCCTCAAGACTTAGCACGAACGCCTTTAGAATTTACATCTTGGTATCCTTAAAAAAAAAAAATCGCGCCATTTTGCGCTTTCATAAAATTAGTTCGCGTTCCTTAATCAGTTCCACTGACTTAATATTGAGTTTTATTTTATAAATAAATTAAGAGAGTGCAAGTTTTAAAATCTAAACTACTAACCGATTTTAACGAAATTGTGTGGGAATATGTATTGAAACCCTGCGACAGTATGTAGGTATTTATGCTTTATTTTATTATAAAATTTCCTTGACAAAAATAAAATATTTTTGCTGCTCTTCGAATGCCATCCATAGTCCATATTACAAACGTTATTCTCGTCGAATGCGATGAAGAGTTCAGACAGCAATCTAGCTCTTATAGTCGGATTTTTAATTAGACGAAGCCAGCTGACAGTAGCTAATGTCACTTTGTGAAATAATGTTACTATATTTAAAGTAATAGTGATGCTTTCAGTTCTTGTTCAATCACATGAATGAACAATGAGTGTGAAGAGTCATTAATTTCAAATTATAAAAGAATATTATTTATATATTACAATAAAATTGTATTAAAGTGCTCCAATATATGTTACTAGTAGTATGTAACTACAAACAGTTTTTTTTAATTTTCATTACCTACCTATAATTATTCTATTTTATACATCTATAGTTTCAACTATATGATGTATTGGAAATAGGACAGTCTTACAAGCTTCCTCGCAATGTTTTTCTTAATGTTTAAAACACTCGATATTCGGTACAGGTAGATACTATAGGAACATATTTCGTCGAAAAGTCGTTGGTATGTACAAAGCACGCCTAAAATTCGAACCCCGTACCCGATATCGGCAATTCGGCACAGCGACTATTCACTAGACAATCGAGGCAATTTCATTAATTCAGGAGTTTTTTCAATCGTTCGCTTTGTCACAACACTATTTTTATTTCATCAAAAACTGACAACACAGTAAACGTCAGTTGACTTCGTCTAATAAAAAATCCGACTATAGACATTACGTTTACTGGCTTCAGCGTAAGACTGCTCTTGTTAGGGCCAGTGTTAGTTCCTCCCAGTTTGAGTACGGTGAATTCAACAAACGTGCGTAACTGGTATAGTCTATTAGGCTACCAACGATTAAGTAGGGGAAAAAGCATTACATTAACCATGAACTCTTACCAATCTAATCGCTAAACTGCAATGACTGCACTGTAATTCGCCACATTTAAGGCTGCCCCTTACCATATACCTACATAATTACACATATTTCACATTAAGTAATGCACCTACCTCAGGATTCTCTACACCACGCTTGGTTGACTAGTAGAGAATGCCTCCGGCATTAAGTCCGCCATTGTACTTTTATGCATGAAGTTAAACAAATAAATAATAACGTATCGTATTCACGAATATGGCTGTGTTTAGTTAACACGCTATTCTCTTCGCAATCAACGTTTATGTAGAGTTAATTTAACAGAGATTAGTTGAGCGCACGAATTTCAGCGATATCTTGGGCTGAGGATGGAAATGATTACCATTCCAGTCTTGTAGATTAACAAAGTGAGTAGTCATGAGTGATTACCGTCTACATACTGGTGCGGCAGTTGATTCTAAGCTGTTTTCTCGTTTCCTTATTATTATACTCTGAACCGAAGTCCGCTCCACGTTACATTAGACAAACCTCATTCGATAAAAAAGCAATTGACATCCGAAGAACTTGCTTTCGGATTATTAAGGTAAGTTATAAAGTAAAACGGTATCACTTTTTTTTTTATTGCTTAGATAGCTGGACGAGCTCACAGCCCACCTGGTGTGAAGCGGCTACTGGAGCCCATAGACATCCACAACGCAAATGCGCCACCCACCTTGAGATATAAGTTCTAAGGTCTCACGAATAGTTACAACGGCTGCCCCACCCTTCAAACCGAAACGCATTACTGCTTCACGGCAGAAATAGGCAGGGTGATGGTACCCACCCGCGCGGACTCACAAGAGGTCCTACCACCAGTAAAACTTTCACTTTAACATTAGTCATATTATGATACGGGGGCGCCTCAATACTTACAATTGAAAAAAATTAACGAAAATTGACAAATAAATGCATTTCGAATATAGCCAAATAATGTAGAAAATACTTACAAATAAAAGTATCATTTTTCTTATTGCATAGATGGGTGAACGAGCTTCCGACTCAATCGATGTATAGTGGTTACCGGACAACCACGTGAACACCGTTACCCATCTTGAGATATGAGGTCGAAAGCTGATACCTTTAATGACTGTCTAAAAAGTGTTAAGAATTTAAAAAACTACTTATTTGTTGAGCTCGCAGTAGCAGCACAGACGTACTTTGGATGAAACAAGCTCTAGAAATTCTGAATTGCTAGGTAAGTAGGTAGGTATATTGCCTGCTCGAGCAATATGGGCCCGCGAGGTTGTGAACTGCCAGTTAATTTGTTTATTGCTTAGATGGGTGAACGAGCTCACAGCCCACCTGGTGTTAAGTGGTTACTGGAGCCCATAGACATCTACAACGTAAATGCGCCACCCACCCTGAGATATAAGTTCTAAGGTCTCAAGTATAGTTACAACGGCTGCCCTACCCTTTAAAACGAAACGCATTACTGCTTCACGATCACGACAGAAATAGGCGGACACACAAGAGGTGCTACCACCAGTAACCATGCAGCGGATTGGTATTAGAGCGCCTAGGTTTGACCAACTTCAGATCGTACTTACCCATCCGTAATGTCCTTATAGGTACAGTTTTTCGTAAAAATGAGATTTCAGGATTACCTTTAATATGCCAATAAAACCTAACTACAAATGAGCTAATCGACAGGAAACAAACTTATTTGTTGAAATGCGGATATTATAAAGCACATAGCATATTTGATGATAAACAAAGATCTCATCATTACAATGTCTTCTTATAATATATAAAAAGCCAGAGCGTCTTCCTAAACAATCATAAAGCTTACCTGTTTAAATTCGAAAAACCTCTATTGACGTAGTGACGCTGCGGCGTGATAAGAGTCGAATGGACTCTCGGGCTGGCAATGTTTATGTACGTACTAAGTTCCAATATGGAGATCCATTATTCCAAATGCAATCGAAACCAAACTTAAGCCAGCTAGGTCCCTCCCATTAATTCCCTTTTTTTTCCTACCTAAGCTGATAGTCTTGAGAGGATATATCAGCGTCGCCTTAACTAGTAGGTGAACTCACGGGGCTCAAACCTGATGACGTTGCTAACACGAACCCTAGCAAGAGCCGTTCTTCGCAGAATCTACCACCGGATCGGAAACGTGGACCACTGAGAAGATCCGGCGAGAAACTCAGTTGACTGTGTCTGAGGGTTACTTATTTCCCTATGAGCTCTTTGGTCCGTATTAGGGTTTGATGCAGGGTAGCTGGCAAAAGTTGAATGAGAAAAGCCGAGGATCGTGCTCAATGCCATGCAATTGGGGAAGCCTATGTCCAGCAGTGGACTGCTTGCTATAGGCAGATTATGGTTATGATGATGGATGATGGAGCTCTTTTAACCACAGTGCGCAAAGTGGGTCCTGAGCTTGCGTGTACACACGTACGGAGATAATATAATTATCCAAAAACCGTTATTTTAAAATAAATACAAACACAAATTAAGTTCACGTGTCTCGGAGAGTATATAAAAAATACTTTATTGTGGATCAACTTGGTTACAATACATCTATTAAATAAAACTAATTATATACGTAGTTAGAATTATTAAATATTAACTTAACACTTTTACTATTGGGGCGTTTAGTCGAGACAGTTGTAGCTACGGAACTAATATTAGATGTACAAGCACAGCTGATTCGCATCTTCTTGATAACCAAGAATACTACCATAAGTAAAAAAAAAAAGGATATAATAAAAGACCACTGTAACGACAAAGCTGTATATTGGATTACAATAAAAAGCTTACTCGGTTGACTTGATACCTTTATAAACTTGTTCTAATAGACAACGTAAATGCGTGTAATACAATCTGGATCCGCCATTGCTGTTCAGATCATGTATTTAATAATAGTCTTAATTAAAAACTGAAAATTCCTTGAAGACTGATAAACATTTAGTACATATGACCCGCCATTTCGTGTCTTGACTTTTTTAGGCTCAGAATCATCCCTAACTTGGAAAGCCTTCTTTACAAAACTTGAAATGGCTATACGAGACGTTTTTACTTAAATATATCTGTTTTTCGCGCAATATGCAATCCCAGTTTCGCGCTTCATACCAAGAGAATAATTGCATACCTATACCCTAGCAAAGACTAAGTACAGTCGTTCTTTTTCTTACCAAATTAGGCAAAGGAGCAAACAGCACACCTGTTGGTGAGTGGTCACCATCACTAATTAACAACCATAGATTCCATTGTTACCTTCTTAGGTAATTATCAGAGCGATTTTATGACGACACAAGATTAAAACTCGGGGATTAGGGGGAATTCAATTGAAAGACTAGATTTCGTGCACAGTACGTAATTGTTATTGAAATACATTCACAATACTCATTCAAGAAAATGTAAAGACCAGCACAATCGTTGTCTAAACAATAATTTGAATTTAAGCAATATAAGAGATTTTGACGTTTCAAAAACTGTTCAATCTAAATAATGTTTACTCAGTCTTCCGTGAAATATTCAAATACTCGGATTGTAAAAGTAAAAATAATCGATTACAAGACTAAACCGAATTAATTGATTAAATCACTTCAGATATTAACAACGGACAGTTAGGCAGGTATATATATTTCACTAACCTATCTACCATTCTTACTGCCTTCGAAGGCACTTTATCGCCGTTCTTGTAATGTGGGCGTGTAGTGTATGTATGTGGAATCATATATCATATCAGGGGCCACCCTGCTAAGATATAAGCAACTATTACAACAAGACCTTAATAAAATCGATAGAAGAGATACAAAATTCTTACTCTACCCCGTACACTATCACTTAATACAGTTACAACAGGACTATAAATTAAAATTACCTAATATCACCTCAGAAAGATTGTTTTAACCCAATTATATATTTTGGTAAATTCACAACATCAAAATTAAACGAACGACAATAGATTTAAATTAAATTGGCAACATTTAACTTTTGTTCTATCTATATATGGCAACACTAGAAAACAAATCGTTCTAAATTCACCTATATGTACTTTATTTATATTTAACTTCGCTAATATCTGTATTGCTTCAACGTAAACCCTATTTGGTCGCAGTTAATAATTATAATATCCTTAGTCTCTTAACTATGACCGAGTTACAAAATTTGAGCTTTTCTAGATCACAAAGATAAAAATATCGCTTCGTTTTATTTGTCCGAAAAGTCTTCGGGTTTCAGTATGAGAGACTACAAGAAAATTGAACAACCTACTCCGATAGTAATATCGTTACATTATAAATTTGACACTTGCGCTTACAACAACTTCACGACCCTCCCGAGGCGTGCAGAATGAACATCGACCACATGTAGTACACTCACCAGACGAGCGTCCGAACAGCGCATCTGTCACGTCCTGTTGAAGAACGAGCGACAACAAATCCTGGATCATCCCGGGCGCTCCGGCGAGGGGGACAGGGGGCGCGCAGGGTCCGGGGGGCAGGGCGTGCCGGCGCGGGTCATGCTCTCGAACATCTCGCGCATGGCGGCCACGTGCCCCGCCGCCACCACCCGTCCCCCGCCCTCACACTCTTCACCTTGTTCCTGTTGTTCCCGTTTAGTCACCCGTGAAACTTCAGCCACTTTGAGAAACGTTTCGCTTGTCGGTTCCCGTGACTGACATCGATCGGTTTCCAGTGTATGAAGTTTCGCTACCTCCACGTCGTCCGTGGGACAGTCGCTCCAGTTTTCGGATTCATAAATTTCCACTGTTTGAACGTGAACTTGTTCCGGTTGAATTAGTTCGGACTCGCAGTCTACCGGTTCTGGGGCCACGACAGACTCGTGTAAAACGAGTCGGTCGCCCTCGGCGTCCTCGTACTCGGGGCCTTTCATGGCTTCGCAGAGTCGATTGATCGCTTCCACGACGTCCTTGAGGTCGGCGACATCGGAAGGGATGGGCGCGTCCTCGATGGGCAGCAGGCGGTCGGGCGTCTCCTGCGGTGCGGCGGGACGGGGTGGCGCGGGTGCGGGGCACGGAGCGCCCCGCGGCGCGCGCTAGCAGCCCGCCCGCAGCGGGGGCGGAGGCGCCGGCGCCTTGTTACCTATACCGCGGAATCAAACTTACAGACACATGCCAAATCAAATAACCTAATGTTAAATGGTATATATTTAAAAACAATACATATTATTGACTATTCGTCGGTATTACAGTACACATCATTTAATGTATTGATTATATAATCTGTATCTAGTTTGCTGAGCTTTTCTAGCGAGCTTTTTGGTTAACATCATTCAAATGCTCGACTTTAATCAATGTCTATTCTGAATTCTTACCAAATCAGTATAGATCGTGAAGCCGAACAATTACCATGCAAGAGTTAAAGATTCCAGAAACATGCTTCATATAGCAAGCATTCATTGCGAGTACTCACCGAATAGTGACATGCTAAGTTTACATTCCAGTAAAACTACCCAAACAAAGCACCATTTTCTGGATTAAAGAAAATTACAATTTAGTAATGACATACTACACTATATTAATGACTCCAACACGGCACTCGTCGTATTGTATTGAAAAAGCAAATGCCTGTATTACGTATCGCATGACGTCACAGCAAGCGTGTCCAACGAAGGTTAGAACAATGAAATACCAACACAATCTATTCGTATTAATATTCTTTTATTGTCCAAAAATAATAATAATAATAATTACTAAGCATCGTACACATGATTATCACAATTACGTGTCAATTCTACATCAATTACAAGCGATAACAAAACTAAAAACAAATAATTAAATTAAAATTATCAATTAATGTACTCGAAATTTTGGAAGCAAAGCATGTACTGTCACCGGAAGCTGCTTATATGTCAATATAAAACCACAGACTATAAAATATATTTTCTATATCGCACCTTTAGAATTGAAGGGGCTTAATACAAAAAAATTAAGAAAATCAGTTTTATATCTACTTCGAGCGATACATGAACATGTAACCTTAAATGAGTTTATTAATATTAAACAGTCTCTTTTAGTCCAGGAAATGACAAACGTACTCTTTTTGTCTCCTTTAAATCAAGCGCTTAGCTTAAAGCATTATAATTGAAAAAAAAACCAAAATCTTCAATTACATTTCTGGCGTTTACCAGAAAAACCAGAATTTTGGATTAAGCCACTACAATTCTAAAAGTGCTTATATGTTCTCTCTGAACTAGTCTATGGTTTTAATGACATTTTGTCTTCTCAGCCGGCTCAAGCCGCTTTTAGTTGAATAACAGTAAAAATGATATACCATCAAGCGACAAGAGTCACAGTACATATTCGCTGAAAATGGCACCTCTCATAAATCCTAAATAAATTTATAGAATTTAAACGTGCATTAAATAGTGTAATCACTAATAATAATTATGAAAGCTCAAAGATTTGTTCTCGTTTAACCCGAAACGAAGCTGATTTCATTTTGAACATTCAATGACACTAAATTGAAAATGAATAATGAAAAAAAAAAGGACATTTGGTCCATTCAATTAGGCTTTTGATTTACTCATATAAACCATTTAAATAAATATTTCAATTCTTCATTATCTTTGGATGTGAAGGATTTTAATCGGTCAAAAATGTGTGCTGTAAATAATAAATCTTTGAACTTAAGAGATATAAAAAAAGTAAGTCATAAGGCGACATTCAAAAACTAATATGTAACAATTATTGTATTCTTCGGGGGAACTGAAAAAAGTTTATCATCAAGTAAGTTATATATTTTTGAATAGACTAAAACATAAAAAATGTTCAAAAAAAAAAAAATTCTCTAATTTTTATCCCGTTAACAATTTATCTAAGAAATAAAGCTCGGCCCATATACAAAACAAATGCCACCTTATGACTATTAAAACAAGACCCGTGAAATATAATGCCAGTACTTTGCTACGTTGTGCAATAGATAATATGGGAAGGCAGCAAGCAATACCCATTTTATGCCTTAGCATTACAAATTTAGTTCAAGAAAATTGCTTACAAATTAAGAAATCTCTACACAGAGATAATGGGTTCAAAGTTAAGCCTTCCAACATTTTATAGACCAAATCTTAATGAACGTGTTTAACGTGCCCTCAAATAATATTAAAACTAATTGAGTGAGAAGATCACCCTTATGGTAAGTTACTACCGCAGCATGAAAGGGGCAGAATTATCGCAAAATTTGTTAGGTAAAGAAAGAAAAAAGGTCTTTAGAATCAGTTAGTAATTCGAATAAATTGGATATCGATTTTTGGCTCGGATGTCGGAGAATACAAAAAAAATATATATTAATAAAGACAAGAATTTACATTCAAAAACAACTTAACGACTTATTTTTCTCGATTGCACCAAATAAAAAATATAAAATATTTCAAACGGAACATATGGAAGCACGTTCAAAATAACTATTTATCATCTAACGTAATCTTAAAACAAATAGCCCTTAAAAATAATACTATCGTTTCTGTTTGCAATAATACAATTATTTTTAATTATTTCAATTGAATTAATCAACTTTATTTTATCGCGGGACTCGCGGGAGTCTCCTTGTGGACTTCTGAACATTTGTTTATCAATAAACATGTTTTACCAATAATAATCGATTTACTATCGACAAGAATAAAAAATCAAATCATTTCAGTACGCATGACAAATGAGTACTTATTTGACGCAGAGAGAGAGAGAGAGAAAGAGAGCCTGTTTCCTTCCTTTTTTTGCGACAAAACTTTAGGGATTTTCCATTATACATACAATATGAAACCTTTTTTACTAATTTAGAAATTTTACTAAGGTACTGAAATGTGTATTTATGTTTACTAATGTCAATTTCACCGTCGGCGTCGCTATAGACAACAACCGCACATGCGATCATGCAAATAATAAACGCATACAAAAACAGAAATAATAAAATAATAATAATACTTCAACCTATGTAAATAATCACCTTAAAATGTAACAAGAAATAATTTGGTATCTAAAATACTACTTACTTATCACGTACTAAACTAATTAATTAAACTTACAAATTATTATTATTATGCAAAGTCTGATTGTACCTATTGCACTGAACATTTTAAAAACGTTAATATACCTACATCTACTATACAACCTAACTACGCGTTATATATATGACTTAACACATCTGTGCGTTTAATCTATGACAGACATAAGCTACTAAGGACAAATAATAATAATAATAATAACTAAGTATTTACTCAAATCAATGGGCGATAATGTTTTTATAAAAAAAAAACCGATCGAGTTGTTGAGTAGCGTTCGGCAGTGATGGCTTTTGTATCGATACATTTTTAAATCGTTTCGTCTGCACGATCAGGAATTCGATTATACTGGGTGTCGACAAATTTTCAATTAACAAAATATGTAATTAAAAGAATTATACAAAAAAAAACTATAGTTTTTGTCGAATAAAAATTTACTATACGTAACTCTATAAAATCGGAAAAAAACCGAAAATTTGTCGCATCCCTATCAGGGGTGAATAATTTTATTTCGCGTTTACATCGACAACGTTCCGCTCATGTGAACTTACCGGCGAGGGTGGCGCTGCTGTACCCCTTGTCGATGCGCAGGAAGGGGTCGGGGGGCGGGAAGCGCGTCGCCGGGTGGAACATCTCCGCGAACCTGGCCTCCAGGTCGGCCGCGCGCATGGAGGAGCCGCGGACGGGGGGCGCGGGGGCCGGGGGGTCGTCACCGCCGGAACTCTGTTCGAAATCACAACAGCGCTGCTTACTTCGACCCAATATGTTACAAATCCCACGACCAAAATGAAATAACGACTTCCAGTGTTCTTATTACTATAGTTATCGTACATAGGTAATTGAATGTCTTTCTTTTATGTCCGTATAGGCAGACGAGCATACAGCCTATCTAATAGTGAGCGGTTACCGTCGCTCATGGACGTCAGCAATGCCAGGGGCAGAGCCAAGCCGCTGCCTACTGTTTAATACTCTCCACAAACCCCGTTTGAAGAAATACGGTAAATAACCACTCACCATCAGGTGGGCCGTATGCTCGTCTGCCTACAAAGGCAATAAAAAAAAAATACATGTCATTGCGCTCGGGAAGCACCGTGGAGGGGAGCTCATTCCAAAGCCGGATGGCACGTGGCAAAAAAGATCTCTGGAAACGCACAACGTAGTGGCTCCAGATAGTATGGACCAACTGTACTCCGGTGGCGGGCGGTGCGATGGTAAAAACGAGACGATGGTATAATCTCATACAATTCCTCTATGAAATAATCTATACTTATATATAAATCTACAGTGGTTTTTACGGATGATCCGTTATAACTACTGAACCATGCATCCGATTGCCTTGAAACTTGGTATCCGTGTAGAAAATACATGTAGCGGGCGAGTATGGCTAGTTTATAATAAGACTGAAAATATTCCTTTAAATGGCACTACTAAAACACCCTACTGACAGATGCGAGGCCTCGTAAATAGCTGTCAATGTTGTGTCCCTGTATACGTACGTTCTGCCTGTGGTGCGGGGGCGGGGGCGGCGGGTGTGCGAGCGAGGCGTGCCGCGCGGGGGGCGGGGGCGGCGGGGGCGACACGCCGGGGGGGCGCAGCACGCGCGGCGCCCGTAGCGTACCTGCACGCAGTACATAATTATAACTTTAAACATTATTATGGTTCTATTGTCAAACACTATTATAATTCGATAATATAATCAGAGTATTCGCCAAAACTGCACCATAGCTCAATGATATTAAAGACAAACAATATTAATCTATTTTCAATTCGACCACAGACCAAACAATACCAAAAGTGTCCCAATTGACAGTAAACAAAGAGTATATTTTTATATGTGTTGTGTCAAAGACATGGTAGTGTGTGTAATGTTTTCTTTATTGATCTAAAGTATCTTTTATGCATTATTTTAAAAAAATATTAGCATTGTGCACTCCTTCTCTATATTCTCTATAAGTGTGAGAAATTTCATACTTCTTCGTCCGCGCAATTTTCCTAAAAAGGGGTACAAAGTTTTTGCTTCACGTATTAATATATAGATACGATGACAAGTTCTGTAGGTAGACCATACCAGGGTTGGCGTAAAACTTGACTCCACGGACTACGTGGCTACATTCAGTACATACACATGCAGAGTTTGGAGCTCGGGAGTCTTAGCATGAGTATAGGCCGCGGCCACGATAAGTGGGTTATGGTGGCGCGCCCCATTTTCAAACTACGGTTTCTTTAATCATGATATAAAATCATTAAAATTTTATCTGGTGGATTATTTGTTTTTTATTTTATTTTGTACACGTGTGAACCGATTTGATAAATGAAATAGGTTTTGTTTTTTTAAATGAAGTTTAAACGTATTGTCATAGTGATAAAGTGGAGATCTTCCACCAGGTTGGTGACAGAGCTCCGTGGACTGACGATCCGAAGGTTGTACTTGTAATGTAAAAAGTTTTCTTTTTTAAATTAGCGCGATTCGGATCTTGATCAAACATCTTCAGTTCTATGATAGCATACAATAACATAATCTACACAAGACCATATTCTATTACCTCAACTTACTAAATTACATTATAATTAAGGGAATCTTATCCAAAAAAATCCAAAATATATAATGCCCCGAGACCACTTTCGAAAACGTCTTATTTGAAATTGAAACAATTGTCTAACGTTGTACCTATAATATCGTTAGTAAAAATAGATTTAATAACAAATGTGTTAGTGACTGACCGAAGTGCGAGGCCGGGTTCTTGGTCCCGACGGGGGGCAGAGCGGGCGCGGGCGGCAGGTGCCCAGGGCGGCCCCCGGGGGACGGCGGGGACGGCGGGGACACCGGCGGGGACCTGGCGCGAGACACTTATAAGAAACCACACAATATATCTGGTCGAGTGTAAACAAACATTACGGATAATTCATTCAGTGTGAAGTTAAATTGCTGTGCTGTCGAGGCCTCGCCAGGGACGGGCAAGATGGCGGCGACATTCGAGCGGGCTTAAAAATTCGGGTTTTTTTTTTGTTTGAGGCCGAAAAGACTCCAGACGCTTCATTCTTCACTGAGCCTTCGGGATTTAATAACTGCATCTACACTACATCTGTTGTAGATGTAGATGTTAGTGGAAGTCTGAAAGTGGAACCTGTGACAGAGAAGTTGAGAAGTGCGCGTTTGGGATGGTATGGACATGTGATGAGACGAAATTAAAATGAGGTTGGTAAGAGAGTCTTAACTATGAATATGGAAGGATATAGAAAAAGAGGAAGACCTAAGAAGAAATGGATGGATTGCGTGAAAGACGATATGTGTAAGAGGGGAGTGAGCGAAGAAATGGTATAATATGATAGAGGAGTATGGAAGGAGAAACCATGTTGCGCCGACCCCAGGTGACTGAGAAAAGGGCAGGAGAATGATGATCTACACTACATCTGTTAACAATTAAACATTGATTGTGCTGAAAAGTAATTTACCTAGGGACCCTCATGCTCTGCGTCCGGGAAGCCATCTTGCCGTTTACGATTAATTTCTTGAGCGGCGGCGAGGGTCGGTCCGGCGCCGGGCCGGGCGGCTTCGGGGCCAGGTTGGGTTTCCCGTGGCTGCGCGGACGGTCCGACAGGTCCGACGTGGAGAGCGACGACGCCGGAGACGGCACGCGCGGCGTCGGAGCCGACGATAGTGACGTCATGCTGCCACCTGGAAATTGCGCGAGATTTATTTAACACACTTATCACACTAAATCCACAAACCAGTTTACGAATTAATGTAGCAGGAAATTAGATGAAGATAGATACTAATTACGGATTGATAATGAGCGAACTTGGACCTCAGGTATCAGAGTCATTGACATTATTGCATCTTTATACAAATCTGATATCATCATCATTCTTCTGCCCTTCTCCCAGTCACCTGGGGTCGGCGCAACATGTTTTCTCCTTCCATACTCCTCTATCATATACCATTTCTTCGCTCCCTACCCTCTTACCCATATCGTCTACGCAATCCATCCATTTCTTCTTAAGTCTACCTCTTCCTCTATATCCTTCCACATTCATAGTTAACACTCTCTTGCCAACCTCATTTTCATTTCGTCTCATCACATATCCATACCATCCCAAACGCGCACTTCTCAGCTTCTATTATACAAATCTGGCAATGGACATCGCAATACAATTGTTGGGGTAATTACCGAGGGCCGATTGAGAGGCGGCGTGCAGCGAGCTCTTGTTCCTCTGCAGGGTGACCCCGACGCTCGTCTGATGCGGCTCGGTCGCCTGCTGCTGAAGGTTGTTGATCCGTTCCGATATCGAACCGGTCGTGAGCACCGAATCTGATGAACTCTGGAAGAACAGAAGAACAAATCAATTTGATTGCTTTTTTTTAAGATAGCACCCGGGGTTTTGTGGCTGCGACGCCAGGTGAATACGTATCTAGTGATACGACTATAACTCGGTTGGAATTTTATGAGGTTTCTCTGATTTTGCTTTTCTTAGAGAAAACTCATACCATTAGAATTGTGTATTCTTGGGACATTGGCTGTAATATAAGTAATCGTATCCAGGGCCTATGTTAAAAGAATCAGGATATATTGTTTATATGTTGGTTGTTTGTAAGTTTGAATTGGTATATTAGTTTGGAAATACCTACGTCAAACGTAATGTTGTTTTTTTTACCCCTAAAGTGTGATCTTCTATTTCTTGCATAAAATTGTCCGGGAATACTGGTGGTAGGACCTCTTGTGAGTCCGCACGGGTAGGTACCACCGCCCCGCCTATTTCTGCCGTGAAGCAGTAATGCGTTTCGGTTTGAAGGGTGGGGCAGCCGTTGTGACTATACTGAGACCTTAGAACTATATCTCAAGGTGTGTGGCGCATTTACGTTGTAGATGTCTATGGGCTCCAGTAACCACTTAACACCAGGTGGGCTGTGAGCTCGTCCACACATCTAAGCAATAAAAAAAAAAAAAAAAAGATTTCTATGGGCTCCAGTAACCACTTAACACCAGGTGCTCGTCTACCCATCTAAGCAATAAAAAAAAGAATAGGCGTAACTAAAGCATCCAGGTGACAATCCTAAATTGAAATTTTTTTTAAGATCATGTCCTTAAAAAAAATATTCATATGCGCCTAGGCTGAGTGACCATGTTTGGCTCTATTATTATTATTGTGCATCATTATTTAAAAAAAAACAGCAATTGAACAAACAAAAATCAAAGACTCTCTATTATTATTATTTTGAATATTACTCTTTAAAAAGATTTCTTAATACTTTATTAATTAAAGTGAATTTTTATGTTAGCATTTTAAATTAATAAACAAAAAAACATCACATAGTTCACGAGACGCTATTTACACGAGAATAATTTCACTTTTATAGTAATTAACATATACGAGTCAAATGTGAAAGGAGAGTAAAGCAAATATACCTACATGCATACATTCGTTGAAGACAAAACAAATTATTTAACTCAGAAATGAGGCATCACGTAAATGAGGATGTTTCCTCTACCGGATAGGCTTCCTCGTAAGCATATTCAATTATTTACTGAATAAATCTTAATAATTAATCACATGTGACCTCTGCAACGCCAATGTCACGCACGTCATGTTTTAAGTAAAACTTATTAAGACTATAATTAGAATTTATTTTACGATTTAATTTCGCGTTTTTTTCTGTCGCTATATTATTTCCGATACTTGGAATACTTTACAGTTTGCGTGGTCATGGACGAGTGTAGGTACATATATAGGTATTTATAGGTATATGTAACAACTTTACTGTTAGCGTGGTATGGACATGTGATGCGTAGAGAGGAGATGCATGTGACCAGGAGATGTATGGAAATGGCAGTGAAAGGTAAAGAGGGAAGAGGTCGACCGAAGAAGACGTGGATGGGGTGTGTGAATGACGATATGAGAAAGAGAGAGGAGAGAGTCTTGAGATGACGGCTGATAGAAGTGAATGGAATAGAAAAATTCGCTGTGCCTACCCCACCTAGTGGAATAAGGTGGAGACAAAGAAAATAAAAACTCAAGGCCCAACCGGTTTAAAGCGGTTACCGGAGCCCGAGACCATCGCACCCTTTAAACCGGACCACTTGACTATTCGCGGCAGTAATGAGCAAAATGGTGGTGCCTATACGGTCTTATAAATACGCCCAAACACCAATCCATTCCAGTGCACTGGTAGAAGATCGCAGAGAACGTTGAAGTATGAGAGAATTTGCTAAAACCAGCCCAATCAGGAGCAGTGCTTCGCAGAATCTACCGGCGGATCTGAATCGCGATCAACTGAGAAGATCTGGCGAGAAAGTCAGTGAGCTGTGTCTATAGGTTACTGCACAGTATTTGACATTACACTATAGTGTTATAAGCCCGTTTCGTAAGTATACAAAAGAAAAGTGATCTTTTTAATACCTAAATATGTATTAACGTACCGGAAAATGCAGAAGACAAAACAAAACAAGAACAAAAATTTATTAAGAATCTTATTACGAAATCAATTATTCTATCATTCTTTTTGTGAACTTTTTTCACTAAACAAAAACTGTTTTCCACGTCAAGATAAACATCGATAACAAAGTATGATGTCATGAATGGTTGACCGTTGCGTATCAGTGTACGATATTTCATTAGCTGGTAGTTTGTGTTAGCCTCAAATGACGTCACACATAATAAAATTTAATTACATTCGAACTTCATTACCTTTCCGTATTATCGTTCCCGGTCCTTTTTTTGTACCATTATTAATTTGTTAATTGTAATGGCGCAACCGAATCCTGTACAGTTAATCAACGAGTTTCCCTTATTAGATTTTACCGTAACGAGTGCGTAATTACAAACATACCGTGTTCTTTTTTTCAACCTGAAATATTTCCAAATTTTTTAAATAAATAAAATTAAAATAGAAAAATAAACTGTACGAATAATATTTTATCTGTACTATAAGTTTTACCTTTTATGCGTACGTATTGTACAAAGCGACGGTCCTGACAATAGGTCTTTTGGAACGACAAAAAAAAACAGCCTTATTACGTTAAATGGAACGTTAAGTTTAATGATCGTTCTCGTTTTGAAATGAGAAAGTATTTAGTTTGAGTGACGCCCGCTAGACATCCAATACTCATTAAGGTTTATGTCAAACGCACTAAGCGATTCACTCAACATCTATAAATACTTCAACTCATTAGGTAACAAGGCATACTAATAACAAACCCATCAAGTAATTACAATTCGGGGTCACATTTAACACTATTCCGACGACGATATCTGACAGCTCGATCTTCTTACCTAGAAGTAGAGATTCTCGGCCTTGAGAAGAAATACGCATCGAGAGTAAATGTATCTTGAGAATGTGCTACACACAAATAAAAAATATGTGGCTTAAAAAAATATATTAAAGGCCCTCTTTAAATAGAAAAACGAATTAGCAATAAGTTAACTACACCTTTTTTTCCTGTTGATACGTCGGGATATCAGAGAGCACTTATAAAATTATTGTATTGTCATCGGACTTTTGATGCGTGTACGAAATTTCAAGATAAACGGACGTCTTTAAGATTCCTTTACATACAAAGCTAATAATATCGTTAAAAAAATCCATAATGATATTCCCAATTAAAATAGTTAAGTAGTAAAATAAAATAGTAAAATAGTTATTTTTATTATTGCCTACGGCCCACCTCATGATAAGTGGTTACCGTCGCCTATGGACAACAGCAATGATAGGGGCAGAGCCAAGCCGCTGCCTACCATTAAGTACTCTCCATAAGTCTCCTTTGAAGAACGACATGTCATAGCGCTCGGGAAACACCAAACATTCCAAATGATACGTGGCAAAAAGGTCTCTGGAAACTCACTGTGGATGAAAGCAGCGGTTCTAGGTAGTATGATGAGCTCTACTCAGATGGCGGGAGGTACGATGGTAAAAACGAGATAATGGGATTTAGGATTATTCGTGCTATTTATAATATGCACCCGAGGGAATCCTTGAGGTACAAGTTTAAGGAAATCAAAATTCTAACTTTAGCGTCCCAATACATTTTTGAAAATTTATTGTACGTGCGTAAAAACATTGAAGAATTCCCCAGAGTCTGCGATTTGCACAATGTGAACACTAGGAACAAACATAGGCTTGCGTTGCCGGCGGCTCGAATTAAGAAAATAAGCAACTCTTTTAGGGGGCTGGGTGTACAGCTTTTCAACAAGATCCCACTAAACGTTCAACTACTACCTGTTCATAGATTTAAGAAAACTGTTAAGGAACGTTTGTGCAACAAGGCATATTATAAAGTTAAGGATTATTTACTAGATGGCACTACGTGGGAATGAGGCGCTCGCTCCTGGCCTTTTCATTTTTCATTATTATTATTTTTTTTTTAATTGTATTTTTTTGACTTGTTTTTTCTTTTATTGTGAATATTTCAATTTATTTAAAAAAAAGAAAATATTTGAGAAAAAACAAAAAAAAAAAAAAAGCCCGCTGAGTTTGTTTCGCCGGTTCTTCTCAGGACTGTGGCTTTTTTTGGAACCGGTGGTAGAGTTAACATTGTTATTTGTATTTTGACATTCAACAAGTGTGTCATACTGACATCTAAGTTGAAATAAATGATTTTGAATTTGAATTTGAATTTGGATAATTTCAAATAATTCCTCGTTTTGGGGGTACTGGTTGGCTGTTGCGAGCTTCCGCTGTCTATTCTTTGTTTCCAGTCTATATCTGCGACGAAGCAAATGCATATACTGATTTGAACAGTAAAATAGCTTTTATTAAAATAAAACTGAAACATGAAAATCAAGATTGTCTATGGATTCCTATAAGCTTTAACACGAGACCGTCCTTTTCTCTTAATTTTTTTTTTTTGGCTCTACGCAGCAAAGGTATACCGAAGAACAATTTGAATATAGGTAAATCTCGTTTTAATACGACCGTGTATAAAGTCCCACACAGATTGATATCAAAGTAGAGGCCATGTGGTTATGATTCACACAAAACTTTTTTAATACATTTTACACAAATATATCGGCATCGGATGAGATATTCATTCGATCGGTTCTCTTTGATAACGTTACAATCAATCATTATGTTAACTGCGATTGCTTGATTTAACCTTACAGGGTTGCATAAAACGCTCCATTGCATAAATTAATGTTTTATTTTAAAATATGTCCGTCAAACAATATGTCGTCAGAATGCTGACAACGTTTTACATAATTTACATGTTTTAATCATCTTAATTTCATTTCACTCCATATGGAGTATTAATATTATCATTTCCCTAAACATAAGAAATACATTAAAATAAGACATGACTAAAAGGTCTTAGTTACCAGGTCATAAAATCCCTTAACAAAAAACATTTTAGATTTCCCGCAACCGTTTGTCTAACATGAAAAAACCCTTCGGCAAATATTTTAAATTCGCTTAAGCGTACGCCTATACTACGAAATATTATAATTATAACATTTAACAATAAATACCGATGAATCAGTGTCACTTCGTCCGTTCGTTCGTTCGTTACGTCACAATGATTCAATTTCATGACTCAGATGACCGCAAGGCTTGTAGGGAAACTGTGGTACTGTTACACACACATCAAGTTTTGTGGTGTCATGATTCACAGAGCAAATAAAAATTAATAATACCTTATGGTACCGCGTATTATGTGATGAATAAAAAAACCGCATTGTTTTAAATTTAAAAGCTTACAACTTATAATTAATCAAGATTATGAGAAGAACAGAAAAAGCGCTCAATGGCACGCACTGAGAAGCTGCTTTTTTTTATTGCTTAAACGAATGAACGAACTCTAGGTGAAGTGGTTACCGGAGACTATAGACAAGAATGCTCCCCATCTTAAGACTTAAGGTCTACCTCTGATTTCTGTGGTTATTACTCTAATTTTGTTTGGGCGTTTGATTTTATTGCACGATATTATTCCTTCGTCGACATTTAAGAAGATCAATTTAAGTGAAATAGACATAATGGGAAAGAGAGAGAAAGAAAGAGAAAGAGAGAGAGTACACCGCAAAGACAGCGATTTTGTAGACGTCGTTATAAACCTTTGCAACTTTACTTCGATAATCGTTTTGTTAGTACACAACACCTAATCTGATAAGTTATGACCGATACCAAAAATTTCCAATTTCGGTGAATACAAAATTTATCGTAATGATATGCCAGCGTCCGCCACATGACAATATAATAAAAAAAACATATGTATCTCGATGAATATTATTATAATATTACATAAACAGCAAATAAATGAATGTATCGCTTGGGTCATTAGTCTGAGAAACGTCTCTTAAATCTAGATTTTGTATCTATAAATTACATTGTGTGCTCGTTTTTTTTTTATTGCTTATATGGGTGGACGAGCTCACAGCCCACCTGATATTAAGTCGTTACTGGAGCCCATATACATCTACAACGTAAATGCGCCACCCACCTTGAGATATAAGTTCTAAGGTCTCAGTATAGTTACAACGGCTGCCCCACCCTTCAAACCGAAACGCATTACTGCTTCACGGCAGAAATAGGCGGGGCGGTGGTACCTACCCGTGCGGACTCACAAGAGGTCCTACCAACAGTAATAAAGTTCTAATTACAAAATTAGCATTAACGCCGCTATCACACCGACCCTTCAAGCCGGATCGAATTATAGCTTAGCGGGAGAGATGAGTAAGAAAAGCGCAGTGAACAAACAATATTCAACTGTCGACGGATAACAGCTTAGTCGTTCGTAACCATGAAAATATGATGAGTATTCGAAACGCCGGAAATAACGTAAAGACAATAATTAACGCGAGATTGATCCGTAAAATTAGTTTTTATTATGAACATTCGAGGACAACGGTACAATCTCTTTAAATTCCTTATACTTAACACTAATCCTCTTGGCCTTTTCATTTTTCATTATTATTATTATTTTGTAATTGTATTTCTTGACTTCTTTTTTCGTTTATTGCAAATATTGTTACTAATTTTTAAAAAAAGAAGAAAATATTTGATTAAGATCTAAGATTAAGATTATTAAGCAAAAAAAAAAGGACTTCTTCTCAGGACTGTGGCCTTTTTTGGAACCGGTGGTAGAGTTAACATTGTTATTTATATTTTGACATTCAACAAGTGTGTTATACTGACATCTAAGTTGAAATAAATGATTTTGAATTTGAATTTGAATCGTTTGGAAGCAAAACTTTCGCGTGCATATGTACATACAAACAATACACGTTTATATAAAAGACTAATATAAAATTACGGAATCGATTTTTACTTTCAAATGAAAACGGCGAAAGAGCAAGGCGAACCGGACCGGCTTGACGACTTGCCCGAAAAATTATGGCGCTACTATTACGTAAATAAAAAATTCCAATTTCAAAGAACACTTATGGGCAGAAACCCTTGTATTTTACTTAGAACTTTCAGATTGATTCACTACACTTCTTCACGACACTATAATTTTGTTATTAGATTCCCAAAAGGGAAAAGTGGTTTGAATCAATCCCAAACTTGGCAAAATCTAATTTATATTCCTATCAAAATCCATTTTTCTTAAATCAATACGATTATTTTGCAATTTGATCTCATACAACTTATACAGACTAACGGTTCAAAATAATATATATTTACATATATAGTTTGACAAAAAAAAACAACTCTTAAACAGCAAATAGAACTAAAAAAATTTAGTTTCATGTTTTTTTATTTATTAAAGCGAAGATATAAAATTACTGTTTTGTCATCGGTCCTTAATGCGTGTGGCAAATTTCAACTCCTCATCTCTTGGAAGTCAGTGAAAATGACGTTCAATGATTCCCTCACATACAACATACATACGAAGCTCAAATAGTCTTAAAAATTAGTTTTTTTTTTTTTTTTTTTTCCTACCTATGCTGATAGCCTTGAGAGGCTATTTCAGCGTACCCTAGCTTGTGTAGGTGAGCTCGCGGGGCTCAAACCGGAGAATTGCTAACACCGCCCTAGCAAGAGCAGTGCTTCGCAGAATCTACCACCGGATCGGAAGCGCGACCCACTGAGAAGATCCGGCGAGAAACTCAGTGGGCTGTGTCTGTGGGTTAATTCGCTCGTCGAGCCCTTCGTCGCAAGCGACGGGTTCGGCGAGGACGGTGACCGGTGCTTGTATTGCCTAAAAGCACCGTTAATGGATCAGGAGGATCCGTGATGACGTGCTTTGGGCGACGTCGACGGTTTACCAAACGGTCTACAGGATCGGGTATGTAGTTTCCGGCGGCCACGACAAGAGGGTTCTCATGTCGTGCCGCCTTCTCAAAGTGGCGCAGCGATGCCGACTGTAGATACTTACTGACGGGGTAAAAATTAGAACAAACTGTCATACAAATTGTTGACATTCGTTCTGGACTTAAATCAGACAAAGTCGTCTTTCACCATGTCAACTGTTATGTATTGTGAGCTCACATGTATCGGTACCAACGGCCTGATAATTTCTAAAGCGAAACAGTCATACGTTCCGGTTTTGTAGATAGCCGTTCAAGTGAAATTGAGACTCCCAACTTCGTTGTAAGTAGCGGTTTGGCCTTTTAAAACCAAGCACAGCTGCGAACTGAGCTTACGATACATAAAAAAAATGCATTTATATAAAAGAGCATCTGACTTTTTTTTCTATACCTATTCGCTGGTAGCCTAAGAGGCTGTTCCAGCTACGCCCGGACGGGTGAGCTCACGGGCTCAACCTGAGAGAATTTGCTAACACTAGCCTGCTAGAGCAGTGCTTCGCAGAATCTACCACCGGATCGGAAGCGCGACCCACTGAGAGTATCCGGCGAGAAACTCAGTGGGCTGTATCTATGGGTGAGCTTCCGACATGCATTTAAGCCATTGATGTAGCCCAGAAATTGTCTAATAAAAAACTAAAATCCGCAAACATTTTTATTTACGTAATTACTGATGGTAGGACGTTTTGTGACGCCCATACGGATGGGAACCACCATTCTGCCTATTTCTACCGTGAAACAGTAATTTGTTTCGGTTTGAAGGGTTAGGTAGCCGTTGTACTGAAAACTGAGACTAGAACTCACGTCTCAAAGTAGGCAGCGGCATTTACGTTGTTCAGGTCTATAGGCTCCGGAAACCACTTAACCAGGTGGATCGTGACATCGTCGCCCCATCTAAACGATAAAAAAATTCAGACAAAATCGGTGCGTGTAAGCATTTTAATCCAAAAATCTATTGACACTGCATATTACAAGCAAATAGGCAGTTTTATCACGTTTACGAAATGCGAGGTCTCATAGTTAAAGTTAGCATACACTGTAAGCGGTTTAACTCTGCCAATGCCGGTCCCAAGCCCGGATGAGAAAAGAGGAGGGCTGAGTTAGAGTTCGAACTTTTCACCGTAAAACAGTCAACGCCGAATGTCTGGCGACGATTAATTAACCGGACCCAAATAAGACTTCAGCGGCTTTGAAGAGCTAAATCTCTTCCAAAAGCACTGCCGTGGAAGGACGCGGGAACCCACCATGTGTATTTTCCCAAGAAAGCCTCATGAGGCCACGACCCTCAGCATTGAGGATTATCGAGGCAAGGAGGTTTTTTTTATTTATTGCTTAGATGGGTGATGGGTTTGATTTTTAATACACGATGTTATTCCTTCACCGAGGAAGTCAATCATGAACATTTGTTGAGTAGGTACGTATTTCATTAGAAAAATTGGTACCCGCCTGAGATTCGAACACCGGTACATCGCTCACAACGAATGCACCGGACGTCTTATCCTTTAGGCCACGACGACTTCAATCGGTCGAACAGCAAAGAACCCACCAATACCTGTTTAATTACGTAATGCAAATTATTACGGTAGCTAACGGTTATTACTTACGTATTTGGATACAAAAATGCATCCTGACAAACATTATGAAACAATAGGGTTTATTATTTCCTGAATGCCATTAACCTGCCTTAGAACTTAAAAGTTGGTGTAACAAATTTTTTGCCAACACAATCGTATTTATAGTCGATAGAACACATAGTAGAGACTTCCTCCCGATCCACTAACGGTGCTTCTAGGTACTTCAAGCACCGGTCACCGTTCTCGTCGAACCCGTCGCTTGCGACGAAGGGCTCGACGAGTAAATTAACTCTCAGACACAGCCCACTGAGTTTCTCGCCGGATCTTCTCAGTGGGTCGCGTTTCCGATCCGGTGGTAGATTCTGCGAAGCACGACTCTTGCTAGGGTTCGTGTTAGCAACATCGTCAGGTTTGAGCCCCGTGAGCTCACCTACTAAAGTTAGGGTTACGCTGACATAGCCTCTCAAGGCTCTCAGCTTAGGTAGGAAAAAAAAAAAAAAAAAAAAAATAGTAGAGACAAAGACATCGCGTTGTTCACTGTTATAATTATACACACCGTTTTTAAAAGGCTTAAAAAATAAACGATAGTAGAATATTCTGTACGGAGGTTTCTCTAAGTTTAAATCTTATTGATTAGCACTTAATAAAACATATATAATTATATCGACACGTGTGGAATACGTGGTTTCTGTTGACGCATAAATTACGCACTTACTTTAAAAGCCAAAGGCCGATATAATCAAAAGTTCGTAACGTATTTCTACGAGAAGGCGTCTTATATTTTGTTTACACATTAGTAAATCCAGTTTTTTTTGCTATGTTTTTTATTTCAAAATCATTACGATTTTCGCGACTCTTAGACTATTCTAATGGACGGATATGGAAATGCGTCGCCTAATTTCAAATGCATTTGAAAAAAAAAGTGAGGTAGGATACATTAATATCGATTAGTTTGTCTTGGAAAATCGATAAATTCCAGTCCGTGGACGTGACTCGGGCTACACAAAATAAAATAAAAACTTTTATACCCTCACATAGATCGATTACCGCGTTTCAAACTAATCGACTTGAAATTTTACTGCCATACGAGAATCTCGCATTCCAATACCTTCATTGCAAAGTACATATGACAGAAGTTAACATTTACATATCCTATTAAATGATTCACAAACCTATTGATATTCACGACCAGACCGCCGATGAATGACTAATCTATCGTTATAAACGATGACAGAAAAACCACAACTACTACATTGTGACACGGACACTTGTGAAATCACATACATTTAGAGTGAAAACCTTTGAAAGCCGGTAATGGACTGCAAATGGTTAGCTTAAATTAATGTGAGAGAACGATCACTTTTAGTCCAAGTTCTTAGTAATTAGCTGCAATAGAAAACATACCTACTACACGATTTTGCCAAATAGTCAAAATTTTATTTGACTATACAAAAATGACGTTTATTATAATGCAGATTAGGTTCAGGAGTAACCTCTGCGGTGACCCCTCCTCCCTCTGCGGATGTCAACCAGATTAAAATTATCCAATGATAACGACAGCGGGGTCTCACCGTCACACGGTCAAACAATCCCACTATGCAAATATTAAACTGTAATGAGTGGCGTGATGAGAAATCAGTTGACATGGGAATGTCAAGTGGGTTTTTTTTTTTGAACAATCGTCTTCATTTTAAGAATTCTCTCAGCTTTTACTATTTATCTTATTGTCATTTATTTGGATACAGAACGACACCGACATAAACTCGAGTTAGAGAAACAAGGGCACGCGATGGGAAAATTAGACGCATTGATCAACAATACCAAACTAGTAATACCAAGTTCTAATACCTTAGCGAGTCAGTTTTTTTAATAACCCTCATTAAAAGTTTGTATAGTTGCCATCGTGTGCCAAAGCTCAAATAATGGTTCCCGGCTCAAAAGTTTTCATACCTATTGTTTTAGCGTTGAGCCTGCCTAGTTTTGATTCAATATTAATCAAGTACTTTTAATTGTTTTCTATGGTTATTCTAGATCATGATTAATATTTATAACTGTTGACTCGTTAACAAAGGTGCTGCCTACCGCCAGTAGAAACATTTAAATTTCACTAAAATTTATGTTTTTTGACTACAACAAAAAACAACAAAATAATAATTGAGGGTAGAAAAACAAATGCGCTTCAGATTTTAAATTGCAAGGACATTTGAATCAAACTTTCTTCAACAATTATTATTATTATTTTTATTGCTTAGATGGGTGGACGAGCTCACAGCCCACCTTGTGTTAAGTGGTCACTGGCCCATAGACATCTACAACGTAAATGCGCCTCCCACCTTGAGAGATAAGTTCTAAGGTCTCAAGTATAGTTACAACGGCGGCCCCACCCTTCAAACCGAAACGTATTACTGCTTCACGGCAGAAATAAGCAGGGTGGTGGTAACTACCCGTTCTGACTCACAAGAAGTCCTACCACGAGTGCCAGGTCCTACCATCTGCATATGTGACATTAGAATGTTATCAAAACGTATATTTAAAATGCCATGTTTAACTTGTTACGAATGTGTGTTGTGTGACCGAGTCGTATCGACTTTTATAGATCTCAGTTTTTCATAAAGCGTTTACACAGTTAACCTACAAATTCAATATATGTATATCCGAATCGACTGCTAAGCGTATCGAAACATCTGGCGCAACACTTAATATAAAATTCAACGCCCGACCTGCTGGATTCGGCGAGGCGAACGTTCCAAGCCTGTCTTCACTTCGAAACAAAACAAATGTCACAAGACTAAACTTATCCATTTCTCTGTTTCCTCCTTACATACTACTGTTTATTTTAATTTATGCATTAAAAAATGCAATTTTAACGACTTTTAGGTTTCTTACAAAATGCTGGTATAACACACTGATGTATGTGGTTTTCGTTGCTAGAATTTTTATTATTACATTGTAGTATCAGAAAGTATCGGCCCGTACCGGATCGAGAATTGACGCATTTGAAATGTGGTGTTGGCGCAAAATGTTGGGCATATCATGGACGGAGCACGGAAGGAAAGAAAAGTCGAGGAAGATCGCCAACCAGGTGGACGGATATTGTCAAGGAGGCCACAAACACCAGCGTCCCGGGCGCCATTAAGCAGGCCGAATGCAGGCAACGTTGAAGAAAGCTGGTGCAGAAACTAGACCAAGGTGGTCACGACCTTCAGTAATGAGGAAGCGACAAAGAAGAAGTATCAGAAAAAAACAGTAAAATTTTCGAGTTTTACTATCACGGAATGAAGAAAAAGGGTGACAATCTGGAAAAACTACTCATCGCCGGTAAAGTGGACGGAAAGAGGCCAAGGGGGAGTAAGTCCCAGACGCTGGTCCAATCAAATTAAGACGACATTGGACTCCAGCATCAATGACGCTATCCACTGCGCCCAGGACAGCAAGGAATGGAGGAATATAGTCCAAACAAAAGTGCTCTGTAAAAGTCACGACCTTCAGAACTGAAGAACAAGATACAATGAGGTGCGGGAGTCAGATCAGAAAAAAAAAATATATATAAATTCAATATTTGATCATTCTCTATAATTTTTTATAATTTAAATTACGTTTTAAAGGTAGATTTAAATTAAGGATATAAATCAATTAGTCCGTTCGCACTAAATACTTACAATATTATCATCAACTATAATCTCAAGAAATGAATTAAATTATGCTGACAACTTTTTTCTATTTATTTAATAGAAACTAAAAATACACAAAAACTAGATCAAATACCCCTAAACATTTACATCTCACGTTATTCGTGGTACCCAAACATTGATTGCGCGAAACCGTCTCCATTATCTACAAACAACATTTTAGATACGATTTTATCAAGAATTATCTGCAGAATTGATGAAGAATGCGCGATTTTTTTACCCTCTCTATTCTAAAATCCAAATTCTATTTTATTTTGGTGATTCATTAAGGTGCTCCGTGACAGGTCACGTTATGCGCCTCCTTAAGTAATCCTCCGGAGGACAGACAATGACAATACCAGGTCAATTAGTAACAAATCAATGTACATCGAACACGCTATGCCCTAAGAAGGACTAATTGTATTAATATTATGTAATCAGGTCAAAGACGAGAGAATCATAACGTCATTATTGTTTTGATGAGTCACGATTAGGCATCATTTAGATAGAGAATTTTTGCTATCACTACGCCCTCAGCAATGACGAAGTTTGAAGACAACAGTCGCTGTTAGTACGAATGTTTGAATATTATCATCGCAGGCTGTCAAGTCGTGAATAGCAATGAAAGTTACGTTATAAACAAAAAACTAACAGCATACTTGACTAAATTAAAACCGGCGATCTCCTGTATGGGCGACACGCAAAGCAAGCTAGGTTTTTTTATTTTTCTATTACTTATATGTGTAGACGAGCTCACAGTCCACCTGGTGTTAAGTGGTTACTGGAGCCCATAGACATCTACAACGTAAATGCGCCACACACCTTGAGATATAGTTCTAAGGTCTCAGTATAGTTACAACGGCTGCCCCACCCTTCAAACCGAAACGCATTACTGCTTCACGGCAGAAATAGGCGGGGCGGTGGTACCTACCCGTGCGGACTCACAAGAGGCCCTACCACCAGTAAAAAACCTACGTCACGGAAACCATAAATTACAGTGTTCGATAAATATGCGACAAAAATATGTATGTAATTTTCCACTCACCCTTCCTCTGAGCCACACATCTTGCGAATAATTATTGTACATTTTAAATGAAAATAAATTTATTACATTAAAAGTACTTTGTTAAAAACGTATTTGTAGTCTTCGACCTACGATACTTATCGATAGATTAAAAACGCTTCGAGCCGTTTTCGATAAGGATACAATTTACGATAAAAGTTATCCTTTCTTTTGTTTTTTTTTTGCTTATTTTTTTCCTGGAGGTTTCAACGGTAGGTCCGTTGTAACCTCGAGGGGTTGTACTAAGTTCATCTAAACTTTAAGCGAGTGGACAGTGCTCAGCCTGGCGAGTGTGCTAACATTAGCCCCAGCAAGGGCAGTGCTTCGCAGATTTATGTGGCAGATAGTTAGATGCATAGTTTTCAAAGCTTATTTCAAAATCATACGACGTCTTTTTTTAATACCGCCTCATCGGATTCAATCTTAAAAGTCACCCAGATTAGTGGAAAGATTACTCCACGCACCAACGCCATTAATGATGAACGCATCAAAGCCTATATACTTTCAGCGAAATCCCCGATTAACCAAGTTATATATAATCACCCAGATTAAATATAGTCGGATTTTGGGTCTTTATCTAATTAAGTTACAGTTATTAACGCGAAACTCCGCCTTTGAAACTTTTGTATTTTGTGGCTTAACAACATGTTTTTTAATGCAGATCAGAGTTTGCTAAGGATTTTCAATTCTAGAAAATTACTTCGTTTTCTTCAAAAATAGATACGTTTGCTTGCAAAACTATTAAATACGACTGCAAAAATATTTAGGTGTTCTCAAATAGATAATGCAGCAATTAAGCCCGCATCCATGCACGCCAATGCCACCCATTCACAACCTTGCTACATTTTATAGCACTTGTTAACTCATAACACAAGACTGACCGAAATCAGTTTCCTGTAGGTATGCCTGACGCTCGAAGGATACAAAAAGAAAATTTTCTTCAGAGTTTATTGGACATCGACAAAGGACCTGCGGTTTCAGCCGCGGAAAATTTGTAATTTAGCAAGAACTAGCGATCCGCCCTCGCTTTGCTTCGGAAACTGTAATTTATTATTGATTTCTCCGCTATTTAATGGATGTTATTATACATATCCTTCAATTACTATATCTATTAAAAACACCGCATCAAAATCCGTTGCGTAGTTTTAAAGATTTAAGCATACACAGAGATATAGGGAGAGAGAAAGCAACTTTGTTTTATACTATGTGATAGTGACTAAATATATTATTGCGTTTTCCCAGGATAAAGAGTTAGTTGCCTGTGTCGCACCATCTATAAACCAATTGATTTATTGATACAGTGCCGCTTGGTGAGTAATACACAAACCATCACAATCCGGAACAAATATAGCAGTCATATTTATCATGCCATTTACCATGTTAAAAAATAATCCTATATATAAATCTAGATTATACATTATTTCTGTGTGATATTTCATTTATATTCGTTTAGTCATATTTACGTGAACGTGCAATAAATAGCTAAACATACAAACTTTCACACTTACAATATTATTACGGTTTTATAGTAGGTATGTGTATCTTGCTTTAGGAAATTATATAATAGAAAGCGCATCGAGTGAAGTTAGAGTTCACGGGCATCTTCACTTATTATTATTACAACTATCGTAATTTAGATTGCCATGATAAATCCAGAAACGGGCAGCTGTTAAAAAAAAAGATTTAAAATCTTTTTCCACGCTTTATATTAGGTTCACATGTATGTATGTTTGTAACTGACTCCTTTAGACGCGATTTTGACCCACTTTAAACGGCCAGATTTCATTCAAACTTTGTAGATTTATCGAGTACCGATGACAATTCAATATTTAAAAAAAAATTGAAAAAAATTTATTGAAAAAATTTAAATTCAACTAAAAAATGAATACATAATAAATCATAATAAAAGCTTTTTTTTTAAATAAAATATTTATTTTTTTTACACTATTTTCAATATAAATTTATTAAAATTTATTTTCTGTTTTTTAGTTGAATTTTATATAAAGTGTTTTTTTTAGTTTTTTAAACTATTATTTATTTACGTGAAACTTCTTTAGGCGCCTCGAGAGTAAAATTTAACTAGCGACAGATTCGTTACGGTTAGAGAGAAAAGATACAATTCAGGAAGAGCGAGAGTGAGAAAATAGACAGAGCGTCTCGCGAACCACTCGACCGTGGAGAGAGGGAATGGACAAAGCGAGCTAGGTAATTTATCTTATATACGGCATACCCTATTACAAGAGGAATTTGATTTAAGGATGAAAAATTAAGAAAACCACAATACTAGACACCGCAAAAAAGTGTCACTTCATTCACGTGCACCAAGTTGCACGCGCACCAATTTTTTAATTTTTTATGAATCTTTAAATTGCATTAATTAATGTGTTCGTTAACTGTTATCTGCTACACAAACACCACAGATGCATTTCGGCATGACATTTCGCCTCTATGTCACACAGAAAATCAGACATGGCTGTTGTGAAATTATATCTTAAACCGCAAAATTATTTTAAGTTGCATACCATATTTACGTTCCGATAAAGCGAATCAATGTTTTTCACACAAGTAAGCTTTTACAGGCGCTTTTGATCACGTCTCCACCATCGGATCGGAATGCAGTTCCACCGCTGAGAAGCTTTGGCAAGAAACTTAGGCCTGTTAATATGACTAGAATGACAAGACTAGAATGGACATGACTAAAACAGGTCTACATTATTAAGCAGTGACCAAAGATCTTTACGCTACTGTCGCTGTGTAGGGCGCAAGTTTGAAGAAAAAAACACATTCTCAGAATCACGTTTTCGTCTAAGTTAGGGGTTTTCTCTTATTTATGCGTCTGCTATTATTCCTATCTCACAATCTTCGCGTAGCCGCAGTAGCTTCGTCACGATTTAGACCTAAATGTAAATAGGCTGGAACAAGTCAGACTTTTTGGCTCCCTCCCAAAACGGTTTGCTTGTGTACGACTTGCCAGAGTCTTTGTTTGGACGACGACTCCTTTAACTGCATTATAGCTTTGTTTATTCCACAATTCGGAAGGAACAACACTGCCATATGCATACTTTTTAATAAAACAATTCTATATTTCGTGCTACCATTAATACGAAATGCATGTGTTTATTGGAATGGTAATTCAATATACTTTTTCAGCACTATACGAAAAACCGAATATTCCATTGAATTTTTCAAATTAATTATATCAATTGTATGTAATGTTTTTATAATTAAATAATTTAATGACCCCCTAAGCCTGCACCAAAAGTAGCCTATATTGAAAACCTAGAGACGCGAGCAGTCTTCTTGTTCTTACCTTTATCCCAAGATGCGGGTTCGGTGCAGCATATCTTCTTTTTCTATTCATGCCTATCCTACGTCACTTCTACACTCAAACCCTTCTCTCGCATGTCCTATCACACAGTTCATCTAAATCTTTTAAGGACGCCGCGCCCTTTACACACTACACTTGACGACAGTCTAAGGCGTATTAGTATATAATGATAATAGTATAACATTTTCTTCGGCTTTCACGAGTCGTGAATATAATTTTAAGGAATAGTGTCGAAGCAAAAACGAATGGTCCATGACCAAAAAAACTGTAAACTATTCTAAGCTTCAGATAATATAATGACAATTATATACACGTGATCATACCATTTAATTCAAAATGATATTATCGTAATGAAAACTTTATTAACAGGAACCATTCTATGTGGATATGGTTCCTGTTATTGAATTAAATGGTGGATATGGTATGTGGATATGGTTCTAGCGTCTATCTAAGGTTAGCCGGACGGGTTATTTTAATGTAGATCCTCTAACCGGATCGTATCGATCACAGCTATACTCATAGGAATCAGAGGATAGTTTAATGTGATAAATAAGGTGAGCATGTAACTATTAGAACACTAGGGAATTTCTAGTCTTCTAGAATTTCTAGTGACAGTAAAATCAACAGTATAAAAACTAACCTAAAACTATCTATATGTCGCATCCGGGTCAATAGTTCGGAATATCAACGATACACAAACGTCAAAGTGACAAAATGGCCGTGTCGTGGTGGACGACTTTTAGTAATATTAAGACGGTGGTTTTGATTATTATTTTAAATGATGAAATGTTGTTTTGATAAATATCACAAAATGAAGGGTAGACTCCGTAACGCCACAGTTATAAAATGGCGGTACGTGGACAGAGTCGTGGCATTCGTGTCAGACAGTCAGTCAGTCGGTCTGTCGGTATGTGCAACGAAACTGTCGGTTTATCCTGTCATTGTGAAAGTTGTGTGTGTTGAGTTTCACTAATTATTATTGAAAAGTTTTATTTACTAAACTGAGTTCAATCGAATACGAGTGATGACGAAAGCTACCGCTCAGCCATCCTTGACGTGTGCCGACAGCCGACATATATATTAATACGTGAAGCAAAAACTCTGTACCCCTTTTTACGAAAATTGCGCAGACGGAGGAGTATGAGATTACCCACACTTAAAGAGAATATAGAGAAGAAGTGCAGAATGTTAAGATATTTTTTTAAATTATGTATTAATAATACATTAAATCAATTAAAAAAAAACATTACACGCACTACCATGTATTTGATACACACACATACGAGTTTAAATACTCTTTGTAGTATGTATATGACAGTGTCAAACTTTTGTTATTGCTTAAAGTCTGTGGTCAAATTGGAATAGGTTAATATTGTTTATCTTTAATATTATTTGTCTATAGTGTAGTAGTCTTGGCGAAATCTGTGATTATGTTCAAGCTTATAATTTCTATTAATAATAGTTATAGTCGAATTTCGACAACCGGGCAACCAATAGTCCTATTAAATTCAACTATACAACTAGACTGAACGTAATCTGTGTGTAGGTTTCACGTAAATCGGCTCCCTTCCCAAAGGTTTAAGAACAAAATCGCGTTGCTTCAATCGCGGACAGGTTAACGCGTCTGTTTTTGTTTTTAATATAAACATGTTACCAAAACGGTTCACGACCGCCCCACCCACAGCGTTCGTATTTAACAAGCTTTAAGACATGTGGCCGCTTCATCCCCGCTAAGAACATTTTTGCACGTAAACGTGGGAGACAATGTGTTGTTATTTTTCACTATTTAAGAACGAATTTGTTCGTATTTTTTTTTCCACCGAGTTTCTCGCCGCATCTTCTCAGTGAATTGTGCTTCTGATCCGGTGGTAGATTCTGCGACGCCCTGCTCTTGCTAGGGATAGTGTTAGCAACGTCCTGAGAGCCCCGTGAGCTATTGGCTCGGTGAATCTAGCATGACCCTCCGAGATCAGTAGAATAGGGCGGGAAAAAAAATGATTTTTACTTGCTTTATCTCAGTCCATATAGAGGTACAGAGGACTTTTGTAGTAAATACACAAATGACACCGTACTACATGCATTTCATATTCGCTCTGTTCATTTTCTTTCACTGTTATTATTACAGCCAAAAAACTTTACGAACATTAACTGAGCACCAAACTAGTTTAAGAGATTTCGAGCAAATTTTACTATAAACAGTATATACGGTATTTTTCTGCCGGTAGACTTCTCCACGGTAACTGTATTGCGGGACTTGGGTTCAGGATAATCCATTCGAATTCGCGTCAGGAGAAAAAAACATTTTCAGAAATTCGATATCTCTTTTCGTATCGATATTTATGAATAGTTCAAAGATTCATTGCAATGTTATCAGCAAATGCCTCAAATCTAAAGTAAATTATGAACAGTTTAATTATTAAATAGTATTATAATGTAATTTATTATAATATACATAACTAGCTGTACCCGTCCGCTTCGCTGGACATTTAAAATGAACATTATTATTTCTCATCCCCACAAAGATTCTCATCATTAACGCCCCCGCAACTGGTGTGGGGAGTCCAACACTCATATAAATATTAGCCTATCCATTAAGTACATGTGTTTTCTACATGGATACTAAGTTTCAAGTCAATCGGATGCATGGTTCAGTAGTTATAACGAAACGTCCGTAAAAACCACTGTAGATTTATATATTAGTATAGAGTATAGATATATTGTCTGCCTTTACTGTACTGCGCGAGGGCTGTGTTGAGATTTTGTTTATTTGGTAAATCTCTTGCAGTTAATGTCTTTGATTCTAAAGAAAGAAAAAAACATCGACTTTCCTAATGTATGTATGTACAATTCAGCAAAATATAGGTACAAGGTCATACCTTATGCCGTTCACGATGAGCTGTGCACAATAAAAGTTCAAACGGAATGCGGAGTATTGCCCAACGAGAACAGTAAAACACACAATACCAACAAATTCTGATTTGAATTTAACGTCACTGATGTTATTTTTCAAACATCCCGCCTTAATTGGTGATCTTTGATCTTTACTGGTGGTAGGACCTCTTGTGAGTCCGCGCGGGTAGGTACCACCACCACGCCTATTTCTGCGGTGAAGCAGTAATGCGTTTCGGTTTGAAAGGTGGGACAGCCGTTGTAACTATACTTGAGACCTTAGAACTTATATCTCAAGGTGGGTCACGCATTTACGTCGTAGATGTCTATGGGCTCCAGTAACCACTTCACACCAGGTGGGCTCGCGGTCAGGGTCATCCGTGGTTATCGCACCATCTCTTTTGAGGCGGCGTGTGTACTGGCTGGGACGCCGCCTTGGGTCCTGGAGGCGGAGGCGCTCGCTGCTGACTATCAGTGGCGGGCTAACCTTCGTGCCCGGGGCGTGGCGCGTCCCAGCCCCAGTGTGGTCAGAGCGCGGAGGGCCCAATCTCGGCGGTCCGTGCTGGAGTCATGGTCCAGGCGGCTGGCCGATCCTTCAGCTGGCCGTAGGACCGTCGAGGCGATTCGCCCGATTCTTGTGGATTGGGTGAATCGTGACAGAGGACGCCTCACTTTCCGGCTCACGCAGGTGCTCACTGGGCATGGTTGCTTCGGTGAGTTCCTGCACCGGATCGGAGCCGAGCCGACGGCAGGGTGCTACCATTGTAGTTGCGACTTGGACACGGCGGAGCACACGCTCGTTGCCTGCCCCGCATGGGAGGGGTGGCGCCGTGTCCTCGTCGCAAAAATAGGAAACGACTTGTCGTTGCCGAGTGTTGTGGCATCGATGCTCGGCGACGACGAGTCGTGGAAGGCGATGCTCGACTTCTGCGAGTGCACCATCTCGCAGAAGGAGGCGGCGGGGCGCGTGAGAGACGCACAAGCCCGCCGCCGTCGAGCGGGGGCCAGGGAGGCGGATCTCGCCCAAGCCCTGGCCCTCTAAGTGTTTCGGGTCCCCCTCATATGTCGGTCTGGGGCCCGGCGAAGGGGGCCTAAGAAGACGACGTGCAAGCTGCTCTGCACGCGTTTTACGCAAGAGCATCCGGGTGATGGAAGGCCGGCTATCCTCGACCCACGCTGGTTCTGACCCAGCGGGGTATTTCGTAGGATAACCCATTCAAACCGGCGCCATCTAGGCGGGCTTCGGACAACCTGCCGACCGAGAGGGCTGGTGGTCGTGGCGCCGACGATCGCTGGCCTGGCGTCCCGAGGGGGAGGGTGATGAGAGAGATGTGCTCCGCACTAAACGCTTCACTTTCCTCCCTTTGCCTCTTCATGAGTTCTGTCTCATGCGAGGTTTGGACGTTGGTTGTTGAGGGACAGGAGGTTTTAGTCGGTTCGACTCCGACATGCCCCACCCCCCATCCCCAGTGGAGGGTGGGAGTCCGGCGATTTTCTCCTGACCAAAAAAAAAAAAAAAAAATGTGGGCTGTGAGCTAGTACACACATCTAAGCAATAAAAATAAAAAATTGCTTAGTTGGATGGACGAGCTCTCGGCTCAACCGCTGTTGAGTGTTCACTTAAGCCCATAGACATCAACAAGGTAAACGCCGCCTCGCACCTTGGGACACGAGTTCTAAGTCTCAGTTTTTACAACACACTGTCTTTCTAAGTTCATTTCGCGCATTATCTAAGTTACTGCTTAGTGATAGACATCAGTGTGCTTAGTGCGAGTTTTTTAACGATCTCGATACCGTAACAATTAACTCAAATTTGTTACAGTTGGAGCAGCGCCCCTAGCGGCAAACGTTCCAACTCCATACAAATTTGAGTTAACTTTTACGCGACGAGAACGTTAAAAAACTCGCACTAAGCGCACAGAACGCAAACTCGTATCTTGCACCTTGAGTAATTCGTTTAAAGTTAGATTTGCATTGGAATGGCAACTACTTGCCGTTATTATAGAGCAAAAATGCGTTTGTTATTACTTGAATTAAGCAGTTAGTCCAAACTTGTTCTTAACAATCCCAAATGTATCCAAAAACAAAGAATTTGTTTTTCTTGAACTCGTATTAAGTAGCAATTCTTGTATATAAATAATATATAATCTGAATCTCGGAAACGGCTCCAACGATTTTCATAAAATTTAGTATACAGGGGATTTCGGGGCGATAAATCGATCTAGCTACGATTTATTTTCAGAAAATGTTGTTTTATTCGTGTTTTCAATAATCAACTGTATCGATAATCAACTTAAACATAAACTTTTTTTTTGTGGAAAGAAAATAATAAAGAATATAATATAATATCAATATATAATTCGTATTTAAATATAATTTAAAAAAAATACAATTTATCAAACAAAGAAAATACCGGTAACCCTCTAGTATTATTTAAATGAGAATAAAAACTCATATCTTTCTTCAATTTTAGTCTGTACGTTGATTGGTTTGGCCGGTCTAGTAAATGAAACATTCAGAAATTGTTTTCATATGTGAAATGCTTCTTCCACACTGTAGGATTTCGAAAGTGTTATTATTTTCTTGAAAAAACATAACCAGACTTCATTGAAACAAACAAATCAGGTAAAATAATGATGTGTGTTGAATTCGTGGTGGGCGCATATCACTTCATGACTGAACTACAGAGGCCACCCTACAGTAATACTATATCAATATATTTTTTTAACTGATGCTGGTAACCTCGTGGGGTTATCCTAGCCTTTGTGTCCTTCACCGGACGTATAGGATGAGCTCACGGGGCTCAGCCTGGCGACTTTGCTAACACTAGCTTCGCTGAATCTACCACCCGATCGGAATTGCAAACCCACTGAGAAGATTTGGCGGGAAACTCAGTGGGCTGTCGTAAATTTTTACAATAAACCCTTCGTCGCATTCGACGGGTTCGTCGAAAACGGTGACCGGGATTTAATCATAACAGTGTCCTTAGCCGTTAATAGAACAACTGTTTATTTGGATTCAATCATGAACTTGTAAAAAATGTGCTTACGCGAGTTGATGGTAGACAGGCTTAATAGTATATGAAAAAACAATATAGCATTCGAGAAACATCTTTGAAGAGTTTCAGATCCTAATTGTAACAATCTATGAGTGAATGCAGTGGTTTCAGGTCAATTTAGGTGTTCAGATGGTGGCTGAGTTGAAAATGATTAGATGACATAGAACTCTCAAACAGTGCCGCAAAGAAATCTAATTAATCGTGCGTATATTTGAATACTTACCAAAGGCATTGCTGATTTCTGTACTGGTGGTTGTGGAGGTGGTCCCCTAGTCTTTATATCGCTAGTCTGTCTTCTTATTGCAGGGTGAACAGGGGCCTCCCGTTCTCTGATTAGTTCTCGGGCTGCTAGCGTACCAGATATGACAGCTGAGAGGGCACTGACATTAGCCCCTGGAGATGGCATTGTGGGTCTTGTCTTTTCTGGAGATCTTTGGGGTGAGGGTGCCGGTTGTGGGGGATGCCTTGGAACATCTGTCCTAACTTGGCCATTTGGTGTTGAACCTAGTAAAAGAAAAGGTTTGGAGTTGAAAAATAAACCAGTAATCAAGATTCTTAAGACCACAACTACACAACAAAAAATTGATAATGGGGATCAAATTATTTTTAGACAGTGGATTGACTGTCCTCTGCCATTGATCATTTCCAAGGGCAATGATGGTCTTTCACCATGAGACGATTGTAGGTTTGTCGGAATTCTGAACAATTTTTTTTGAAACAGCTTGATTTCTTTTTTGAAGTGAAACTTCTTTGGGCGCGTTGAGATGAAATTTAACTCGCGACAGATTCGTTACGGCTAGAGAGAAAAGATACAATTTAGGAAGAGCGAGAGAGAGAAAATAGACAGAGGGTCTTGCGAACCATTCGACTGTGGAGAGTCACCATCATCAGGTGGGCCGTATACTCCTCTGCCTACAAGGGCAATAAAAAAAAAACTTGCACGCGATTGGCTCCTCGTGTCACGTACCTGCTGTTACTCCGCGCACTTTTAACGCACATTGTCGATTTTTCATCAAAAAACGCAATCCAATTAATTATTTTGGTCATCATGCTTTAAATATGCATACCAATCAAACACATTATATATAGACATGTTTTCTCTGCTGATCAATCATGAAATTTTGCTGATCAAATAGTTATTTTGCGGACTGAATGTGTATTAAACAAACTCACTTTACTGGTGGTAGGACATCTTGTGAGGCCGCACGGGTAGGTACCACCACCCCGCCTATTTCTGCCGTGAAGCAGTAATGCGTTTCGGTTTGAAGGGTGGAGCAGCCGTTGTAACTATACTGAGACCTTAGAACTTCTCAAGGTGGGTGGCGCATTTACGTTGTAGATGTCTATAGGGCTCCAGTAACCACTTAACACCGGGTGGGCTGTGAGCTCGTCCACCTAGCTAAGCAATAAATAAATAAATAAATAAAAAGAAAACATGTTATTTTAAGCGGACTATTTAAGATTTAATTTTTGACCATTATCAAAATTATTTGCAGAACAAGGATTGCTGCCTGTTTTTTTTTATTGTAAACAAAATCTTTGTATGCCGACCAAATTATTTCAATGCTGTTTTTTTGTGGATTACCAAATTTTTTAATTGCTAAACATTTAATTACTTCTCTTATTTTATTTATAAAATTAGGAAGGTTAATTGTAACGCACACTGCCCAAAGTATTGTAATAATGTTTTGTGACAAGCCAGTGAAGTGACAGTTAACATCATACACAAATGTTGATAAATGTGTAATTGCATTTATAGCAAATATGAAGTTCCACTTTGTGGAATGGGATTCTAAGCTGAAGCCTTTTTTGTATCTTGTACTATTGTTACTGCAGACTATAATAAAACAGCTACACGCAATTATGTATCAAAAATTTACATATTTGTAATAGTAATATGCTGTTTGTATACTAATTGAATGCAATACAAAGAGAAACTTGTTACAGATGAGTTTCACTATGGACTCTGTCTAATAACAAACTAAAAATATATCATTTACAGTGAATTTTTGAAGTTTAGTATTTTCTTTTATTTATTCAAGTTGTGGACACAATTAATATTGCTTCTTTAGTTTATACGGTATTTACTATTTGTAACTCTTTGACCTTTTTATAGTTTTCATGGTCATGGTCATTTTGAATAGAAAATTTACATGAGGTTTTTAATTATTTCATTGACTTACAAAAATTCAATAGATTTTATGGTGTTATTTATCAACATTTGGACACTGTGCTAGTGGTTGTATTTTACTGAAACATACTTATTGACATGTCAATTTTGTCACAAAACTTAAACATTTTCAATATCTGGTAGACCTCATAGGTGTTTTCAACAAGTTTTCAGTTTTATTGATCAAAATTAAGGACAAATTACTTATGCATATTTATTGATGAGATATTTTATTATATCTTATCACATAAATAAACTAGGTTAATAATAGCTCTTGGTACATAATTTTTGCATAAACTGCTTTTGCAAGCATTTGTGTATAAGTATTTTGTCTTTTATTCTGAAGTCCCAATCACCATAACATTTGAGCAATAATGTTGTCATAAAAATATTTGCATTTATACATCACTACATAGTATAAAACAAAGTCGCTTTCTCTGTCCCTTTATCTGTCTGTCCTTATGTATGCTTAAATCTTTAAAACTACGCAACGGATTTTGATGCGGTTTTTTTAAATAGATAGAGTAATTGAAGAGGAAGGTTTATATGCATAATAACATCCATTAAATGGTGGAGAAATCAATAATAAATTACAGTTTCCGAAGCGAAGCGAGGGCGGGTCCCTAGTCTATTATAAATTAAATCCATTTTGAGAAAAAATGTGCACATTTAATGTTAATTTAACATCCAACCTTGTGCCTCTTTTATGGATGACTATGTTTTAATAATATGTTTTTATATTTTACCTGCCAATTTCCCTGTAGGCCGTAGCTTTGGCATTCCCCCAGCAAACAATCCACCGAGCCCAGGAGGTGCACCACCTCCATTCTGCATTGGCGGAGGAGCCTTCACTCCGTTTCCAGCCACGGTTCCGCTAGGTACATTATTCACTTTCCCTGGTATGTATGGTCCACTTTTGTCCACTGTTACGGTCTTTTTTAACTTAGCGCCCTGCCTAATAGAACTTAGAAGCGCATTTCTGTCGTCGGCTCCACCGCCTTTTTTAGATCCTCCAAACACGGGAGGAGGAGGAGGTCCGGGCGGCGGCGGCGGACCAGGAGGAGGCGGCGGTTTCGGAGCCATTTCCACACCAACTAGTACACTGTTACCAAAAATGCCATTCGATTTAATATTTACACCGCGTCGCCACTACACTCTGTATGCAGAATACCAACTGACAAACTAAAGCGAGCATCCGCGTACACAACCGCACGTGATGACAACACTCCATACACGATAACACACTTTGGAGCTATTCATGATACTTTACTTAAATTATTGAAGAACCTTGATCCGAAAGATTAATAATTTGAGGAAGTACGCGCGCACTAGAATTTATTTTTACTACGTTCGATTAATTCTATCAATAACAGGTGTTATTTAAATTGGTTTTGAGTTCATTTATTTGTCCGTTAATTTTGTATTGAACAGACACCCACCGGAGAAAATGTCAATAACTATCAACAAAGCACCCAGTTCGACAGCTTCCAATCCTAGTAAATGCATGAAGTTCACAAAATAGATAGCAAATTTACTAAATTCACAAATGGCCGATTATCAGCTGTCAAAATATGTCTCACAAACTGAAGTCACTGCCATAGACAGTTCTTGTTCACTTTAATGGGATAGGCAAAAGAGACATAGCCCATATAATAAAAATATTTTATGCCAATTAACCTATTACTACCTATACATATTCTAGTGAAAAATATTTTTTTAGATGAAACTAATGTTAGATTGTTTAAAAAACATTTTATAATACACAAGATTAAAATTATATTTTAAACAAACACTTTAGTAGAGACCGACCCACCAAATGACTCCACTATACTTTCACTCAGCGCCCGATTTCCGCCCGAGACAGAACGCAGGCAATGTAGATTCCTACAGTCAACTCTACGACCAGACGCGTAGCTCACTCAAAGAAGCCTTGCTGGGGATGCGTCGAGGTGATAGTAAACGATTCAACGTCGACCATCACGGCATGGCGATGGCGCTAGTGATCTGGGGTTCTTTGCTAGACCAGCCAGGTGGCTCGAAAGTGTGATACATTGCCAACCAGTAGCTCTTCCACAGTAGTTCTGTAGAACTACAGCTCTGTAAGACTGCCATCGTACAGCGCGATAGAGTGCATGTCTGAAGTCGCCCGAAAACTTCACCGCAGAGGAAATCGCCTCGTACTTCCTACAGAAATGCCATATACTGAACTAATATAAAAATCCTTATAAAAGACAAATTTTTATATTAAGTACTTAACAAACGAAAACCAGATATTTTTAAAATTTCGATTAAGGACTACAACAGCTACAAATAAACTAATTTGTGCTCGTGGCACGAGATGCATCGGTGGGATTCAGGGCCGTGTAGTTTAGTAAATTAGAATCGTAGCTTGCTTCGCTAGCGCCTCGTGTCAATAGTGCAGCTTCGGCAGCGGCTCTTTCTGCTGCTGCTTTTTGTTCAGCTATATAAATTTCTCTTTCGATATTTAATTCCTCGTTTTCTCTGGCTTGAGTTTCCCTCATTTCAACATTCTTTCTGTAATTTATAAGTAAGGATGATAGGCATTTAATGGGATCAGCCGGTTGAAGTGAGACAACGTTCGCAATACAAACACGCAAAGCATGGCCCACGGTTTGTTTTAAATACTTTGAATCCTCTGTGATATGTGCATCTTCAGGGCACAAAGTAAACATCTCTGCTTGACTTCGAATGCGAACCAAATTTCCGAGACCATCATTTTCATATTCGCTCATAGCATCTTCGTCTCGATAAATTTGCTTACCGTCGTCGTTAACATAATAACGTCCACAAGTATCATAATAATATGTAACTCCATCTCTTTCTTCTTTGGTTTTGAGTAAAACGCCTGTAGAATCCATCATATATTCACTGGCATTCTCATGAGCCTTGTAAATTCTTTCTCTCGTTTGAGGATCTAAAAAGTATCGCCCACATTCATCATAAAAAAATACATGTTCCTTATTATCCGATAAGGGAACTAATTCATTGTTTTCATTTGGTTGATAAAGTATTGAATCTCCGGAGATTTTGTATATTTTTCGACTATATTCATCAACGTAATAATTGCCTAGTTCATCAGTAAATTCTTCTTTCACATCGGCAGCGCTCAAAATTGAAATAATTGATTTACGCGTGTGTTCTCCAAAAACTGCCACATCCCAGAAATAGCATAATTCAGTGACTAATCTTTCTCTCTCTGTTTGAGGTAAGGCATGATTAAAAATCCGTAATCTATAAAAATCTTCACAAATACACAATTCTTCCTCATCAACATTTTCTATTGATATTTCTGCGCTGCGGTTCAGAGTTTTTAGAGTCGTTTTCAAATTTTCCAACGATGACAATCGTTTCACCAAATATTCTTTTTTATGCGTCAATGCCATAACCGCTGCAGATGTTGGTTCGTTTTCTAGTCGTTTTATACGTTCATCTAGCACTTGGATTTTTTCGATAATTTTACTTATCTCTACATCATGACCAGCGGTACAACGTATCATTGAGGCTAGCTCTTTTCCTTTTTCTTTTAATTCATCTAAAAGCTTTTGAGCTGACGGTACTCTACAAGTTTGAATGTCATCTATAATTTGCTGCAAAGATTTCGTTAAATCACTGACTAAGTGGGGTACGTTGAAATTTAAATGGTTACTCAGTTCGATGGCAAATCCATCATAAATTTTATCTACCCAATTTAATAGTTCATCGGTCGATTCTCGCAATTTAATTTGAAATTCTTCAACTCCTGTGAAGTTTCCGTAACAAATTTTCTTTTCTAAAAGGGCTTCATTGGTTTCTTTATGCATGGCTTCTACTATTTCTATTTCAGAAATAAGGTCAGCTTGGTCCATATTGGATAAAGATGCGCGATTAGATTCAGTGTACTTTTTAAAGTACTTCAAGCGATTCGACATGGCATCAATTGTAAATGATACACATTGCAAAATGTCTTTCGGATAAATATTATGCATATCGTTTTTGAATACTTCAATTTCATCAATAACACGTAACCACTCTATGTGGAGATCAACTATTGCGTCAATCACTCTGTCCTTTGAGCCGTCTTGCACAGCTTCACGGATCCCGCACATGGTTTTAAACACTGCATCTGAGATATCTCTTTTAGTGATATAAATTATGGGAACTTCATAAAATTGTTTAACTTGCTTTATAATTCCAAACAATAAAGAGGTATCATTAACTTGGTCCATTGTAATTGCGTAGTTCTTTATTACTTTATTCAAAATGGTAAACGTACTAGTAAATATTATTTTTCTCTTTATTTTACTATAAATATATCTGTCGTTATTGTATATGCATGGGTGTTTATTCCCTTTGTTTTAATTTTACTGACGTTTCTTTTGTTTGTTTCCTACATTTTAAATATTAAGTAGGTATCTATGATGTTGCACTAAATAGTTTCAAACGTATGCAGGTATAGGTTGGTAATGTTATTAATTTTTAAAGTAGCAAACTAAACAAATCTCTTCTTAATAAACAGTTAACACGAAGAAAAGCAAATCCAAATATCCAATGAGGTGCCAATTTTATTTTATAACTAATACGGATAAATAATTTAATCACCTATCTGATTGCAAGCAACTATTATATTATGAAGGTAAGGTAAAGTTTCATGGTCCTCTTTGACACTTAAAAGTCTCCGGCACAGGTATATTTTCAAGAACAATTTTATTCTGATAGATAGATAGATAAAATATGGAGATTGGAAGTACAGAGGACATCTCAATATATTAAAAAGTGTCCGCTGAAAAGGAGCCAATTAAGGTGGCATCGTAGTAGCAAGTGGAATGATTTTTAAAACTGCGCCTTAAACTATTAGAGTTGGATATTAAATTAAGAAAGAAAGAAACACTTCCTACGTATATAGTAATAAAAATAGATAGTTGAGATTTTAAATACTGAATATTTATTAACTGCACAACTCACGAAAAAAATTAAAATTTTCAACACAGCACACTTCACTCTGTTTAAAACTGCTAACCCCCCCCCATATATTTGGGGGAGGGTGAAGGAAGAGATGTGCTCCGCACGAAGCGCTTCACTCTCCCCCTTTGCCTTTTCATGAGTTCTGTCTCATGCGAGGCTCGGACGTGGGTTGTTGAGCGACAGGAGGTTTTAGTCGGTTCGACTCCGACATACCCCGCCCGCCGTCCCCAGTGCAGGGTGGGAGTCCGGCGATTTCCTCTTGACCAAAAAAAAACCCATATATTTATATCATTTCCAATTTCTAAACTAGAGCTATTTCGGCGAGTCTACCAATAATAACTTGCTTTGTACAGGTGAACACTTTTTCAACTAGTCCCCTATTTAAGAAGGAGAAGGTCCTCCTTACTTTCTACCCTCCATAGAATAAAAATAGGGGTGCTCAATAAAAAGTGTTAATGAGCATGACGCAATAACCTACTAAATGTTATTTTATTTTTCACCGTAGTCACCTGTCAGGTTTATACATTTTATCTTTTTTCTAAATATAAAATTCGCCTTTAATTTTTTTTTTCTACTCAATTTTATGATTTAAATCAATGAATATTTATACTGGGATTAGCCCATTTCAAATTCCAAATGGTGGATATTAATTTTGGTAATAAAATAATATCGTTGTTAAGATAGTGATTTTAAGGGCGTCAAATAGGTAAGTACGAAATAAGCATTTGATTTTCGGCTTTTGCATTAATTTTTCAATTCAGAAAAAAGGTTTTTTGAAATACAAGATGGCGGATGTTGCTGTTGTCATTGTCGTGACTAAGTACCAATAAAAAATAACGGTGTTGAACGGCGAGGTTACGTATTGTGTTCTTTTGTTTTGTACAAATTTTAAACGCTACTTAAAAACAAGCTAAACCTTAAACAATTTTGTCCATTTCAGTTGTTTAGAAACCACTACCTGCTGGTATTCTGCATTAAGTATTAACTACAAATAAGTGCGCTGGCAACTTTATCCGCGTCTACAAATTGTTTCTGAAAAGGTCGTCGATGACTTTGCGAATTACAACAAAATTACAAAGAAAAGTGTTCCGTTGTAATACAATCTTGCTATTTATCGAATACTTTTATAGTGTAAGCGTATAAATATACACAGTATGGCCGGAGCGATGTTATTTGAAAGATCACGCGTCTCATCATCGACGAACAGAGACGAAGACGTCCGCATGACTGACAAAATGGTCAGCACTGGCGAGCTGCCCGAAGATGATGAAGAAAACATAAGAGCAAAGGAGCAGGGTATCCTTAACCTCGGCGAGAAATACAAAAAGGAAGGGAAGGCTAAGGAGCTGGCAGAACTTATCAAAGCCACCAGACCATTTTTGAGCCTCATAAGTAAAGCTAAAGCTGCGAAACTGGTACGTTCCCTTGTTGACTTCTTCCTAGATTTGGAGGCAGGGATCGGTATAGAAGTACAGTTGTGTAAAGAGTGCATAGAATGGGCCAAGGAAGAACGACGCACCTTTCTTCGGCAGTCTTTGGAAGCAAGACTTATTGCTCTGTATTTCGACACTGGTATGTATACGGAAGCTTTGGACCTTGCTACTGCACTTTTGAAAGAGCTAAAAAAACTTGATGACAAAAACCTATTGGTTGAAGTGCTTCTTTTAGAAAGTAAGACATACCATGCTCTCAGTAACTTACCGAAGGCCCGTGCCTCTTTGACATCAGCAAGAACAACTGCAAATGCTATTTACTGTCCTCCAAAAATGCAAGCAGCCCTCGACCTCCAATCTGGTATACTACATGCAGCTGATGAAAGAGATTTCAAAACTGCTTACTCATACTTTTATGAAGCCTTTGAAGGTTACGATGGAGCTGACAGTCCTAAAGCTCTAACAGCACTGAAATACATGCTTTTGTCGAAGATCATGTTGAATCAAGCTGAAGAAGTGGCTACAATATGTGGAAGCAAAGCTGCCCTCAAGTATGCAGGCAAAGAATTAGAAGCAATGCGGGCTGTAGCCACAGCTTCTCATAAAAGATCATTAGCTGACTTCCAAGCAGCCTTAAAAACATACAAACCAGAGCTTGAAGAAGACGCAGTGGTGAGAGCTCATCTTGGTGCTTTGTATGATACTATGTTAGAACAGAACTTGTGCCGAATTGTAGAACCTTACATGAGAGTCCAGGTGGACCATGTAGCTCGCTGTATTCGCTTGCCAGTTGTTCAAGTAGAGAAAAAACTTTCTCAAATGATCTTGGACAAGAAGCTGAATGGAATTTTAGATCAAGGAGAAGGAGTGCTGATAGTTTTTGATGAATCCCCCTTAGATAAGACTTATGAAACAGTTTTAGAAACCATCCATCATATGAGCAAGGTTGTTGACACACTTTACCAGAAAGCAAAAAAATTGTCATAGACTTACGAGTAAATTTTGTTATAGCAATAAAAGTGTATATCAAAGTTACAGTAAATTTTCAGTTCAATCTTTTTGTATTATATGAAACTATTTTTTTTAATGGATTCAAAATTTCATTATTTTAACTCACACCTGTTGTTGTAATCTAAAAAAGTGACATGAAAATGAAAAAAAAACATGTAAAAGATATCATCTAATTGGGGAATGTTTATTTTTTGCTAACAGTTAGTGACATGCATTATTAGCAACATTAACAAATCTACAGCATCTTGAATTACAAAAACTAATTATTTACATGTGTTTAAACATAAGCTAGTGAATGAAAAATTATAATATTCTGTTTTAATTGTGAAATAAAAATGTGTTCTCCAAATAATTGGTTTTGTTAACCTTTCTACCCACACATTTATATTGTGCAAGTCATGACATCAACTTGGCAAATGCTTCTACTGAGCGAAGTTTTCATGATCAAAGATTACAATGTATTATTGGTCATGATCGGATGCCCTTTATTTCATGTCTGTACACTTCTTTAGTAAACAAAAAATATGAAATTTAAATTTAAAAATTCATTTAATTGCTTTAATATAATCTGGTAATTATGTCTAGCAGTTGAGACCCGCATACTACGTCAAGTTTAATTTCACTGCAGTTTTACTACCGATCGCATCTTCATTTACTAAGGTTAATCAACCCTGGGACCAGGCCTGGTATTATTATTGTATCAAAGTAATAATGGAGAGTTATGTAAGGAGAGGAAATTATTATTAAAATTATTTGAGATAGTTCTACTATTCAAGTAGAGGCGTAGACTACCTCACGGCCGCCCAGGGTTGAGGAGTTTCCAGGGTCATAGATATAACATAATGCTTGCATCCAATCAGAGTCCAGGCCTTGATTACATTGTAGGACCAAACATTTCAAGTCGGAAGGCAGTTGCTTTATGGCAGGGTTAGGTTGGTCGGTCACTACCGTGCGGACTATAATTGGAATTGGCGGCCTTTACAACCTTATCAGGACGAGTGGTCTCACGAGAAGACTTAGCTGAGAGGGGTGTGGTTTTTCTAATAACCACCCAAGCATCTCGGAGCGGAGAGCTAACAACTTAATCAACTAGGAACTTAATCTACCACTGGCTGGTAACATTAGATGGTTATACCAGCGTAATCTGACAAGTAGGTGAGCTCGCGGGGCTCTAACCTGAAATACGACGTACTGAGAAGATCCGGCGAGAAATTCAGTAGGCTGCGTCGAACGTTCCTGTCGAACGTCCCGTTCGACGTTCGAACGGTGGCTGGTGCTTGTGGTACCTAAAAGCACTGATAGTGGATCGAGAGGATCAAATGATGAGTATAAGCCGACGTCGACTATTTACTATGAGACCCATTAGTGAGTGTCTTGAGCGATGACGTGGTTGGCTGCTGCGTGAGGCGAGCCTGGACTGTAGTGAGTAACGGTTATGATGAGAGAGTCATCGTGTCATATTACTGATATGCAGAAGCGTTCCGACAATATTTACGAATGAGTTCGAGATCCAGCAGATCGTTGAGAAGCATTACTGCAGAAGCATCGTTTACTGGTGGTAGGACCTCTTGTGAGTCCGCACGGGTGGGTACCACCGCCCTGCCTATTTCTGCCGTGAAGCAGTAATGCGTTTCGGTTTGAAGGGTGGCTGTTTTAACTATACTGAGACCTTAGAACTTATCTATATCTCTAGGTGGGTGTCGCATTTACTTTGTAGATTTCTATGGGCTCCAGTAACCACTTAACACCAGGTGGGCTGTGAGCTCGTCCACCCATCTAAGCAATAAAAAAAAAACTAAAATAAAAAAAAAAACACAGTGCTCCGAAATCCGACGTCTAACTTAGAGAAGCAGGATTTGTGTAAGCGAAGCCTAAACTATAATTTGTGTGTTTATTTGTACTTCATTTTATAACAAAAAAAAAACATTGTGACAGTATTTTCTTGCTTATTACTGTTGACCATTTCTGTAAAACAACTGTAATGACCTTAATACTCCATACAGAGCCGTGTAGTTCACCTTAAAACACCAAAGTGAAAACACGTTTAAGGATAAATGTTAGCAAAACCATTATGTACTTTAAAACCATAAAAAAAAAACTTTAAAAAGCTTTAATAGTAGATACGGTAGGTAGTTTTAAGTCTTGGTACTGTACCCCGACATCCGGGTTCTGTTTCCAGAATAGGTAATAATATTAGTTAAATGTTCATTTGTTATTCGGTTCCATTGTTTTCCGATTCTGGGCCATAAGCCAAAAACCAAATGTAGAACGTTATTTTGAAAATTCTTTAGCACCGTTGCGTTTTGAAACTCATTGAAACAAAAGCACGAAACTAAAATGACTAAAACATTCATCTGTTCGAATTAGCCTGCGAGAGAATGAGAAACTTCTAAAGGATGCACTAACAAACCGTGTGATTTTTTTATAAATAGCATCTAATACTGTGATAGGCAGAGTAGAGGAAGAGAAAATAAATGACAGTGATGTTTTTCGATGAGGCCGGGGTAGCACAACCGTACCATCCGCTTCACAGACAGAGAGACTACATAAGCGATCTCTTAGCCGGAGTAGTTAATTTTAATTCTGCTTCCACCCAGAAACCTAGCAATTAAATTTGGGCAAAAAGGAATGAAAAGGGTACCTACATAGTACATAACATATCTACGTGAGCTCAAGATATATCCTACCACTAGTAAGTTAAGCCAAATTTATTTGAAGCCAATATTTTTTTATTGCCCTTGTAGGCAGACGGCACACGACCCACCTGATGGTGAGTGGTTACCGTCGCCCATGGACTTCAGCAATGCCAGAGGCAGAGGCAAGCCGCTACCTACCGCTAAGTGGGTGTAATTTTTTATTCGAATTCAAAAAAGGAGGAAGAAAGTTATCAAGTCTGATATTTTTTTATGTCACTTCAGAACTTTTTTTTTAAGTCAACGTGTCTTATAACAGAATGCTACGGCTTCAGAGAGAGAGGGATTCCACTTATTACAAGATTGTAAGCCATAGCTAGTCTATGAATGAAGTATCAGCTAATAGTGACACAGCAAATCGACAGCTGGAGAAAGTGGTTATAAATGTGAGTGGCTAAAAGTAAGTTAATAAATAAGACATCCTGTGCTGCGATTCTGGGGTATAGAATTCGAAATAAAAGGACGGTAAAAAGTAAAATAAAAACTAACAATTTTTCACAAAAACACACCCACACACATAAAGACTAATAAATATTTTACGATTTCAAGGTGCCACTTTGGTTCATGACCTGTCATTCGCTTGAAGATTCAGGCGTGACGTAATTTTGTAGGTTTATACTTAAGCGAGATATTAGTATAAGGGCGATGACCTCGCGGTTCACGTGGTGTACAACGGCTGTCGGAGTCCATGGTCATTAGGGAAAGTAAACAAAACATCTAAGTTGCAGTTGTATTCATTTATTAATTATTATTATTCTTTAGTATTTTGTAATAATTATTGGATTAATTAAATAATACTCTTTGAATTAGTTTTAATTCTTAGATTAATTGGCATAATATTTCATAAAATTCCTGTGGACCTACTTATTCATATGCCAATCATTAATCTAGATCTATTTGGAGAATGTGCTAAAATTGCACCATTCAGTGTATTTGTATAACTGGCACCTTCGTAATCCATGAATCATTACACAGCTATGATTATATTCATTTTGCATATCAAAATAAGGCACACAGCCGGATTAAAATCTGAATAAAACTACAAATTAATAAATTCTTTTATTATAATTTTTGTAGATGAATACTGGCTCACGGCATATCTGATGCGAAGTTGTTATTTGTAATCGTAGGCATGACCACGCAAACCCAACCAAGTTTTATATGAGATCAAAATCTCAATTACATTGCAACAGAGGCTGAGTGAGCCATCATATAGCGTCGCGTGACGGTTGGGGGGGGGTCTCGCAGAACCCGCCAATGATTACGCAATTTTATCACTGGTGGTAGGACCTCTTGTGAGTCCGCGGGGGTGGGTACCACCGCCCCGCCTATTTCCGCCGTGAAGCAGTAATGCGTTTCGGTTCGAAGGGTGGGATAGCCGTTGTAACTATACTGAGGCCTTAGAACTTACATCTCAAGGTGGGTGGCGCATTTACGTTGTAGATGTCTATGGGCTCCAGTAACCACTTAATACCAGGTGGGCTGTGAGCTCGTCCATCCATCTAAGCAATAAAAAAAAATATAAAAATAATTTTTGTTGTTCCATTTATGTAACGTGACGACTCCTTCACCACGGATGCAATAATCTACACAGCATTGTTCATTCGATTGAGTTCCTCCGTGTCCTCGGGTACGTTCCACCTCGGGTTCCAGTAGTTCGGCGGGGTTTTGGGTCGTTCGGGGTTGTGCCGTCCTCTGTGCTTCGAGCATTCTTCGATCTTCTTTGCCAACATCACAGGATCGTCCTTATACAGCTCACCGTAGAACTAAAAGAGTAATAGTGAATACAGGTTTGGTTTAAGGATAACTATTTCGACCTCGTATCGGGAGACGTGCGTCGGCATTCATGTTGTTAATATGTAAATGGGGTCTGGTAGTCCACACTTATGGCATTGTTGACAAAGGAATCGGGTCAGTGACTGCCGTGTTTTATCTGCTTGTGTGTGTGTGTTTTTTTTTGTATTTCAGATTTCTTTATTACATATTGATTTGTTTACGCTGCATAATCTATATATTAATACGTGAAGCAAAAACTTTGTATCCCTTTTTACGAAAATTGCGCGAACGGAGTATGAAATTTTCCACACTTATAGAGAAGAAGTGCATGATGCTAATATTTTTTTTTTAATTATGCATTGAAAATACATTAAATCAATAAAGAAAACATTACACACACTACCATGTATTTCACACAACACATATATACTCTTTGTGTATTGTCAATCGTGAAACTTTTGTTATTGTTTAAAGTCTGTGGTCAAATTGAGAATAGATTAATATTGTTTGTCTTTAATATTATTTATTTATAGTGTAGTTTTGGCAAAATTTGTATTATTATAGAAATATAATAGTGCTTGACAATAGAACCTTAAGAATGTTTAAACTTTTAATTTCAATTAATTATAGTCGAATTTCGACTACTGCGAGAACCACTATAGTAGAATTATTTTGTCCGTGCAGTTTGGGTCATAAAACATATCACGGCTAGGGCGGTGCGCATGTTGCGCGGGCGCAACGCCATTATCGATAAAAACAAATGACTCATCGAAGGCAGGTACACAGCGGCGGGGTGGTATACGAACGGTGGTGAGACATTGTTATGTTATAAGTCGTTTGTACTTACCTGCAAATTATAGTATATTATGTCAAAGAGAAATGTGTTTTTATGCATTCGTTCTCTGAATTTCTTTAGTGACACAATGGCTACGCCTTTGTTTCGTATCAAAACGACAGAATTTATTCAAAATAATATTTACACGTGTTGTTATCAACAATGTGTTAAAAAATTCACTGAAATAAGAATAGATCCCGAAAAGTTACAAAGTGTTAATTTCTGCCGTTCTCGTTAACTTGCTGCGGCGATATATGGTGTAAGTATTCGATTAGTGATTTTTTCTTTCATTTTTATCACTAACCCACAAAATGACAAAACTAAATGCACTATCGATAACGCTTATCGACAACAATAATGCGCATCACTATGCCCGTCCATAAGGCTCGTGAGTGGAAGAGAGAGCGAAATACTCGCTTCACTGCTCCGATTTTTTATGACCCAAACTGCACGGACAAAATAATTCTACTATAGTATATATTATTATATTTAGTCGTTTTGTGTTTTTACGTACATTTTTACATCCTTCACAGCTCCAACCGGGCAACGCTCGCTTCTCACCTTTCTTTCTAATTGTCGGTTCTTTGTACATTGGTTCCGCAAATTCTGGGAGTTTTCTACAAATAATATTAATATTTCTCAATGAGGCACGCATTAGATGCTTACGCGGAGGTGGGAAACACCAATGAGCATGTTTTCCGATAAAAACAAGATAGAGTTGCACTAGCTAATTTAAATGTTTCTTCTAATATTTCATTTTGTATATCATTTTAATACACAACAATAAAAACTGTAACATTACAAATGATTTTTGAAAACAGTACTATTTGTAATAGATTCTTGTAGTAGAATAACATGCAAACAATTTATATACAGCTAGTAGTAAAGTGAATGAGGTGAAGCCAAGTTTGATTTATTACAACAATAAAAAATGTGGGATCTATTCAATTTGTGCCAATAAAACCAGTTGATTGCCTCACACAAACTTTACTTTTATTCCTACTTTATTAAAGAAAAGCAAATAAAATATACACATATCTTCAGTCACCCAATTTACAAAACGCTTGATCTCTTGCGTCGTGCAACTACCCTCATTCCTCCTCTCACTTAAAAAATAAATAAATGTCAAACATTCATTCGCCGTCTCCAGTACCTTCTGACACACGACATCTGCCATCTCTCTCACTCAGTCATACCCCATAACGGTTATTCATCCATACATTCCGTACCTAAATAAATATCAGTGTGCTTAGTGTGAGTTTTTTAACGTTCTCGATAGCGTAAAAGTTAGCCAATTTTGTATGCAGTTGGAACAGCGCCCCTAGCGGCAAACGTACGCAAACGATCCCATTCCATACAAATATGAGCTAACTTTAACGCTATCGAGGCGCCACTTCGATAAAGCGGCACGATACGAGAACCCTCTCATCGCGGCCGCCGGTAACTACATTCCCGATCCTGCGGACAGAATGGAAAGCAGTCGAGTCGCCCAAAACACGTCATCTCGGATCCTCCCGATCCACTAACGGTGCTTCTAGGTACTTCAAGCACCGGTCACCGTTCTCGTCGAACCTGTAGCTTGCGACGAAGGGCTCGACGAGTAAATTAACTCTCAGACACAGCCCACTGAGTTTCTCGCCGGATCTTCTCAGTGGGTCGCGTTTCCGATCCGGTGGTAGATTCTGCGAAGCACGGCTCTTGCTAGGGTTCGTGTTAGCATCGTCAGCAGGTTTGAGCCCCGTGAGCTCACCTACTAGCCACGGTTACGCTGAAATAGCCCCTAAGGCTATCAGCTTAGGTAGGAAAAAAAAAAAATACGCTATTGAGAACGTTAAAAAAACTCGCACTAAGCACTCAGATAATATTCTAACAGTACAGTACAATGGGCAGTCTCATCAAACGGGCAAGAACTTGTGAACATCCCACCTTCTGCCTCCCACGGCCGCTCTTTAGCGTCGTTTAGCTCGACAGCGTGACGTCACTAGTGGGCAGCCATAAGGCTATACACCAGATACCACGGTATTTATTGTTGTGTATTTAAATAATGTATACATTTTTATTTTGTATTTTATATGAATATATAAATATATTTATATTGGTTACCAAATGGTTTCACTAATCCATTTTGATGTTTCACTTAGCTGAAAGTTGAATGACACATTGATATTCAAGTGCACTGTTGTCACAGAATAATGGATAATTTTTGGGACCGGCTAGTGGAAAGCAGTTTTACAATCAATTAAAAAATATATACACAAGAACTTCAACTCATTCGCATATTAACAGCGCGTCAAATGTATTTTGTAAATAGGGTTTACCTTCTAATAGTTTCAGAGTCTTTCATGTTGCTTGAATTATGTAAAAATGACATGCCACTCGTTTTCTTAGTTGGAGTATTTGTAACGTTCATATTCTCCCTTAGAGGGTCTTTACTCGGCCTGAAAAACAAAAAAACAATTATGTAAAATTGGAAAAATTAATTACGACTGTGAACATGGAATTACTTAAATGAAATTTTAAACACACACGCAGAAACACGCACAAACACACACACACACACACACACACACATGCACGCACACACACACACGCACACTCACACACGCGCAATAAAGTTTATTCGATGAATCTTATAATTTGTGAGATTACTAAGGACCTTTATGACTGTCGCTGTATCCTTAATTTCCAAGAAAAGTTTTAGTGTGACGTCATTAGGTTTAGATTCGTTCACATGGAACAATATGAGAACTCCATTTTATAACTTCATCTATAGTAGCATACGCTTTAGATCCACTGTTTTTTTTTTATTGCTTATATGGGTGGACGAGCTCATAGCCCACCTGGTGTTAAGCAGTTACTGGAGCCCATAGACATCTACACCGTAAATGCGCCACCCACCTTGAGATATAAGTTCTAAGTTTGGCCGCTTTGAAGTCCGCCGAATCTATTCATTGCAAAACTCAGTCTCGCAATACACTAATAACTCTGACTGGCCATAATTAAAATAAGATTTGAATAAACCAATTGTCAACTAAACTATTTAACAGTCAGTCCCGCACACCAATTTCAAAGTAATCTAATGGATATTTAAAATAACGGTTATTCAATTAAATCAATCACTTAATCACTATTCTTCTATACTAATATTATAAAGAGGAAAGATTTGTTTGTTTGTTTCGAATAGGCTCCGAAACTACTGGACCGATTTGAAAAATTCTTTTTCCATTAGAAGCCGACATTGTCCCTGATGAACATAGGCTACTTTTATATATATATATTTTTTTTTTTTGTTTCATGTGTGTTTTAATGTTTCCGAAGCGAAGCGAGGGCGGGTCGCTATATAATAAAAAAGTGTAATATTTTGTTTATTTTTAATTGTAAGAGTATTTATGGCCAGACTAAGTATACTGAAATAAATTTGAAATTACCAATTCAAAAAAAAAACTCAAATATCTACGAATCACATTTGTGACTAATCATTGCATTGAGGATATTAGCAAATAGGATATGATTAACTCATCAATAATTTTGGCCCCGAAATGACGTCACTTGTGGTGAAGTTGGGTTCAACTGAGTTACGTAAGATGTTGCAACAATATTAATATGTAAGTGATTACCGGGTTTTTTTTTCTGGCCTTTGTAGGCAGACGAGCATACGGCCCACCTGATGGTGAGTGGTTACCGTCGCCCATGGACTTCAGCAATGCCAAGGGCAGAGCCAAGCCGCTGCCTACCAATCCGGCTACTTCTTTCTTACCTATCAGTCGGGTTGCCGTCACAACCAGCATCTTCTTGTAGAAGAGACCCGCTCAACGCTGTATCACAGTGGGTCGCGTCTTCATCAACATTTTCAATCTTTACTGGTGTTAATGGTTTATTTTCTTTAATAAATCTGCAATATTACTTATATTTGTATTATTTTGCTTTGTATTAAATGAAAATTATCACACACTAATCAAAAGGGAATGAATGGTTCTTTTATTTTATTTTTATTAAGCGGTTACAGGAGCCCATAGACATCTGCAACGTAAATGCCGCCACCCACCTTGAGATATAAGTTCTAAGGTCTCAAGTATAACGGCTGCCCCACCCTTCAAACCGAAACGCGTTACTGCTTCACGGCAGAAATAGGCAGGGTGGTGGTACCTACCCGTGCGGACTCATGAGGTCCTACCTTAACATCAGGTAGGCCGTGAGTTCAGCCAGCCATTTATTTATTGCATAGACGAGCAAAACAAGTCCACGGGCCATCTGTTGTAAAGTGGGTATGTAGCATCCCTTATAACCACATTCTTAGATTTCTCCTCCTCCTTGCGTCGGTTTCCTCATTACTGAGGGTCGTGGTCATGGCCTTGAAACAGATTGTTTTTTATAGTGCACCGCCAGCTGTTCCTATCTGCAGCTGAGTGCAGAGCATCGTGCACTGTGGTATCCAGGGCTGCACGAATCTGGTCCGTCCAACGGGTCGAGTTCCTGCCTCTTAGTCGCTTGCCCTCGACCTTTCCAGTGACCATCAATTTCTCTAAGTTGTCACTGTCTTTCCTTGCGATGTGGCCAAAGTATTCAAGAATCCTTCGCATGCAAATGGTGGAGAGTCTAGTCCGGATCTTCAACTGAGCTAGGATGGATAAATTGGTGCGGCGTGCGGTCCAGGGAATATCCAACATCCTCCTCCAGCACCACATTTCGAAGGCATCAATCCGATTGCGGTCAGCTTTCTTTATAGTCCATGTCTCTGCTCCGTATATGAATATTGAAAACACTAGTGTGCGGACTAGGTTGCTCTTGGTGTTCATAGATATTTTTATCCTTCCATATTTTGTCCAGCTGAGACATGGCACCTTTTGCCATCCCAATCCGTCTACGAATTTCCGGTTCACAAGAGCCATTGTTGCTGATGTTGGAGCCCAGGTAAACAAAGTTGTCCGTTACTTCCAAATTAAGTGTACCGCTGAGCTCCAGTCTGCCTGTGCGATCAACGATCATGACCTTTGTTTTAGATCTGTTTATCGCGAGTCCGAGGTCTTTGCTAATGCGCTCCATCCTGTCCAAGAACTTGCTCATCTCGATTTCGCTGGCTGCCAGGAGAGTGGTGTCGTCAGCGTAGCGTAAGTTAGAGATTTTACAGCCTCCGACGGTAATACCACCATCCCATCCATCGCATGTTTTCCTGACGATGTATTCGCCGTAAATATTGAACAGGATGGGTGACAGGATGCAGCCCTGCCGCACGCCCTTGTGAAATTTGAACGAGTCAGATGCAGTCCTATCGATTCTCACTACTCCCTGGCTGTTGTAGTATAATGACTGAAGGAGTGCAGTAAGGTGGCGAGGGACCCCCAACTCTGTGAGGACATCCCACAAGCAGATTTAAACACTATTTATCTTAGGTAATATGATCATTTTCTTCTTAGTCACTCGATCGATCGATAGAAAATATTTTCTACTTGTAACTAACTCCCGAAGCGTGTTTGTTTCCTTTTTTTTGTTATTTATTTGTGCTTTTTTAACATCAAAGGAAGGAGGCAGGCCCCCACATGCCTAATTACGTAGCTTATGACACTAACATATTATATTTCTAGTGTCAACCCTGAAGATCTTGATTAAGTCAATCAGACAATTTTATTAATTTTTTTTTATTTGCATCAGCCCTTGATAAATGTGTAAAATTTCAATTCAATGCGACGCTTTGGGTGTAAATCACGTTCAAACATTCAGTTATAAAGACACATACCAAGACAATTAAAATGTGTAAAAAAAAAGATAAAAACTTGGTTTATATTCTAATGATTTTTTTTTTAAAGCAATTAATAAGAAAATCCTTACCTTTGGGGCAAAGGATTTAAAATATTAATCGAATGTTCCATTTCTGTTTCCGTTTTAAATAAATCATTTTCATTATTCTCCCGTTCGATATTTGAAATATTTTCTTTTTTAATTAACGACAAACATTTCGGTCTCTTCAACTTTGGCGGACTCTCTTTCGTTTTTAATTTACTCCTGAAAAAAAAGAAGGATTTATTATGCCAAAGGAAAATAAGCACCTATTCGTATTGCTCTTTAACTAATTCGAATACTATAAAAGTGCAGTTTTCGCCGAACTAGTAGGTGAGCTCACGGGGCTCAAACCTGATGACGTTGCTAACACGAACCCTAGCAAGAGCCGTGCTTCGCAGAGTCTACCACCGGGTCGAAAACGCGATCCACTGAGAAGATCCGGCGAGAAACTCAATGGGCTGTGTCTGTTGGGTTATTTTTTTTTATTGCTTAGATGGGTGGACGAGCTCACAGCTCACCTGTTGTTAAGTGGTTACTGGAGCCCATAGACATCTACAACGTAAATGCGCCACCCACCTTGAGATATAAGTTCTAAGGGTCTCAGTATAGTTACAACGGCTGCCCCACCCTTCAAACCGAAACGCATTACTGCTTCACGGCAGAAATAGGCAGGGTGGTGGTACCCACCCGCGCGGACTCACAAGAGGTCCTACCACCAGTAATTACGCAAATTATAATTTTGCGGGTTTCATTTTTATTAGACGATGTTATTCCTTCACAGTGGAAGTCAATCGTGAACATTTGTTGAGTACGTAATTCATTAGAAAAATTGGTACCCGCCTGAGATTCGAACACCGATACATCGCTCAACATGAATGCACCGGACGTCTTATCGCTTAGGCCACGACGACTTCAAATTCGGGCAGTTTAGACTCTTGAACACCGTCTTAAACAGCTGTTGACATACGTAACATTTAGGAAGCAGTTAACTTTAAATACTTTTAATTAACTAACTAGTGGAGAGATGAAATATATATATAAATAAGCAAATTGGAATGTAATACGAATATAACCCACATTCCGAACATAGTTGACTCACTGGTGGGCGAGGGCTGGATAGTGTCGTCATTCTCTGTAGGCACCCTTTTGGTCGAAGCCTAAAACGACAGACAAAGACTTCTATTATGTTTCATTATTGTTTTGGTCCAATCGATTATTAGGCGCTAATCTTATGTAAAACTGATTTGATTTAACACGCTAGGCTGCGATATAGCTAAATATACGCAAAATGGTTATCTTTTTGATGAATCGAGCACTGCATAGCATATGGCGAAGATGGCGCCACCGGTTCGAGAAGTGGATAAAACTTTAGTTCGATACTTTTTTTTTGTATATCACGTTTTTAAGAGAATTAAAAGTCTAAAATGTTTAATATCATTTTTTCTACGATTTTCATGGATCGTCATTCAATTCTATACTTTATGTTCAATTCTATTGAATTAATTGAATCTAATTGAACTAATATTTTTGTCTCTGTGATGGTGATTCTCAGTTTCTCTTGCAGTGGCAAACTAAAGCAAAGTGAAACCAAATTACCCCAACATATTATATTTCCAAATCCAAATTCAATATTGTGAGATAAGATAGATAAGATTTGTATATCACAAGCAATCATGCATAGGAAATTCTGTTGTTATATTAAGATAACATTTTAAATTTACACCTAATTTAAGTCTTTCTTAAATTCAAATTCCATCCTATCTTTTGATCCAGTTTGCAAGCAAACTAATGTAAATATTAATTGATTTTTGCGATTTGAGTTTAAATTAGATTCCATTATTTACTGTCAAGAACCATTTGTTTTTAAAATAGAATAATTACATGTTCAGAAGTACTTCTAGGCATGCCATTGGTATTGTATGTGAGTATGATGCAAAAGGATGCAAGGTCTAGATACATGGTAACAAACACGGCACTCAATCAAGCAAATATTTCAGGACCAAGACATAGCATCAATAAACTAATTTGTAAAAAAATTGTTTTACTTTCAGTTCAGTTAGTGTAAATTATTAGTTCATATATACCTGAAAACATCCATTTTCAGTTCTAGATGTCTTAAGCCCACCGAAGAACTCTGGCGAAGAAGTGAGGTCAACTACATGAGTCTTTTTAACATTAACTATGTTTAGTCTTGCTTGTCTCAACCTTCCACTGCTGACGGTACCTGATTTTGCTCTAGTTGGTGTTGGGAATGATAGTTTAACAACTTTTTTCTCTGGCGTAGACCTGTTTAAGTAAATCAGTTAGGACCAAAAGCTACAATTAGGATTAATCAAGAAGGTATATGCAATTAATACTCATATACAAAAAAATCTAAGAAGATTTTCTGCTACATTTAAAACTTACCAATTCTCAGAGCACTTCTTCTTATCTCTACAATCCAGTTTCAAAGAACATTTGGCTTTCTTAGACTGTATGATAGGGCTGGTCCTTCCCGTTGGAGTGCTTTCTATTTCATTCAGTGAATCCTCTCTTAACTTTTCATTACAAGCTCTTGATTCTACTGTTGGACTCAATTTTTCAGTTTCAAGCAATGCTGGATTGGTTGTATTGGATTTGTATAGTATTTTAAATGCTTCTGTGAGTATGTCAAAGTTTTTTGTTTCATATAATTTTGTTAATGTTGATGCTGTAAAATTAATTTATATTGTCTAAATATATATAACAGAGTTAGATAAGATAGAAATCCACATACAATGCTTGAAAAAACTTGAAGAGCAAGGATTGAAGTGTAGAAGGCAGGGCAGGCAGAATTTTGAATATTTTTTGTTAAGATTATTTAAACTAATACATGTGTCACACAATAATAACAGACACAATAATAGTAGTTGCAGTTAAAACACTAAGTTTAATATAAATTATTAAAGTGATGATGATGATTAAAGTGATAGCTACATAATTGTTTCCATATTAATTTTAACACTCAGTTCAACTTCAACTATTCATTTAGACTCTAAATTTTATCTCTCTAAGCTTTAATCTCTTTAAACTTTAGAGAGATTTTACTATATCTGAGGCAATAATAGGTAATAATTAGTTCTGGTAGTCTCTGGACTAGTCAAATCTATGAAACCAACTACCATGACTCCCGAATTAATAATCTCACATTATTTAAATACTATAAGGGGCATCACTCTTTCAGAAATATATTATATAATATAAATATATATTAAATAATAAATATATATTTAAGCTTACCAACTAATCCTATGATATTGTTTTTTGTATCTATTACTTTTTTCAATGCTTCAGCACTAGGACAGGATTCACTGAAATATGTTTACTTCTTTTCAATTGCTCATCAAACAAGTTATAATGTACCTATTATATTTTTTCAGATTACATTTTCACAATAAATTACAAAGTTAATTTGCAGAATTTCGGCATTTTTTCGGCGAATTTCGGCTCACACATATCAAAAATTAATATATTTTCTGTGATCATCGGCATCTAACTCATTTTTTTTTTTTTTCCGTGCCGAGGGCCGATCCTCCTACGAGGTCCCCGCGCCTAGGGGGCGCGCGGGGTATGTGAGACTCAACGATCTGCAGGTGTTGAGAGCAGACCGCGGGCCCAAGGAATTTAGGGCCCACCCACTAAACGACTCCCCTGCACTCTTACACCCGGCGTCCGATCTCCGTCCGGGGTCAAAATCCGGTCAGAGTAGGGGGGTTCCCGCGGTCAACACTACAACCAGACACGCGGCGCCACCCCGAGGACGCCCGACCGACGGGTCGTCGAGGCGATAGTCGACGACCAACGACGTCAGTCTCCGCGGTACGGCGGCCCTTCAGGCCGCCCGGGCGATGCCGCTGGTGTTCCGGGATACCCCGCTGGGCCAGAACCAGCCTGCCGGGTCGGAACGCGATACACCGCCGACCGGGTTGCTCTTCCACAGTATGTTCGGCGACGACAGCGACGACGAAAATGCGGACCGCATCGCAGTCCCCAGCCGCCGACGCGTCGTCCCGTCCTCCTGGTGCCAGCGCGCTAGAGTGATGGTAGCGTGCGGCGCAGTCTCAACCCCCTTAGGTCGCCCCGTGACCATCACCGGGAGGAGACTGCCTCCTCATAGGGGCCGGAGCTGGACAAACGCCCTCCTCCGACCCCCGGCTCGACGGCGGCAGCACGGCGCCGAGAGGGAGGAAGAGTTCTCCCTCTCCCGTTCCGCCGCCTCCTTCTGCGAGATGGTGGACTCCGGTTTGAAGGGTGGGGCAGCCGTTGTAACTATACTGTGACCTTAGAACTTATATCTCAAGACGGGTGATACATTTACGTTGTAGATGTCCATAGCTCCAGTAACTACTTAACACCAGGTGGGCTGCAAGATCGTCCACCCATCAAAGAAACAAAAAAAAATCCAATCATCTCCTACTTGTTTAGTTAGCTCATTACTGTTGTCTGTTGTCTTTAAACACTATTTCTTGCTGTCTGGTCAGCCCTATAATCCAAAGCTGTAGGGATTGTTAGGGGCCTAGAAGCCGTTTCAGCTTCATTAGTGATGCCAAATCTACAGTAACTAACTAGTAATAAAAAACAAAAATACCTTTCACACTTATGTTTTTGAATTTCAAACTGAGTTTTGTAATTCTCCGATTCACTTTGGAGTAGTTCAAAATCTGACACAATACCTGCAAAAGAAATTGTAATGCAAAGAATTGTAATTCTAGTACCACCTACCCCCAGATTGGCACAACCTGCTCGGCTTATTTTATCAGATTGTGTCTCCAGATGATAATTTAATACTTGTGCTCAAGTGTAGTGTGAGCGGCATTGCAAAGTTCCATTGTAGAGTTGGAGAGTCAACTTTGTTCTTGAAGATCCAAGTGGGGACTGAGCTTGTGCTAAAGCATTACCAACACGAAAGCAATTGTAATACTCATGCCGTCAAGACTGGGCTGCCCATGATTTTACGTTGGCTAATGGGCTCTGACAGCATGTGACAATAAATCCATGTTCTTAGGTATTGGGGCAAAGCTAAGGCAATTTTTTTTGTAATGCCTTTGTTGGTAGACTAGCATACGGTCCACCCTAATCGGGAATGGCACAATAAACTGCTGCCTACCAAAACAGATCAGCTGATTTAAATGGAGTGCATGTTTATTTTTGATTTTACCAATGGAAGTAGCTATAATGTGTGCGAACTGACTTGAATGATGGCTTCGATGATAGAGTTGCTTATTCCTCACTCGTACAATGACAGCAGGACACGCTTAGAAGCCTAATTTAGGTGAACTAATATATGAGCCACAGGCAAAGCGAAATCGGAGTGTCAGTACTGGCAGGTGAATGTTTTTTTTCTTGGCTAATATAACTGTATACTGACCCTTAAGATAATGAAAGCTCTGCTGTAACACAGAATCCAGAGCTTGTATCTTGGTGTTATTGGATATTATTGAAGAATTGTTGCTTCTACTGCTGTGAATGCTCATTTTAGTTTTATTGCATTTATTAGTTTTTTTATAGAATATCTTGTTTTGAGTCTTTATAACAATTAAAGAATTCTTCTCAACTCAAATATTGTGTTTATTTATTAAAATTTATTTCTATGATTCTTCTTCTTCATTTTTTGGCTCCTGCACGGCTTGTACATTAGCCAGCGTCAAGTAATGAGGTTTTTATAATTCGCCGTTTTATTTATTTACAGTTTATGAATAATAAAAAAACAAAGGAAACTAATCGCGACATAACCATAAATGATTAAAAACAAATTAAATTTACAAACGATGATATGTGACGAAATATAATCTCAGTAAAATGGTGGTCATTTACTAAGACTTTTTCAGTGGACAGTTTGGAGGATCCCGAGAAGCTACGTGCGGAGGCTTTGTTCTATTTTCCCACAATTGTGAACTTTCACAGATTCTAAGCAGTTAATAAACCACCCTTACTACACATTTAAACCTGAAGAAACACTAAAGCTTAGTCTTAATTACCAGGTCATAAAATCCCTTAAAAAAACTATGCCTGTATTATATTTTTATTGCTTAATCTTTGTAGATAATCATCTTCTTTTTTGAGTATGGCAGTTGAGTTCTTGCAACTCCATTGCTGCCAGTGTCATGTTTAGAAAAATCTACAATTATTTTAAATTATGAACATACTTAATACATTTTGAAAAATGTTAAGTTGCGAAATCAATTTGATTACTTCAGACTAATCAAATGGGACGAAATTAAGTGAAAAGGAATGAAATACGGAATAGACTCAATTAAATAAATAAATTAAGTCCTCGCTTTCCAGCCAAAAAGTCTACAATTAATAACTGCGACTTTACGGCAAGCTTACATCAAAATTTGTGCTACAGCTTGTACTAGAAATAATGACCAATTTCGGAAACAGATTGTCAACAAGTTGAAATATAATTTGATGTAAGCCTATGGTATAAGCATGGCTATCGGGTATGGAGGGTAGAGGTAAGGAGAACCGTCTCTGTGTGTAAAAGTGTCCGTTAAAGTCTGCTAAATAAGGGTGGCGCTACAATAGCAACCGGATAAATTTAAAAAAAGGCGCTGAAAGTTATTATAAAATAAAAAAGGACGAAAGAACTGTAAGCACTACAAAATCACAAAAAGTATTTTATTTAAAGCCGATAAGAAAATACAATCGATGTCTCCACGTTTTACCACAGCAATAATTTTAGGTTATATCGACGAAATTAGTTTGAACTACGTAATCATGCGAGGTCTTGTATATTACACTGTCACTAACTGCTCTAGTTATTAAATATTTTAAATTTTCTAACTCATTATACATCAATCAGTGAACAACTGCTCAATTCATATCATACCCTGTGCCTATGCTAGAGCCATTCTGGAGGATTTTTGGACTGTTATTTAGTACTGAAAGTGGGACACTTTTTCAAGCTTCTCCCATATGAGACGGTTCTCCTTACCTCTACCCTCCATACTATCAGGGCAGAATAACGGCCATTCCAAAAAGTTTTTGCATGGAGTTAATAAGTACCGTAAAATGGGGCGATTAGGGACAAATTCCAACTTTATGAGCAATTTTAAGGTAGTTGTTGATGTATATAATGCTATATCAGGATCAAAATGATTGAGTCTTGGGGGCATCTTTGTTGTCTAATTTAAAATTATGCAACTAGCATTCCAGTTTAAGCAAAAAATGCAAAAATAGGTGTAATCCCTATTTACCCGAAAATTGCGGTTAATTGGGACGAAATGAGAAATTTCCTAGGGTTGGCACTACTTTTATTTTTATATATAGTTTTAATTTATTTATTTATTTAGTTGCACCAACAAAGTGATCATCAATAAAAAAAATTGAAAAACTGACAAAAGTACATAGCAGACATCACCTCAATTATAGGTGCAATCGACAGTGCTGATATTTCTATCTGGGTTAAGAGATTAGGTGTGTCGGTTATTCCATGGATTAATCAGATGAATACCCCCACTCTGAACAAATATTAAATATTTTATTATGTATTACTTAGACATTTTTGTCCACCTTGAGATTTCATTGATCTTGTTACATGTCTCTGCAAAATCGACTTACTTATATTAAATTGCTTATCTATTTCAAATAAAGACTTATTCCCAATTTCGCTTCGAATAAACCAGATTTTTACCAACAAATTTAAAAAATATTGTTATAACTACATAGACAACCCTACAAACATGTACCTATTTATACTTAGGTCGTTTCCATTTCACGTATTCTCATCCCAATTGACCCCTTTTTCGTTGTTATTTGTACCTAAGACGTCCCCAATATCCCCAAAAACAACAGATTTTTACATGTATTTTTATTTAATCAAATACATTAAAACCAATAACAACGGAGACTTTCCTTTAATATATATGCTGGTTCAAACACTAAATAACGTTTATAAATCATAGTCGTCTTCTATTATTATCAAATAAATAAAAGAGAGCAAAGTTTCTAGCACTAAAATAATGACCACCACAGGAAGTTAATTTGAAACGCGATTTTTTATAAGTTAGCAGCTATTATCATGCATATTCAGAGTTGTTTTGTGAACTTTCAACATTCTACTATTAAACTACAAAAAATGGAAGATTTTGCAACGAATATAAAACTTATATTGAGCGTCGAAAGATTTTCCCGGTTTTTTCCCGATTCGCCTGTCAATCCCTAATCGCCCCATTTTACCGGTAGTTGATTGATCTCCATGAGTTTTTGTTTGATTTGTTTTATGGACAGGCAAAGACGCGTGTTTATACTGCCAAATTTTTTAGAAAAATAAGGTAGAAATGTCTAATCTATGATCACATAGAAGTTAATGAAAAAAATTATAAATTAAACGAGATGAACGATATCAACCTTTGGTGTTGAAGAAAACGAAATGAAATAACAGCTCAGTAAAATAGAAGGAATTTACTAAGGTTCAATGACCTTTTTGGAAGAACCTACCATTTTATCTTAATTTGCTGACGCTTTTACATTTTCACAGATGCTAACTGGCTATTAAATACGGTAACTATTATTTTAAGTTCAAACCCGATGGAACATTAATTATAGAAAACTATTACCTCACATTCCCGCCAAAAGTCTCAAACCAGAGACTAAAGCAATGATGTAAACCAATGAGAATTTATTGACACCATGACAACGTCTTGGAGCGTTTTTAGGATAGAGCAAAGAGTAAAGTGAGCACAAGTGCAAAGTTATGAAATTAATTTATTTCCTCGTTTTTAAACGACACAATTGAGATTTTCTGCAATATATTTTGAGCCTGGAAGCCGATTGTTCATCTGTGATTTACATAACCTTTCTGAACAGTATCCGCTACAAGAGTGATAATCAAAATTTCGTAATGGGTTGTTAGGCTTTGATACCTTTGCATCTTTGGAAATTGCAACGAAATTTAAACAATTTTACTGTTCTGGTGGAACCCCAAAAGCATTATTAACAAAACAAAATTACTGTGTCTGAATGCCAAGTTAAGTACGTGTTCAAATTTTACACAATAAAAATGGACGAAGCTGATATTAAAACTGAAGACGACATGGTCTTGGTTATCGTTGAAGATGAACCCAGAGACGGGTATGAAGAGATTGTAAATAAATTTGAAAAAAATATAGAAGAGGAGTGTGATGTTGAGAATATGATAGAAACTGCAGCGAAACACGGTCATTTCATCGACATTAAAATTGAACCTGCGGAAGAGGAGGACACATGGAGTCAGATTGATTATGACTACTGTGATATAAAAACTGAAAATGAGGATTATGAAAACTTTAATGATGATGAAAACAATGACGATGACTATGGTCATCAAGAACAGGTGAAGTTAAATAATTTTCCACTATTTAAGCCATGAGCTACAAGTTCCAATAGTGAAATTACAACTCTTATTTTCAAAGTAGAATACAAATAAGCAATATCAAGAATTCACTCTTACTGGTTCACTCTTAATATAAATTTGCAGTTTTACAAATAATTTAATAATTTCCAAATATATATGAATTATTTGTAAGTAACAAACAAATATTGTTTATTTTGACTTTTAGGATTCTGAACCATTTGAGGATGTAGAATACTTATATGATGATGAAGAATATCTACCACCAAATGACATCGATATAAAATTAGGTAGGGGACAACGTAGAAGCTTACTGAGGCCTGATGAACAGAAGTCTTTTGTAAACGAACTAAGGGAGCAGTATCCTGAGTTGAGAAAGAACACCAAAAAGTTGGTGAATGCTGTCAGTGAGATTATGAGGGGCACTAAACCACCGAAGCCACCGAAAGGTAGCTTTGTTAAAAATGGAAATTACAGAGAGTGAGTAGTAATTTTAAAATTAAGTTAGTAAAAACGGGGCAATGGTTACTGAGGTGTTCTACAGTTGTAGGGCAAATGATATTAAACAAATTGCACAATTTTTAAAATTCACTGTATTCACAGTCTATACATACCTAATATTTTGAAATAAGTTTTCTAAGCTACTAGAGTAAGGATTCCCAAGAGGAATGATATTGACCCGCAAAAAGGACTATTGACATCTGTTATGATGTACATAACTAACTGCAAAGTTTTTAAATTTAGCAATTTATACTTTGCTAAAGTATTTTGTATCAATAACAAAAAAAATTTTGGATTTTTAAAGTAATTTAGCTATCAGGGTATGAGGTATCAGTTCATTAAGACAAGAGATCCCTTTGTTGTCCAGAATAGTTCTAATCATGTCTTATTCACAAAAATGTTTAGATCACTAATACTAGTCAGAGGTATTTTTTTTTTTTTTTTTGGTTAATGGGTGGACGAGCTCACAGCCCACCTGGTGTTAAGTGGTTACTGGAGCCCATAGACATCTACAACGTGAATGCGCGACCCACCTTGAAATATAAGTTCTAAGGTCTCAAGTATAGTTACAACGGCTGCCCCACCCTTCAAACTGAAGCGCATTACTGCTTCACAGCAGAAATAAGCAGCGTGGTGGTACCTACTCGTGCGGACTCACAAGAGGTCCTACCACCAGTAAAACCAGGTATTGTTTAATGCCTTGCAATAATGTCTACTGAGGCAATATTCAATAGTGAAGTGATATTTATTATTTTAAGATACTTATTTGTTCTTCTAGGTGCACACTTTGCAATTGTTTGTCGGAATCCTTGCCAGCTGCCGAGAGACATTATCAAGAGAAACACGGCCAGAGATACCTAATCTGCTTTGCTTGCGGTGTGGATTTCAGGAGGTAAGAGAAATTGTAATTGATTGTTTAAAATAAAATATTTGATTTTATTTCAGCATTACCTTGACAATTTCGAAGCAACCAGTAAGATTGAATCCTATATTACAATAACAGAAGGATACTTTACTTGATTAAATTCATAAATTTGCAAATTTTCTGGTAATAGGGTATGCTGTAAACCTGCAAGAATAGGTACCAACATCCTGTCCTGAAAAGTCTTGTGTTCTTTGAAGCAGCCTTTGCATCATCCATGGAGACTATATTACACTAACAAAGTGGTACTTATATTATGATGTCTATAGGTTTTAGTAACCACAAAACCAAGCTGACCGTGAATGTTGACCTTTCATTAAAAAAAAAAAATCTAAACAGTGCTACCATAAAATAATCATGCTATCCTGTTTACGTGTTATATACCATGAGTTCTAGTTACCATTAATACCCAGTGCTGGATTAAGCAAGCGCGGGGCCTGTAGCGAATTATTTCAAAGAGCCCGTGATCTACTATGGGTTCTTAAATATAAAGTGGTAAAAAAACACTGTGTCGGGTAAGAGTGCTTGCATACGTCAGACTTTTTGTAGAGCTGATTATCAGGCTGATTGAAATTCTACACGTTTATACAAACAACTTTTTCTTAATAAGTCACTCAAAAAATTAAGCTCGGGCAGAGATAAGTGGGTTTAAATATGCGGAGCCCCCGTTCGCGCGGGGCCCGTAGCAATTGCTACTCTTGCTATATGCTTAATCCGGCACTGTTAATACCAATAATAATGTGGTCTCTGACTTGAATTAAAGACTACAACGAGAAAAACGAACCACAAACACACTTATAATTAATTGCGACTTATTGACAATCTCAACAGCTCATTGTGTATATACCATTGCTTGCCCTTGATACCCCTAATTATATATTTGATTTCCAGCAAAACAAACCTATATAAACACGAGAAGCGATGTATATCTTCAGACGCTACCATAGTGTTGAAAGCGCGAGCTTCGCTCCTTGGTAATAAGGCTCGAAGTCGTCCTTACATAAACCATTACAAGAATAAACCACCAAGAGTTTTCAAGTAAGTCATAAGTGAAAAGTCTTGTACGTCCACGGGCTCTAACAAGATCTGTTTGTTCTATCTGTATTAGAGACAATAAGTATGGGAACTTTGCTCCTATATACTCCTACTATGTCCTTAACTCTATAACTTAATAATTACTGATGGTAGGATATGATATGACTGTGAGTCCCCACCGGCTAGTTTGTGATGAACCAATTTGTATTATTTGTACCGTTACAGTGGAATTACCGCTACTTCAATCTAAACCAAAGTTTGATCTCATATTGGTTAAGAGATTTGTCCATGATTTGTCCCTTCATTTCGCTTGGCAACATTGAATAAGTCCTCACAGCTCTGAAATAGGTGAGACTTTAGTTTTTACCTACAATCTATTAAATACCATCGTAAATGAACTATAATACTGTCAATTCCTATTTTAAATTGTCAATGACTTTAGCCCATAAGCACTTATCATTTTTGTTCATACTGTGACATTTGCAAATTTTTTTTTATACAAAAATTTAACGCAGCCATTAAACCCAAGCTTTTTCCCTTTTTTCTACTGAGACAATTGAATAAGAATACTTTGTGTTCCGTATTTTAAAATTGATTTTAAGTTAACGAAGTCTGTTATTAACCCTTTTGTTTCGGAAGCGATTCTTTTACAACAACAAGATTCCACAGACATTCCTTGGCTGCACTGTCTATATGATGTTAAAAATTTAATTTCCTTCAGGTCCAACAAGAAGTTCCAATGCAGCGAATGCTCAGCAACGTTCACAGTTCAGAAGACATTAGATTCGCACATGAATCTCCACAAGGGCTTGAGACCGTACCGGTGTAAGACTTGTCCGGCTGCGTACACGTCGCCTACCGCTTTATCTGTAAGTGAATTTCTTGAAACGAGAACCTAAAAGCTAGATCTGCTTTATGCAATAAAATGGTGCGCGTGTAACTTGGTGCACGTGAAAAAAGTGAAACTTCTAATAGTAGTATCGTGGTTTACTTCATTTTTTCATAATTAAATCAAATTTCTCTTGTAATAGGGAATACTGTGTACATAAGAGCTCGCTTTGTCCTTTCCCTCTCTCCATGGTCGAGTGGTTCGCGAGACGCTCTGTCTATTTTCTCACTCTCGCTCTTCCTAAATTGTATCTTTTCTCTCTAACCGTAACGAATCTGTCGCAAGTTAAATTTTAATCTCAACGCGCCTAAAGAAGTTTCACTTCAAAAATCTTTCATGCAAAACTCAAGTCGAACTAGAGTAAATTTAATATAATTATTTAACTATTTCTTATTCTAATAATGGTCAATAGAATTCTATGCACAGAAGCTGAAAGTGCGCGTTTGGGATGGTATGGACATGTGATGAGACGAAATGAAAATTAGGTTGGTAAGAGAATGCTAACTATGAATGTGGAAGTATACAGAGGAAGAGGTAGACCTAAGAAAAAACGCATGGATTGCGTTAAAGACGATATAGGTAAAAGGGTAGTGAACGAAGAAATGGTATATGATAGAGGAGTATGGAAAGAGAAACCATGTTGCGCCGACCCCAGGTGACTGGGAGAAGGGCAGGATAATGATGATTAGAGTTCTGTGCATTAGAGGGTGATCTCAATTTCAAATAGTTATTACTCCAATGCTATTGGAGCTAATAAACATACTTGTTTGATAACTTCATATCATTAGAAGGTTGGCAACAAGTCTCGACTGATTTTGCTTGTATATGTCTACATTGTCTACATTGTGTCTACAGCGCCACGAGAAGAAACATTTAGACGTTCAGTACATTTGCGATCACTGCGGCCGCGCGTTCAAGATCAAAGAAGCTCTGATACCTCACTTGGATACACACAAACGTGAGAGCATTTTTTTCTTTGCAATAGTAATTTTGTCAAGTCATAGCACCTTGGAACATAAGGTGTAAATCGCAATAGCATTGTAATCTGTCTATCCTACTCTTCCTTCCGTCCTTCCTTCTACAAGAATGCACTATGCTTTGAACCAGAAATTACTTTTAACGGCGCCGAGATGGCTGAGTGGCAGTTCAGTCATCATTAGTATTCGGTGGAACTGAGTTTTAAAAGTTAATAAAACCTTTTGAACAATAATTATTGAAACTCATAACAAAGAATTTTTACAATGACAGGGTAATCCGGTAATGATATTAGACAGATTATTTTATTTCTTGTCTTTGACAGTAGTTCGTCAAAACGTCTAGTCGACATACGACCTGCATACGACATACGTTTTTACCATCGCACCGCCCGCCACCGGAGTAGAGTTCATCCATACTACCTGGAGCCACTGCGGTCATCCACAGTGCGTTTCCAGAGGTCTTTTTTGCCACGTTCCATCCGGCTATGGAATGAGCTCCCCTCCACGGTGTTTCCCGAGCGCTATGACATGTCCTTCTTCAAACGAGGCTTGTGGAGAGTATTAAGCGGAAGGCAGCGGCTTGGCTCTGCCCCTGGCATTGCTGAAGTCCATGGGCGACGGTAACCACTCACCATCAGGTGGGCCGTATGCCCGTCTGCCTACAAAGGCAATAAAAAAATAATAAAAAAATACGAAAGTTGTTAGAGAATTTTGTTTCGTCAGCCCTCGAATTGCCGTATAACGTGACGAATTCACCCGCGACGGCTCTCTGCTCTATTAAAGGGTGAACATATAGTTTCCTTTTTCGCTTCAAAATTTTTTTTCTTGTGTAATATAGGACAATAACTAATAACGCTCGCCACGTTGGATGCATTGCTCGCGTCTGTACACCGCGGCGGTCAGGATGATACTAAAACGACATACGCGGATAACGTACGCGCGGAGCGATCCGTACTGACGGTCCGCGTGTCACTAAAACCAGTCTGACTGACCCGACTCTGTCCACGTACCGCCATTTCATACTTTGGCGTTACAGCGTCTACCCTACATTTTTCTGATATTTATCAAAACAAAATTTTACCATTTAAAATAATAATCAAAACAATGTCTTGTTAATACTTAAGTCATTATCCACGACACATATATTAATTGTAAGTATGTACATGTGTGTAGCGTATCGCAAGTTCGGGTGTCACCTGTGCGACCGTCGGTACGCGCAGAAGGCGGCGCTGCAGCTGCACATCGACCGCGTGCACCGGAACCTGCCCCCGCCCTGCGCCTGCCCCGTCTGCCCCAAGAGGTACCCCACCGCCGTCCACTGTCTACACCTTATTAAGTGCGAGTTAAAGTTCTCGATAGCGTAAAAGTTAACTCACATCTGTATGGAGTTGGAACAGCGCCCCTAGCGGCAACCGCAGGCAAACGTTCCAACTCCATACAAATTTGTAACTTTTACGTTATCGACAATAAAAAACTCGCACTAAGAACACAGATCTATGACGAAACAGACACGGCAATGTTTGTTTATTTGTTTGTTAATTCTCTATATGTATTGATACATATTCGAACTGGCTGGATCCCACGCATGGTTACCAGTAAAGACTTCCAGAGATCAGTAGCAATCGTTTAGATTTGAATTTAAATTTTGTCTCAACACTACCTACTATTCAGTGAACCGTTGTTTGAAACCTTTTGTTGATACATTCTATTTTATTTAGTAATGTTCCTACGATCCTTAAGTATAAATCGAAATATTAAAATTTTCATGTAATTTGCGTAACAAAAAAATATATATCATGTATTTCCTCAAATGAGAATTTAGCCGCTCATGCGCTTTTGGACAAGGAGTTCCGGTTTCATATGGAATGTCTAATTATATTTTATGCCCTGGCAACACGAGACCTTTAAACCAAGACTTATTTTTTATTATATTATATTTTATTATATAAAAAAAAAGAACTTAATATTCCTAAATAACCTAAAAGTACATGTTATTATCCGCAACACGCTTCGTCAGATTACAGAAATAGAGTTATCAGCAACATGTTTCGTCAAAAAGTACAATACTTACTTTCAGCTGCAAGCGACGTCAGCTTTTTTATATTATGTTACATGTAAAGTGATATAAAGAGAAATTACATGAAGTTAATTAATTTGAGACTTTTAATTAATTGGGATTAATTTAAATAAAACGAGACGAGATTGAATAAAGTAAAGACTCAGTAAGATGGTGGTTATTTACGTGGACATTTGTTGTTTCACTATTCTAGCACTTTCACAGGTACTAAACGGTTAATAAACCACCGTTATTACACGTTTAAACCTGAAGAAACACTAAATTAACAAAATAAAACAATTCAAACACAACTTTGATCTTCGCGTTTCCGCCAAAAAGTCGCAATATCAATACAGCAGGGCTGACGGAAATTATAAAATAGAGCGTTCATTGTAATAAGGAGTGTGTGTGTTGTGAAATAATTTTCTATTTAGAATTGGAAAACAGGATTACAATAAATAAATAAAACCTTAAATGACCTTTTTTTGTTTTTAAAAATCGACACATTGGAGATTTATTTAAAACTCGAAAGAAATATTAAATACATAATATATTGATTAATTTCAAATATTTTCTAAAGGAACTTGTGTTGTATATGTATAACGTATCCTCTAAACCTCAGTTTTAGACATGACGCTTTCTTCGTCTTCATATACTTATTTATTACTAGCCATACTCGCCCGCTTCGCTGGACATTTAAAATTAATATTATTATTTATTGTCATTATTATTGTGTCCAACACTCATATCATAGCCTATTCATTAAATACATGTATTTTCTACGTGGATACCAAGTTTCAAGTCAATCGGATGCATGGTTCATTAGTTATAATGGAACATCCGTAAAAACCGCTGTAGATTTATATATTAGTATAGATATATATATGTAAATGAAGCTCTCTTGGCCCTTCATTACTTACATTTAAATTTCCCGCGCATTAGCTTCGACTATCATAATAGTATTATCTATGGTGGAAGCTATGTTCATTCTATAATTGGATTTGATCTCTGGCTTTGGACATTTAAAAATATAACGTGCTTTCTTAATAGATTAAAAAAAACTTGCAGATTTAAAAAAAGGTCTACATATTGAAGCAATAGCTTTCAATGTTGTTTCTCTTTGCGGGTTCGAATGTAATTATAATAATTGTAAGTGTAGAAATAAGTTAATAAAATAATAATAATAATAATAAACTGTTTGCAGAGCAACAGCTTGGTTCTTTGTTTCATTACAAAACACATTACATATATATGATAACTAGTTGACGCGTGTTGCAGGTTCCCCCGCATGTCTCTGCTGAAGACGCACATGATGAGCGAACACGGACTCAACATCATGACGCGTAAAGTGAGTACTCACGAACGACTAGATTTAGTCTAACGTTACACAAACTTCAACTACAGTGTTAGCGGTTACGTGTCACTGTCCGCCGCGTGAGTGTCGCCGCCTGCGCCGAGACATCAGTGCGCTTAGTGCGAGTTTTTTAACGTTCTCGATCGCGTAAAAGTTAACTCAAATTTGTATGGAGCTGGAACAGTTTCCCTTCGTTTGCCGCTAGGGGCGCTGTTCCAACTTCATACAAATTTGAGTTAACTTTTACGCTACCGAGAATGTTAAAAAACTTACAATTAGCAAACAGTGTGCTCAGTGCGAGTTCTTTAACTTTAACTAATATTAGTGTTGGTCGGACCTCTTGCGAATCCGCACGGTAAGTACCACCGCCCTGCCTATTTCTGCCGTGAAGCAGTAATGCGTTTCGGTTTGAAGGGTGGGGCAGCCGTTGTAACTATACTGACACCTTAGAACTCATATCTCATAGTGGGTGACGTTTTTACGTTGTATTTACGTTGTAGATGTCCATGGGCTCCAGTAACCACCCATCTAAGCAATAACTAGAATCTTAAACGTATATAAACCTATTTTTTTGTTTTTAGTAAAAACGTAATTCTAGAATTTTCTCTAATCGATTATAATCTTCCAGATGTTCTTCAAGAAGCTGCCGACGCTATCGGAGTCCGAAATGAAGCAGGTCGCGAAGGTGATGCTCAAGAAGGACGTGGAGTCCGTGGCGTTCGGTGGCAGCGGCGCCCCGACCCCCGCACCCACCGGCGCTCCGCCCCCCGCGCCCGCCGGCGCCCCGCCCCCCGCACCCGCCCGCCAGCCGCCGCCGCCCGCGCCCGACCAAGAGTACATCGCCGGGGAAGAGATCGTGATCCCGGAGACTCTGTCCAGGGACGAGATGATCGACTTCCTGAAAAACTTGGACACCGGCGGCGACAAAACCCAAGTGTTCGTCATCAAAAACGGAGACTCCCTGAAGACCCTACAGGGATCCTTCAGCGATGTTATCTAGCTTCGGGTTTTCGTTTGATTTCGTTTTGTAAGAACGCGCTGCTTGATGTCACGAAAACATCGTCTTAAAAGTTCAATTGTACTTAGGATTTAATTGTTGAAGAATTTACGTAAAACGTATCGTCTATGTTTGCGACGTTTTTTGAGTTTGATAAAGACGATGACCCTTAAAGCCATGTACTGAAGTAATATAGCTTATTCAATAGCAATGTAGCCTGTAAGTACCGGAACAGGGGTAGTACCCGGACGGTAATTAAGCTTAACTTATATAATTGAGTCGACTATTATCAAAGCCGGCAATGTGACTTTTGGACAATTATTGGTAAATCAGAAAAACGAAGTATTGACTTTGTATTCCATTGGCAGTCACAAAACCCTTCTGAACGACATCTTAGATAAATAACAGGTTAAGTATTAACCTTTATTTAATGCAGGTTTTGAACCGTATTCTTTGAAGTAGACGATTATATTCAAATCAATCTGTATTGACTTATCAATAACATTTTTTTGTCCAAATGCACAGATTGCCACCTTTGATAATAGACTAGTAAGTTCTAGTAAGTTCGGCCGACCAGCAATATAAAGCGTTGACGTCGGGGCGTTGACCTCGCGTCTACCGGCTTGTGTTACATTGCGTGCATCGACAAAGCACGGTGAAGTCATTCTGTTTAATTTAACTTTATTTGTTGTCACCTCGGATCATCTTGGTCATGATTTGTACTGTTTAAAAAAATATAGATATTATTTGTTCTTAATATACTTGCACTAATGAAATAATGTTTTGGTATATTTGTTTTGTAAGTGAATGCTTTCTCAGACTTTTTTGGAATGTTTTTCCAAGGGAGTATATACGAGGAAATTAGCGGTCACCGATACACGTAATATAGCATTATTGAGTAATGATGAGCACAGACAGACCACCAGGCTGACAACGACTTGTCGAGGCTGTCCAAGATCGTTGCCTTGAACTTAAAGAGATTTAAATTAAAAAAATATATAATTTATTTATCGACCAACTAAATTAGAAAAACAGAACTTCGCTTAGTCGTCGATAGTTTTTCTTTAGTTTTACGTATTTTTGAATGTTTTTTAAATTTTTTTAACGTAATAAATTTGTTTACATTGTGTAATTGAAAAAATATTCTAGTAAGATTTTATTTGTCAGAGCGACCACGTTGGGTCTTCTTTGAGGTACTACTGATTGTGTTGTTAAAATGGTCATCCTATTCAGACCCGCAGAGTAAGTTGGAGCTTCAAATGTTAATTTCTGAATTTATTCTGCATTTATTCACAAATTCTAGCGATTTAGATGTATTCGTTTAATTCTAAAATTATTATCATTGTTCCAAATATCTTGATTGATGAATCGCTATGAATGAACCATTGTAAATTATTTTTCCAAATATATAGGGGACTCTGATTAATGTCTGAGTAAAGTAATAGTATGTATATTGTTAATAAAAAATGTAAAAATAAAATGCCCATTTTTTTTTTAATACGAAAAAGTGTTTTATTACGCATTTATTATTCCAAACAAATGTTTACGAAATACTCATCTATAGCATAATGCATACACAATCGTTAGAAGACACCACGAAGTTTTATTATATATATATATATATTTTTTTTTTGTATTTTTTTTGTTTTTAATTCATTACATACTAGTAAAAATACAAAAATATTAAGCGGCTTCTTGATAAACTACCGGGATACCTTAAATTTTTTTTAATATGCGAAATATACAAGTATTTTAATGAAATGCACCGTTTTTCTTTTTTCATTTAATTTATATGTCAGCCCACGTCGGTCCATAGACAACACTCCATGCCTTAAACGGTCACAAGCTCGGGTTGTCGAGTTGAATCGATATTCAAATAAGGCGGAAATTTATTTAGCGTTTTTAAAATCGATTTCAATTTACATTGAATGAATCATTTTTCATTTCAATTCTCATTGTAGCCTCAACTCGATCAAACAGACACTTGCTCCCGTTGTATTTCTAAGAGATTTATAGATATGCATTCCTTTTCGTCATATAGATAAAGCAAGATGGTGGTACAGAAAAATAATCAAAACAATAGAAACGTCATAATTATTTTAATATGACATAATATCTTGGTCATAGAAAAAAGTTTGTCTTTGAGTGTAAAGAGTTTACAAATAGGAACGTAACGAAGTGATTCTCATGGCACGTCAAAAACCTTATCTATCCATTTATTGCTTTAGTTAGAATAAACATCTTATTTTATTCCCGTGTGGCTTCTATATCCATAAGTAATTAATAGAATGAATAGGCTCATAGATAATGTTACATATATTTTAATCTAGCACAAAGAGATAAATATATTTAGGTAAAATAGAAGTTTTTTTTATTCGTCATTTTATTGCGTGATATGAGAATCACTGAACGACTTATCGGTATTGAGTATTCCAAAACAATCTCTTAGAAACAGCGTGACTATGACCGGGTGCATTGTACAGCCGGACAAGCGCATTCTCACTAATACAGGATCGAATCGATCTGCGTCTAAGCTAACGTTCACACCACGAATACTGATTTCGTTTACATTAATAATGGTCCAAAAATATCTAATAGCGTCCCTAAACGACCGAGTAGAAAAATACTTTATGCATCACGGATAATCTAGCAATATTATGATTTTCTCACTAACGTCGAGATATATTGAACATTTTCTTGTGTCACGACAAACTGCCTTAGGTCTAAGAGTGATAAAAACTACTGCGGTACTCCCTTCCATTGATTTTGAAAGTGTTCTGAATAATGAAAATATAATTTTTTTGAATTTTCGAACAAACTCCAAAGGTAACTTAAAAATATAAAATCGATACCGGTTTTATTCGATATTCGAATATGACCTGGGGATGTGAAAAAAAAAATCCTTTCGTTTTTAAAGATTCATTCGGCCTTGTACATGATTTTATCACTTTTTTTTTAAATATACATACATACATACATATATTAAAACGGGGTCGTTTCTATCTTAGCCTCAATTTTCACTGAACATTGTGCAGCCCTTAACACTATGATAACAATATTACGATTACACAAAACATTTTCAATGCGAATTCATGTCCGATCGAAACACGTATTTGACTTTCTATTTTAAGCATTGAAATTAATAAACGTATTTCAAGTCGATAAGGCGGCAAACGCGACACTCAAGGGAGCGAGCGAGACAACGTTATACAAAAACGAAACCAACAGATTGTCTCTTTCCCGCGGTGCCAATAAACGTCACTTGTGGATCGTGAAATGACTCATTTAAATTTTCGTAACGGTCACACATTCAGCAGTGATCTACATTTATTTACCTGAAAATACTATTAATACAAATACGTATTTGATCGGGATACGAAACATTGTATTCGCAGTTCGACTGACTTATCGCAAATCGCATCTACTTGACAAACATGAACAGCGTTACGTGCAAGTCAGTCGTTGTTGTAAACTTGGAATGGAACACGGATTATGCACGAAATTGTAACGAACGTAAAAAAACAAAAATAAATTTTCAGTAAATACACAGTTCTCCGACCGTTTAGACCAGTAAGCGGATCTAAACGGCGCCTGTCACTAACAATATCAAACGTTTACTAACAGCGCCCCAAATATCGACTATGACTATACGGCAAATGGCTTATTGACAATCCAATTGAAAGAATATTATTTAAAAATAATTTCAACAGGCAATTCTAATATTGATGGCTAAATTAATCACCTTTTCATTACAATCGAAACACAACTACTAAAAGAAAAATGGCCAATCACTAAAATTCAGTACATTACGTACTATGGATATAATAGAAATTAAATTGTCGTGGTATATAATATAGATGGCATAATGACAAATCGCGTAGAAAAGCAGATTTGGCATATCCAGGCTAATAGTAAAGTTTGTTCAAATTAAGGACGTGTCACAATTCTCTTAAAACACAACCGAGCATAGCTATTTTCAGGATCATTCTATGGGACTCCGTAACCAACAAGGAATTTAACATTAAAAAAAAATGTACGAACCTGATCGAATTTTGAGGCTAGTTTTTGTGTTGTGGGATATTTTAAGTTAAGGAACCTTAGCGAAATAGGAATTCTTAGATATATTTATAGGCAAAGTAAAAAAAAATTAAAGTCCATCAAATAATAACATTCATGTTTTGCATTCTTAGAAAACGTAAATCACAGTAGATTATTGTTCACAAAAAAAAGGCGCAACAGATAATGTTAATTAGGTTGAACGGGTCCGTATTTGCTAAACCGTGATCAGAGTACTTATGTTTCAGTGAAAATTTACAAAGGAGGTTATTGTTCCAATTTTTTTTATTGTTATTCTACCGTTTCGGTAATGTAATTAAGACAACAGTCATTATCCGTGTTTTAATCCAACTTCCTCATTAATTGTACAATTCGTAAATCTAATAGTAGCAATCTAATATACAATAGTGTAATTATTAGAACAGGTGTGCTTCAACATAAAAATATTCAATTAAATATTATTATTACCTATAGTGGTAGTTCCATTTCCCAACACGAAAGGCAAATGTATCACAATAAACAGCCTAATCTTTTATATAGTCTGTTATATGAAAAAATGATATAGATCAAATGAGATGAAGTAGAATTGTCTGAAACTGGAATCAATTTGGATGAAATAAAATGAAACGAGATGAGATGAGATGGGTTGAAATAAAGTCTCAGTATAGTATTGATTATTTATAGAGTTAAATGGACTTTTTTGAAAGAACTCGAAAAGCGATTGTTTCATTATCCTACAATTATGCACATTCACTGATGTTAAACAGTTAATAAATTACCGTTCTTACACGTTTAAGCCTGAAAACGATGATAAAACAATTCGCACAATTTCGCTCCACGCGTTCCCGCCAAAAACTCATCAAATATAAAATTAGGTGTTAATCACATTCAGTTTCCCTTTTTCGATAGAAATATTACATGAAAGATCATGAAATAATTATATAGGTCAATGAAAATAAGTACAAAAAATGTATTAATATGAAAAATGCACGTGATATTTTCTTTTTCTTTATTTGATATGTCCAATAAGACAGGCTAAGGGAATGTAGACCATATAACTAAGCGTTTGAAAACTGAAACTGAATGGAGTCGAATTGAATGAGATGAATTGAATTTATTGAGACTTCATTGGAAGAATTCAAGAAGCTATATGTAAAGTGTTTTTTTTTTTTCATTCCATTTGTCGAATTGCACAGATATCAAACGGTTAATAAAATGGTTCATTACACGTCAACTCGAAGAAACATGAAATTGCACATACATTTTCTTCTTGCATTTGCTTAGTTAATTCTAGAGTAGCAAGTTCTTGCAGGTCTTTTAATCTAGAATTTACTAAAGAATAATTTACACAGAAGTTCTTCTGTACGTAACAACTGGAACTACATAATATATGCTTGAATATAATTCTGCAGAAGCACACACATGATATACGAGTTAAGAGCGTTTAGCTATTTTATATATTTAATAATTGTTAACGTACGTATCACTAGTGGCAGTTATCAATGCTCGATTAAATATCTTTGTTATTGAATTTTAAAAATTACAATACCAGAAATTGTACCGAATCAAAACGGACGTCATATTATTAAAGTGCATTATATGTATGTACATATACATGTTTTATTTCGGAATCTTAACAACAGAATAGGTATACAATTAAAAGGGTGACACGTCAAATACACAATTGACAGGTGACATGTTGACACGTAATAAAACAATGAGATTAATGTTTATTTTTTTAAGGAGAATAAGATTAAACAGTGAACTAAAAATACATTAAAAAGTCATAGCGTCAATATTTTTTTATTCATTTAAAAAAAAACAAAGTTCATTAAATCAGGTTTTTGATTTTTTTTTTAGACATAATACAGACAGGCACAGTTATTCGAAACAAAATGTCGTTAACTTACAATGATATAATATAAGCTAAAATGAAGATTAAAGTATATTATTATGTACTAAACAAGGTTACGTTTCATTACGCGGAAACAATAAATGAATAATAAAACTGCCTTACGTCGATGTGCACTAAACTTGCGTTTCCCTCCAATTACGGGCAGCGAGTGCACTTTGACAGGTGTCAAATATATGATTCCTATTGTCAGTCAGCTGTATTGCAAGAGCACTAAAAAAATAACCAACAAAATTCGCTAATCGGGTGCGGAAATACAAAAGAAAACCGAAACCGCTGGACATTCTCAGACTAGTTTAATTGACGAAAAAAAAAAAATTAGGAGAATCGTACAGCTGAAATCATAGGAACATACAAAATGTCGACTCTCTGAGCAAAGTTCTTGACGAGAAATCATTCAAGAAATTCACGTTTCTACATACTAACATACTTATCACAGGTTAAAAGGGGACAAGAGAAAGTATTAGTGTTCTCTTAATGCGGTACGACGCTACTTAATACAGTATAAAACCTAAGACGAGTTACATGGTGCCGCGGTGGCGCGCGCACTCACTAATAAACATTAACAATAAATCCTAAGCCCATTTTGCCCCGCGTGGGGCCGTTGAGATCGATCGCTTACACATAACTATTACATTAAGTTGACTGGCGGTGCTTAAGCTGAAGCGCGAGTCGAGGGCTGCCAGTGAGTCCGGACTCACCTCGAGTCGGTGCGTCGCGTCATTAATAATCGATTTCGAAAAAAATATTTGTCTCTGTATGTGTAGCGATGCATCGACTCGCGGTGACGTCACGAGCGCCCGAGGAACACTCACGGTGTATATCACTTATCCGACCTCCGTACTAGGGGCCGCCATCGCCCGAGTTTTAGAGCGCCAGTACAGCTTCCGCCACCGTTATCACATCACTATTAGTCCCGCAGTTCGCGTGGCCAACGTCTACTAATCCCAACCGTTCTCCTTCACCATGTGAGCCAGTTCTATTATGAACTTGCCCTCCTTGTATTTCTGGCTCGATTCGAAGGCGTGCTCCTGGAAATGAAACGAAAATAATATATAGAGAGTTTATCTTACACAACTAACATTCCCGATCCTGCGGACAGAATGGCAAAGCAGTCGACGTCGCCCCAAACACGTCATTTCGGATCCTCCCGATCCACTAACGGTGCTTTTAGGCACCTCTAGCACCGGTCATTGTTCTGGTCGAACCCGTCGCTTGCGACAAAGGGCTCGACGAGTAAATTAACCTTCAGACACAGCCCACTGAGTTTCTCGCCGGATCTTCCCAGTGGGTCGCGTTTCCGATCCGGTGGTAGATTCTGCGAAGCACGGCTCTTGCTAGGGTTCGTGTTAGCAACGTCGTCAGGTTTGAGCCCCGTGAGCTCATCTACTAGTTAAGGTTACGCTGATATAGCCTCTCAAGGCTCTCAGCTTAGTTAGGAAAAAAAAAACACAGCTCGTAACTTTCTTAGAGCTTTTATTATTTTTTTATATTGGGACGCTTTATTTTGTCATTCGCAATACGAGATCAGGGTGGAGAATGTGAACATTTCCGTAATATTGCACGATTTATTTTGTAATTCAGCCCAAAAAATGTCGATGGTAGTAATTTTTTAAGGCACAATCAAAGATTTTTGTGGAACTAATTAATTTCAATGAAACACGTAAATTAAATATAAATTTTTAAAGTGTTCTCATTGTGTTATATAATATATTTTTTATTGCTGGGTCGGTGGACGAGCTCACAGCCCACCAGGTGTTAAGTGGTTACTGGAGCCCATAGACATCTACAACGTAAATGCCGCCACCCACCTTGAGATGAGTTGTAAGGTCTCAGTATAGTTTCAACGGCTTCCTCACCCTTCAAACCGAAACGCATTACTGCTTTACGGCAGAAATGGGCAGGGTGGTAGTACCTACCCGTGCGGACTCACAAAAGGTCCTACCACCAGTAATATAATACCACACCACCAACCATACACCAGCAATAATATATCTCTAAATGGATCTAAATACTGTCCTTATACATCAACCTCAAGTCTAAGTTCACCTTATCAATATATTGGCTAACAAGTCAGGAGTTCACGAAAACATTGCATTAATTAATACATATAATACTAATTAGACAATAAACAAACAAAGACCTGACCTGTTCAGGTTGATTGATCAGATGATATACGACAGTGATATATGTCACTGTTGTAGTCATTTAATCATCAGTCATCAGTTAGATATTTTAGACCTACATCTTCATTAGAAAGATATAGAGGTCTTAAAAAACATACATATAGTATTTAATGAGAATAATTGTTAAATGAGAAACTGTAGTATTAATATACTAGTGATATTCAAAATTGGTCTTGATCTACCATAGACTAGCAAGACCAAGACTAAATGGAACTAAAGAACTATAACAATATCAAGACCGTTTAAATAAGACCAAGACCCAATACGCAAGCAAGGGCGGATCCAGCTTTGGTGCCAGGAGGGGGTCACATAGTCATAGTCAAGTCAAGAACTTATAATTTAATTTTGATAACAATAGATACAAGTAAAAAGTAGGTATTTTATTAATGTACGTAAGTACTGTACTTAAAAATATTTATTCTTTATTGTACACTTGAAAAACTTAACACATAATAACTTGTACATATACACGTACATATTGTCATCTTCTCTTGAAGAAATCGAGAGAAGCACTATCACACCCGGAATGAGGCAGCTTATTTATATTCCATAACCGTGGTCCTAAAATCATTATGTTCAATATGTGGTCCACCTAGGTCCTGGAACCAGCTCAGGGGGGGGGGGTCATGACCCCCATGACCCCCCCTGGATCCGCCCTTGTACGCAAGATTATAAATATACATAGACAACCACTACAATGTCAATTATACTATATACATTTGCATTTCTTGCAGTTTTAAATTAACGCGAAACTTATCGCGAGAGAGATTCGGTGTATCTAACTACTCTTTTTTTTATTGCCCTTGTAGGCAGACGAGCATACGGCCCACCTGATAATGAGTGGTTACCGTCGCCCATGGACTTCAGCAATGTCAGCGACAGAGCCAAGCTGCTGCTTACCATTAAGCTCATTAAACACATTACATTAACTCTTATCGAGTGCTGATAGTACGCGTAGGTACCTACCTATAACGTGTTTAATCATTATTATCTTTTATTTATTTATGTTTGGGAGATTACTGGTGGCCCGAAAGCCTTTTTAGTTGTACCAGGGCGAGCAAGGGCTCAGCCAATAGGGGTGGGATTTGCTAACAGTTACCCGAGCGCTTCCAAGAGACCTACCAACTCAAGAGCAGCTGCTTCGCGAACGAATCTACTACCGGATTGGAATCGCGACTCGCTGACAAGATCCGGCGAGAAACTCAGCGGGCTGATGCTTAAGTTAGGTTACACGTTTTAATATCCCATCTTCAGCTAAATCAGGGGCTCCCAAACTTTTTTTTATTTTTATTGCTTAGATGGGTGGACGAGCTCACAGCCCACCTGAGTGGTTACTGGAGCCCATAGACATCTACAACGTAGACGCGCCACCCACCTTGAGATACAAGTTCTAAAGTCTCAGTATAGTTACAACGGCTACCCCACCCTTCAAACCGAAACGCATTACTGCTTCACGGCAGAAATAAGCAGGGCGGTGGTACCTACCCGCGCGGACTCACAAGTGGTCCTACCACCAGTAATTACGCAAATTATAAATTTGCGGGTTTGATTTTTATTACACGATGTTATTCCTTCACCGTGGAAATCAACCGTGAACATTTGTTGAGTACATATTTCATTAGAAAAATTGGTACTCGCCTGCGGGATTCGAACACCGGTGCATCGCTTCAACACGAATGCACCGGACGTCTTATCCTTTAGGCCACGACGACTTACCACTTTCTTCTGACTTCTGACCACTTTGAGAATACATTATTTCTTAGCGCCCCCATTTTTTCCCCTACTTAAAATAGTACATTGTGCACCAAGGGAGAAAAGTAGGACATATTTCCTCCCGCGTGTAAAATGAGATATCCTACTTTTTTTCCGCGGTGCACATACTATTTTTTCTCCTACCAGGCCGAAAGTTCGTGGAGTACCGAGCCGGGGTCCAGGGACGAAACCCCGGTGGGGTCCGGGGTGAAGCTCTGGCGGGGGGTAGGGGTGGCAGGGCCTCTTACCGCCCCCCCCTTTAGGTCTGCAGCGTCCACAATGTAGCGTTATAACCCACTTTGAGAAAGGCCGAGCTATATCTATCAGAGCATGGCGATGAGAACTTACATATTTCCAGCCGAGCATTGTCTTGCAACACTCGCAATATATGTCGGCGACCGCGTGGAGGCCCGTCAGCAAGACGCGTTCCTCCGCCATACCGCATCCGACGTTCACACTGCGACAGAAATAAAACCGTTCACAATTAAAGACAAAAGTGAAGAAAAACACATCGACTATTGATGAGTCATAAAATAAATAATAATTTATAAAAAAAAACAAATACGCGGTTATAGAAAATAAAAAAAATAAAAAATTGATTTTTTTTTAATAAATTTTAATTAAAAATAGTCTAAGAAAAAATGATTTTATTGTAAAAAAAAGCGTGGTCATCCTCTAGTTTTTATTTATTTAATACTACACTTAATATTACCAGAGGTTCTCGTTTCGACTTTCAATCGAAAGTAAATTTTAATAACGTGACCCGTGCTTTCTTATTTGATCCACGTTAAAGCGAATTCGTATAAAAAAAACTAATGTAAAATTTAAATAAGCTCCTTAGTTATGTACAGTCGGCCGTGTAAAACACAATTACCGTTAGTGTCATTAAACTTTCTAAGTTTAGACGGTTACATTAACAATGGCATTGACTGTTTAACAAGTACATAATGTGCAACGCGATTGACACAAATGTTAAGGCTTCAAAAGAGTAAATCAATACAAAAAGATGGCGGTTGTTGTAAACGACTTAGCTATTTGTTGTGAATGTTGTTTGATTATAACGTTTTTTAAGCCTCAAAGTAAATGTTTTAATATATTAATTGGAGTTATTTAGGAACTGCTTTTTATACAGAGCGTTATATTTTATGTAGAAGGCTACAGGAAGGGTACAGTAGTGACTATGTATACAATAAGTGGCATATTTAGGGCCACAAAAATATTCAATTATCAATTATAATTTTTTATTGCTTAGATGTGTGTACCAGCTCAAGGCCCATCTGGTGTTCAGTGGTAAGCGGAGTCCATAGACATCTACAACGTAAATGCCGCCACCCACCTTGAGATATGAGTTCTAAGGTCTCAGTATAGTTACAACGGCTGCCCCACCCTTCAAACCGAAACGCATTACTGCTTCACGGCACAAAAAATATATAGAAAAAATATTTTCAATATATTCAATGATCTTGACTTAAGATTACATTTTCGATTTAATAATGATTTGTATACACGCTGTATGTTTCATCAGGTCAGTGACCTGCGTCTAAAAATAAACTATTAGGACTTGCTATTCCGTTGGCATTTTGTATTTTTGTTATTGCTTAGATGGGTGGACGAGCTCACCCGGTGTTAAGTGGTTATCGGTGCCCATACTGTATAATTTATTTTTAGTCCAGTAGGCAGCGGCTTGGCTACCTCCGTGACATTTCCGACGTCCATTAGTGAGGGTGATCACTAATCATCAAGGGAGCCGTATACAAAGCCAATTAAAAAAAAGATAATCTGTTTCACTACTTGCCCCTAATGGTGAACATTGCCTATTTTTTATACGTTTTTCTATACGCCTTATAGTATTAACTAAAAGTTGGAAAGATTTTCATTTAAACATATTTTCTTACCAAAACCACCGTATTTATCTTCTTGCTACCACCCCAAAACAACCCTATTTATACAGTATTACGATCTGTTTACGTTGCAACATATTTTTTAGTAAATAAAAAAAAAACACCCGCCTTTTAAATATGACGTTAAATTATTATAATACATGTTAATGCTTGTGGTGTTGAATACGAATATGAATTATCTTGGGTCACAAATGTGAACTTCACTACACTATTTTCTTTGTTATATAGAATAATTTTAAAATTGTATGCATTTTTTTTTCTATATATATTTTTATATATAGTAAGTCTAATGAAATATTGTCATACGACTATTACGATACTACGACATATTATATTATAAAAAATCAAATGTGTACTAGTCTGAGGTGCAAGGTGGTCATTTATTTCAATCGACCTCATGCCTTCATGGTCAGTATTTGTGATATTTATGACATTCGCAAACCTTTCAACGCACAGTACAAACGTGAGCTCATTTATTTCAAACAATAAAACAAAAAATACTTTCTTTTATTTCACGATAAAACATAATAAAAATAAAAAAAGGTTTTATCGTAAAGTCTGATATGGCTCGTAACAGCGGCATTGACAGTACCAAACTTGCTCTACTATACGATTTAATTGACATTAAATTTGTTATTAAGAAAGAAGTGTACAAACGTAATAATTCATGTTTAAAAAGTACTTACACTGAATTAAACAGATACGCGCGCCCCCGACTGCCTTGAAACGACTGAAAAAAAATTGAGCACAATTTTATTGTACATAATACATGTAGTTTAAAAACTTAAAAAAAAAACACGCTTAAATAGCAAAGGGAATTAACAATTAATTTAATTTTATCCTGTTGATATTAGTCAGGATATTAGGGCGAAGTTAAAAATTATTGTACTGTCATCGATCCTTGATTCGTGTGCAAATTTTAATAAGTTTTTAGTTCAATTAATCTCCCCTCTCTTCAGCCCATAGACGTCCACTGCTGGACATAGGCATCCCCAAAGCCTCGCAACGACCGATCCTGCGCTGCTTCGGTATATAGGTAATAGGTCGTCGGTCCACCTTGTGGGAAGTCTATCCAGAAGTAGAAGCAGTAGAAGAGAGGTAGGAGAGGTCTCTTTGGCCCCAGTGGTCAAGCGTTCTACAAGCAATGTACCCTGCCCATTGCCACTTCAACGTCGCAATCCTTTGGGCTATGTCGGTATACCATGGTTTTCCTGCAAATATCAATATTCCTGATTTGATCTCGCAGGGAAACTCAATTAATATAATCAATTGCAACTAAACACATGTCTTGAAGTCAGCGAAAATGACGTTACAATCAAACAAACACACAAGCTAATAATATCGTGTTAAAAATCAGCGTTCGTTTCTATCTTGGCCTCTATGTCCTCTTAAACCATTCACTGGATTATAATGAAACTTGGTACAGTTGTTGTTGGCGTTCCAGTTAAAGTGACTGTCATAGTATTGTACCATCAACGGATAAAAGGCGGCGCGCGGGTAGTTTCAACAGATTTATATTTTACATACAATTAGCGAGTCGTAGCTTTTTTTAATGCGTTCCGATTTAAAGAGTGGGACAGCAAAATTCAGTTAAGTTCTTGACGTGATGTCGCAAGGTGGATTTTGTGACCGGAGCCCATAGATAACAACAATTTCAAAGTCTCAGTTTTGCAGTACAATGGCTGTCCCAGTTTTCAAACCGGAACGCATTACTGCTTGACGGCAGAAATAGGCATGTTGGTGGTACCTACCCGTGCGGACTCACCAGACGTCCTACCACCAGTAATCCTACGAGTAGAATAGGTAGGCAAAAATAAGTATTCTGATGTTTTATCACAGAGGTTACCAACCTTCAATATACTTCCACGATGAATATGGGTGACTTATAAATAAGGCGCTTAGTAAAATACGTGTGAGTTCGTTTACCTTCGAGATGAGTTCGTCATGGCTGGCGAGGTGCGCGCGGCAATGTATGCAGCTGTAGGTGCGGTGCGCCGGCGGTAGGTAGGCTTGGAACGTCTTGACGGGGGTCTTGACGGCCGGGGCTCCGCCGCCGCTCTCGCCTGCCACCCCGCCACGGTTAGTCACCCCGTCACGCATGAGTGCCTGCTAGCTACCAACATACGCCACCGTCAGCGCGCGACCTCAAAGCCGCCACACACCGATTCTTGCACAGAACGAGCCGGGCCGTAGTTTTTAAGATACGCCATCTCCTTGCGTTTATCGGAAGCACGTTATAACGAAAGAGAAGAAATTCAAAAAGTGAAATAAATGATAGAAGACATATTACGCTTTTTATTATTAGCTTCAGACGTATGTATGTATATTTGTAACGGAATCTTTGAACATGATTTCGACCCCTTTCAAAACGTCGGATTAACTCGATATTTGGTATACTTATTAAAGACCGATGACATTTTAATATGTAAAAAAAAAATTAAAAAAATTGAAATTTAACTAAAAAATGAAAAATAAATAATACAGTCAAAACCGTTTACTGCGACATCGTTTAATACAACATGCCGGTTATAATAACCAAGAACAAAGGTCCCGGCTGAATGCCATATGACCGCCTTATTAAAAATATTGCTTTCTACGACATTGGTAATAACGACATACCTCATAAAACGACCACATTTAACTAATATTTCGGAGAATTAGATCTGTTAGAACGACCGCCTAAGCTGTATTGTAAACAATTTGAATAGGTATCCACATTTGTCTTCAATGGCTTTTAAAATCAGGAAAGAAAACAATAGGATTTAGTTTAGTGTAGGGTCTTTTCTAATTCTTAGAAACAAAATACGTGCATGCGGTAGTCAAAGCCCGCTTCTTCATATCTCTTCAGTTAGTTTGTTACTTATATACACAAGACGCACCAAAACCTTGTGGAGTTATTCGTGAATCTTTCAAAATCTCGCAAAGAAAAAGAAAAAAAATTAATATTGAAGAAAAATCGCGTATTATGTAAATATATTTTTCCAATAATTCCCTATCGATTTGTTTGTACTTGCACGATACACATTAAACATTACCGGTTGTTACGACTATCGGTTTTTACGAGCGACGATTTTTGACGATATTTACGAATATGAGCAGTCCCTTCGATGTCGTTATAACAGATTTTGACTGTAGTTTAAAAAACTAACAAAATACGCTTTTATAGAAAATCCAACTAAAAAATAGAAAATAATTGTAATAAATTTGAATTAAAAATAGTGTAAGAAAAAATGATTTTATTGTAAAAAAGCGTGGATTGCTTTTCAGGATATTATCAAAATAACCCTTCTACTCATATCTGTTCATAAAATATTTATAACTGATACCATGCACCCCACGCTTTTTTTACAGTAAAATTGTTTTTTCTTACACTATTTTTAATTCAAATTTATTACAATTTTTTTTTTTTAGTTGGATTTTCTATAAAAGCGTATTTTGTTAGTTTTTTTAAACTATTATTTATTTGTTCAGATGTTACTGCTGCTGCTGCAAACCTTATTAAATGACGTTGGTAGAACTAACAAATGGTTTAATATTAACCGGGCTAATGTTTCGTTAACTGTGTGGCCAAGGATAAGGTTTCCGGGGAAAAAAAACCGAAAGGGTCACCGGGTTCAGCGAGTTATTGATTAATCCTCCATCAACGTAGGAGCTCTCGGGAATTTGTAAATCATTTTCTCACATATACATATCGACGCTTGAAAGGCAAACGTGACTAAGCGACAATAACTGCTTTATACCTAAATGATAGACAATAACCGTATTCGATGCGCAAAAAATATATATTTCTAGGTCTATTAAAATAATTTCAATCCTACAGCTAGAATCGTTAAAATATATTTTTTTTCAGGTATTTCATCTTTAAATTAGTCTACTGTAAAGTTCACGCATTGTCGCTTAGTCACGTTTGCCTTTCAAGCGTCGCTATATATATATATATATATATATGTGCTCATATTTAAATGTAAGTTTGTTTGTGTACAACAAGGAGATGCGGCCTGGCTCGCTCTGTGCGTCTCTTACGTCGAATGCTGACGGGGGATCGCCTCAAGTGCACCATACTACAGTTATAGCAAATATAATTAATTTATTATTTACACGTACTATTCATTACAAAGAAATAAAAAAAAAATGAAATCGCAAAATTTATCCATATATAAATTTTTGTATTGTGTATGTGTTTTAACCCTTAAAAACACAGTGATGTGGCAACATTTGATTGGTCAAATTTCAACATTTAGCAAAAATAACATTTGATATAAACTATTTATTTATGATTTTATTCAGAATTACTTTATAACAGACTTATAAAGCTTCGATAATCATGAACAAGAATTCAAGTCACTTTAAATGTAATTGACAATGAATAAGCAATTTTAATCAGAGCGTTATATTTTAATTTTGGTATAGAATATTTAAAAAAAAAAAATATAATTATAAATTGTCCGTTGTATAGTGCACTATAAGCTTAGTAACAGCACTCATGGGACAGAAAAGAAATACAACGAAATATTTAAAAAATCTTTTGATAATGACATGAAGTTCAGGATCCAATTTCAAATTATATTAACAGAAATTAGCCGCTTTTTTTGTTACTCATTTTTTTAAAGATGACTAAAAGACGTCTTCTCTGTGTTACTACCCAATTTAAATAGTTCAATATCAAAATGACCAACATTCAAATAATTCAAAACACCTCAAAATCAATAACTTTTTTGGCTAAAGGCATAAAACTTTTTATGTGATTTTTGTGGTTGCCAGGAAAATAAAAGCAATTGTATAATGCATATTTATGCGATACATCGCTATACAGAGGTCGTATCCTTTGTTACTGTTGAAAACTAGCACTGAATACTTCCAATTATTTTTCATTTATAAAATTTAAATATTTAATTCTTGTTACTATTTTCATAGACCGTTTCATTAGACAGTTAATAATGACGAAATAGCGAAAAGAATATTGTCGGCGAATAAACTTCTCTGTCTGTTCCAAATTTTCGCAAGATATATCCAAACTCTCTTCTATGAAACCCTACTGAGATCCATAATAGCTTGTGGTTCTGAGATTTGGGTACTCAACTTTAAAACAGGAATCCACTAATGGTAATCAAGCGGAAGATTCTTAGACGAATATCCGGTGCTGGGCAAGGAAACTACCTATGGGGAAAGCGCTATAACCATGAGGTTTATGATATTTACAAATAACCTAATATTATAAAAATTGGAGCCTTAAGATGGACAAGAGAAGTAGCTAGAAAGGGAGAGGCCAGAGAGGGAGTGCCGAAACAAGTGCAGTACAGTGAAACGGATGGTCGCAGCAGTCGTAGCAGGGCCAAACTCAGAGGATTAGATGGCGCAGAGCAGGACCTTAAGCGAATTGGTTTTTAAAAACTGGAAGGAGCCTGGAGATACGTACTAGACCAGTGAAAGGCCCGCTTTGGGCTCTAAGGCCTAAGATGATGATGATGCTCATCAATAAAATTGACATAATTTCTTTTTTAAACTGATGTTGATTTTTTTGCCACTAGTACCCAATATAATTTGTTGATCCAAGACGAAGTAACAACAAAGACATCAAAGCATCGCGGACTCGAATAATTCGGTGAAAAACAATTCACTACAAATATATTAATTTCATATCAGTCAATAACATAGTTGTAACGATAAACGAAGATAATGAATGTTTCAATATATCGAACTGTACTTACGATACCGTAGTCTTGCTAACTTTACTAATTAATCCACACAAACTTGAAAAAAAAAAGAAAATCTATGTTCGATTTTTAAAATAGGCGTTAAACTGTAGCGTCATTTTTCGGCGGGTTCCAAAATGTAATGAGATTAACCTCATCGAATTAAAAAAATCGCCCGCGGCGTCTCCCGCCGCTCCAAGTTTATTTACCTCGTACTGATAATATAATATATTAATTCGAAAATAGAACGAAATCGTCGATTACCATAAGTCGAATTCAGCATGTCGCATATTTCAATTGTAAATTAACCTAATTTACTCTTTTTTAAAACATGTCATCTGAATACAAAAGGTAATGGCTAATTCTATTTGTGAGTTCGAATAAAACGGTAAATAAATTTGTTTAAGTAGGCTTATAAATTACTAGCCCACTCAACGGTCGTTGTCCTGTTAATTTATTTTGACAACGGAATCCTCAAGATTTACCTTATTTTATATAATGACTATTCATTTTAAATGTCAATATTTTTTTTTCATATTCCCCTTAACCTTTCGCCATTCGTGTTCTTGACTTTTCCCAGGCATTTTTCCCTTAAATACATATACTTGTCCTAAAAAATTGCGAACACAACGAAAAAGTCGAAAAAGAAGAGCATTCTAGCGATTCATGAATTACTAAACTAAAGTTTTAATGCGAATAAAATGATATTAGACACTTTTTAGAATTTCAGCGTCGTTAAAAGAGATGAACATTCAAATTGATTAACGAAAAAGAAATTGACTGTTTGAAGTTGGATCCCGTTGACTACATTCAAATTTAAAAAAGTTCCTCTTTGAAATAATTTTAATTTAAATAATTTATAATTTATATGTATATTGTTGTTTTCAGAGAGATCTTAAATACACTACGACTCCATTCCCAGTCGACTTAGAGCAACGCATCAAAATTTTTAATAAACTATCTCTTTTTGATCAGTGAATCACTTTAATTTGCTAGCACTTAAGCACTCCATTTAAAATCGCAAACATTTACTTACCAAGACTTCAAAATTTTTACTAACAAACAATTTGTTTGATTGACGTTGTTATGTCAAGTGTCAGTAGGCAAATATTGATTTTTCTGAATGGCAAAACATGCTTTTATTGAAAACTTAAGTTTGATTGGCTTTAAAGAGTTCGACTTTGGAATGGAGTCGATTTAACTTTTTGCACTCGAGAGGTGAGCTTCGCTCGGCACTTTGTGCTGTGTGGAAACATTCGATGCGCTGTGTTAAAAACTATTTAAGTTACTTTATTTAATGATTGACATCTTATTTATTTTTTTGATATCTGTTAATTGAATCATATCGAGGGCTTTTGATTTAAGCAATTTATTTTACTTTACTTTTTTTTTCTCTCCTGTCTATGCTGATAGCTTTGAGAGGCTATTTCAGCTTCTCTTTGACGTGTAGGTGAGCTGACGGGGCTCAAACCGGAGTGTCACTAACTCTGGCCCTAGCAAGAGCAGTGCTTCGCAGAATCTACCACCGGATCGGAAACGCGACCCACTGAGAAGATCCGGCGAGAAACTCAGTGGGCTGGCAACATTACGCTTAATATCCGACGTGTATCTTTATAATGAAAGATGCATTTTATTTGGTAGTAGCATCAAAAATTCAATGTTTTAAATTGATGAACTACAATTAAGTTTACTCCATTAAAATATCTGAACATGTTTTTTTGTTATGTTATTTTTTCCAAATTTTAAATTTCTAATGGCTCTCCAGTAAAGTTTCAAACATTTCGCTTAAAATATATATAATAGTCTTTCACACCTCGATATGATTCTTTGTTCAGTGCGGAGATTCGATGCGCACTGTAAACTTGTAAACTATTAATGGTACTTTATTTGATGATCGACATTCACTTGTTTATATTTTTGATATTTGTTCTTATCGTTCGTTCGTAATTGGAACGTGTTGTTAGCGACACTCACCTCTCGAGTGTAAAGGGTCAATAGTTTTGTTTGGTGGTTACGTACCTGCCTGGCGCGAGCAGCATCCACCCGCCGCCCACATGAGCCGCGTCAACCGTCGGTCACCTGCCGCGCGCGCTCTCGCCCCGCCCCGCGCGCTTCCTCTTAGCACCCGCCACCCTCTGTCAACAACAGAATTAAATGCGGCCTTAAAATCTCAGTTCAACGATAACTTTTTTATTTATTGCTTAGATGGGTGGACGCGTCCACAGCCCACCTGGTGTTATGTGGTTACTGGAGCCCATAGACACGACGTAAATGCGCTACACACCTTGAGATATAGTTCTAAGGTCTCAGTATAGTTACAGTTTAGTTATAGCTTTTTACTGATGGTAGGACCTCTTGTAAGTTCGCGCGGGTGGGTACCACCACTCTGCCTATGTCTGCCGTGAAGCAGTAATGCGTTTCGGTTTGAAGGGTGGGGCAGCCGTTGTAACTATATCTCACGGTGGGTGGCGCTTTTACGTTGTGGATATCTATGGGCTCCAGTAACCACTTAACATCAGGGGAGCTGTGAGATCGTCCACCCACATAAGCAATAAAAAAAATTAAAAAATACATAAAGTACCTCTGACTAGTATCAGTGATCTAAAAATTTTTGTGAATAAGCCACGATTAGAACTATTCTGGACAACAAAGGGATCTCGTCTTAATGAACTGATACCTCTTACCTTCATGGCTAAATTACTTTAAAAATCCTATCTATATTTTTTTTGGTTATTGATACAAAATACTCATAGACATCTACAACGTAAATGCGCCACCCACCTTGAGATGTAAGTTCTAAGGTCTCAGTATAGTTACAACGACTGACCCACCCTTTAAACCGAAACGCATTACTGCTTCACGGCAGAAATAGACGGGGTGGTGGTACCCACCCGCGTGGACTTTCAAGAGGTCCTACCACCAGTACCACCAGTAGCTGGCCAGTCTAAAACGGGTATACGCTGTTCGCTAAGGTAACATTTGAAACCGGAAAATGCCCTATATCGTTTACAAGGGAATCAAATCAATTGTGTGTTTTATTAATGTAAATAAGTAAATCGAACTTAAGTTCCTTGACCTTCGAATGTATTTTTACTTCTCGGTTCAATGTATTTTCATTCGTTTATTAGCATTATTTACCGCTGAACAAGACGCCAGGAAACTGTTCGAAGCTTATCTAAATAACTAAAGTACATGAGCATCAAGGACGTTAATAAAATATTCAATAATACATTTTGCGACGAAATTTTTATTTTTATTGTCATCAGTTCAAAAACGTGGAACTATTGGAAAAATTGAGGTAGTTAGATAGATCTTCTTTTTCCCTAACTATTCGTTGGTAGCCTAAGAAGTTATTTTTTTTTATTGCCCTTATAGGCAGATGAGCATACGGCCCACCTGATGGTGAGTGGTTGGACGTCCCCATGGACTTCAGCTATGCCAGGGGCAGAGCCAAGCCGCTGCCTACCGCGCTATTTCAGCTGCGCGCAGACGGGTAGGTCAGCTCACGGGCTCAACCTGAGAGAATTCGCTAACACTAGCAAGCAATAGATCATTCAGATGGTTTTGAAGTAGCTACGCGTGTAAAAATTGTTTGTTTTATCATCTGTTAATACCTCTGTTACTGTTACTGGTGGTAGGACCTCTTGTGAGTCCGCACCGGTAGGTACCACCGCCCCGTCTATTTCTGCCGTGAAGCAGTAATGCGTTTCGGTTTGAATGGTGGGGCAGCCGTTGTAACTATACTGAGACCTTAGAACTTATGTCTCAAGTTGTGGCGCATTTACGTTGTAGATTTCTATGGGCTCCAGTTACCCCTTTAACACCAGGTGGGCTGTGAGCTCGTTCACACATCTAAGCAATAAAAAAATAATTACGTAATGTATCACTGGTTATTAGATAATTCACAATAAGGGAGTAGGTAATTAATGTAACTCTTTAAGAGCGGTTTAATTTTTAACGCAGCAATAAATTTTTGTTTCAGATACTCTTGATATAGTTCAGGTTTAGCAAAAGTTGTCTATAGTATAATAATCTATATATATACCTAGTCAGGTCATAAGTATTGTCACACAGTAAAAACTTTTCTTTTAGAATGCTGGCCACAAAAAAGTTTATTGAAATCGAATTTCGTATTGTTCATGAAAATAAAAATGTATACTTTTAGAATTTTACTCATTTTTAAATATGGAGTGGACGCTTAAAGAAAACCGTGTTGCAGTTATTGCGTTGCATCGTTGCGGTTACGCGCCAATTCAAATTTTTAACATACTGAAAATTTTGAATATAACCAAAAGATTCGTTTATCGTACCATCAAACGATACAATGAAGACTCTAGTGTAGATGACAGGTCAAGAAGTGGTCGCCCTCGGTCTGTTAGGATTCCAGCAGTGATAAAAGCTGTGAAGGCGCGAATTCAAAGAAATCCCAAACGTAAGCAGAAACTGTTGGCCCTTCAGATGAGGTTAAGCAGAACCACGGTGAAAAGGGTGTTAAATGAAGACTTAGGGCTTCGGGCATATCGAAGAAAAACAGGACATCGTTTAAATGCTCGTCTAATGGACCTGAGACTGAAGAGATGCCGCGCTTTGTTGAAGCGGTACGCGGGAAAAAAATATCGGGAAATTCTTTTTTCGGATGAAAAATTTTTTACCGTAGAAGAGAGCTACAACAAACAAAATGATAAGGTGTACGCACACAGTAGTGAAGAAGCGAGCAACCGTATTCCGCGTGTCCAACGAGGTCATTTTTCATCCTCGCTCATGGTATGGTTGGGAGTTTCTTATTGGGGCTTAACAGAGGTACATTTTTGTGAGAAAGGTGTAAAAACGAATGCAGTTGTGTATCAAAATACAGTCCTGACGAACCTTGTGGAACCTGTTTCTCATACCATGTTCAATAACAGGCACTGGGTATTCCAACAAGATTCGGCGCCAGCTCATAGAGCGAAGAGCACACAAGACTGGCTGGCGGCGCGTGAAATCGACTTCATCCGGCACGAAGACTGGCCCTCCTCCAGTCCAGATTTGAATCCGTTAGATTACAAGATATGGCAACACTTGGAGGAAAAGGCGTGCTCAAAGCCTCATCCCAATTTGGAGTCACTCAAGACATCCTTGATTAAGGCAGCCGCCGATATTGACATGGACCTCGTTCGTGCTGCGATAGACGACTGGCCGCGCAGATTGAAGGCCTGTATTCAAAACACGGAGGTCATTTTGAATAAACTTTAGTGTCATAAGAATCTATGTTTTGTTAAGTTCATTTTGGTATATGAGTTGTTACATAATGAAAAAATTTGTTTCAATTATTTTACATTAAACATGTGACAGAATTTATGACCTGACTAGGTATATATAAAAATGAATTGCTGTTCGTTAGTCTCGCTAAAACTCGAGAACGGCTGGACCGATTTGGCTAATTTTGGTCTTGAATTATTTGTGGAAGTCCAGAGAAGGTTTAAAAGGTAGATAAATATGAAAATACTCGGAATTAAATAAAAATAACAAAATTGTTTTCCCTTTGATGTGTCCCCCGTCGGACGGATTTCTTTTGTTTGTTTTAAGTTTATTTTATACAAAAGTTTAGGTAATTTATTTATCGATTGGGGCACTACGAAGTCTGCCGGGTCAGTTAGTATATAATAATAATATATATAAAAAAAAAGCGGACCGCATCTAGTTACTCTATGACTGATGACAGACAGTACGTAAATAAACTAGATTTTTTTTTATTGCCCTTGTAGGCAGACGAGCATACGGTCCACCTGATGGTGAGTGGTTACCGTCGCCCATGGACTTCAGCAATGCCAGGGGCAGAGCCAAGCCGCTGCCTACCGAAACCTAACTTAAAACATGGAGGATAGACGTCCTCCTTAGCTTGACGACAACTTGTGTATTTACGACTTGCATTTTTACTCAATCGGTGTGTACGATTAAGTATATGCCATTTCTTTCTTTCTCAACGACGTTTCCTGCTAGCAGATAAGCTTTTTGTACATTTGTTTTTCGTCGGCGCAAAATGGTAGCAATATAAATGCACTTATACTCTTAAAGAGATCAAACTTAAGCACTAAGAATTGAAAGAGATTATAGATCGTGTAATAAAAATCAAACCCGCAAAAATTATAATTTGCGTAATTACTGGTGGTAGGACCTCTTGTGAGTCCGCGCGGGTGGGTACCACCACCCTGCCTATTTCAGCCGTGAAGCAGTAATGCGTTTCGGTTTGAAGGGTGGGGCAGCCGTTGTAACTGTACTGAGACCTTAGAACTTATATCTCAAGATGGGTGGCGCATTTACGTTGTGGATGTCTATGGGCTCCAGTAACCACTTAACACCAGGTGGGCTGTGAGCTCGTTCACCCATCTAAGCAATAAAAAAAAAAAAAAAATTAGATCATAGATTCTCAGACTTTAGTAGTATTGCATATAAGACGTCATTTACTATGAATATTTTCAGCACAATTACATTTACGTTTTTAATCATATCCGTTTTACAGTAATTAGCAAGTTATAGAACAAACACGTATTGAATTCGCTAATTAAGTAATATCGTTTTCCTCCGTGTTCCTATTTACGGTAAATGATAACATTAACACGTGTAGCTCATGTGGTTTCATTATTTATACAGCACATACCCCTCATTATGCATAAAAAATAATTTTAATTTTTTTAATAAAGTAATTTGCACAAATGCTTAAAAAAAAAAGCATAATTTTCACTAGCTTCAAAATGAAAAATCTATACACATATCTAGAACCTATAATAATACAATAATACTCTTATTAATTTCATCTCAAAATGTCAATATATAGTTTTTTTTTTTTAAAATCTATATCCCTATTATTTAGTAATGTGGCGAGATAATCCGTATAAATTCAGAAATTCGTGTCATTTACAAATGTGACAATGATTAAAAAAAAAACATTACAAAGGGTGATAAATCAAACCGCTAATAAATATTAGCCGAAAATCAATTACAGTTTTAAACTTGAGTAGGCACGCGGTATGTAGCCAGCAATGTATTCGTTTTAAAATTCACTTTTTTTTCTCTCATCGTTTAGGTGACCGGGATAGTTTGTGACCCGCCTGTAATAAGTGGCTAGTGAGGCCACCCACCTACTTTGAGACGTAAAGTCGAAATAGTGTGATCTGTATGAAGTGCAACATATAGTGGTATCTATCGCCCATCAGATCGGAACACAGAAAACAGTCGTCGTTTGACGTCAAGATGGCCTAAAGGATAAGACGTCCGGTACATTCGTATCTAGCGATGCACCGGTGTTCGAATCCCGCTGGCAGGTACCAATTTTTCAAATGAAATACGTACTTCACAATTGTTCTCGCTTCACTTCCACGATGAAGGAATAACACTGTGTAGTAAAAATCAAACCCGCAAAATTATAATTTGCGTAATTATTGGTGGTAGGACCTCTTGTGACCAAACACCGAATAAGACAGCGGGTTGGCTCTGCCCTAAGCATTGCTGACGTCCATGAGCAGCGGTGACCACTTACCATCAGGTGGGCCGTATGCTCGTCTGCCTACAAAGGCAATAAAAAAAAAGTGGAATATTAATTGAAAATACGCGATAACACCTGTTACTGTAACTATTATATCGACCCTAATACGGAAGCAGTGGCAATAATACACGGTCTTTCAGACAGATAGCTAGCTCATGCTGGTAGTAATACGTGTATAACGAAGCCAAACCATGAAGGCCGATGCGGTTCAGTCAGCGTGCATTGACCAGCGGGTGAAGAACCTTCAACGGTTTTGAGCCGTTGGACCATCTAGCTCAAGTTGTCTCTGACGTCTTTTAATGCGTAGACCATTTATTATTTTCAATTCACGTGATCTTCGGTTATGTATAGACGTGTATATATATTTTATATGTAGGTACCGTGTATTATAAAAAATAAAGTACCGAAAAACAAACATGTTTACTCATACATTTCTGAAGTTCGTATCTGGTTTGAAGAAGTGGAGAAGAAGAAGATGTGGTACTGGAGGAGAATCTATATATTAATAGAATCAGAATAGAATAGAATCAACTTTATTTTTTATAATTAGCGTTACAATTCAATAGCCTTACGTGAAGCAAAAACTTTGTATCCCTTTTTACGAAAATTGCGCGGACGGAGGAGTATGAAATTTTCCACACATATAGAGAATACAGAGAAGAAGTGCACAATGCTAATATTTTTTTTAAATAAAGCATAAAAGATACATTAAATCAATAAAGAAAACATTACACACACTACATACCATGTATTTGACGCACACACGCATGCATACTATTTATTGTCAAACTTTGGTTCTTGACGTCTGTTGTCAAATTGAGAATAGATTAAATATTGTTTGTCTTTGTTATTATTTTTTATAGTGTAGTCTTGGCGAAATTTGTGATTATAAAAGTATAAAATACAATCATAATAGTGTACAAACTTACAATTCCAATTAATTATAGTCGAATTTCGACTACTGTGGTACTGGGGGAGAATACTTGTAATTTTGTGGATTGAATTTCGTATCAACGTATCTATACTTTGAGAACTTTGCATAAAGAAGCGTTTATCATATTTGGTAGAGTTTGGTATTCTCATCTTTATTGGCCACGTATTCCGCTTAGGGAAGGTGGCTATTGAGCGGCATGCGGTCGAAAGAAAGGTTGAGGGTACCAGGCCGTGAGTAACATTGCCTATGAGGTAGACTGATCAGCGACAGTAAATGGCTCATCATCATGCACGAGAAGGACGGCTATCAGAGAAGAGTGTTGTGAAGCTTGTCTTGATCTTAGAACTTATATCTCAAGGTGGATGACGCATTTACGTTGTAGATGTCTATGGGCTCCAGTAACCACTTAACACCAGGTGGGCTGTGAGCTCGTTCGCGCATCTAAGCAATAAAAAAAAAAACCAACACCTAAAGTGATGACCAGGACTACTCTGTCAAGAGTGATACCGACAAAGAAGAAGAAGTATCTAGTTTAAGACTGGTCTCTGACCACTCGTTGCACAACTCTTATCGACGTGTCTCTCTATCTTGGGCAGTCTTTAGTGCTTCAGGTATAAGCATGTCGGTAAGTGATGCTACCAGTTTTTAGCGACCCGTTGTTGATGGAGCCAGTTGTCTCCTCTCGTACGTTATTAACTTAAATACCCACTGAGTTTCTCGCCGGGTTTACTCAGCGGGTCGCGATTCCGATCCGGTGGTACGATTCTGCGAAGCATTACTCTTGCTAGGGCCAGTTTTAGCACATTATCTCTATTTGAGCTAGTCTCAGTCACAGCGTAACTACAATAGCCCCTTAGAATGCCAGTGAATAGGTAAGAAAAAAATATATTAACTTCAAATAAAACACGTCTGTCGTCTTTGGCGTTTCGACCTTGAGACGGTAACAATAGATACAAATTTTACATTGACCGTGATCTCCATGCATAAGTTGGCGAGGGCTTTTTTACCGGTTACCGGACACAGGATCGTTCGTGCGTAACCACTTAATGGGTTAACGTGTTTTTAAGGTCTGTACGTGCAAAAAATACTGAATTTCTTTAATTCAGTTCTCACACGGTTTTGTTTAGAGTACAAAGTCGAATTATATTTGCACTTTTTTTTGAGACCAGAGAAACTTTTAAGATTCAATATTCGTAACTATGTGTGAAGATTAATATATTTCTCACGTTTTTGTTTTTTACATTATGGTCTTGGCAGCCCCGTAATATGAGACGAGATGTCACGTTGATGTCAAAAAAAAAAGAGTTATCACATGAAGATTTAAGAGTTTATGGTTTTTGTTGAAGTTGAGTATTAAAAGAGTAGAAAAATACACTTCCATTCAAATTTAGTGCTCCGATTCTGTATTTTTTGTTTTGTTTAAAATTTAAATGAACATCTTAGATAGCACGCTTGATGTAAAGGCGGTAAACAAATTCCTAATAACAACTATTATATTAACACTTATATCGGAATTAATTGTAACTTCGCCAACGATATAGGTAGGGCGGTGATGTCTGCCATCCAAACAGTCCAAAATCAACACTCCCTGCCATCTGTTTTTCAAGTAGGTAAACTAAGGGTAAAATTTACATGAAATTGTAACCATGAATCATCATTCGGCCTTTATGTTTTTTTTGTTTAGTTGATTGTAGCTCATATATATTACTAAGTGAATGAGGTCACATACCTTATGACATGAGGTCTACGTTTGAATTATGTAGTATCTCAACTGTCTCACTATTATATCTATTATCACAAACCTACACGAATTACCGCTTCACGTCAGAAATAGGTAGAGTGGTAGTACCTACCTGTGCGGACTCACAAGACGACTTGTAACGAGTAATTACTCAGCAAATAATTTATCATCATCATCATAATATATTTTTCTCCTACCCATTCGCTTGTAGCCTATCACAAGCTCTAGCAAGCATCTACCACCGGAACGGAATCGCAACCCACTGAGAAGATCCGGCGAGACGTCATCATCATCATCAGCCCACGGTCGTCCACTGCTGGACATAGGTCTCTCCCAATCCACACCACTGAATCCGGACTTCGGCTCTCCTTATCCACCTCTTGCCAGCCACCGTTCGGAGGTAATCGCACCACTTAGCTTTATATTTTACTTCATCGTGGAAGTTATTCTTGAGCATATTTTAAATACGTGTTTGTCTGGTCCGCCGTGTGGTGTAGTGGTAAGTGACATGGTCACTACACAAGGGGGTCGCGGGTTCGAATCCCGCCAAGGGAAGATATTTGTATGATAAATATAAATGTCTTTTCCAGTGTTATGGATGTATATTAAATATATGTATGTGTATAATAAAAATCTTACATTTATATCCGTTATCTGGTACCTGTAACACAAGTTCTTTACGAACTTATCACGGGACCAGTTAATGTGGCGTGATCGTTTAAAAAAAAAAAAAACCTATTTCATTTCGTATTTTCACATTTAGTTATGTTGTTTTACTTGCCTGCGTTAATTGAACATGTTGTTAAACAAGTAAACACAACGGTCGTCTAATCTCTTAGGCTACAAGAAGTTCACAAAAAATATCGTGTTATGATCCAAATTTTGTGAATTTTAATTCACAAACAACAAAAACAATGTTAAGTAGGCAACGATAATTATTTGTTTTTTCTTAGTGTTAAATTTCATTATCTTACATTTAACTGTATATTATTATTGACCCCAATCTATATACATATTATTTAAAACTTAATTCCTCATATTTATTACTAGATGATGACCGAGCTTTGCTCGTTTTTTTTTTTTGATAACGCCATCTTGTTGTGTCTTTAAAGCGGTTAGTTGCCCTCAATTAAGAAAAATAGCATTATTATTCGCCAATAGATGTTGCCCTCAATTAAGAAAAATAGTATTATTATTCGCCAATAGATGTCGGGAAGAGTTGATTATTGAAAACACGAATAAAACAACATTTTCTGAAAATAAATCGTAGCTAGATCGATTTATCGCCCCCGAAATCCCCTGCATACTAAATATTATGAATATCGTTGGAGCCGTTTCCGAGATTCAGATTATAGCTAGATTAATATACAAGAATTGCTCGTTTAAAAGTATAAGATATCTGTTATTCCAAATATACGTTAAATGGTTTTCGTGCGCAGTTGTATGATGATAATCTCGAAGTCACGATGTCACTATAAAAATATATACATTCTTGTTTTCGTTCTCCATACATTACTGGGCATAATGTGTTGCGTTACAAAATAATACATATGAAATAAATATCTTGAAGCCATTTTTTCTCTATCTATTTGCTAGTAGCTTGGGACTATTTCAGCTACGCCCGGATGGATAGGTGAGCTCACGGGTTCAACCTGAGAGAATTTGCTAATACTAGCCCTAGCAAGAGCAGTGTTTCGCTGAATCTACCACCAAGTCGAAATCGCGACCCATTGAGAAGATTCGGCGAGAAACTTAGTGGGCTGTGCATATGGGAAGCCATAATAAGGTTATGTATGCATTTTATCAACATTTGATGTTGAAAATTGAAATGACTTCGGGTATGTTATATACACAGTTTCTTCTTAGGTTTCCGCGAATCGTAGACGCTATTAAAACTACTTTAATTGCGTTATTTGTCGACATTTTAATACTGTGCCAACTACCGTCTATTTTTATATTAAATCTTAGTCGTCCATGATCACAGAAAACTAAGCCTGCCGTATCGTAAAAATCACATATATCTTCAAAACTCTATTTATTTTTAAGGAAGAATTTCAACTACGATTCACTCTTACGCCCGATCGCTCGGCAATTTCAACAAAAAGTGCACCCCTCTGTACTGAATCACCGCACCTGATATCACCAGTGTGACCAGTGTAAAAAAATCCTAACTCCCGATTTTAATTGAGTACATAATCTCACCACCGGGAAGATTGGTGCAAGGAATTTCAAATAATCAAATTTTATAAAACCTTCTTAGATAGCAGCGCCATTTTCTTTATCTGTTTCCGATAGAGGATTTATTTGTTGGGTTCACTACTCCTTCGCATATCGCAGTCCGAACACATGGCACGGAGAAGAGATTTTGTTTCAACACCAAGATGAAAATATATCTATGCTCAATTAGATTTCGTATTCCAACAAAAGAGGTCAATTATGTATGCAAATAGCTAAACTCGCGCTCATTTAGCTAATGACTCGCAGTTTACGGACGGATTAACTTAGCTATTCGTAATTTTAGTATGAAACGAACCGACCTTGTTTCCGTGACGGAGACGTCTAACATATTATTTTTATTATTTTCCCTTTTAAAGACTAAATGATTTGAGACTAGACTGGTCTTTGGACAAAACCAAAGATATATAAGGAATTTGACCAACACAAATGAATTCTTTCCGAATAAGTGCAGTGCTTTTTCTGTATCTTTTCCCCGATCGTGCATGTTCATATGCGGATAAATCATGCAATATATTTGAAAGTGACGGTCGTTTTAATAAACTTTAATCATACTCTTTAAGATGACCTTAAAGGCATTTACGTCGTAGTATCTGAGAGCATCGGAAACCGTTTAATTTAGACCTTGCGAAAACGATGGCCGATCTTCGATTTGACTTCGATCTGATCGCTACCTAATTTAACTGGATCACCCTTTACGCCAATCTGAAGGTTTCATGAGAATTTCATCGACATCGGTCCAACCGTTTGAGAGTGTATAAAAAAGACACACACACACACACACACACACACACACATCGAATTTTACTGATATTTTTTTAATTGCTTAGTTGGACGACCTTACGGCCCACCTGATGTTAAGTGGTCAAACGAGTCCATAGACATCTACAACGTAAATGCCGCTACCCACCTTGAGGCATGAGTTCTAAGGTCTCAGTTTTTACAGTACAACGGCTGCCCCACGCTACAAAGCGAAACGCATTACTGCTTCACGGCAAAAATAGGCAGGACGGTGGTACCCACCCGTGCGGACTCATAAGACGTCCTACCATCAGTAGTAATCAGTTTGATTCTTATTACACGATTTAAATATGCATTCACCGTGGAAGTACCATTCGTGAACATTTGTTAAGTACGTATTTCATTAGAAAAATTGGTACCCGCCTGCGGGATTCGAACACCGGTACATCGCACAACACGAATTCACCGGACGTTTTATCCTTTAGGCCACGACGACTTGAAATAGACATTTGGTCAATTGCAAAATAAATAACTCCGGATTCAAAAGCTTTCACAATAACGAAAATAACAAACTCAAGTTTGTTTTTAATGTTGTTTTCCAAATAATATGGAATAATTCAAAACTATTTTAATAAAGCTATTCTAGATTACAAAGTGCTCTTCGTTCGCTTACATCCATGATCCAATAATAAACTAATCTACGAAAACATTCGTACAGCGTTTGTTTGAACGAAAACATTTAGGAAAATGAACTTTATTTTTATTACAATTGACCTCAATCCGAATTGACTTACTACAAAAATACATAAAAACATTCCTGTTCGTTCACCTCTTACTGAATATGCCTACACGCCAATCAGCAATGACTAATTTTAAGCAAATCTGATGGAGCATTTTCTTTGGTATTCGCGAGTCGTAAGTATAATCAAAATTATCATTCCGGCTTAATATTGCTTTTATAATTTCCGAATTTCCAATAAATTTTTTTATTGCCTTTGTAGGCAGACGAGCATACGGCCCACCTGATGGTGAGTGGTTACCGTCGCCCATGGACTTCAGCAACGCCAGGGGCAGAGCCAAGCCGCTGCCTAAAATACGTTATTGTCAAAAATCGTGCCGCCAATTTTCTATAAAAAATATTTTTTGACATTTACGTTTCTTTGCACACAGATTTGTTAGCGATCTGTTTGGAATTGGATTTTCATGTTCACGATAAGAGCGTCCCAGGTGTTCGTTAATATTTACAAAGGTATACAACACTGCAAAACTTAGGCACTATGATTTCATTGCCTTTACTTCGTCTAAAGACGGAAACTACAATTTCCTCGTCTTTTAAGAACGCTCTCCTTATAAGTATTATAGCAATACTGGTCTCCTAGCAAACTGTAGATTAATATAGTCGTTTGTATGAATATTCAAGTACTTAGCGACGATTGTTAGTTGCTGCACGCGAATGACCTGATGAATTAATTATAGGACAGGGGTGGTGACACCCCACACAACGTGGTCTCGCCTTGTCGTGGCGGTGGGGCTTAAGCGTGCACCCCGATACCGTGGAGCAGCGTTGTCTGCACAGGGATGGCGTGAACTAAGAAGACTGCACACCGTGTTCCCTTTTCCCACCTTTGCTAAGCAAAGGGTGCGTGAAGAGGGAAGAGGGCTCCCTTCTGGAGCCCTCTTGTATGCTAGGCCATGTCCCCGGCGGTTCTCTGGCTGTTAAAGGGGAAGGCCCTCCAGAGGGGGGTACCGGTACGCCGGCGTGGCCACAACGTGGTCAGACGTGTGGGTCTGTCAGTAATGGTAGACCCACGTGGATGAGAAGTGAACCGGAGGGCACTCCCTTCCGGTCGCTGGTCGTCATGTCCCCGGCTGCCTCTTGGTGGCTACAGGGGAAGGCCCTCCAGAGGGGGGTACCGGTTTACCGGCGTGGCTTCGTAGAAGCATACCGTAATCCCTACCGAGTAGGAGGCGGGGGCCGCTGCCTAGCAGGGGCCGCGAGGATGCGAACCTCTATAAAAAATGCCCTAATCTTAAGCTTGTGACGTGTCCGGTGATGAGATGAGTGGCTGGAGGGAGTCCAGTCGTGAGGACCGTCCCAGGGGACCGACCCCTGGTTAAATAAAAAGGAACAAATATAATGATGGCAAACTTAAAACAAAAATTACCCCAGGAGGGTACCACCTTAGGTGGAAAATCCCTCCGTGCTTCCACCTCGGTGGGAGCACGCTGCCCCGCGTATTCTGGGGGGGGCAAAGAATGCCATGATGAAGGGGGCTGTGCGACGGGCAGCGGAAAACCCGTCGAACCGAGGTGTGCCAGCGCTGGCTCGACGCGTTCTGCGCTCGTCAGCGACGGCGAAACAGTTGATCCGAAAGGGACAGCCGCCAAGAAGATCAGGCGGAAGAGGAAATCCTGGCGAGTTTCCTCTCGTGAGGGGGTAGGGGAGCCAGCATCGTCCTCTGGTGCGGATGCCCCGCCGGAGAAAGTGCTGGTAGTCTCCGATGCGGCATCTGCTGCGGAGGAGATGCCGCCCCCTAAAGGAAGACCCGCCCGTAGAAGGGGCGCGCCGTCACCGGCGCCATCATCAGTGTCGATGTCTGTCGCCTCACTGGACGGGCAGACGACGGAGGAGGAAGAGGGTGGCCTTCAGGACCCTGCCTTGGTCATAGACAGGGCCATGAAGACCATCAAAACCTATGCGGCCAACGGCACCAAGACCAAAGCCGCTGGCCGTAAACTGCGAGAGGTGGTCTCGCAAGTCTCGAAGGTTCTGCCTTCGGTTGCTTCTGCCAATGACCAGGTAGTGCAGCTGAGGGCGGAGAATTCGAGGCTTCGAGCACAGCTTCAAGCACAGCAGCAGCCCAATGATGGCGCAGCGACGCCTTGGGTCGCTGGAGCCCCTCGAGGTCCCCGTCCCCCGGCGCTGACTGGCGACCGATGGCCTGTGCTGCCGCCACCGCGTGTGGCACAGCAGAGGCCGCGTCTCCCGTCGCCGCGCTCTAGGGAGACGACCGCTGCCGAGCGACAGCAAGCACTCGCGGGGCCACGGATGTTGGCTCCGCTACAACCAACAAACTTCAGCCTGGAAGAGGTAATCAGCCGCACCATCCAGGCTGTAATAGAAAGGCTGGGCGGCAGGTTGGCGGCTCTCGAGGCGAAAGTCCCTACCTCGGCTGACGCTAGGCGGCCGGCGGCGTCGGGTGCTTTGGCCGCTCGTCCTGCTCCCGTACGGGCTCCAGTCACCAGGTCGGGCCCGGGACGGGATAGAACCAAGCGAGGGGGTCGCGCTAACGCGAAGCCCTCACTACAAGCACCCCAGTCCCGCCCGCTGCCTCCGCCCCCGTCAGATATGGATGAGGGGTGGAACGTGGTGGCCCGGCGGGGTACCAAAAAGGCCCCACCGGCAGCTCCTCAAACGAGTAGAGCGCCGGTGGCCATGGTGGCTCAGGGTGCATCCCAACAGGGTCGAGCGCCTGTAGCCACCAAGAAAAACAAGAAGAAAAAGAAGTTGCCGCGCGCGCCTCGGTCGGCGGCAGTGGTTCTTACCCTACTGCCAGCCGCTGAAGCCAAGGGCATGACATACAGAGATGTCATTGCCCGGGCGCGTGCGGCAGTTGACCTGGGCGAGATCGGGGCGGAGGAGGAGGGCCTCCGCTGCAGGCAGACGGCCAACGGGGCCAAGCTGCTAGAATGTCCCGGTGCCGATAGTTCCGGCATCGCGGAGCGTCTGGCGGCGAAGCTCCGTATGGTCCTGCCTGAGGAGGAGGTACGGGTGCACAGGCCGGTAAAAATGGCCGAATTAAGAGTAACCGGCCTGGACGACTGCACCACCAGGGATGAGGTGACGGCGGCCGTCGCTGCCCAGGGCAAATGCGCACTGGAAAATGTTACAGTAGGCGAGCCGCGCCGCGGTTATACCGGGGCCAGCTCGGTGTGGGTGCGTTGCCCGGTGGAAGCGGCCGCCTCCCTGGCTACTCCTCCTCCCGGGAGACCTTCGGGAAATCCGGGCATGCTGCGCGTGGGCTGGATAGCGGCCCACGTGCACTTGCTTGAACCACGCGCCTGGCGATGCCTCCGGTGCTTTAGCACCGGACACGGCCTCGCCAGGTGCACCAGCTCGGTTGACCGCAGTGGTCTGTGTTTCCGCTGCGGCCAGCCGGGACATAAAGCGGCGTCCTGCACGGCTGCCCCGCATTGCGCTCTGTGTGCTGCGGCCGGGCGCAGGGCAAGCCACCGAACGGGAGGCAAGGCGTGCTTTTCGTCCGGTAATAATACCGAACGCAACCGGCGCCGCAAGTCAAAGCGTCGGCAAAACAGAAGGTTGGCCAGAGGAGCACTGGCCAACGCTGTAATCCCCGCTGCGGCGCCGGTGCCGGAGGGCGGGGGCAGTGGTGAAGGGGAGGGGGCGATGGATGTAGTCCAACAGTAATGGACCGCACCTATCGCTTCCTCCAAGGAAATCTGAATCACTCCGCCAGAGCTCAGGACATGCTGTCTCAGAGCATGGCGGAGTGGTCCATAGATGTGGCTGTGGTCGCCGAGCCGTACTTCGTTCCCCCGGCAAATGATTGCTGGTTTGGGGACGATGGCGGCCTGGCGGCCATAGTCATAAGAAGAGACGCGGCGATCCCCCCCCTGGCGATGGTGACCAGGGGCCAAGGTTTCGTCGCGGTGCAGTTGGAAGGGACCGTCGTGATCGGGGCGTACTTCTCTCCAAACAGGCCTACTGTCGAGTTCGGGCATTTCCTGGGCGGGATCGGGGCGATTGCTCGCCGCCTCGCTCCCCGTCCAGTGATTCTCGCGGGGGACCTCAATGCGAAGTCTGTCGCATGGGGTTCCCCCCGCTCGGACGCTCGTGGTAGGCTGCTGGAGAGGTGGGCGAACGTGGCCGGCCTCTGTTTGTTGAATAGAGGTTCGGTTGCGACGTGCGTGCGGTGGCAGGGCGAGTCTATTGTGGACGTTACGTTTGCAAGCCCGGCCATCGCGCGCCGTATCCGCGGCTGGAGGGTCTTGGAGGGGGCGGAGACACTGTCAGATCATCGATATATTCGGTTTGATCTCTCCGCCCGCTCCGCAGTCGCGGACGTCCACAGGGACCACCCCCATGGTGCGTCCCGGTCATTCCCCAAGTGGGCACTGAAGCGCCTGAATAAGGAGCTCCTGATGGAAGCCTCTATGGTGGCGGCGTGGGCGCCCATGCGTCCACACCCGGTCGAGGTCGAGGGCGAGGCAGGGTGGTTCCGGGACACGATGTGTCGCATTTGTGATGCGTCGATGCCCCGGATTGGCCCTCGACTTCCTAATCGCCAAGCGTACTGGTGGTCGCCCGAAATTGCGCAACTCCGCGTGGAGTGCGTTCGGGCGAGGCGCGAGTGCGCCAGGCATCGCCGCCGCCGCCTGCCGCGACGCAATGATCCGGTTGCATTCGCGGTGGAAGAGGTCCGGCTGCACGGCGCATTTCGCGTCGCGCAGAGGGCATTGCAGCTGGCCATCAGAAGAGCCAAGAACCAACACATGGAGGGTCTCTTGGAGACGCTGGATGAGGATCCGTGGGGGCGGCCCTATCATATGGTGCGCAATAAAATGCGCCCATGGGCCCCCCCGATCACGGAGCGTCTCCAGCCTCAGCAGCTGCGGGACATCGTCTCGGCGCTGTTCCCGCAGGAGCGGGATGGATTTATCGCTCCCGCTATGGACGCGCTGCCGGAATACGACGGTGAAGTCCCTGCTGAGGTGCCCCATATAACGGGGGCGGAGCTCCGTGTGGCCGTACGCAAAATGTGCGCGAAGGACACTGCACCCGGCCCGGACGGCGTCCATGGTCGGGTTTGGGGCTTGGCTCTTGGTGCCCTGGGGGACCGACTCTTGAGGCTTTACAACTCCTGCCTCGAGTCGGGACGGTTTCCTTCATCGTGGAGGACGGGCAGACTCGTGCTGTTGAGAAAGGAGGGGCGCCCGGCGGATACCGCCGCCGGGTACCGTCCCATCGTGTTGCTGGATGAGGTGGGCAAGCTGCTGGAACGTATTCTGGCAGCCCGCATCATCCAGCATCTGGCCGGGGTGGGACCCGATCTGTCGGCGGAACAGTATGGCTTCCGAGAGGGCCGCTCAACCGTAGACGCGATCCTTCGCGTGCGGGCCCTCTCGGAGGAGGCCGTCTCCAGGGGCGGGGTGGCCCTGGCGGTATCACTCGATATCGCCAATGCGTTCAACACCCTGCCCTGGTCCGTGATAGGGGGGGCGCTGGAAAGACACGGAGTGCCCCCCTACCTTCGCCGGCTGGTGGGTTCCTACTTAGAGGACAGATCGGTCACGTGTACCGGACATGATGGGATCGTGCACCGATTCCCGGTCGTGCGCGGTGTTCCACAGGGGTCGGTGCTCGGCCCTCTTCTGTGGAATATCGGGTATGACTGGGTGCTAAGAGGTGCCCTCCTCCCGGGCCTGAGTGTAATCTGCTACGCAGACGACACGTTGGTCGTGGCCCGGGGGGGAGTTTTGCTGAGTCTGCCCGTCTTGCTACCGTTGGGGTGGCGCATGTCGTCGGCAAAATCAGGAGATTGGGCCTCGACGTGGCACTCAGTAAATCCGAGGCCATGTGGTTCCACAGGCCCCGGAGAATGCCACCTATCGATGCTCAAATCGTGGTTGGAGGCGTCCGTATTGGGGTCGGGGTGCAGTTGAAGTACCTCGGCCTCATTCTAGACAGTCGTTGGACCTTCCGTGCTCACTTTCAGAATCTGGTCCCTCGTTTGTTGGGGGTGGCCGGCGCGTTAAGCCGGCTTCTGCCCAACGTCGGGGGGCCTGACCAGGTGACGCGCCGTCTCTATACAGGGGTGGTGCGGTCAATGGCCCTATACGGGGCGCCCGTGTGGGGCCAGTCCCTGGCCGTGGGGGTAGCAAAGTTGCTGCAACGGCCGCAACGCACCATCGCGGTCAGGGTCATCCGCGGCTATCGCACCATCTCCTTCGAGGCGGCGTGTGTACTGGCTGGGACGCCGCCTTGGGTTCTGGAAGCGGAGGCGCTCGCCGCTGACTATCAGTGGCGGGCTGACTTTCGTGCCCGGGGCGTGGCGCGCCCCAGCCCCAGTGTGGTCAGAGCGCGGAGGGCCCAATCTCGGCGGTCCGTGCTGGAATCATGGTCCAGGCGGCTGGCCGATCCTTCGGCTGGTCGTAGGACCGTCGAGGCGATTCGCCCAGTCCTTGTGGACTGGGCGAATCGTGACAGAGGACGCCTCACTTTCCGGCTCACGCAGGTGCTCACTGGGCATGGTTGCTTCGGTGAGTTCCTGCACCGGATCAGAGCCGAGCCGACGGCAGAGTGCCACCATTGTGGTTGCGACTTGGACACGGCAGAGCACACGCTCGTTGCCTGCCCCGCATGGGAGGGGTGGCGCCGTGTCCTCGTCGCAAAAATAGGAAACGACTTGTCGTTGCCGAGTGTTGTGGCATCGATGCTCGGCGACGACGAGTCGTGGAAGGCGATGCTCGACTTCTGCGAGTGCACCATCTCGCAGAAGGAGGCGGCGGGGCGCGTGAGAGACGCGCAAGCCCGCCGCCGTCGAGCGGGGGCCAGGGAGGCGGATATCGCCCAAGCCCTGGCCCTCTAAGTGTTTCGGGTCCCCTTTACACGTCGGTCTGGGGACCGGCAAAGGGGGCCTAAGAAGACGACGTGCAAGCTGCTCTGCACGCGTTTTACGCAAGAGCATCCGGGTGATGGAAGGCCGGCTATCCTCGACCCACGCTGGTTTTGATCCAGCGGGGTATTCCGTAGGATAACCCATTCTAACCGGCGCCATCTAGGCGGGCTCCGGATAGCCTGCCGACCGAGAGGGCTGGTGGTCGTGGCGCCGACGACCACCGGTCCGGCGTCCCGAGGGGGAGGGTGATGGGAGAGATGTGCTCCGCACTAAACGCTTCACTTTCCCCCCTTTGCCTTTTCATGGGTTCTGTCTCATGCGAGGTTCGGACGCGGGTTGTTGAGCGACAGGAGGTTTTAGTCAGTTCGACTCCGACATGCCCCGCCCTTCATCCCCAGGGGAGGGCGGAAGTCCGGCGATTTCCTCCTGACCAAAAAAAAAAAAAAAAAATGGTTGGTGACGAACTGTATTCTATTTGCATAATGTTCTGAGGTTTTTTTTTCTATTCAAAAATGTAATTTTACCGTAAGTCAAGGAAATACAATGAAGGCCAGTAAATAGTTTTGATTCTGATTATCTTTTTTTTTGTTTCTAAGCCAACACTAATCTAGTTAACCGATCGATGTTTATCGTATTAAATTTTTGAATAGGTTTCATAGCTTAGCTTTGTGGCCAATATTAGTGATTCGTACTTAGTGGCATTTGCGTTAAGATGTCTCAGGATTTTGATGAGTTCTTATTAATACCAGGTCTTTCAGCCGTCTATGCAATAAAAAAGGTATAAAAATAAGACTTAGTCCATAGTTAAAATACAATCACAAAGCCGTGAGCTCTGCATTAATTTCTTGTATATTTAGATCGTTAGGTGCGAAGCAGTAACAAGTAGGAAACTATCGCGTGTCAACCCTAGGTCAACTACAGGGTCATTGATATTTCGAGGCGAAGAAATCGTGATCACATTTATTCCACGTGCTTGAGAAATGAAATGAATATTTTTCACGTTCATCTCTTTAGACTTTAAGATATGAAATCACAATACGGAATTCAGACTTTGATCTCAAATGCCAAAGAGTGGTTACAACTGGTGGTAGGACCTCTTGTGAGTCCGCACGGGTAGGTACCACCGCCCTGCCTATTTCTGCCGTGAAGCAATAATGCGTTTCGGTTTGAAGGGTAGGGCAGCCGTTGTAACTATACTGAGACCTTAGAACTTACATCTCAAGGTGGGTGGCGCATTTACGGTGTAGATGTCTATGGGCTCCAGTAATTATTTAACACCAGGTGGGCTGTATGTAAGCTCGTCCCCCATAAAAGCAATAAAAAAATCATAAAAAAGAATAAAAAACGGTTGACTCAAAATACAGCACCAGCAATACTTAATTTGCTATTCAATCACGTAAAATTTTGATGAATTTTTGGTGAAATTACCAGACCCCATAGACATCAGGAACGTGTATACCACCGTGCCAAATGTGTTCATTTCTTCCATTCTCATTCCATTTCTTACGTAGGACAAAGCTAAATTAGATTTCGTTTTGAATCGCCCATAACTATTTTATTCGAGAGATATAGCACCGTGTATTAAAAAATAAAACCAAATGAAATTTATTATAGTGTGGTCTGCGAATTGAGCACCTACCGGTTCGCATGCAATACCCAAGGGTGTGAGATTAATCGTTCGACAAATGACAATCGATATTCTTTACATTACAATACACATGTGGCAATTGCAATGAATAATAATAGAGTATTTTTTCTATATAGGTACCATAATGACAAGAGACCTAACAGATTGAGTAGTCGTGAGTAAGTACGAGTGTTAGTACAAATACTGGTCGGCGCATTGTGTTCCCATAGACACAGCCCACTGAGTTTCTCCGGTGGTAGATTCTGCGAAGCACTGCTCTTGCTAGGGCCAGAGTTAGCAACACTCCGGTTTAAGCCCCGTGAGCTCACCTACATGTTAGGGCAAAGCTGAAATAGCCTCTCAAGGCTATCAGCATAGGGAGAGGGAAAAAAAGGATTGTGCCTTCGCAGAGTTGGATCCATAGCCTCCTACCTATTTCTGCCATGAAGCAGTAATGCATTCCAGTTTGATGGACAAGAGATTTGTTATATAATAAAATTGGTAATTCGAACTTCGACTTATGAAAGATTATATGTAAGTATGTAAATTGTTGACTCATCTTCTGAAAAAAATATTGTGTAACTATCTTCGTTAAGACAAAAATAAATCGATCTAGAATTATATCTTTAGTACCTCTGATATAGGCCGGTTTGAAGCCTTAGACACTGTTAAAATAATGCTGTAATGTTCTAGAACGAAGAGCAAGAACTGATCGTAGAAATGGGAACAGAGTACGACTACCGTGGACCCCTCATTCTCGATCCTGCGGACAGAATGGAAAGTAGGCGACGTCGCCCCAAATACGTCATTTCGGATCCTCCCGATCCACTAACGGTGCTTTTAGGTACCTCAAGCACCGGTCATCGTTCTCGTTGAACCCGTCGCTTGCCACGATGGGCTCGACGAGTAAATTAACCCTCAGACACAGCCCACTGAGTTTCTCGCCGGATCTTCTCAGTGGGTCGCGTTTCCGATCCGGTGGTAGATTCTGGGAAGCACGACTCTTGCTAGGGTTCGTGTTAGCGTCGTCAGGTTTGAGCCCCGTAAGCTCACGTACTAGTTAAGGTTACGCTGAAATAGCCACTCAAGGCTCTCAATAGTTGGAAAAAAAAAAGTGGACTCCAGACAGAGGATACTGAGTTTCTCGCCTGATATGAGCGCGATTCAGGTCCGCTTGTTAGATTCAACGAAGTACTGCTTTTGCTAGGGCAGATGTTAGCAATCTCTCAGGCTGAACTTGGTGAACTCGCCTGTCAATCAAGCTGAAGCCAAAATAGCCCCCCGAGACGTACCTTGGACTTATGATTTGGTGAGAGCATACTAGAAAATTTGCGTAACATATTTTCAAATAAGTATGATATGTAACTATACTTGAGATCTTAGAACTTATTTGTCAAGGTGGGTGGTGCATTTACGTTGTAGATGTCTACAAGCTCCAGTAACCACACCAGGTGGGCTGTGAGCTCGTCCACCCATCTAAGCTATAAAATATAAAAAAAAAAAATTATGGCAAAGAACGTATACGCCATTATAACATGGATACTTGGATGAGTGTAGAAAAATAAAAAATAATTAACAACCAAAATAATAATTCAGAATGTAATTAAAACTGTAAAAGTTTCACGGCTTACTAAACTCATTTTATTATTTCCGACTTTTTGTACACTATAAAGTTTTCGTGGTCACGGACGAAGGAATTGTAATCGTAATTATGTCTAAGAGATTCGCAAAAAATCGCTTTTTTTTTTATCGCCTAAATGGGGCCAAGCCTACAGCCCACCTGGTGTTAAGTGGTTACTGATAGACATCTACAAAGTAAATGCGCCCCCATCTCGAGATATAAGTTCTAAGGTCTCAAGTATAGTTAGTTACAACGGCTGCCCTCACCCTTCAAACCGAAACGCATTACTGCTTCACGGCAGAAATAGGCGGGGCGGTGGTACCTACCCGTGCGGACTCACAAGAGGCCCTACCACCAGTAAAAAGCTTAATCGTTCAGCGAGAAAGTCCTTAATGCTCTCACTTCTTATGGTTAAATTGACTTGTTAATTACGGATTTAATTTCGATCGAACGGTTCCCGGGACGCGAATCTTGAATAGCGTTACGCAGGTTTCCGTGAAATAAATGCTATGAAGTTCTGACGATCTGTTAGAATACATTTCTGACAGTTTTACGTTGAAATTGTATGTTCAAATTTCATCAATCACACGATAGTTATGAAACATTTAGGACTTTAATGGAAACATAAAAAAAAACAATTGAAAATCTCAATTTTGACAAATATTCATTGCATTGCGCGCCAAGCAACAACCTCGAAAATTAACTTTTTTTTTAATTTTCTTTTTATTATAGTTATAGGCAGACGAGCATACGGCCCACCTGATGATGAATGGTTACCGTCGCCCATGGATTTCAGCAATGCCAGGGGCAGAGCCAAGCCGCTGCCTACCCATGCCTACATATACCTGACGCTAGGGTTTCGCACGAGACACGTACATGCGATTTGCTTAGCAAATGTTATTTTTCGTTCAGGACCTTATTCCGTTTAATCCTTACGTTGAATCCGAAGCGGGATTCAAGGACGGTTTAGACATGAGTCGTCTATTATCAAAGGTGGCAATCTGTGCATTTGGACAAAAAAATGTTATTGATATGTCAATACAGATTGAATTGAATATAATCGTCTCCTTCAAAGAATACGGTTCAAAACCTGCATTAAATAAAGGTTAATACTTAACCTGTTATTTATCTAAGATGTCGTTCAGAACAGTTTTGTGACTGCCAATGGAATACAAAGTCAATAATTCGTTTTTCTGATTTACCAATAATTGTCCAAAAGTCACATTGCCGGCTTTGATAATAGTCGACTCACATACCACATTAAATATGAACAACAAAATATTCTGTACAACCGCCACGCGATCTTGACGCGTAAGAAGACATACACAACGCAATTAATTCATATTACGCGCCAACCTCACAACAAACGTTGGCGAACGAAAAAGCCACAGCTCGATGCTCATTAAAACAAAATTGGTTTGAGTTTTGTAGGAAGAATAATTAAAAAAGCCATTTTATTCGTAGAAAGTGATTAAGAATCAATTAACTTTGCGGTCGTTGCCCTCGGACCTTATCAATTAACGAGTTATTTTTCCCTGGTGATGGAAAACGATCGTGCGGTTTTCCTGGGTCATTCATTACCTTACGAGGCGCGGTGGTAACGGTTGTTGTTTCAATGTACTTTTGAGGAAATATTTCACGGGCCGTCGTCGTCTTTCTCACTGAATATTGCTTCGACAGTCAATACTTAACAGGGTTCTTTCTTAAAAAAGTGACACTACAAAACTTGCATATGTTCCGTCATGACCTATGCAAGTGTAGTGTTTATTTACGCGGCCCGTATGCACCTGAACTCACTCCAGATTATCCAAACCCGTTTCGGCAGGATAGCCGTCAGAGCACCGTGGTACGCGAAGAATGTCGAATCTTCACGACGATCTAAATTCAGAACCGATACGTAAGTATGTTAAAGTAGCATCCGAACGCTACTACGACAAAGCGGCGCGACACGATAACCTCTTATCGTGGCCGCCGCTAGTTACATATCCAACCTAAGCAATGGGACAAGTCAGGGGTCGTCACCCCAAAAATGTATTGTTCGATCCCACGATCTACTTTCGGTACTTTTAGACTCTTCAAGCACCGGTAACAGTTCTCGTCGAATTCGTTCATTACTACGAGCGAACTAACCCATAAAAACAAACCACTGAAATTCTCGCCGGATCTTCTCAAGCCTGTCCATAGTGGACGATTTATTCTTACCTAATTTTTGCGATAAAGGGAAAAGACAAATCTGCTGATACACAGGATCAGAGGGTAGATTTACAGCCCTTGTTCTACATTTGACCACACTGCCAAAAAACTAAGCGCGGCTTTTTAATCTAAGTCTATTATAAAAAGAGTGACGTTTAACAAGATCTCATATCGTTAAAATAAAAACGTAGTAAAATTCAAAAGATTAGCTAGCTGCATTAAGAAAATAAAAAAATCATAAGAAAAAATTACTGAGATAAGTCAGACATAAAAAAGTCGTTACAATAAACCCGTTAATGTAGATCTGTGTCATCGAATTCAGTTCAAAGCGTTTTAATGATAACACGAAATTAGCCTTCGACAATTAAAAAGTTGATAAACTGCTATCAAAAAACGGTTTTACTTATCATCGGCCTGCTTGTGGCTGGATAACATTTGGTTGCATTGCAGTCCAACTGTCTGTCTCTGCACGCGATACCGAGATAACATAATGAATACGCATATGGGTCAAACGATTGTTTGCAGCTGTTCGAAATGATTTCGAAACATGATTAGGTTTAATAAATTAATGCTGTCTTGAAATATGTTGTTAGAGATGGGGTTCATAATAATACGTATAGAGTGATGCGATTTTACCGCGATCGAAAACTTACTGGTGTCAGTTTTTTGTTTTTCTTCTAAATCATTATTATGTACCTGACGCGACTTAGTTTTTTTGTTTTTGTTTCTATATTCGCCAATAGGATCAGAATCGCGATTCACTGAGAAGATCCAGTTAGAAACTTAGTGGGTGTTGTCGTTGGATTACGTTTCACATTGAACTCTTCGAGGTTTACCGGTGCTTAGAAGGTTGCTAGAAGAGAGTGGGTCTGGAGGATCCTTATTGCCCCATCGTCTGAATTGCAACTCGCCTTGTTTAGTAGTAAATTATGACAGTAAATTCACGATATAATATGTATACTGAGTATCATAATATCATAGTCATGCCTGCTCAATATCGAAACCGCAATCCTTGAATTAAAGGCACATCTGAAACATGGCGCCAGTATTTTGCCTGCTCCAAGAAAACTGAATTTCTTTAAGTAATAAAACAATTTTATTTATTTTATTGAAACTAATTAATTGCAATTTAATGTAGCATGACTTTAAAATGGAGTATAAAAGTGATGTTATTAAAATTTTTATTATAGCATTAGTTCTGTACGAGTACGTATTTCAGACGTGAAACAATAGGTCTCAGAGAGGCAGTACAAAATGCGTTTGAGGAGTTTGTTGGCTCCCGTACTTCGCAGGCTCTGTAAGGGAATTGAAAAATTACCATTGCGCTAGCAGAGTTGTATCGATACCACGGGTGTGCATATTTTGATTCGTTAGTCTCGCATAAACTCGAGAACGGCTGGACCGATTTGGCTAATTTTGGTCTTGAACTATTCGTGGAAGTACAGGGAAGGTTTAAAAGGTGAGAAAATATAAAAAAGCTCGGAGCTATATAAAAAAAAACAATTTTGTTTTTCCTTTGATGTGTCCCCTTGATGTGTCTTTTATTTATCGATTGAGGCACTACGAAGTATGCCGGGTCAGCTAGTATATTTATAAAAAAAACGACTTTAAATTTCTTTATACTAAAAGGTAATTTTGTAAGTAAAGATAAATATTACAAAATTAGGGATTTAATCAAGATCTAATCTCGATACGTTTAAGTTTGTTTTGTGTTGGCCTATGGCGCTCGATTTACTCTTTCAAAAAATGTGCGTTTTATATCATACGATCGCAACCAGGAAGACATTTATCGTCAGTTAGAACGGTCGCGTTGGTCCTTCACTATGCAAACGTGATTCACGTATCCAAATAAGCTTGTTGGCCATAAACGGAACCACAAGTCGTCGTTGTACAAGAGATTACTTATCAAATGTACATAAAATGACTGACTACATACATGATATGTGACTAGAATGATGAATATATACTCGTAAGTAACTTCAATTGTCCAGTAAAACGATGCACATTAGATTTTTTATTTGTTTGTCGTTGGGTGGACGAGCTCACAGCCCACCTGGTCTTAAGTGGTTACTGGAGCCCATAGACATCCACAACGTAAATGCGCCTCCCACCTCGAGATTTAAGTTCTAAGGTCTCAAGTATAGTTATAACGACTGCCCCACCCTTCAAGCCGAAACGCATTACTGCTTCACGGCAGAAATAGGCAGATAGAATAGATTTCGAGAGAAGAGACTTTTGTTCGAGAATTTGATACGTCGCGGGAATTCTTGGCAGCGCCGGGGCGGTGATTGCGGCGGATCTTAGAGGAGGCTTTGTCCAGCTGTAAATGCCTTTATGCTGATGATGATGTAGATTGAAATCAAAAAAATATTATTTTTTTTTTTTTAAATTACTGTCCTTGTATTGTTTATCCTGAACATCTATCGAGGCTTCTATGAGACTACCGTGAAATCCTGTATTGAATGCTTTGATGAAATTATCATCTCTGTACGCAATAAAAATATTAAAGTACGTTTTTTTAATGTTAGCGTATTCTGCGCAATGTAACACGATATGAGAATGACCTGACGCGGCGGGATCTATGGCATCCAGGGCGCACGGAGGCGGTTCTCCGGCTGGCGATCCTTGTCATACTATATACACGAAATTTTTATTTGAAGCGATCTCTCTGCATCCAATGAGTAGCTCGTGGGATCTTCTCGGTAAGGCGCGATTTCGATCCGGCGGAGGCTTCAACCAAGCACTGCTCTTTCTGAGGCAGATATCAATCAGCAAATTCTTTCATCCCAAGTCGCGTGCGTTCAGGGTGAAGCCAAAATAACCTCTCGATGCTACCGGCAAATACATGGGACATTCAAGTACCCTATATCGTTAATTACGTTACAATCACAATTAATTTACTGGTGGTAGGACTTCTTGTGAGTCCGCGCGGATAGGTACCACCGCCCTGCCTATTTTTGCCGTGAAGCAGTAATGCGTTTCGGTTCGAAGGGTGGGGTAGCCGTTGTAACTATACTGAGACCTTAGAACTTATATCTCAAGGTGGATGGCGCATTTACGTCGTAGATGTCTATGGGCTCCAGAACCACTTAACACCAGGTGGGCTGTGAGCTCGTCCACCCATCTAAGCAATAAAAAAAGTAAAATACGTTACAATCACAATTAATAATTTTATATCGTGCTCTCCCGAGAATATAGATCCACATTAATGCGAGTTCGTGTACAGTTAATGATCTCGCAACGACATTAAAAACGAGGCTGTCTCTATTGCGGACTATCATCAATACGTCTCGAACTAATAATAGACCGTATGAAAATAGACGCTACCGGATTCTGCATCTCGTTCACTCATTATTTGGTGATTCAAAAGAACATTCTATTGCAATGCATGCGCTGGTTTAGAATAACGTGCGCGTGTGTGTGTGTACCAATGAAATTTGCGTAATAACTCGTGGTAGGGTGTCTTGAGTGGCGACCGCGTACCGGAAGACGTAACGTGGGTAGGCCTCCCACAAGATGGATGGATTGAGGTTCGCGGGGATCCATGCAGACAGCGCTGGACCGTTCTCTGTGGCGAGGCTTGGGGGAAGCCTGTGTCCAGCAGTTTGTCACTGAACTCCTCCTAAACGGCTGGACCGATTTGAATGAATTTTTTTGGTATGCGTTTGAGTGGCGCCCTGGATGGTTTAGACTCACAAATCAGCCCGGCAGATGGCGCTGCAGTCGCTTAGGTTAATTTATCTTTCCCAGAAATAATTTATAAGGCTAAACAACGTTTGCTGGGTCAGCTAGTATTTATTAAAAGTCACAATTAAAACACTCTTACATAAAAACAAATACCACAAGTACACACCTACATTCTAATTTGAAAGGTCAACTAATGTATCCAATCAAACTAGATTACTAATTAAATAAATAAACCGTACAAATTAGTTTCGTCACAAACATTTCACTAAAAGATTCCATCGAATTTCATTGCTTCGTAACGAAATAATTACTTATAATTAGAGCAGGCGCGAAATGAAACTCAGACCGCCATGTTTAAGTCATGTTATCGTAACACTTAATGCTTTTATTTATTATTAAAATTGGATTGAGACTCCCGCCTTTTGTATACAATATATCTAAGTCCGGCTGCTCATTGCAAGATGCTATCAAACTAAGTAAGTCTAACGCTGAGAACGAACTAATCATCAGATATGCAATGTATTAATACATAGTAACTACTAGCCGTACTCGCCCGTTCCGCTGGTCATTTAAAATTAACATAATTATTTATTGTCATTATTATTAGGAAGTGCAACACTCATATAAATATTAGCCTATCCGTTAAGTACATGTATTTTCTACAGGGATACAATGTTTCAAGTCAATCGGATGCATGCTTCAGTAGTTATAACGGCACATCTGCAAAAACCACTTTAGATTTATATATTAGTATAGATTGTAGGCGGAGTATATTATTCTGACGTTAGAATCATTCCGAAATATGGAATTCTTACAATGTAACAGAATTTGACTAAACCAAAAATTGACCGATGGCGAAAGTAGTAATCGTGTATATTAATTACGAAGCATTTTTTCTCTCCTAAATATCGTATTTCTTTTTGCTTAGATAATGATCGAGCTCATGTCCCACCTGGTTTTAAGCAGTTACCGGAGCCCATAGACATCTACAACGTAAACGTCGCCACCTACCTTGAGATATGAGTTCAAAGGTCTCAGCTTCTGTAGTACAACGGCTGCCCCGCTGTTGTTCCATGGTGAAATGTCACGACTAAATAGGTGTTCATATCAAATTTGACAGCTATCGCTTTACCAAGATGCCCGCTATGAGCTGTCAAAGTTCGCGCGTCCCTATTGAAGGACCCTGTACTGGGTGTTAGGAGACCGCTTCCGATAACGAAGACAGACGATAGTAATAATGACGCCTTTGATGATGGGACGGAAAAAAAAATCAGTCCTAACTTAAAAAAAAACATATGTTTAAAACGTTTTATTAGCATTATTTACGCTCCATCATGTTAGTACAGCTAAAGCAGGGGTTCCCAAACTTATTTTGTCTACTGCCCACTTTGGGAATAAATTATTTTTTAGCGCCCCCATTTTTTCACCTACTTAAAAACAACTATAGCGAGAGATTACTCGGTGTCTGAGAGTCATCCTAGATGAAATTACAAATCACCTTCCAAGCCTCTACAAAACGCCCCCATTTTTTTCTGGGTCTCTTACCGCCCCCCTTTAGGCCTGCAGCGCCCACAAAGGGGCGTTATCGTCCACTTTAGGAAAAGCTGAGCTAAAGGAAACGATAGTTTCATAAAAAATGCATTACTTTACTAAAAAAAACCAGCAATGAAACACAAAATCAAAAACAGCTGATGCTCGGATCAACGAACTCCCGGGCGCGGCGCGGCGCAGACTCGCGCGGTCGCACAAATACTTATTTACAACATTTGTCTAAATAATTCCATCATCAAAAGTGTCATTCATACTATGTATGGTCTGTCTTCGTTTTCGTAAGCGGTCTCCTAACATCCAGTATATCGATATAATTAAACAAAAAGATTCGACTTACAGTAGATAGATAGATGCTTTTGTGTGTACTGTACTGTAAATTATATTGTATATTACCTGAAACACAAAAAAGTCATTGTTTAATTTATTTTAATGTATAAAGCAATTCACTTAATAACTATAAATATAATGATAATAACACAATTAATGAATAATATATGTATAAAAATAATTAAATAATAATAAGCCACAGTGACCGTGAAGTTCCCCTACATATAAATTGAATTTATATAAATATGTGTATTCATTTGTAGTATAATTCTGCTTTTGTAGTAGTAACTGTACTTAACAGTAAAAGGAATATAAAAATATGTAAAGTGTGAATTTAATTATTGTACAGCAAATACTAGCTAGGGCCTTCGGCGCAGTTGCGTCAGATAAACAACACCAGAACAACAGCTGATAAAGATACAATAGCCCTTGCTCTTATGCAACCAGATAAAATGCTGCGCACTTACATCCATCGTACGATTGTCAACTTTACTCAAAAAGGAATAAGGTCTCCGTGAAACAAGTAGGTACACTAAGCACACGCCAACACAGCTGTGCATGTACTGTGTAGGTAAGTACATTTACATAATCTAAAGTAAAACCAGCTGCGTGAATGTTTTATTCGATAATCTATCTTTCAACGTACACATAAAGTTGATTTTAGATTGTGGTTATTGCAGTCGTTTGTGTTCTCTTGCGTCAGCGTTAGTGACTTCCGCGGTAATAAGCTAGGTTTCTACTTCAACTGGAGGTATTGAAGTCGGGCAACCGCTTTCGGGTATACACGGGAACGTTATTATTCGTTTTGATATGCCGACAGACACTATTAAGCCTTGTTCGGACTAGGTGAGTTTTTTAGTCGAGTACCGAGTAATTTAGTAGCTAAATGTGTCTGAGCACCAAAAATTTAGTCGAGTAGGTTAGTAAATAATTTAGTCAAGTCAATAGATTTTGTTCTATTTTTTCGGGCGAGTAGTTTAGCCACTAAATTACTCGGTACTCGACTAAAATACTCGCCTAGTCCGAACAAGGCTTTAGCGAGGTAAGTAAATTTTTAACAGCCTATGAACGGTTTTGTCATCGTATTATTGGGTATACGTATAGAGTACCAGGGGACCCGACAAACGTTAACCTTTTTTAAGATTTGAGAGATTACTGGTGGCCTGGAGGCCTTTCCAGTTTTAACAGGGCAAGTGGGCGAGCAAGGGCTCACTGTGAATGCGTACACAAAAGTTCATTCAAGTCAATCCATATTACAGTAGAATTATGTACATAAAGACCGGTCCTTAAAAATTTTTTTTTTTTTGTTTCGGTTTGAACTTGCCGGTTCTTGAATACGAGGCATGCAAATTGTTACGTGGAGCCATTAACGCAAGTTTATTGTGACGGACACGAATTGACAGAGGTCGTAGGATAAGGCGCGCTGTTTGCTTACAATCAGCGCGGCGTACTGCTCCCAACCGGTCAGTACAGGTATACACGACAATTGGATCGACAATCAGGAGTATGGTAATGCATAGCATGGCATAGGTGAGAAATTCTTTAACACGCCTCAAAACTCAGGCTGTCGCAGCGAGGAAACCGCGCTGTACGGCTTTCGATAGACAAGTCATTCGATGCAGTTTATGTAAAGTCATTTTGTGCGGACAATGAACTCCAAACGTGATAAACTGTTTCACGCTTAGACGGATTCAGCAAAATTGCACGACTGAATGCAATGAAACATGTAGTCTGAAAACCCTGACACCGTAAATGCAAGGATTCGATCGATTGCTAAATTATATTCCGCGTCTTTTGTGAGTATCGCAGATATTGTTTTCGAGATTGTTCTATCGAACTGGTTTATACTTAAGTTACTAATGCTTCTACAGTTAAATGGCAGGCATTTCTGTGACAAGATATAACAAATAGACACTTTTTGAAGTATTACTGGTGGCCCGGAGGCCTTTCCAGTTTCACCAGGACAAGTGGACGAGCAAAGGCTTATCCAGGAGGGGTGGGATGTGCTAAGAGCTACTCGAGCGCCTCCAAGGAGACCTAACGACTCAAGAGAAATGATTCACTGAATCTACCACCAGATCGGAATCGCGACCCACTAAGAAGAGAAGAACATACACTGGTTTATAGAGTTCAAAGCTGCCAGTATCAAGATGGTGAAAAGGTATAGCAAAACATTTATGTCGCCTTGGTGGTACTATAACGCAAACTTTTATACAAAAGCTTCTACAGCTCTAAAATGAAACTCTATTGAGTGAAAAACAAATGTTTTTCTAAAAAAGTGTATTCAAATTCGTCCAGACAAATTGAATAGAATTACTCGATATGGTCTTGTAGTATCAAATAGCAGCAACTTCAGTAGGGCTTCGACACCATATAAATACGTTCAAAGGTTCTATGTAATGATTCCGTATGCGGATGTCCAAATGTGGGCGCCATTTTAAATGCTCACAATAAAATAAAACCTACATGACATTTAGATATAAGTAGGGTTTTTTTTAAACTAAGTTAAAGAAAAGGTATCCCTACCTTATTTTGAAATCGAATATTTACATCGAATATTACTATCGTTCGGTTTGTTCCTTGTGTGCATCCAAGCAGCATCTACACTTTGACCAGAGGATCGTTTAGGATAATAATTTGACCTGATATCAATTATCATAAACCTTAGACCAGACACTTTAGAACTCATGTCTCAAGGTGGGTGGCGATATTAACGTTGTAGATGTCTATGGGTAACCACTTAACTCCAGGTGGATCGTGAGCTCGTACTACTCATCTATCTCGTATAGTCTCATAAAAAAATTTTTTTTGGGGTGAAGTTACAGCCCGATCACTTCCAGCCATTGCTAGTTTTCCATCACACATTTGTAGTAGTGCTTTTCCTAAACTACAGGTGGTCTATATTGTTCGCACTCAGTTAATTATCGGTGCGAAGCTATCATTGGTTCCAATTAAAAAAGTGCAATGGCCGTTATTTTTTTGAGATATTCATTTTATGTCTCAAGACGCTTCGCGCTATTAGAGAATAGAAAAAAAACTCAACAAAATGTTAAATCGCGGTAACAAGATATAAATACATTTGGAACGGAGCAATACCGTCAGCTCGGTGAAAGATCTTCGCTTTGTTATTTCCCCAAAGCGGCATTGACATTGACGTCAATTGGGTGTTAGTAGGGTGGGCTGTAAGCACATCTACGGTAGTAAAAATATTATCACTTTAAAAAACTCATTTGAAAAATAACATATTGTATTTGATGATACAATGAAATCCCGTTGTTTTCTATTACGAGACTTTATTTTATATTTGTACAATAACTTGTTTAGAGTAGAGATGCTTAGTTTGTATTTTTGATGAATTAAATGAAGTAATAAAGTAAAGAAGCAAGAAGCTTGTATAAATTGAATTAAGTAGGTAGAAAAAGAAGCGGCAATTGTTCCTCGTAAAAGTGTTAGGAGACAGACTATATTTTAATTACAGAGTAGTTCGCTTAATATAGATTATAGACGACACGCAGATACGGCAAAGGCGTTAACACATATCGTTCATTGATTTAGAGAAGAGTTAATTACGTGGACATTAAAAAGTCTTCTGAAAGGGAAATGTTAATAGAGGCGCGATTATAAGCCCGTTTCGATTGCGGAAGCGGTTGTAGACCCAGACAACCAGTGTCTCGGTGTAGAACCAGAAGTTTGAAAATGCCGGTAATCAGATTTCTTAACAAACCCCAACGACTCTCTTTAGTGCGGGATCAAATCAAAAACGGGCTGTTATTTATTCGTTACTTTACGTAATCCACTGACAAATGATTAATCATGCAGCCTGTTAATACTGTTTTGGTAGTCAAAATCGAAGTCAAAGTGCTTTTTATTCGATTAGTTTCTGTATAGGCACTTTCGTCATAACTTTACCACCGATTCGGAATGCAGTTTCACCATAGAGAAGCATCCGCAAGAGATTCAGTGTTTGCTCTTTTCCATTTTGGGTATGTAGACTATTGCGATTGAAGATAGTTTCTTATTTGGCTGTTATTATTTTATTTTTTTATTGCCTTTCTAGGCCGACGCGCATACGGCCCACCTGATGCTAAGTGGTCACCGTCGCTCATGGACGTCAGCAATGCCAGGGGCAGAGCCAAGCCGCTGCCTACCATATAAGTCTGATGATCATAACGCCATTCAACAATGAGATGGATCTACTACACAAAGTGTGTGCAGATATGGATGGTGTTTTTTTTTCAGTATCTTAGCTAACGATGGCGACGGCTAAAGACTATACAAATTTTACTATTATCAAAAAGGATGTGATCATAAATTTTATGTTCACGCATACATTCTACATTCTGCATACGAAGTACATCGAAATATTACATGCAAATGTCAATAGACGTGGATCCGTGCCAAGAATAAAAGGCTGGCGTATAATATAAAGTTTGGACAGCATTGCCTTGAATATTCTATAGGCTCATCAGCAAGTTAGGTACGATGTTGATCTATGTAATAGTATGGTATGATTATTGGTTTCGTTCGCGCTATGGAAGGTAGAAGTAAGAGATACGTTCTCTGTGTATGAAATAGTGTCCGTCGAAAAGCCGCCAATCTGGGCAGTATCGCCGTAGCAAAAGTTATAATGTCAAATAATGTCAAAGAAAGCACTATCTTTTATATTATAAAATATAGCAACACTTACAGCGCATACAAATAATGTACCTGATTAGGAGATATAGGAATGAGTGTATCAGAGGAAGTGTGAAAGTAGCCCGCCCCAGTGATTGATAAATTTAAGAGTGGACGGTTAGCGTGGTATGGACATGTGATGCGTTAGGCGGAGATGCATGTGACTAGGAGATGTATGGAAATGGTAGTATGCAAGGTAGAGAGGGAAACGTTAACCGAAGAAGACATGGATGGAGTGTGTGAATGACGATATGAGAGAGAGAGAGAGGAGTGAATGTTGAAATCACGGCTGATAGAAGAGAATGGAATAGAAAAATTTGCTGTGCGGACTCCATTTAGTGGGATAAGGTGGAGACAAAGAAGAAGAAAACCTAAAGTAAAGTTACTGCCGTTGATTTCTCCAGGTAACTTAAAAAGAAAGTAACAAAGATCGAGTCCCCCTGAATTGCTTCGGCAAATATATTTCCTGATTATTTATCTAAACATAAATATCATTTTAACAAAATAAACTATCAAACAACAATAAATGAATCTACCTCGTATAAATGATAAGTTAAAAGTAAAGATATATCATATGGCCCGTTCATTAAGTCTGGTCATGGAGATGGCACGAAGGCAGTCAGTAATCGGAACTACTCGAAGCGAAACAGCGAACGGATCACCTGAAGCGAAGCGGAGGAAATGAATAAAGAATTTTAAAGTGTTCTGTGAGTGTTCTGAGTGTTCATACAGTTTTCTTTACACTCCGGTAGAATTTTTATTTACCCCGAACCCCAGCGCGTAACATTATGATTCTGTGTATACGTAGGTGTATACGTGCATCTCAAATCGTTAGTAGCGGAACTTGCATTGAGAGTTGTTTGCCGACATTGCTTTAAGAAAAGATTCCTTCAAAAGAGTATGTATTTCTAGTACACACTACTGTATTTCTAGCGCACCAATTTGATCTATACTAATTTTACCTATATCGGTGTTCGTGTAGCGCATCGGAGTTTTATTTTTAGAGAGCACGTGATCATATGACTTCATAATTAATTATATTACTTCATATTATGGATGTAAGCAGAATCTATAATTTACTACTAGGTATTTAAATTGGCAAACGTAGATCTATAGTATTTGATGGGAATCAAAATTGAATAAAAAACAACCAACGACGGAAACAAGCGTTAGAAAGAGATGCATTTAGGTTTCGTTGTTTCTGCTTTGCAATTGCTTATTTCCACCAATACAGTCAGTTCGTATATTCTATGCGTGATGATGACGTATTCTCTTCATAATGTAGATGCATTTGCAAATATTCAATGTATATATAGAGGCGGCCTTCCAGTTGCCATAATATATAATCGTGTCTAGACATTCTTAGATACGTTTTAAAGTTGAATACCCTTTATGCCTCCGTCCCGTGTACAAGTGAAAGCAGCATCGGGAGCTCGTGAGAAAATATTTCTCACTCAACTTGTTCCTAACGGAGCGTGAACATATTGACGTGTGGCGACTTCAAACAGCTGATCGAAGATAGAACTATGATATGGGCGCAGGTGATATCTCTACATTGTCTAGTGTGAGCAGTATACCGATAATCAATCCTAATTAATAAGCTCGTGATTAAAATGATTAAGAGGTATAATTAAAAAAATACTGGTGGTAGGACCTCTTGTGAGCTGTAGGTAGCGGCCTCCCCCCGGTGAAGGTCAAGGGGCGACCTGAGGGGGTGAGGCCGCGCGGCGCGCTACCAGCACTCTAGCGCGCTGCCGTGGAGTGAATAGAGCGACCGGTCGACGGTGTATCGCGTCCCGACCCGGCAGGCTGGTTCTGGTCCAGCGGGGTATTCCGGGACACCAGCGGCACCGTCTGGGCGGCCCGACGGGCTGCCGTACCGAGACGGCCGCCGTTTCAGAGCCTTCGATTCGCCTCGAAGGCTCCGTCGACTGGGCGTCCTTGGGGTGAGCCGCGCCGTCTGGTTGTAGTGTTGACCGCGGTAGCCCCCCTACCTCATCCGGGTTCTGACCTCGGAGGGGATCGGACGTCGGGTGTAAGAGTGCAGGGGAGTCGTTTAGGGGGTGGGTCCTAAAATCCTTGGGCCCGCGGTCTGCTCACAACACCATGCAGATCGTTGAGTCTCACATACCCCGCGCGCCCCTTTTGCGCGGGGACCTCGTAGGAGTTCGGCCCTCTAAAAAAAAAAAAGGACCTCTTGTGAGTCCGCGCAGGTAGGTACCACCACCCCCTCTATTTCTGCCGCGAAGCAGTAATGCATTTCGGTTTGAAGGGTGGGGCAGCCGTTGTAACTATACTGAGACCTAAGAACTTTTATCTCAAGGTGGGTGGCGCATTTACATAGTAGATGTCTATGGGCTCCAGTAACCACTTAACAACAGGTGGGCTGTGAGCTCGTCCACCCGTTGTTGATAATAGCTGGTTGCCAACAAATATACCTATAACTATACAGTTTGAATATTTTATTTAACCGCATCAATAGTTTAGTCAACAGTACTACAACGTTGGTCCGGTACACATAATTATTTATGTACATGCTCCGAGCGAGTGTTCGTTCAGATAAGATAAAACCAAATGGAAACACTTTCTCCATTACGTAATTATAATGTTACAACGTCGTAAAAACGCCTTTGTTTTGTTCGCGTGTGTATGTAAATAAACACGACGCGACGCAGCGGCAAAACTGTCGCCTTTGTTTGCAATGTTATTGTTTTAATTTAAAAAAAAAAGGTTTTATTCAGATATCGCTGTTTTCTGTTTCAAAGAACGAACGAAGTAAGTTAGTTCTGATCTTTCTGACATTTTTTTATTTTTGGAACGAAGTTCGTTATGGGACGATGCGGAGGGGTACCCTAACCGGAAAATACGTCCGTAACGTAAGATTTTTATTAGTAATGCACACAGTGTACGACTTAACTTTGTAATAACGTACAAAAAATAACATATTTATTGCTTAGATGGGTAGACGAGATCACAGCCCACCTGGTGTTAACTGGTTACTGGAGCCCATAGACATCTACAACGTAAATGCGCCACCCACCTTGAGATATAAGTTCTAAGATCTCAGTATAGTTACAGCGGCTACCCTACCCTTCAGACCGAAACACATTACTGCTTCACGGCAGAAATAGGTAAGGCGGTGGTACCTACTCGCGCGGACCTGCAAGAGGTCCTACCACCAGTAACTTTCTGACATACGCCATATTATGTATTATTAACCTAAGTTTTTTTCACATGAACTCACACCTCATCCGGTGTTAAGTGTTTATCAGAGCCCATAGACACCAACAAAGATAATGCCGCTACCCCCCACCTTGTGACACGAGTTCAAGTATCAGTTTTATCGAAAGATAGCTGCCCTGTTGACTGTTGCTTATTGCATCGAAATAAACAATTACAAAGGGGACTTAATGCTTTATACCGGTCACTCACATTCGCACGAATACGCAAACCCACAAGTGTAGGACGACATTTGCAAATGATTACGCAAAGTTTTCGCTGCATTCGTGGTTTTCCAAGCTGTATCGGTTTTTAACAGACATCAAAGCGCGCGAACCGCGAACCTTCGCGTATTCTCCCACACATTCGTTTGCCCAGTTACGCCGACGATTGCGAAGGTAACGGACGTATCGCCATTTTCATAGTTCGTGACGTCTACTGTGTAGCGTATCTTCATCAAAAGAAACCCCATAAAAACAGCATGGCTGTTAATGATGTCTGGGAAAGAATTCAAAACTCTTTTTCTCTTCAATGTTCTATTGACGAATTAAAAAGGAGGGGAAATTCGTGAGACATTCGTAAACAAGTGTAGGAGGAAGCGCAAACGGGTTCGCAAATTGAGTATGCGAATCCATTTGCACAGCTTTTAAGTTTGCGAATGAATGTCTGACGGCCCTTCACATGCGCGCAAACATTCGTACAATGTACAAATGTTCGCGCGCATATGAGTGGCCGGCATTAGAGCATTATCTTACCACCGACCAACCCACGGTATAGCGGGTTATTTTTTTGGTGACAATAAAACAATTTAGCTCTGTTAAACTAATATGATTATCAATTTCAATAAAATACATGCACCTCTGGACTTCACTAGTTTTAGTAGATATGTACATAAAAATAAAAACAAAACTAGGTCGGAGATAGCCGAAATACGTTTTTAGATAAACGGCACGATAAGTTATCTCTTTATCAACATATGAAAATTTGCTGCGTTTTTTTGTTTTTGTCCAAATCTTTATTGTACTAGATATGTCCCGCGACTTTATCCGTGTTGAATATGATTTTAATAAACCCTTCGATTAGGTTCTCCGCAGGAATGATAACATTTTCAACTGGAAATATTTCTGTTTGAGAATTAGGTTAATTTTTCGTATCATAAGGAGTGGAGTTTTCTTAAATGAAAGCGAAAGTAACCCACCCCGATCGAGCCGTCATCGCAGACTTGCCCAATACCCGCCTGATCGTAAGAAATTAGTGTCGTCGATGGATATTGATAATCCCGGGTGTTAAGTCACCGGTTACCGCGAGCCCATACTAATCCTTACTTCAAACAGAATTTGTCGTCTATATTTAAAATTCAAACTCAATACTCGATCGAAAAGCAAACACAGCGCACCTATGTCCCTCGAAGTTACTGTGGCCAGACATATTAGTATAGCAAATTTTCAGAATCAGTCACTGTACTGACGAACGGATTGTGTAGACGACTACGTCGCCATGTTGTCGCCGCAAAGTCTAATAAGTTACCTTTATTTTTCCCCGCGCCTAGGGTGCGCGCGGGCTATGTGAGACAACGATCTGCAGGTTTTGAGAGCAGACCGTGGGCCCAAGGTATTTTAGGGCCCACCCACTAAACGACTCCCCTGCATTCTTAACCCGACGTCCGATCTCCGTCTGGGGTCAAAACCCGGTCAGAGTAGGGGGGTTCCCGCGGTCAACACTACAACCAGACACGCGGCGCCACCCCGAGGACGAAAGTCTACTACCTGATGTAAGCTGTCTATGTAATATGTCAAACTCATGACGTTTCAAGGTGGACGGCGGCATTAGACTCGAACGGCGCGTACGTCCTATGTGCTTGGTGCTAGTTTTTTAACTTCTCGATCGCGTAAAAGTTGACTAAAATTTGTATGGAGTTGGAACAGTTTCCCTTCGTTTGCCGCTAGGGGCGCTGTGCTAACTCCATACAAATTTGAGTTAACTTTTACGCGATCGAGAACGTTAAAAAACTCGCACTAAGCGCACTGATGTCTAGGCGCGGGTGACGACTCACTCACGCGGCGGACAGTGACAGTAACCACGTAACCGCTAACACTGTAGTCGAAGTTTGTGTAACGTTAGACTAAATCTAGTTGTTCGTTTTTAACTTACTTTAAACTTTTACGCGAGCGAGAACGTTAAAAAGTTCGCACTAGGCACACTGAATTCGTTCACTAAAATTATATGTGTGATTTACGTTTACTGGTGGTAGGACCTCTTGTGAGTCCGCGCGGGTAGATACCACCACCCTGCCTATTTCTGCCGTGAAGCAGTAATGCGTTTCGGTTTGAAGGGTAGGGCAGCCGTTCTAACGATACTGAGACCTTAGAACTTATACCTCAAGGTGGGTGACGCATTTACGTTGTAAATGGTTATGGGCTCCACTAACCACTTAACACTAGGTGGGTAGTGAGCTCGTCCAACAAACAAAGCAACAAAAAAAACATAAAACTATCAGACTCGATTCTGCGACCTTGCACACGAAGACCAGCACAATAACAAAACTTGCCTACAAGCGCGTACAAAGCAAAAAGTATTTTTTTTAATTTTACCTAAAGTTCAAAAAGTTAGGCCCTTATTAAAATTCTCTTTCATGCTTGTACAGTACAATATAACTATGTATTAAATTCGATAGTTTAAATGCAGAGAGGCTCGCCGGCTAGACGGTGGCTCGTTCGACCGGTTCTTTTAAAGACACTCAATCTTCCGGGTAGCAACGATCGCTTCACGATTGCAACACTTAACGTAACCGAAGAAGGTTTATATTTAATTAAAACATTTTCTAATTTTATATCCTTTATGTTTGAAATGTTACGCTTCAATAATAAAGGTCATTATGGACTGGCTCATTGGATGTTCGAAAAATGAATTTCGAGGGTTTCATTGTAGACAAACGTTAGGTCTACAAAATAAATATCCATTCTTCCAATTCGGAACAGTCGATTATGATTTTTATTGGCGTTACAATGAAGTTTAATTTCAAATCAATATTTAACGCTACACTGCAGTAAGTTATTGATTTGGCACAACCGCGTGAGAAGGGTAAATGTTTTGTGACATATAAAATCTTATATGCAACGGTAGATACATTACAGTCGAACGTGCTTATTTACTACATATATTAGGTGGTATATCGTTTCATTAACCAAATTGTATGACGTTCCACATACGTTAAAATTTTATGATTAATTTAAAACTAAGCGCTAATATATATTTTATAATAGATTAATAATTCTTTAATATTAATTGTGAATACCTAGAAGGTACTTGTTAATGCGAGAATGTTCTTGCCGATCAATAAGGCAGGTAAAAGTTCATTCTTGTTCGATATATTTTTTCTTCTTCTTTCTTTTGTTCGTTATCACTTGAAAAATATAGAAATGCAGCTTTGGGATTGTTTCTATGGTGATTTAGGTCCGATTTCAAGTATTAGTATTTCTTTTATTGCTTTAATTTAATGGCTTTTTGTAAATTTTAAGTCATTAATTTCAGTTTTTTTTGTTTACCATATACTCATGTGTTGTATAAATATTGTGGAGACATGTTTAGTTTTTGTTTACCTATATTTAATTTACTATTTTTATGTATTGGACTGTTTGTTTCCCAAATAAAGAATAACCGAGAAATAAATTCTGAGAAATAAAAGTTAAACTTCTGTACTGGTAATGTTTAGTATTGATGACGTCATAGGTTTAGAGCAGAATTAAAAAGAAGAACACGTAATGGACTTCGAATATTTCATGCTACATTATCTAATGAATTTTATGACCTTGGTCAATGAAATTACTAGGGCTGCCTTCTTGCGATAAAGTAAGCCTTTAAAATTTTATATTTATTTAAAAAATATGCAGCTTGCTCGTGTATTATGTATCAAATTATATTGAACGCAATCCTAATTGAATATTTTATGAGCAATAGAACGTATACAAATCTAGATACGAAATTAATCAAAGTACCTAAAAACATACCCCTAGTAGGAATAAAGGTATTCTTTTTTTTATTGCTTAGATGGGTGGACGAGCTCACAGCCCACCTGGTGTTAAGTGGTTACTGGAGCCCATAGACATCTACAACGTAAATGCGCCACCCCACCTTGAGATATAAGTTCTAAGGTCTCAGTATAGTTACTCTCTAGTGTTCTCTAGTCACAAATGCAAATAAGGTTAGTTATTACGATAAATAATTAAATCCACATTTCATTGACTCCTTAAAAATTACACGTTAATTCTTTTATAAACATTCACACTAATTTACTTTACATCAAGCGCTAGCCTGATGTCGTATTTGTTCAAACCATTAATGAGCGTTCTATCTTTAGTAGGCTATCCGTCCTCCCGACGATGGATAGATCAATCCGATAGAAACTGCTATCCGTCGATAGGTTCTTGGAACGCAAGTAAGGACAAAAGGATAGATTTGTCTATCTTCAGTAACCGAAACTAGGGATAGATAGGTTATTGAAAACGGTCGTAAGTGTAGTGACGAATGTATCCAATTAAATATAACACGTTTTGATAAACTTATCTATTTACTAGTTTGTGTATTCTGACCGTATGTATGTACTTTAATTTTGACACAGCTTATACAAAGAGAAAGTGACTGTTTGTTTGTTTGTTACGCTTCCACATCTTTACTACTCAACTGATTATCCCAAAATATTGTATAATCGTAACCAGAAATAAAGCGCTATTTTCTGAGGGATATTTTTATTATTTCACATAGGTAAGTGCGAAGCGAAGCCTCCTCTAAAATCTAGTAAGATATATTGCAGGGGTGACTAGCCGGTAGATCGCGATCGGTCGATCGTGGCAAGACAAAAAAATATAAATACATAGAACAGACCGTTTCTCAGAGAGTTAGCAGAGTCATTTTTTGATATGTCTATATTTATGTATATGTATTTATTTAAGTACGAGTATTTGAATCTATAAATATTATGTAAGTTAGATATACACATATGTTTAAGTAATATCACTATTACACTACACCTACCAAGGTTCATCTCTGCACCCCCCTTAGGTAGGCTGTCAGAGAATGCCTACGGCATTAAGTCCGCCTTTATATTGTCTAGTATATAAAGTTATAAATAAATAAATAAAAAACAGACTGCGCAACGTAATCACCAATTGCTGCACGCATCATCTTCATCTTTATCTATCTTAAATCATTTGCATTTGTGACCATTACGTCACATTATTTATCCTCTCTTCCACACAATAGTTACAATAAAATCTATTTTGCGTACACTATTTTAAATTCAAATTTACTAAAATTTATTTTCTATTTTTTTGATTGAATTTTCTATAAAAGCGTATTTTGTTAGTTTTTTTAAACTATGTATTACTTTTTTTTTTTTTTTCAGTCATGCTAGGTGCATTGATAACATGTATATTATAAAAATACATAAAATATATTATTATCACATGTTACACGAAGTATCAGTTATTTATCAAGGTCTTCAATCGACCTTCCTGTAAAAATAACAACACATTGATACGTTTTATCATTAATTTGTTGTTAATGAACTCTTAAATTAACATTTGCGTCCGAAGTTCGAGAAAGTTTGTTTTCAAAAAACAAAAGTAAATTATTAGAGACTTGTGGCTTGATAACTGATAAAAGAATTACAGCAATACGAACTTAAAATTAAATTTATAATCATGATATGATAGGATAATCATGACATCATATTAGGCCAAAGTGATAGAAATACTGGTGGTAGGACCTCTTGTGAGTCCGCGCCGGTAGGTACCACCACCCTGCCTATTTCTGCCGTGAAGCAGTAATGCGTTTCGGTTTGAAGGGCGGAGCAGCCGTTGTAACTATACTGAGACCTTAGAACTGATATCTCAAGGTGGGTGGCGCATTTACGTCGTAGATGTCTATGGGCTCCAGTAACCACTTACCACCAGGTGGGCTGTGAGCTAGTCCTTCCATCTAAGCTATAAAAAAAATTGAAATAGTTATTCTGTCTTGAGTTCTTGATAGGTGTGCAAGTTTTTAAGTCAATCGAGAATCGTGAAACTGGTGAAAAGTACGTAGAAAGTTAGATGATATATGTTAAGCTATTAAAAATATTAGAACATATTTTTACGTACAAAGAAAAATGTCCATGAATCGATCTCGACCTCACGACCTCATGTCTCAAGGTTCACGTTGTGATATCTACGGGCTTCGATAACTACTTAACACCAGAACCGTAAACTCTTTTACGACGATTAAAGTTATGTTTCAACAAGCTTTGATTTATGACTTAGGCGTTTTTAACATACAATTCCAATATTTATCGAAAACATAAATAATTAAATGTAATTGCATATTAATTTTTACTCTATTAACATTTCCAATCACTGGCACATAATAAAACAAATATGGGTGTCATCGGCCTATGGTCAAGGCTGAATAGGGTTGAATGAATTCAATACGGACTGATAGAGATGATCCTCGCACCTCACGGGTCAATGAAACATTCGGAATACGAAGTTCGGATTCGATTCGAGAATCGATTAGATATGATATTTTTGTTTTCTTTTTATGATAATGATATGATGATTCGTGATGTGACTTTTCGAATGAGTTGTAAATAACGATAAGGGCTTTTTGATAATTAGATTTCTTTTTGTTTATTTTTTGTTATGACTGTCAGTACTTGAACCATTGTACCATGGTTCACTTGCGGACTAAATAATAATTATAATGTTTAGTTCGAAGTAAGTATCAGTTGAATGGAATATTTGAAATGTATTCAACTGATAATTATTTTTAATAAATGTATCTTTTTTATTTGATTGGTTTTGTTAATTTTATGTATGTTTCAATGATACTATGTACACATATGGACTTGTTGTTGTCTGAAATAAAATAAATCATTCATTCATTCAAAATTATTAAGTAGTCTCTTTTAAAATCAATCTATTAAAGTTTGTGTTCTCTTTGCAAAACAGATTTTTTTTAATTTACCTTATGCACGTAAAAAAAAAATAAGACATTTTCAAAGATATACATTACGCATACCATCTAAAATAGTGTTAGTGAAACACTTGGCATAGATATGTTAGCAAAATTATATTTTGGCAAAGTCGATTTCCGTATTACATAGATCTTATGTAATATCACGAGTATCTTGTGATGTCGTTTTGTTTGTTTTTCTGTGCGTTTCTGCACGCTTTTCTAACATAATATTCAATGCTGCAATTGATTCAGCAATTTGCAAATTGTTTTTCACAGATACATTGAGATAAGCTTCAACAAACATTTTTGTTATTCAAATCGATAAGCAAACTACATCTTTGCGCGTGCGTATTTTCACAGCATGCCCATTATTTATGTTTAAATTATTGTCTACAATTATTTTTTTCTATTTAAATATTTTACGCATAAACACATGATCGCATTCGGCTTATACGATGAAGGAAAAACGTGTCAAAATAGATGCCCACACTGGCATTTAAAAGGGTAGAGCGCATTGTGGACGTACTGGTTATCAATACCAACATCAACAACCCATAGACACAGCTCACTGAGTTTCTCGCCGGATCTTCTCAGTGGGTCGCGTTTCTGATCCGGTGGTAGATTCTGCGAAGCACTGCTCTTGCTAGGGTCAGTGTTAGCAACACTCCGGTTTGAGCCCCGTGAGCTCACCTACATACGTTAGGGTGAAGCTGAAATAGCCTCTCAAGGCTATCGGAATAGGTAGGAAAAAAATAACCAACATTACACCAACATCCACCATGTTATAATACGTATGCCTGCCGCAGAGGTCTTGCATATGACGAATAAAAAACTTAACACTCTGCCTCATGCTTCTGTGTGTTTAGCGGAATTCGCGTTGTTGCTCTGAGGTCCGGTTTTATTACGGAATTACTTATTGAGTATGTGTTACTAATGACATGTCAATGGTGTTTTGTTATTTAGGTTTTTTTAAAAATCTGAATAACTATTAAGTCGATATTAAATTATTATAATGTTAAATACTAACTGATCACTACTAACTGATTGTTTCAAAACGATAAGATCTGGTTTCAACCCTTTTTTTTTTGGATTAATGAAGGAAATAGTATATGGCAATAATTAGTTTTAAGCTAATACATAGACCGAATCAAGAAATTCCGTTACGAAAATAAAACCTAACACCCCCACTCCGCCTACCATGTAGCTCACGTTCAACACATTCACACGTTGCGCTTGTGTAGTGTTTGTGAATAAGCACGCGGCGTGACGTCGCACTGCATGCGCATCGTGAAAAGTCTACCCGTCTCTCTCACGCGCGGACTAGCTTACGAGTGTGAAGGGGACAGTTAATGTTTTGCTTTTGTTAATGTTTATAAATATAGGGTGGTCTTATTTTATTATTGTTTTAATGTTTAATTATTGTTGTCTAATTATAATTGCATAAGTTGATAAAAAATGCTATGCAATAGCTTTACCGCGGCAGTCCCCGAGTGCCACACGTGTTTTTTTTATCATCGTTTCCATACTTGGGTCAATGCACAGTTTAATAATGAAAAGCTTCGACCAACACCTTAAGAAGCTGTAGCTATGCCGCCGGGTTCAAAGTTCTACTGTAGAAAGCGATTCGACATCACAGGTCTCATCACAATCGTATTATTAAGGACGAATACAAGACAAACTAAGCAAAGAAACATTCACTATTATTTATATAACTATACTAGCGACCCGCCCTCGCTTCGCTTCGGAAACATTAAAACACACATGAAACCAAAAAAAAAAAAAAGTAGCCTATGTTCATCAGGGACAATGTCGGCTTCTAATGGAAAAAGAATTTTTCAAATCGGTCCAGTAGTTTCGGAGCCTATTCGAAACAAACAAACAAACAAATCTTTCCTCTTTATAATATTAGTATAGATATAGATAAATCCTCAGCCTCAATTGTTTTGGCACTTTGATATTTAACTTGGGCACGTAGATGTAGGCGACCTTTAAAATTAATTACAAATTAAATACATTAAAATGTATTACGTATTAATTAATTTTGTGATTGGACAGCAAATTTACCTTCTTTAAAGGTTTAATCATCAATTTGTCTTGTTAATACTTAAGATTTTTCGTATAAAATGCAGTATTCGTGGCCAGTAACGAGTGAAACTGAGTTTAATTACATTGGATAATTTTTAAATTGCCTTTTTAGTACAGTTAAACACAATATGGCTGCTTCTAGATAATGAATCTCGAATGTGTGATGTGTCGAATGTGTATTACCTCTCAAAACCTCCCGCAACGATTCACTCATACTATGCAATAGCTCTCATAAAACATTTGTCTATCTGTAGCGATTACAAAAAAAAAACCCGTAATAATCCAAGTACACGTGATATGAATTTCAGAAAGAAAAAAAAATGAAATTAAACATTGTCTCTCAATAAAAAATGAATCCTAGTCGTTTATGTGTACATAATATTATTCTAGTTTCATTTTATCGTTATACTTGGGAATGAATTCATTCGATGAATACCAAAAGCATGTTTGCGTACAAAACACCGACGAGCTGCGGTTTTCACATTAAAATATTCTTCAATAGAACAAAAGAAAATAATTGCTCTAATGAATAATTAATGTAAGTACATAGAAGGAATATATCAAAACGCAGATGTAGACATATTTTTTTTACAAGAACATCCATATTTATTTAAATTACTTAATAAACCTTTGTTAGCTCTATTGACTATTCCATTGATTGAAGTTTGTAATAAAAATTGTGGACAGTGACATAAATAAATTATTAAAAAAAGATTAGATTAGATTAATAATAAATCTTGTTCAACCAACAGAATTGTTTTTTTATTGCTTATATAGATGACTGAGCTCATGGCCCACCCGATCTTAAGTGGTGACTGACGCTCATAGTAATCACAATGTCGTGCCGCCACCTACCTTATAACAGGCTCAGTATTACAGTACAACGGTTCTCGCACTTAACAAACCGAAAGGCATTATTGCTTTACAGCACGGCGACAACTTAACACAAAGTGAACCGTGACCTCGTTCAACCGTCTAAGCGCCAAACAAAAAGACAAACAACAACAAAAATATGCTCAGAATAAAAGCATTATACTGGGTGTTAGGAGACCGCTTCTGAAAACGAAGACAGATGATAGCACTAATGACACCTTTGATGATGGGACGGAAAAAATCGATACTGATTTAAAAAAAAAAAAACATATTTTAAAACGTTTTATTAGCATTATTTACGCTCTATCATGTTAGCACAGCTACATGAAACGGCAGTTTCATAAAAAATACATTATTTTACTAAAAAAAAAACCAGCAATGAAACACAAAATCAAAAACAGCTGATAAATAGGATCAATGAACGCGCGGGCGCGGCGCGGCGCAGACTCGCGCGATCGCACAAATACATTTTTTTTTTATTGCCCTTGCTGGCAGACGAGCATACGGCCCACCTGATGGTGAGTGGTTACCGTCGCCCATGGACTTCAGCAATGCCAGGGGCAGAGCCAAGCCGCTGCCTATCGCTTAATACTCTCCACAAGCCTCTTTTAAAGAAGGAGATGTCATAGCGCTCAGGAAACACCGAGGAGGGGAGCTCATTCCATAGCGGGATGGTACGTGGCAACAACATGGATGGTACGGTTACAACATTTGTCTAAATAACTCCATCATCAAAACTGTAATAGTACTATCGTCTATCTTCGTTTTCGGAAACGGTCTCCTAACACCCAGTATATACAATAAATGTAGTTTATAAATTAAATAAGCTCCTCAATATTGATGTAGACAAGAGGAGGCAGGGAGGTTCAAGTTGAAGCACTAACTTTATTACTTACTACACGTCTGCAGTCTAGACTGCGCTCGCTAAAACCAACAAAACCGTCTATTCTATTACTGAAATATTCACGATAAATTTAAGTATCTTGAATTCTTATCGAATACTGGAATAATTCAAAGGTATTTACTTTGTTAAAAGATTCTGGTGAAATACCCTAAAAGCACTAAATGTTTCATAAAATCTGTCTAGACGTAGTTCGAATGGTTTTGTTATTAAATCGACTAAAGTGCAATGGTTTCGCTGTTACTTTTTAAAAGTGGTAAATTTGATATGAGGCGGCGACCGGCGACCGGGGCCAGTTATTACAACGTGAACGCCCGTCACCTTGAAACCTGAGGCAAGGGCGGACCCAGCTTTGGCGCCAGGAGGGGGTCACATAGTCAAATTTAGATGCGTTCGTTCCCAAACGTTTGCCATTATACAAGGTTATTATATTATATTAAATTAATTAAATATTGAAGGTATGTAGTTACATAAAATCTGTATGGTGACAAAATATATAAATAAAATCATTGTATTCAATTAGTGGTCCACCTAAGTCCTGGACCCAGCTCAGGGGGTGGTCATGACCCCCATGACCCTCCCCCTGGATCCGCCATTGACCTGAGGTCGAATTGTGTTCTTATTACATATGTAATAAATATTCTATTTTAACACCTCTTTTATTACAAACAGCTCCCCGCTTTGTTGATCCTCCGAAGCCTTTCGTTAAAAAACTTCACACAGAATCACCCCCAGGTCACCTTGAAAATTTCTGGAAAATTTTATCAAAATCGTTCAAGTCATCTTGGGAGTATGCACATACAAACATTGACTTTATATATATAAAAGATTAATATCGACGAGTGACAGGCAATTTCTTTTTAAGGGACATTTACCTTTGTAATTAAAGGTCCATTTTATTCAGTATTAGTATCATCAAATTGGATGTTTTTAATTAAACTTCAATTAAGTTTACCGCATTCAAATGGCTGAAGAAGTTTTTTGTTATGATATTTTTCCAAATTTTAAACTTTAAATATCTTTTCTGTATAGGTGTAAAAATGTCGGTTCAACCAACCCTCGATATGGTCAGAAAAAGATATTATTAAGCAGTACAGTACAGTACAGTTTAATTTCGTAGTAGTTGGCTTAAGGCAAAAGTACCGTATTAATTCCAAAATAATAATAAAAAAAATATTTGGTAATTTAATTTCCTTTCACATCAGATAACGATGAATTGAATAATAAAGAATAATGAACACACGCCGCTTTGTAGTAATTTCACTTTAAGTACTTATAATTTATTTCCTGGGCCTTCAAACCGAAGACAGATTAAAATTAAAATTGAAATAAATCAACATCAGACAAAGGGAAGCGAATCCTCTTAAATTGATATGTAAATGTTTTTGCTTAAAACGAATTGGAATGTTGCCAGCTTCATCACGAGTCGGGACTTCACTTACTCTCTGTTGTTTCGGATAAGGTAGGGAATTTAAAATGTCACTGTGACTGTGACGAAAAGGTGTTGTGACTTTGGTGTTGCCATATTCCATAACATTAGACTGTGTTTTAAATATTGACTGAATTTGTATAGGTATTACTTTCACTGGTGTATTTGTTTATTAATTGAACTTCCTAAATACAATATTTAATTGTTAATGCAATCGGTAGGTATGTTTTAAATACGAGTCTAATTTATTTACATATTTATTACACTTCATGTAAAATTTACATTGGCGGACTTAATGCCTAAGGCATTCTCTATAAGTCAACGAAAGGTAGTGCAGAGTAAACAGCGGTAGGCGCAATGAAATTTATATTAAATTACAAATACATACACAAAATAGTATATATACACAATCACATATGCATATACATACATACAAACATATATACATATAATAGTTTACACATTATTAAAAGGAATATAATAATAAATTCACTTAACAAATAACTTATTTATTAATATTTTACCTTTGGTATGGGTTTATCAAAAAATTTTAAAAAAAAAACCTCACGAGCCATCTATCGTTTTAACGTGAAAGAAAGACTAACAAACACACTAACACGTTTATAATATGATTAGTATGGATATGGTGTAAAACGAGATCTCAAACTTTCAAACGTACAGCGTTGCGTTGAGAAACGTAGCCGTTTCATTAATCGTATAGAGATTTAAGAGGTTTACACGGAAACCGTTGGACACGAGCCAAACAAACGGACGTAGTTCTGAATCACTTGATCCGTTCTTTGCATTAACGCGATGTTTGCACGTAGCCGTTTACTTTCTGTGGATATTATCGAGCGAAACGTTTCGGAAGGTCGAGAGTTTTATATTTGGAATGCACGCTGCGATGGAAGATACGTTGCACACAGTTTTTAAGAAAACGTGGTCTAAATTTCGAGATGCCTGATTGGGTACTTACTAGTTTTTTTCTTTTTCTTTTTCCTACCTATGCTGATAGCCTTGAGAGGGTATTTCAGCTTCGCTCTAACGAGTGTAGGTGAGCTCACGGGGCTAAAACCGGAGTGTTGCTAACACTGACCCTAGCAAGAGCAGTGCTTCGCAGAATCTACCACCGGATCGGAAACGCGACCCACTGAGAAGTTCCGCCGAGAAACTTAGTGGGCTGTGTGTCTGTGGGTTAATTCGCTCATCGAGCCCTTCCTCGCAAGCGACGGGTTCGACGAGGACGGTGACCGGTGCTTGTTGTGCCTAAAAGCACCGTCAATGGATCACTTACTAGTAAACAAATATACCTGGTGTGGAATATTATTATTTCGATATTGAGAACCGATGTAACCACGGCCGCTATTATCGATCATAGCGCTATGTGTCTTACCAATATAAAGGATTTTATTGTCTTCAAAGTCGATAGAAGGTGAGATATGACAACTGCTCTAAAACTTTTAAAGCGTCAATATTTTCAACTTGTCCTATGCAACTCTTCAGTGTGCGCGTTTTGACATCTACCCACAATAACATTTTAACGATTTTTGTTTATCACTAATTTAAGCAATATTAAATAATCGAGCAGACGTGACACGTAGCCGATTGGTCCCAGTAAGAGTCCATATATGACGAGAACTACGAACGAACCATAAGCGTTTAAATATATGTAACCTCTATACGATTAATCTTAAAAGAGGTTAATATGTTATTTATAAAATTCTTCTTTAGATGACATAAATAGAATTTCGAATATTGAAACATTAGAACATTAGAAGGAACAGTAGAAATATAAAAGCATTTTTTGAAATATTAAAATATAAAAAGATATAAAAATAGCGGTGAAGCAATAGCTTTAAATGTTTTTTCTCTTTATAAGAGCAACTCAATTGTGCTATAGTTTTACGAAGATAAACTGTATTTTGATATAAATAAATAACTACATTATAAAACATTTAAAAAAAACAGATACAGAGCAAACAGGCGTATTAAAGACAAACGCGCGACCCTCGATCCAGCAGTCAGGAACTTTAACAACTGCGCCACCCAGTCAGTCAAATGAAAAGAATATGCCATAGACAGAGTTTCCAAAAAAAAAAAACGTAGAACCACAGATTAACTTTCACTTCCAAAATCTATTTACGATAATTTCATCTATACTCTTAAATAACATGTTAGACATAAACTTGAATCGAAGTGTAAACAAATAGTTGTTTCTTTTTTGTTTTGAATGTAATTCTTGCATAATTCGTAAATAATTATGTACGTTCGGAAAACAGTCTCTAAAACGTTTGAAGGTTAATTCATTCGTTTGTTTGAATTTCAAAATTTAGAATATATTAATTTACTTTTCGTTTTTATAGTTATTCCGAGAGTCCAATGTAGGAAAAAGTTGGTTGTATTTAAAAATAAAATAGTTGTACAATAGTATTAAGCCAGAGGTTGATTGTATAACTGGGACTAACTTAAGGACTATCGAGCCCACTGAGTTTCTCGCCGAATCTTCTCAGTACGTTGCGTTTCCGATCCGGTGGTAGATTCTGCGAAGTATTGCTCTTGCTAAGTGTTAGCAAGATAGTGTTAGCAACGCCCACAGGTTTGAGCCCCGAGAGCTCACCTAAACGTTAGGGTTACGCTGGCATAGGCCACCAGCCACCAGCTTAGTTAGGAAAAAACAAAGCACTATCGCAAGGTAAAAGACCGAAAAAAATGGAATGCATATGAAGAAACCTACACTCAGCATTGGATGGACACAGGTTGAAGAATAGAGTCTACCCAACAAGGCGTCCATTAACACGATGGCATTTTTCACCGACAAAAATAAAACGTAGTGTTTGTATGTTTATCCTATTTCAGTTCTTATAACCTTAACCTATTTGCATTCAAGCTTGATACAGTTAATGTTTGGATTCCAGTGTAGGTACAGGAGCTTTCAAAAAAAAAAAAACAAGTTTTTTATACATCTAGTTATAATCACAGCTGAACGTGACCGGACTTCACTAATGTGAATTTTAATAAAGTGTCATCTGGACGGTGAAAATTAAAATTAATCTCACAAACAAAATTAAAGAACGGCCTAAGCTGACATATGTAGATAGCCCAACTCTGGAGGCAAAAACAATCTACATCACAAATTTACCAACCGACATCCATGTTAATATATTAACATAAAGATACGACGCACATTTACACATCCGTGCCTCAAACGCTTGAAACCCTAAGAAAAACTATGTCGAATTATTTCTATACGGTTCTCCGTACTTGCATCATTAACGTGTCACATAATTACAAGAACGTTGAGTATTGCTGTATTTAAGGAACCGAACTCCATCAACTGAATAAATTAATGAAGGGTCGGGCAGCCGTTGTGCCGTAAAAACTGGGACCTTAGGACTCCTATCTCAAGATAGGTGACGGCATTTACGTTGTAGATATCTACGAGCTCCGGTAACCACTTAACACCAGATGAGCTATGAACTCTTCCACCTATAAAACCAATAAATAAAAATAAAAATGAAACGGATTATCCATGTATTTCCTTCGAAGTAAAGAGCGAAAGTTATTCAATGCTTACACTCTCGACTGCACCGAGCTAAGATTTTGTCCTAGGTTATAGGTACCCGTAACATACTTGTGATGCCAGAACACGTAAATGCGGATTCGGACGACAAACATCTTTAACGCATATACTAACTCCGACCGGGATTGGAAGCTAGATCCCTGGTCGCCTGGCCCGCTTTCTTGGCCGATCGTTGCTAAACTTGAAGATCACTGGTTCGACTATTTCCTGAAAATCTCACCGAAATCGGTCCCACCATTTCGGAGTTTGCATACATAAAACTTTTTACGTGACAAAAATAATTCTAACCTTTATGCTATACAAGTTTATTTAAAAACATATACTCATCAATGTCACCGAAATAATTATAACAGTATTTAATTTGTCAAGTTTGTAAACTGGTTTGAAAGACGAGGACGTTTGAATCACATACAATATATATTTTTTTCTTTGCTCGTCTCGTCTTGCAACACTTTATACATAATTATTATATCATATAAGTAATATATTATTGTATCAGAGATATATTTTAGATCTATATTTAGGCTTTTTAGTTAATGCTTTCAGTGCAGTCGTTTTTTTATTTCATTTATTAATTTATTTTGTGTCATATTTCTTAGATGGTAAATAAACAAAATGTTGTATGCAGATTGCGGGTCCAAACTAGATCATATAATATTTTTGACAATTTCTATCTTTAAATCATACAGTTTCTCTTTTCACGGAACTCATATTATTATAATATACTCAATGTAAATTTTACAACTGAGACGAATCTATGGCACTTCAGTGTAACGCGAGCAGCGAAGATGTGTTGTTTATTTGGTTAATATATTGTTACATCAGGTTTAAACGGGTAATAACGGTAATTATTCAAGTGTTAAAGCACCTGTGAAAGTGCACAAATGTGGGAAAATTAACTAAATTCGCCAGATACTACTCTTCCAGTTCTTCCAAAAAGTCTACTGAGGTCTCAGTAAAATAATGGTTATTTCAACCCATCTCATCTCGTTTCCATCCCAATTGATTACAGTCACAGATAACTTCAACTTTCATCCATATCGGTTTTCGTTCCGTATTATTGTTTTACAGGATAGATTATAAAAGATTAGGCTGTATGGTGTGATACCTACGCCTTTCTTGCTGGAAAAATTGAACTACTTCCACTAATGACACTTCTCATGTTGAAATCCTTCAGAACTTAGATACGATCGAAAAAAATATACTTTTTCGGGATTCGGTTAAAAAAAGCGTTACAGCGTTATAAATTTATATGAATTATTGTAAAACTGATAATATGTAAGGCCAGATTAAACGTGAAACACGTAAACAACGACGCTTAGGTACCTTGACACAGTATTTTTATGTTTTTAATTTCATTGGCAGATGTTATATAAGTTAAAGAATAAATTATTTAATTATATTTTTCCATTACACTTGTCTATTAAATGCGATTTTATTATTTAACACAAAAAAAAGTGTGCTTAGCTAAGGAAATGGTACCCTTATTCAAATTAGCTTTACGGTTTAATCTCGCATTTATTATTTCCGATGTTACCAATAACAAAAAAGACTAGGGTGTCGTCTATCGGCAATTGAAGATCAAATTACAGAAATCTATTAAAGTCTAATATTTTTAGTTGGACAAATATATTAATTGACAGACACGGTGGTGCAGTAGTTAGCGGGCTTGACCGTAGCGCCGCGGGTCGTGGGTTCGATTCCAACATCGGGCAAACATTCGTGTGATGAACAGATATGTTTGCCTCTTTTCTCTATACTACATATATGTATACATTTAAACATATATAAGTATGTTAGATCAGTCTCTGGTATTCATATCACAGAGAATCCTAAATTGGGGCCGAATGACCGCGTGTAATTTTGTTCCAATTATTATAAATTATTATTTGTTGAATAATGTCAACGACTCGTGAAAACCGAAGAAAATATTAACATGTACGAACTAACTTGTGATCTGCGGTTTTAGGAGCAACAACTAAATAAATATTTGCAGACAACGTAAAGAATACTTTTCACTCATCACAAAGGGGACACGATAATAATTGAAACATAATATTTACTGTATAATAGTAGAGCGTTCATTCCGTTGGAAATAATAATCGTTGGAATAAAAAATAATAAAATTGTCGTTGATTGAATAATTGTGCCCGCTGAGTATCTCGACGGATCTCTTGAGTGAGTCGCAATTCCGATCCGGTGGTAGAATCAGCAAAGCACTGCTCTTCCTGGGGCGGACTCTCTCAGGCTGTCCTGTGGGTTTGTCCACCAGTCACAGTGAAACCAGAACCGCCCTTCGAGGCTACTATTCAAAATGCATACTAATTAATTTAATTTATACCCGTAATGGTGTTATGAAATAATTCTTTACGATAACCGCCGATATTAATAATAGTTGAAATTTAAAACTGCTTCAAGTAATTCAATAACGGCAATAAATTTACTAAAAAAAATATAGCTATTTACTTAATACATATTTTGTTATTTTAATTTCACTGATTTCGATTTTTCGAGTACATACCTACTTTACTTGATACGTGACTAAGTGAACTCAGTCATATTTTTAATCAGATCTAAGACTCTTGACCATCTAAGAACCCAAGAAAATGTTATTATGTATATTGGCTATTGCACAACATGGCACGTTATTTGTTTTTTTTTTTTATAACATTTTACACGTGTAAATAATATTTTAGGTTATCAATTAATTATTCATAATGCCTCGCCTCATTTTCTATTTATGCCATATTCTTCAAATACGACAGTAATATGCATATTCGAAAACACAAAATAGTTTAGACAAAGCATTCGAATATCAATTCTACTTCGGTTGCAATTTCGGAATCTATAACCTAATCACCCGAAAAGAGACAAATAATTTTATTTATGACCTAAATCAATTCACCGAGAACTTATTTACCTGCTAAGAAAACTGAAGTTCTCGGAAAGGATCGAAATTGTTAAAGTTTGACTTAAAAAAAAACATTTTGTAAGACCCTGTTATTCCCAATCTGTCGAAATTACAATAGGCTCTCTGCTAAGACTTTTTTTTGTCTGAAGATACGTACAATAAACAATATCTGTTCTTATTGATCAGATCACCAGTTGCTAAATATTAAACCAATTCATACATTTTAACACGAAGCTAAAAATGTCTCTATCCGATATAAATACAACGAAAAATATAACACAACGAAGTTAGTTTTAAAAGAACAGTAATACATTATGTGTTGTTACTTAATATTCTTATCCATGTTAGGTTAATTAGGTAAGTGCTTATTGTGTATAACTGTTTACTTTTTGTTTGAAATGCAAAGGTGAAAATGTTATTTTATAAGATACGTATTTTACATATTAAACTCGAGATAATAATGTGCAATTACGTATGTTAATTACTAATAATTGTTGTAATTAATAAAACATTACACCGAATATAGTATTACGGCAATCCGAAATATTAATGGCAGAACTTTCCTTTGTTTTGTTTCATAGATATTATACGGATTAAGGCACAAAGCGAAAAGAAATCCGGCACGAAATCCGATTATGATCATTATTTATTAACGACACCATCCGACATTGAGGTCACGCAACAACAACATGTTGTATTGTAATAGTTGTTGTAAAAAAAAAGTGTTTATTATTATTATAACGCTGCTTATAACAGTTCGGTTGTTATTCGCACTGAATCATCGCTTTTACCGAATGTTGTGATTGTCAAGTGGGTTTAGTAATTGTGTAGGTACATTGCAATGATTCCCGTTATGTCGAAAGACTTTACCAGGCCATGAGTGGTACCGCTACGCGCCTTCTCCGGCTGTCGGACAAATTATAACTGTTTCTGGTTAGTGATTGAAACTTGGAAACATTAAAAATGTGAACCGCGACAGTGTTTGTCTTTCGCACGGTCCGTAAATGGCATCTTATTAGCAGTGAAATCGTGTGGCGAATTATCTTTTAAGCTGTACCACAACTTTCGGAAATGTCCTGACCCAGTTTAATGTTAATTCTGTTAACGCTTAATCACTCCCGTTAAAACTAAATTACGATTTTTAGACATAAATTGCACTACACGAACTGCAAGCAAGCATGGAGGGGATATCGATAAGATACGTGACCAAATCAATGGCTTTTCAAAGATAAAAGCGATCTCCCCAAATGATATATCACGAAGTAATATTTTCTTTAAAAATAATACGTATATTCGTCATTACATCAACACAAATGAAAACAAAAAAACCATTACCTTCTGGCACAGCGGCGAGCGTGTTATTTTGAGACGTGGAAATATATACGTAGAAACCAAATCAGAGCGGGGATCGCAACAAAACAACACTTTAAGCACTGTATATTGCGTGAAATACGAATTTTTATTTAAATAATTTCACTAAATTTAGCCAATGCGATAACACGATAGCTCTAAACAAAGTAGAGTGCAGACGCGACGCACGTCCTACGCGCACCAAGTTTTGACGCGAAGTCGCAGCAATCGCATCGCAGCAGTCTCAAATGGAACGAAGCGGCTGTCGGCTTGTTGCGTTCGTTTGGCTTGTCAACAAACAAAGAGGGATCGGTCGCGAGCCGTTTTGCGCAGGCGCAACAACGCCACACGCACACAGCTCACAATATCACGCGTGTGAATGAACACGTAAACATAGTGAATAATTATTATATTAACGCCATAATATTTCGAAGAAAAATGCGTGTTTTGTAATAAGTAAATCATCTGATAAAGTTTTACTATTAAAGTTGTATAATAAACTTTTGCGCTATTAAACGTAAACAATGATGACAAATTATCAATATTATCAATAAAAATGAATTATATTAAAAACAATTGATTCCAGAACTGGTTTTATTAATTTAATTGTATAATTAAGGCGACAAGCTTTTTTTGTGTTATGCATTTACACTTAGCTAGTAAGTTGCAATCACTGAAAAGTGAAAACTGCGTAATAGCGTGACGAATAGCAGAAACGTCATAAGCATCGTATAATAAAATAATAACAAAGTATCGTGTGAACTGTTTATCGCGAACATCGAAATGATTTATCGTAGTCTAGACTGTTCGAAATCCACGTTTGTACCATAACATAAGCGGAATATGTGACGAAGATAATATCTGAAACGCAAATAGCTATCTAGCCGTGAACCTGAATTTGAAAAAACAATGTTTGGCGTTGCGGGGGCGAGTACACTACGACGAAATGTCGTCCAAATAACGAGACGCGGACCGTGTCATTGACACGCGCGCTCTTGCACAGATAATATTTCTAGGAGCCCGAAGGTTAGTATAAAATAAAATCGATCGACGAATACCTAACAACAGTTTAGTTTAATGCATTAAATTGCATGGTTTACGGTGGTTGAAGAGGTGCTTATTAGAAATATAGTCAAAAGCAAAACCAGCCTCGCTTTCGCCGAAGCGAAGTGTTGTTGTTTAATTTCTTAATATACATTCGTCTCGTTTTGACTTACGTTTTCACCTTCGTTAACGCGAGGACACGTCATATCAACGTCGCGAAAACATTCCTTTGTGTTTAAAGCAATTTATAAAACATTTTATTGGTGAAAATATCAAAATCACGATTTATCAGACGTAGAAGGAGACGAACTGAACAGAGTTCATGGCTTCAATGATAGATTAATATGAATTTTTTTTTGTTATAAATTGCGCTCATGAGGTACTGGGATGGCGTCTTAAATATCAGAGATGATAAATTCGAATAAAATATTAATTTCTTTGATTTTCTGAAACCTATTTTTTTACGTAATAATATAATGTATTTTTAACAACATAATATTATTATTGTTTGGCATTAGAGTCGCTTGCTCGTCTATCAGCGTAAACCATAGATAATAAATAGACAAAATTTTAAATAATATGCAATCGATGGTGATCTCTATGGTGATCTTTGGAAATAGTTTTTTATAATATTATGATATTTCACAAAAGCCGTACCTGAGCGAAATCTTCTGTCTTAATGAAATATGAGAGAAGCGATTACTAAGCAGAGGTAGCATTACAATTAGTAGAAATAATAGCTTTGCACAACAGTAAGTACGTATTCGAGCTTGTTCAGCGAATATTAAAGAAAACTTTGTTAGATAAATAGGTGTATTTTGAGATAAAACAGTATTTGATTTTATAGCTGATAGAACATATTTTAAGCCATAATGAGGTGACACTATCTAGCCTATTTTTACCCCAAAGCAGTAATTTTTTCCGATTGGGAAGACAGCCGTTTCACAATACAATTGAGACATCGACCTCATAGTTCAGTGTGGATGGCGGCCTCACGCTTGTGTCTGGGTGTGTGTGTGTGTGTCTACAGGCTTCGATGAGAACACACTCATCTAAATAAAATATATTTCATGGTTCGTAACAGCAATCTATTATACTTTCCTACCACTTAATGAGCAAGGAACGAATTTATGATTAATTATGTTCTTATTTTGATATTTCCAGAAACATTAGCGATAAGCTTGCTGTACTTAAATTAAAGGTCAATAACCTTGGTTGCAGTAATGTAGATTTATAGTATGAATATAAAAATGTCGTGGTGGGATTTAATTTATATTTGAATATTTCTTACACGAATTGTATATTAACGAAAAGAAACTTGTTATTTTATCTTGAACGTTTCTCCGAATATATTTTACTGGGATACCATTGAAACTAATTCGCTGAACCTGGTATATATGTAGGATCGGTAAGAACGGAACGTATGAAAAGAGTGTGGAACGGAACGTTAAGATCTGAGTGAGAGAAAACGGAAAAAAACGGAGAAGAGAACGACAGATAGAATGACAGAGAATTGGAAGATGGCGAATTGAGCAAGACGTAATAAAAGTGTTAATTATTAATTATTATTATAATAGAAGATTTTGGAACATTGGAGGTTTTATTTTATGCGCTGCAATTCCTATTCTACATTTATCTATATATATAAAAGAAAGTCGTGTTAGTTACACTATTTATAACTCAAGAACGGCTGAACTGATTTGGCTGAAAATTGGTGAGGAGGTAGCTTAGAACCAGGAGAAGGACATAGGATACTTTTTATCACGTTCCCATTGGGACGTGTCATAAAACGTGGTATAACAAAACGCAACTGATATGTAATAACAAAACGCAACTGACCGCTAAACGTAATATATTCTATGGTTATTTATAGTAGAATTTTGAAGTTGACCAGTTGTGTTTGAAACAAACCGTGTGGCGGAACAAAGTTCGCCGGGTCCACTAGTATTTTATAAATCGAATTAAACTAATGTATATTTATTTAAACTTAGTTTGGCGGACGGGGTCACTTTGAGACATGCAAATGCAGTATTAATGACGAAAATGCAAGCGCTTAATATTGATAAATTCTAGTCACACGAAAGCTATCCTTCCTTCAGACCGGAACGCATCATTGCTCCGAAGTAGAAAAAATAGAACAGCATTCTCTGGCTTTCGCGAATTTAAAGTACTTTTACGATTTAATCTCGTGTTGTTATTGAAAATATTATTATTAACATTAATACGTGAAGCAAAAACTTTGTATCCCTTTTTACGAAAATTGCGTGGACGTAGGAGTATGAAATTTTCCACACTTATAGAGAATATAGAGAAGAAGTGCACAATGCAAATTTTTTTTTAAATAATGCATAAAATATACATTAAATCAATAAAGAAAACATTATACACACTACATACCATGTATTTGACGCACACACGCATGCATACTATTTATTGTCAAACTTTTGCTCTTGTCGTCTGTGGTCAAATTGATAATATCTAGATTAAATATTGTTTGGTCTATATTAATATTTTATTATAGCCTTGGCGAAATTTGTGATTATAGAAGTATAAAATACAATCATAATAATAGTGTACAAACTTACAATTCCAATTATAGTCGAATTTCGACTACTGCGGGACCTCTAGTTATTAAAGTTTCGCATACTTTACAGTTTTTTTGGTCACGGACGACTAAGCCGGCATTTCAATGTTATGCTGATACAAACCGTAAAAGTAGTTCTATGTAGAACGGTAGCACCGATATACGCTGGTAATGACTTTCCCTAGTACATGTACTCCACGCATAAACAGAGCCCACTGAGTTTCTCGCTGGATCTTCTCAGTGGGTCGCGTTTCCGATCCTGTGGTAGATTCTGCGAAGCACGGCTCTTGCTAGGGCTAGTGTTAGCAAATTCTCTCAGGTTGAGCCCGTGAGCTGGGCTACACGTCCGCGCTGGAATACCTCCTTAAGCTACCATAGAGTAGGTAGGGTATTGTATTGTCGGTTGTTATGAGATGTGCTCGCAATGCCAACAGCAGTCTCCAATGGAGGATTATCGCTCAACATGCGGCTGTCTTGGAAGCGAGCGACGATCTTTTTTTCCTACCTAAGCTGATAGCCTTGAGAGGGTATGTCAGCGTAACCGGGCGAGTAGGTGAGCTCACGGGGTTTCAACCTGACGTTGTTGCTAACACGAACCCTAGCAAGAGCCGTGCTTCGCAGAATCTACCACAGGATCGGAAACGCGACCCACTGAGAAGATCCGGCGAGAAATTCAGTGGGCTGTGTCTGTGGGTTAAGTTACTCGCCGAGCCCTTCGTCGCAAGTGACGGGTTCGACGAGAACGATGACCGGTACTTGAGGTACCTAAAAGCACCGTTAGTGGATCTGGAGGATTCGAAATGACGTGTCGCGGCGACGACGAGACGCAACCCTGTCCATTAACAGCTACGACTACTCTGCCTAGAGGATCCGACTAGGAATAAATGATATGATATGAGATATATTCAGTAAGATCCGATAATTACGAAATTAATCCAATACTCGACAGCTAGTATTTAGGCCCATTTTAGTAATAAATAAATATCATGAGGAATATACCTAGTGTTTCCATAAATATTGTAACAAGGAAAACGTTTTTGTTATTATCATTATACGGTACGTTTATTACTTGCATTGTGCGTTACTTTATTTTCGTGTTTCAATAATTATTCATAATAGCATCGCAAAAATATGAACTCATTAAATTTTATCTTAATTGGCTTTAATGAAATCCTTTAAATCATCAGTTATCGGTTGTGAAACATGCATTTCTTCTAGTTGGGAAAATTCGCGAGTGACAACCTTATGAAATGTTTCAGGGGCTCGCAAATCATATCGCAAGTACATACGCTCTGAAAATACCACCTTAAAGTATATTATACGAACGTAATTTTTCTTTTTTTAAACCAAGCGTCGTAACGTCATATGAAGGCCAGTATTCCGCTTGCATGAAGTCAGAAACGCTAATTTTCAACTACGCTTGTGTGGAGCGAGGGTTAAGTCCTGGGTTTTGAGTCTTGTTGAGAGGACTAACATGGTGTTCTTGAGTTTTGTAAACGCTTCAACATCCATCGTTAATTGTGATGTTTAGTAATTACAGTCTTTCATAGTCAACACTTCGCCAAATCGTCAGTGAAAACAGATAATTTATTTCTAGTTCCGCTTTCTATAAAATCTTTCTCGATTCGGTTCTCTTTATCACCCTGCTTCGTTTTAATTCCACAAGAATATTTAACCAAGGTTGGCGCTTAAATGAGGGAACACGGTGAATATTCAAATGAGAATGACAGATTCCAAATTCAAATGTAATGTTATTGTTTTTTTTTATTCATTTATCGTAACGCTATTTTTGGCCAGACAGTGTAATTACACCTAGAGCTCTGAAATCTCTCGGGGCAAATTATCGAAACGACTATAATCATTAGTCACGTAAAATAAATCATGGCTTAATGGTATTAGCCTCGGAACCGGACAACGTCGGGGCGGCTCGTACAGAGAAATGTTCATATGAATATAAATTGTGTTCGATTCATTACGATAGGCCCTTTTAATGTTTTGACTTGGGTAATAATGTCTTTGTTATTTTACGCTGGCGAGATGAGAATGGCTATGTTTTTTTTTATAACATATATTTTAATTGTGATTTTGGCGCACACAACGATACTATTATACTGTAAACTGATTTTCTACCAATATATCTATTTCTACCATTTTATATTCGTATAATATTCGATATGATTTATAATATTTTGTAGATTTTCTGTGTTCTATGTTTGTGTGTGTGTATATTTGAAAGACAGCAAACTTTAAATTTCTTGTCACGGGCAAAACTGCGTTTAGATTCTGTGGTAAGAAGTTAAGACTTTTTAAAATGAACTATTTGAATTATCGTTTTTGAAATACGATATCTCTATCAGAAATTTAAAAATTCTTGTAACGACCAATATTTTTTTAAGGGGCTTCACTACCTTCTCAAGAATGGTATCTTGATACACTTGTGCCGATGTTTTGATACCTTTTTCACAAAAGTATGGCTCAGTCACTCCTTCATAGCTAATATATGTACATATATATATATTTTTTTTATTGCTTAGATGGATGGACGAGCTCACAGCCCACCTGATTTTAAGTGGTAACCGGAGCCCATAGACATCTTTAATGTAAATGCCGCGACCCACCTTGAGATATGAGTTCTAAGGTCTCAATATAGTTACAACGGCTGCCCCACCCTTCAAACCTAAATGTATTAAAGGTTCACGGCAGAAATAGGCAGGCAGGGTGGTGGTACCTAACCTAACAAAAGTGTGAGTCCGCACGAGTAGGTACTACCACCAATATTCTTAATAAAAATATATTTCTTTCTAAGAAGTATATTTTTTGATAAAAAAATAAGTCCAATCTCATTAAAAATGTAATTGCAATACTAACATATTTTACGTTACGAAAACTTTAAGATAAGAAGCGATCAGTCACATTATTGCAGAAATCGAAATCGATACGAATGAAATTACCCTTTAAAAAGTACTCGAACCATTCTCGATAGTTGTAATGAAAGTAGTTATTTTTAGAACTTAACAGTCGATTGACGAACCCTAGTCGCAAGGCTAAAATCAACCTATAATTTCGATTGAGTATTTCTTGGAAAGTGCTTTATTTACCAGGGTGACTGATCGACGAACAGCTTTTGGGTTCAAGTTTACACGAATTTAATTTTAGTTAATCTCAACGAATTACACAGTCACTGAACTGATTTTTAATTAGCTTTCTTCTTTAACGAGTGTACTTACCTACATTAATAAAATCGTCCTTGTGTGATCTCGACAGACTGTGAGAGATAAATATAAATTCATATAGCAGTAATTTTATTACTAGATAAAACACAGCCAATATATTTGATGGTGATATCGCATTTCTTATATTTAGGATCCTCAAAAGAAAAAAAGCAGGTGTGACACTCGCAAATTTTTAGTGTAATATAATAATGCTATTAGCCTTATCTTTTTATTTCTTGCTAAGATGGGCGGACGAGCTCACAGCCCACCTGGTACTAAGCTGTCACCGGAGTCCGTAGACGTCAATTTAATTCAGTCGCCCATCTTGAGACATGAGCTCTAAAATCTCAGTTTTATAGTCAACGGCTGCCCCACACTTCAGAACGAAACGCATTACTGTTTCACGGCAGAAATAGGCAGGGTGGTGGTATTTACCCATGCAGACTTATAAGACGTCCTAACACGAGTAATTGCGCAAATTAGAATTTTTGCGGGTTTGATTTTTTGAAGTACGTATTACAGTAAGAAAAATTTTTTTACCTGCCTGCGGGGTTCGAACACCGGCCCAGACGCATCGCTCGATACGAATGTACCGGGCATCTTATACTTAAGGCCATGATGACTACAATGACTATCTCGCAACCGGAATCCTTAGGACCCGAGTATTATTTACACTTGTCTGGTTTCTCAATATGGGTCTGGCATCCGGAGATATATTATATGGTCGTAGTATTATACTCACTAAAACTGATACTGAACTAAAATTGATAATTTGCTATTGCATTGATACTGGGAACAATCATCATCAAGTGAGCTCCATATTCGCCCACCTAAATGCCAATAAAACACAGATACCTATACAACGATCGTAGCGTGGGCAGACAGCCAACTAGGTGGACCGATGACCTGGGCAAAGTAGTTGGTAGAGACTGAATGAGAAAGGCCAGAGACTGAAGAAAATGGGGTGCATTCGAAGAAGCCTACACTCAGCATTGGGTGAACACGGATTGAAGAAGACCTATACAATGCTACATTAAACGTCAAATTAATATCTGAAGCGGTTGTTTACAATGTGAAGTCGTGACGTTAGAAGTTTGAGAGCCGATCGCTATGATCTACTACATGGTTAAATTAAGCATTTTAAGCACAGAGCAAAGTGGCCCTGATTCACCACAACCAGATCTGCTGTCGTAGTGTATATTTAAAAGCATACAAAAGATAATTTAGCGTTTGAAATCGATCTTGTAATACGTAATCGGAACACGTAATTGCGGTACTGTATTACGCCAAGGACCACGCGATACGGCCCGCGGTCGCCGTCCAAGGTGTTCCACATTAAGCGAACCGCTTCCGATCTGAATGCAACACATGTGAATTTAATTCTTCTTTTTTATTACTTAGATGGGTGGACGAGCTCACAGCCCACCTGGTATGAAGTGGTTACTGGAGCCCATAGACATCTACGACGTAAATGCGTCGTATTTTAGTATTTTTTTAGACTAGCTCCGCCCCGCGGCTTCACTAGCGGTACGACAATTACCCCGGGTAACGTCGCGAGACTCAACTATTTAATAATAAAATTTAATGTTTCCGAAGCGAAGCGAGGGCGGGTCGCTAGTTATTAATAAAAATCAACTGATGTGCGATGTCTACTGTCTCGACGGAAAGCGGGGTCACCCACTGGTTGTCTTTGGGTTACATTGCGGATTCACAATACAACGAATGCTTGGTTTGATAATACACCAACGTTTTCACTTCTCGTTGAGGCAGTGGTTTCTTATCGAACAACCTCTTTACACGTGTTCAATTCAATGCTTCCATAAAGCACATCCTATTTTTAGTACTCTGTGTGATTAATAAACGATGACAGCACTATCAGTATTTCAGATATTTGAGCATGATTTACCGATATTGGAATTTCACACCGAAAGCTGATTATAGCCTCGAAAATTCTATCAATAAATATATTTTAGAAGTTATGTAACGCGAGTTAAGTTCTTCTAAACCTTCTTATGTATATCGACTTAGATTTATTTTTATATTTAGCGGCAGTTATGAAACTTCACAAGCCACTGACAAACTGCTATTGTACTGGATCGATAGCAATTACCATGTTAATACTCGATCGATAGAGCCATTCACTCGATTAATGTCTGATTGAATATTTAGGCTTCGGTAGCCGAGTATGAATTTATGGGTATTTGTAGGAAGTGACAAACGTACTCCTCATGTCTGAGGGTCGTGACCGCTTCCATCTATGACTTTCGTTCTCACGATATTATACCATCTCAAACTGTCTTCGGTTATTTGGAGAGCACCGTAGACGTTAGAATCAAGTGTGACGCGATCTTCTTTTTCAATTTTGCCAGTAACCATGAGTTTTTCATGTTTTATCTCCCTCTGATTATTTAATTATTTACCACTTACAAAATCTTTGATACGTGTATCTTGAATATAATATTTCAAGTGATTCACTACTCATAGCTTATTTTTAACTTTTTTTCGTGTATTTACTTCCAAGGACACGAACGAGCGTATGGTCCACCTAATATAATAGTAAATGGTCATCGTCGTTCGTGGATATTAGCGAGGATAGGAGTAGACTCTGCCTACCAATAATGATCCTTTACAAATATCGTTTTCAGAAGGAAATATTCGCGAGTTATGCAATTTCTTAAATTCCAAAGTCACGCTATTCGGTAATTTTTTTTTATTGCCCTTGTAGGCAGACGAGCACACGGCCCACCTGGATGTGAGTGGTTACCGTCGCCCATGGACTTCACCAATGTCAGGGGCAGAACCAAGCCGCTGCTTACCGCTAACCTTTCACTTCCTACTTTATTTTACGAAAAAATTATTACTAACGGCCCCAATGCCTTTCCGGCTTCATCAGGTGGGCGAGCATAAGCTTAGCCAGGAGGCTTAGGATTTACCATCAGCTACCCAAGCGCCTCCGATAGAGGTTTGACAGCTCAAGCATAGCGAATTCTTTCTACCTTCACTACCGCATCGGAATTACTACCCGTTGAGAAGATGCGGCGAGAAACTTAGCGGGCTAATGTTATAGACTAGATTCAATAAATGCATACAAAATACTATTGCGTATATCTATTTGCGTCACTACTCGCGTGCTCCTTATCGCACGCTGTCCCAACTTACCAGAAGCCTTTTCAGTTCTAAATGAAAGACGACTTGTGAACGCGTGAATGTGTTAAAGTAGAAATAAAAATAAACTAACTTATATATTTACAAATCTTACAAATACTACGTTAAAAATAGAAAATAAATATCTATAAATACATTTAATGTATATAAAGTTAAAATTGGGATATAGAGGAAGAGGTAGACCTAAGAAGAAATGGATGGATTGTGTGAAAGACGATATGGGTAAGAGGGAAGTGAACGAAGAAATGGTATATGATAGAAGAGTATGGAAGGAGAAAACATGTTGCGCCGACCCCAGGTGACTGGGAGAAGGGCAGGATAATGAATGATGATGAATAAAGTTAAAATTGGCGTGATTTACTGTGACTACTGACTTTGTGAATTATTTTAAACGCAAAATTGAACAAGTATTATTAAAACGGATTGTTTTCGTTAAATAACTTAAAAGCAATTTTAATTGGTAATTAACATTAGGATTTTTCTATTGGCAAAAAAGGCAGACCAGCCTGCGATCTACTTGGTGGAAAGCAGCTACTTTTAAATATTGACTATCCTTGACTGACCGCAGAAGAAAATGCTGATATTGAAAACGACAAATTTTGGTAAAATTTTCAAAATAAGGCATATTTAAAAATATACAAACTGAGTTTACAACTGAGATAACAACAACAAATTACAACTGAGAAAAAATTACAACTAATTACAAACTGAGTTCAAAATTGAATACGATTGAATCAAAGTTCCACCAAAAGACAGCTTTTAAAGATAGCTTTTCCTTTTTTATTCCATACTACCGTCCAATCTATATTAATATTTAGTTCGCGCTGTTACAACAAACTATTTTTTTTCGTCGTTCAGCTGATCTGTAAATAGCTATTTACAGATCAGTTTCGATCAAGATTTAGACAAAGGTCAAAAAAATGGCGGCAATTCCCAAGTTTGACCTTTAAGCAAATTGTTTACCTTCGTGAAAATTAATCTAAATCGGATTACGTTTCAGTATGTTTTTTCCTCGGAATTGAATTTCATTATTCGGAACGAATGGCAGTCGAAACAGATTTTTTTTGTTAGATTCCAAGCGTGTTATTGAAATTATTGATTTATAAGAAGCTGTCAAAGGTGAGCGGCCGTATACGACACACGCATTGAATATTTAAAAGAAAAAAACAGATCAAGTCAAAAAGTGACATACGGATTTATAATCTATGTATGTATTAATACGTGAAGCAAAAACTTTGTATCCCTTTTTACGAAAATTGCGTAGACGGAGGAGTTTGAAATTTTCCACACTTATAGAGAATATAGAGAAGTGCACAATGCTAATATTTTTTTTAAATAATTAATAAAATATACATTAAATCACTAAAGAAAACATTACACACACTACATACCATGTATTTGACGCACACACGCATGCATACTATTTATTGTCAAACTATTTGTTCTTGACGTCTGTTGTCAAATTGAGATTAAATATTGTTTGTCTTTGTTAATATTTTTTATAGTGTAGTCTTGCCGAAATTGGTTATTATAGAAGTATAAATACAATCATAATAGTGTACAAACTTACAATTCCAATTAATTATAGTCGAATTTCGACTACTGCGGGACCTCTAGTATGTAATAATACGTGAAGCAAAAACTTTGTATCCCTTTTTACGAAAATTGCGCGGACGGAGGATTATGAAATTTTCCACACTTATAGTGAATATAGAGAAGTGCACAATGCTAATATATTTTTTAAAATAATGCATAAAAGATACATTAAATCAATAAATCAAATCAAAAAATTTTTATTCAACATAAATGAAAGTACATACTTGTTGAACGTCAAAAGAACTACCGCCAAGAAAACATTACACACACTACATACCATATATTTGACGCACACACGCATGCATACTGTTTATTGTCAAACTTTTGTTCTTGACGTCTGTTGTCAAATTGAGAAAAGATTAAATATTGTTTGTCAGTCTTGGCGAAATTTGTGATTATAGAAGTATAAAATACAATCATATTAGTGTACAAACTTACAATTCCAATTAGTTATAGTCGAATTTCGACTACGGCGGGACCTCTAGTTTAAAAGAATTGCCTGTGTAGCAGCCGTCAAGGAAAAACGAATTAACTCAACACACGAGGATATTGGTATTCATACAGGAGTTCGGTCACACACTTTCCAGTTTCATCATCAGACCAGACCTCTACCATATCATTGAATTATTAACAGAAAAATATATATCATCGATTAAACCACAATAAGAAGTGGGATAAAATTGAATTGAAACATTTCATAACATTAAATGCATAGTTAGTAAGTTAATTGTCGGTCCAAATATGTCTAATACTGAAGACATACCTCACGGAATTTACATACCTGTAACATAACAACTAATAAAAAGCGTGTGGAATCTTTACATATATTTCTTCTGTGCGTGTGTTTGTCACTGAACTCCTCCTAAACGGCTGGACCGATTTTAATGAAATTTTCTGTGTACATTCAGGTGGATTCGAGAATGGTTTAGATTTACAAATCATCCCGGCAGATGGCGCTGAAGTTGGTATTTAAGTTATTTATTTATAACTTTATATACTAAACAGTATAAAGGCAGACTTAATGCCATAGGCATTCTCTAACAGTCTACCTTTGGGGGGTGCAGAGATGAACCTTGGTAGGTGAAGTGTGATAGTGATATTACTTAAACTTAATTTTAATCTTTCCTAGAAATAAATTTATATGGCAAAACAACGTTTGTCGGGCCAGCTAGTATTAAAATACAATTGTTTCCTCAACTAAATGTCAAATGTCCTAAGCAAAACAAACAAGCACTTTCTACGTTCATAATAATTAAGTCGGTAATGATGTATCGATATTCGACAGAGACGGATCGGTGCGGGCTGACGTCACAACGGTGCCAGTCCAATTGAAACATCGATATCAGCCAGTATACGGACACAATGACACGACATTTAGATTAAAATTTAATGGTCCTATAAATATACACCGTATAAGAAAGGTAACATCTCACGGTTTCGGGTGAACATGTAAATTTGTAACTTACGCTATCTATACTAATACATATTATAAAGAGGAAAGATTTGTTTGTTTGTTTGTATTGAATAGGCTCCGAAACTACTGAACCGATTTAAAAAATTATTGCACTGTTGGAAAGCTACGCTATCCCCGGGTGACATAGGCTATATTTATTATATTTTAAAAAAAAATTTGGTATCCTTACAGAAACTCTAATAATGTAACCCAATGTGTAACAAAATTACCTAAAATTCTTAAATCGCGAGCGCTACTTCCCAAGCGAAGCCGAGGCGGTCCGCTAGTCATTAATAAGGTTACAGAGGAAATAATGGAGAATTAAATGCAAATTAATTAGTTATAAGCCTGCTGAATTACTGGCTTACATGAAAACCGCCTGTGCAACTATTAATCCAAGCGATTGCTGCTAAATTATAATTGCATCATCTGTCTGTAGAGTTCTTATCACGTTGTTGGTATTTATTATTTACTAGTGTTACCCTACCACGCTCCGCTGTGATTGTCGGGTAAATCTACAAAATATAAGTTAACTTGAGCTAGTTTGAATTACAAGAGCTTTAATGAAAAAAACATATCGACGCTTGAAAGGCAAACGTGACTAAGCGACAGTGCGTAAACTTTACAGTAGACTAATAATTTAAAGTTGAAATACCTGAAAACCAACATTTATTTAAACGAATCTAGCTGTAGTAGAATCTAGCTAGTAGCTGTAGGATTGAAATGATTTTAATAGACCTAGAAATATATATTTATATATTTTAAATATATATTTTTATATTAAAATTGAATCAATAATTCGTAACGCAAACAAAAAGAACACACACAGTATTCATCTAATATTAAATTTAAGTGGTAATTTAAGCTGCGGGCCAGCATTATAATATCGTCTTCTCGCATTAAAACTGTAATAATCTCAAAACTTACAAATTTTACAGGAGAGTGTTTTAAAAGCTTAACATGTGATATTTTTAATATTAATCATCTTTGCAACATTTATTTTTTATTTTTTACATTGTACATTATCTGTATTTTAAAGTAAGATAAAATTATGTATTAATTTTGTTAATAGAAGTCAAAATAATAATAGTAGTCAAATAACTAAAAAAAAAAAAACTAAACTACGCTCTTTTGACAGTATTTATGAAAAAAATACTGGTGATACCAAACGATTCCGCATATTAACTCAATTTCGAATATTTTTGAAATTGTACACTTTTAATGCGAAAAGACGATATGTCCTACCTATATATATATTCAGGTTAGAAGTCTAACCGGACTTTTTGGCGGGAACACGGGGAGAAAAGCGGTGTTGTTTTATTTTATTAGTGTTTCTTATGGTTTAGATGTGAAATAGCGATCGGTTATTAACTGTTTAGCATCTGTGAAAGTGCAAAAATGTGGGACAATAATTAAACAAAGCCGCTGGACGTAGGTTCACTAGTGTTACGATCTCTTGTGAGTCCGCACGGGTAGGTACCACCACACCGCCTATTTCTGCTGTGAAGCAGTCATGCGTGGGGCAGCCGTTGTAACTATACTTGAGACCTTAGAACTTATATCTCAAGGTGGGTGGCGCATTTACGTTGTAGATGTCTATGGGCTCTAGTAACCACTTAACACCAGGTGGGCTGTGAACTCGACCACCCATCTAAGCAATAAAAAATAAATTAAAAAAACGTGGCTTCTCGGGTGCTTCCAAAAAATCTGCTGATAAAGTTTCAGTAAGTAGCCCCCATTTTACGGAGACTATATCTTTCATTTTATTTAATTTTATCCTCATTGATTAAAGTCTCAATTGAACCAACTTCATATCATTTCGCTTCATATCGTTTTGTACATATATACCTATAATAGAATATGTATGTATTTAATAATTGAAGATTTTTATAAACTCAACACTGACAACAGAGAGTGGCAAGACGCCAATTGACATACCTTAAAAAGAGAAGCAGAAGAAAGTCTGAGAAAAATTACCATAAAAGATCTTCGGGTCAACTTTAATTCATTGTACGCTTCAGAAAACGAAGAGGTCCTAATAAACTTCTAATTTATATCAATTTAATTTCATTTAATAAAAACGTAACTCGCGTATAACATTGAGCAAATATAATCTTATGTTGACTGAAATAAAGATTACTATTTTGTACAAAATTTACTTAACGTCTCTTATTTGGATAGTAAGGTCTCATTCTCTATCTGCAAATAATATAGGGGTACCGTTGTTTGTCGTAAATTTAGGACAATACAGCGTTCCTACAGTTTATTTGATCGGTAAACTTTTGTATATTGAAATGTAAAACACTATATTAATTACTACATAATATATTAACCTAGCTTCGTAGGATAGCGGAATACGGAACGACCATCCCGCTCACGCATGTATTATTACGAAATTACCAACCAGTAAAATTAATTTAATTTACGTAATTATGTCTGACGATTATATACAAAAAAAAATTATTGCTTATATGGGTGGACGAGCTCCCAGCCCACCTGGTGTTAAGTGGTCACTGGAGCCCATAGACAACGTAAATGCGCCATCCACCTTGAGATATAAGTTCTAAGGTCTCAGTATAGTTACAACGGCTGCCCCACCCTTCAAACCAAAATGTAATGCTGCTCCATGGTCGAACAGGACCTTCTATCATAGGTCTACGATTGTAAATTTGAACGGGACAACCGTGTATATTTCTACCGCGAAATAAGTTATTAGTTCTTATTGGGAGGATGAGTGAATTCATAAATTTAGTTAGATGGATGAATTTTTTTGGAACACACTTAAGTGTGTTTGACTTAAGTCATACCAAATGTAATTTCAAAAAAAAGAATGCCCTTTTATTTGACTGGCTATGTTTATTGCAATTCAAAGCGATAAGGCTCAGTATATCTGAACGTTGTCATAAAGCGAATATAAAGTTAGTTTAATACAGAATAGAATGCTTCGATTTTTCTATGAAATCAGCTTTAGGATATCTAGCGGTCGACGTGCGACTTAGCAGATAGACATAGCCCACCGAGTTTCTCGCCGGATCTTCTCAGTGGGTTGTAATTCCGATCCCCTGGTGGATTCAAATACTAGGGTTAGTTAGCAAATTCTCTGGTTTTTTTTCCTACCTATGCTGATAGCCTTCAAAGGCTATTTCAGAATAATCTTAACTAATAACTCACGGGGTTCGAACCTGACGACGTTGCTAACACGAACCCTAGCAAGAGCCGACGCGACCCACTGAGAAGATCCGGCGAAAAACTCAGTGGGCTGTGTCTGTGGGTTAATTCGCTCGTCCAGCTCTTCGTCGCAAGCGACGGGTTCGACGTGGACGGTGACAGGATCTCTCAGGTTGAACCTCGTCAATTACTCGTCCGCGCGTCGTTGGGATAGCCCCTTAGGCTACCAACGATTAGGTAGGCAAGAAAAGATATCCGAACTTGTATAAATATTAAAATATGATGAACTTTTTTGAACCGCAATATTATATTATACTTTATTTGTTTTCACACTTGGAAACCTTAGCTACGCGTGAAAACAATATAAGTGCGAGAGAAACATCGCAATTTCATCCTCATATTGATGATTCACGTATTTCGTCTTGGTACAAAATTCAGATCACGAGCGATCGCATCCGTTCATTGAATGTGACGAGCGCGAACCGAAAATAAAAGTGTTTATTTGCTAAAACAAAGCATTCGAGATACTTCCAAAAGGTTCTGGTGCATTTAGTTTGTATTGAAACCGCGGATATTTATAATATTTCATATTTATATTTACTGGTGGTAGGACCTTTTGTGAGTCCGCGCGGATAAATACCACCACCCTGCCTATTTCTGCCGTGAAGCAGTAATGCGTTTCAAGGGTGGGGTAGCCGTTGTAACTATACCTGAGACCTTATATCTCAAGGTGGGTGGCGCATTTACGCTGAAGATGTCTATGGGCTTCAGTAACCTCTTAACATCAGGTGGGCTGTGAGCTCGTCCACCCATCTAAGCAATGAAAAAAAATAATGTATAAGTGCATATTTATAAATCAAATATTTTGGTTGGTTGTCGGTAATGCTGTCAGCCCAAATCCAGTGGTACCAACGTCGCAGTGTAACTTGCGCCGCGCAGAAGTAATACCTTCATCTTCGAAGCGTAGAATAACCTTAATTCCATTATAACGGAGATTTCGAGGTCATGTCTTAATATGACCAACTATACGTTGTTATGCTACCACCAGGTAATCTCTTATTGCTATAAAGGTTCCTGTTCATCTAAGCTAAGAAATTTTACAATAAATTCAGAAAAGCGGAAAAAATAATAATAAGGAATCAATTTGATAACGGTATCTCACCTTTCGACCCGAAAAATGCAACCGGATGCTATTTAAAATAACCACGGAGTAATGAAGAGCACGACTAACATCGGATACGGTAGTTCAAAACGCGCGCCGAGTCAACGCCACGGAGTTACTGCTGCTTCAGTGGCGAAAGCGCGACTGAGTGAGTTGCATACTGCAAGCGAACGTACCAAGTAAAATTTCGTACTAACTGAGACTGAAGCAGACTGAAAAAGTTGCGGATAAGACACCCCCCACCCCCAGACGCATAAATCACAAACTTTCGCAGTTACCAATGTTCGTGTTTAGCGTCTGCATATTATGGAGTTTGTTATGAATAGTTACTTAAGATGAAAATGACAATAGGAAAATATGTTTGTTTAGGAAAAAAAACAATCCCATAATATATTGTATGTGGTATAAAAAAACACCGCTGATTGTATCGAGTCCTAAAATTGTTGTATCACAAAGATCACAATGCTTGAATCCTTTCAAAAGAATGTTTTTTGTTGAAAGGTTCCCATATTCTTAATGTCATATATCTATTCTAAAATTCCTTGGTTTTAAAATGATAGTCAATATATCTAGAGGAATAAGCAATTTGTGTATGTACTAGCACTAATTAAAATCTACTTATCTAGTACTGATGAATCCACGAAGAGCCAGTGATCGGTATAGCAGTTTTATAACTATAGATAATAGCTAAATTCACTATTCGTTTACCGTCAATAAGAAATCAAGTTTCATTGATCAGTCCAGGAGATTTTAACATCCGATGTATGATGTACTTATATTTTTATACCACATCCAATGAATTTTACGTAATACTGCGAAGGTCCTTAACCGGCGGCGGGGCGTTGCATTCGATCGCTGCAAGACAAAGCGGTGTCAACGTCCCGCCCTCGGCGGCGAATGACCGCCGGCGGAAACGTTGCAGGTAGCGAACAAACATCTACGAGTATATAAGAAGAGCGATCCAGGCATTTCTTCCTTTGTAAATATTCGAACTTTGGCATTTCGTTAAGCACGCGATCGAATCGTTTCAGCGGTCGAACTTTATAACGTCAGGGTGTTCTCGATAATACAACATTGTAACCCCTCAAACTTATTTTTCAGTAAAATATTTGACTGATTTCTCTTAAAATTATAAACACTAGCGGTCGTCCAGTAGTCGAAATTCGACTATAATTAATTGAAATTATAAGTTTAAATATCTTTTTATGGTGGCCCAGTTTTATGGAGGTCTGTCCAGTTTCACCAGGGCAAGTGGGCGAACAGAGACTCAGCCATGAGAGGTGGGATTTGCTAACAGCTGCCCGAACGCCTCCGAAGAAGACCTAACAACTCAAGAGCAACTGCTTCGCGAATGAATCTACTAACGGATCGGAATCGCGACCCGCTGAGAAGATCCCGCGAGAAACTCAGCGGGCTGGTGCATTGGTTAGGTTGCACGTCGAGCTCTTTGCCGAGTTCGACAAGTACGGTTACCGGGATCCCTAAGCCTGCTCCTAGTGTTAGAGCTGAAGGCCTCTAATGCAAGAGTTATTGGATCTAATAGATCCGTAAGGACGTGTCTAAGGCGATAACGGTGACTTGCTCCTGCGTGATCAGGATTCGGGGAGTAGTCAGCGGTGGCAACGTTAAGACGATTATCATGACGTGAACATTCTATTGTCAAAGACTATTATCACAGATTTCGCCAAAGCTACACTTCGGACAAATAATATTAAAGATAAGTAATATTAATCTGTTCTCAATTTGACCACAGACTTTAGGCAATAATAAAAGTTTGACAATAAACAAAGAGTATAATATATAATATGTGTTGTGTCAAATACCCATATGGTAGTTTGTGTAATGTTTTTATTTATTGATGTAATGTATTTTTTTACATAATTAAAAAATTCCATACGCAATTTTCGTAAAAAGGGGCGCAGAGTTTTTGCTTCATGTATTAATACATAGATATATTTTGTTATGGATACTTTTGTGTTTGAAAAAACCATGCCAACGTAAATTTTTGACGTACATTGTGTATAGTTCAAAAAACGCAGCCATTCTTGCGTTGCTTGTAACGTAGTCATGCGAAAGTTAATTCTTCGAAACGCTATTACGACTTTATTTTATTCCACCCGCAATAAAGGATTTTGAAATCGTTTCGAGATTCGTTTTTAGGTGCACAGATACTGCACTTACATGTTTTGCAGTTTGAGTTCTCCATGGGAAGTGCCAACAATAGTTCAATTGTTGGAGATGATCTTGTCATCTCCGTTTTATCTTGGCACTAACTAGAACCTACGGTCACTAGTAAGTTAAGACAGAACCTTTTGACCATCCGGCTTTAGACTGAACTTCTTTACACGTGGTTTGTCAAGCGTTATGACCTTCTTCAGGATTGAGGAGAGTCCTCGGCAGTGGCTTGGCTATGGTATCAGCAACGGTCCACCATCAGGTGGGCGGTATGCTTGTCTGTCTATATTGGCCAATATATACCAATGCGGTGGACCGACCAAATTAAAACTGCAGTGGGAGGTCCCCTAAATTAGTGCAGTAGAATGACTTCGAGCAGGGAGAGACGGCGGGACATCGTGGGACGCATCAAGTCTGCTCCTTTCAACACTACATGACGATCCTAAATTTGGATGCCTTAAAATGTAACATTTTACGACACAAAAGCGAAGGACTCGTTGGATTTAAAAAAATTAAGATGCAAGTTTATAAATTATTAAGAGGTTGAATTTCTTAAAACTCACATAAAATTTTAGGTGCTTATTAAATTTAATATTTTACTTCGAATAAATATGACGGCGTTAACGATATTTATGTTATATAGCACGTGCAATAGGAGTGACTCACACAAGCCAGGTGCGCCGGCCGTGTCGTTCCACTCGTAAACAACAGCTGCAACAGAAGTGACTCATAAGCCAGCTGCGCCGGCTAGTATAAAAAGGCGGAACGTGCCTTGAAATGAACATTCGTTCGACTGCGTTTGCCCGGTGCACTTACTATATCGTTGTTACGTTGTGTGATTCAGTGACTGTTGTACGTACTGGTTAAAGTTGGACAAGTGTTAAAGTGAATTGTCAAGTTAACATATTGTTGATTAAATCAGAAACCAAAGGTGACTTCGTTTTACTTGGTGTTCAACAAGATAATATCTACCTTCAAGCTTACATCAGAAGTGAGATCAGGACTCTACTCTCACTGGCGTGACGTGTTTGAACATGAAGTACAGCAAAAAAAACATGATGCAGATCAGAATACTAGTAGTGGTACGCCACAAGAGCGTGAATGCAGCATACGTAAGTCGTGTAATAACGTCTGTTACCTCGATGGAAGATCTGAGCCACGAAGAAATCGTCACATCTTACGTTCTGGCTCATGTTGCCCAGTTTGACTGTCGACTTCATCACATGGCATTTACTAACGGAAATACAACACGTAACAAGCTATTGCAAGAAATTAAGGCAAGTGCAAATCTCAAGTGAAACTTCGATCGCAATAATGGATCTGTCATGACGAGTGGGTAGTTCCGACACGAATCGTTTTTAAGCCAATGACTACTGCTAGAGTTACATGGCACTAGTACAGTAAACCAGGACATGAGACTGTGAATTGTCGCTGAAATTTTAGAATCTACTAGATTCAATACCAATAACACTACACGTTCGATGACTTCGGGCTCCAGCAAGCAAGCAAACAAGAAAGCAAGCAAGTTTCCGTGGGGAAGAAAAATTGACACATCTGAAGTCGTCGTGACCTGTAAGATAAGACGTCCGGTGCGTTCGTGTCTGGCGATGCGGCGGTATTCGGGTTCCGCTGGCGGATGCAGGTTTTTTCCGGTGAAGTGCGTGCTTGTGCGTGCTTGACAATTGTTCGCGGTTGGCTTCCTCAGTGTGGGAGTAACATCGTGTAAGAGAGGTGGAACCCGTAAAATTGTAGTTTGCGTGGTGGCTGGTAAGATTTGTTGCGGTAAGAAGTTTGCATGGTGGTAAAATGTCTTGTGAGTCTGCACAGGTAGCCGGAGGTGAGACTTCCGCGGTCGCGGCCCACCCAGTCCGCGAGAACCGGGCAGATCGCCTCGACGGTACGGAGGCCGGCCGACGGGTCCGCCAAACGACGAGACCACGCCTCCAGCACGGACTGCCGATATTGGAGCCCCCGCGCTCCGGCTGCACTTGCGCTAGGGCGCGCCGCCTCGTAGGAGACTGTGAGGTATCATTGAATAACTCTGACTGCGATCGCGCGCTGCCGGCGTCGCAGCGCGGCGACGTTCTCGTGGGTAAGGACGTGGCACCAGACGGGTGCTCCGTATAGTGCCATCGACCGCACGGGTACCATCACCCTTTTTTTTTTTTTTTTTTTTTTTTAACGCTGGGGAATCCATTTACGGATACCCGGTCCGGGGGGATAACGAACCGGGTTATGTCGGACTCCGGCGCCTCCTGAGAGGAAGGTCCTCCACCTCCCCGAATTCCTCGCAAGAGACTACGCCTTGAAAAAGGCGCGCGAAGCACTTGCCCCGCAGAACGACTACCGACTAAACCCCATCGAGCTCCACCACACCGGCTACACCAGACATACGGTACCGCAGTGCGCGCCGAAAGTCTGCCTTCGCCGGTACCCGTCCTCATGATAAGACGGGATTTCATCTCCGGGAAAATCCCGAAGGACGTCATTTCGGGAGATACACCGTGGGCGGCGCACAGGAGCCACCTTGCACCGCCCCACCACTGGACCGACAGTCGAGTACCGGGCGCCCCCGCACCCGCCACCTGATAGTCCCTACGGGGGCTGAGCGGGAGCTTCACGCCCGCGCCGGCCATCCCGCCTTCTGCGCTGAGGTGCTGAAGAGGGATCCCACTCCCTTTCACGCTCCTCAGCCTCACGGGACGCCATTACCAGGTCACAAAACCTGGCCAGGGTACCATCACCCTGCCTATTTCTGCCGTGAAGCAGTGGTGTATTTCGGTTTGAAGGGTGGGGCAGCGGTTGTAACTATACTGAGACCTTAGAACTTCTATCTCAAGGTGTGTGGTGCATTTACGCTGTGGATGTCTATGGGTTCCAGCAACCACTTAACACAAGGTGGGCTGTGAGCTCGTCCACACATTAATACGAAGAGCATAATCAAACGAAATTAGATACGAAGTTTAAAGGGCCGTTTAAAGTAGTTGAAGTATTGGATGGTGTCGATTTAATTTTGACTCTCACACATTCGCTTAAGGCTCGAGCTGCTACTTGCCTCGCAAAAATACAGCCTGGTAAGATATCCTAGCCTACTATTAAAGAGATGCTGACAAAATTATCTAATGATGCAAGACCACTTCGACCTGGTTATTAAATTTGAAATGGAAAGCAAAAAGGGACCAGCTGAAGCCGGTATCCGGCTATGGCAACTTATAAAGAAGATTCCCGACGCTAATGTGCCAGAACAAATAGCCACCGGATTTGTTATATCAATACTGTCGCAGTGTGATGAAAGAATCCGTCGGGAATTGAACTCTGTCGTTATTACCACAAAAAATCGTCTATTTCACACATTACGTGGCTTTACCCTCAAAAGAAAAAAACGAAGATCCTGATAAAGAACCAAAACGCTCTCGAAGTTTTTTTCCGTGGAAGCTGCCATTTCTGCGGAAAACCTGGGCATCGTGCCGAAGGGTGTTGCGACAGATACTGCTCTCAAACTTTTTTCGATATTCCAGCAAAACCTGAACAACCTCCTCATCCGTGGGCGCCCGGCTCTCGCCTGCAAGTCAGCTGTTACGTGTGCGGTGATGCGAGTCATGTAGCTTCTGGGTGTTCCATGCGCTACAAGAAGAAAAACGACACTGCTCCAGGTGCTGTGGCAGGTGCAACCAGAGACGTCAACGTGTGTTCCAGAGCTTCAGTGTGTTACAGATAAGTGGTTTTGGCTTCCCCTTTATGTTCCATTCAGGGTCAGAATGTAGTCTTATAAAACAAAGTCATAGTAATTTATTCAATGGTAAGCGGTTTCATGAACAAGTCACTCTTTGATCTGAAAGTAACTTAGACCAATCATGATGGCAAGAGCACTTAGGGGATATTCAACTCGCCCTTAATAGTGCACGTTGTCGAGTAACAGGGTTTACTCCAATAGAATAGACGTTTGCCGTTCAGGGTAGTTCACTTGAAATATCTTAAAGTTTCAACAGAGTGATAATCCCTCTAGATTAGATCTTGATTTAGCACGGTCGAAGACCGGCGAAAACATAAAAAAAAAAAAGTGTGTGTGTCCGCTCCGACGCACGACTGGAGTTTACTGGATATAAAAAATTAAACGAAACAATACGAGAAATAGTTCTATATTACGACAACACGATACACTACAGATTATTAACAAATTAACGAGACACAAAACAAACGACTAACAAATATATGAAAATACAATAATGAGAGAAACGCGCGATCAGTACGAGGCTTTGTGGCGGACTGCCGGCGCATGTACTAGCATGTCACACGAAATGCGCATAACGCATTTCGTGTGACATGCTAGTACGATTTTGGTCCCCATAATTTTCATACCCCGGGCCTATATATGTAAATCGATTCTAAAGGAGTAAACTCCAATAGGGCACAAACAAAAGCTTGGTTTAGTCGAGGCAAAGCTAAAGTCAAACTCTTTTCCGCTGGGGATTTTGTTTTCGTAAGTTGACCGAAAATGTAAAGGTCCCTTCAACATTACTGCAGTTTTGGAAAACGATAGGTATAAATTGAGACATGTAAATAGTTCTAATAGAGTGTACAAATTTCCCCATGAAAACTTACGTGAAATACCTCGAGGCCCGTCAGGCCTACTAGAAATTTCTGAAAATTATAGTGACGATGACGTGACGGCGTACACAGATGGGTTAAGTAATCTTGTTCATGAAACTGATCTTAATGATGACGACTCTATCACTGACAATAGAAGCGACATTTTTGTCCGCAAATAGCGATACAGCAAACATAGTCTGTGGGTAGTGATACAATGTCTGTAAGCTCAGGCACCTCAGGTGCAGGTGTTGGAAATGTAGAAAACGATGGTCGGTCTCGCACTATTTCTGAAGAAATTCCGTATAAATGTTCTGGTTTAAGAAATGTTTTAACAAACGCTACCGTACACGCAGATTAAAAAAAAAAAAAAAAGAGAGAATTGTATGTGGCTAGAGAGATGTTAATCCGGACTAGCAAAAAAAAAAAAGAAAAAAAAAAGTGTGAAGTCATTGAAGGGTCTGTCCGGTCCAATGGCTTGGCTATAGGGATTTTCATCCAGATTAGTCACAACAATTAGCTACAGGAATTGCGATTCGGTCTAGCATTATCCGGTCCAGTTCGAAAAACTGAAGGGATAACAATTCCGGTCTAAGTTAAAAGGGACATACTTACATACCTGAAGAGTTTTAAATGAACTGGCCCAGGTATGTAAGCAGTCTGAAGGTTATTTATAGCCAGTATAGGATTTTCTGAAGAATTATGCGAACCGAACCGTACTAGATTGTTAATATCATAGACCACGTTTTAAGTTGCATCCGTTAATGTCAGGATGAACGAACACGTTTGTTGTTCACAGACATACCATAAGAATGCGCGCACGAGGACGAGCGCACGTCAGTATGGCCGTGACGGCGTTAACGATATTTATGTTATATAGCACGTGCAATAGGAGTGACTCACACAAGCCAGGTGCGCCGGCCGTGTCGTTCCACTCGTAAACAACAGCTGCAACAGAAGTGACTCATAAGCCAGCTGCGCCGGCTAGTATAAAAAGGCGGAACGTGCCTTGAAATGAACATTCGTTCGACTGCGTTTGCCCGGTGCACTTACTATATCGTTGTTACGTTGTGTGATTCAGTGACTGTTGTACGTACTGGTTAAAGTTGGACAAGTGTTAAAGTGAATTGTCAAGTTAACATATTGTTGATTAAATCAGAAACCAAAGGTGACTTCGTTTTACTTGGTGTTCAACAAGATAATATCTACCTTCAAGCTTACAAATATATTTTATTAGAATCACATTTAAATTGTTTTCAGAAGATAAGAAGTCTTGCAAGACGTACATATATCACGTTAAAAAACTTTTTTAAGATTTTTTGCAAATAAGTTTCCATAACATTTGAACCGACCAAGTTTTTTATTTTATTTTTTTAATGCTACGATGTGTGGAAGCCCATGGACATCAACAACTTTTATGTAGCCGCCCATCTTCAGACATGATATCTAAGTCTCAATTTTTGAAGTATAACTGCTGCCCCACCTTATTAACTGAAACGCGTTACTGCTTCACGGCAGAAATGGACAGGGTGGTGGTACCTACCCGTGCGGGTATACACGGTGACCTACCACCAGTAGTTACGCAAATTATAATGTTTGCGGGTTTGATTTTTATTACACGATGTTATTCCTTAACCGCGGAAGTCATTCGTGAAAATTTGTTAAGTACGTATTTTAGCAGAAAAATTGGCATCTGTCTGCGGGATTCGAACACTGGCACAGTCGCATCGCTGATACGAACGCACCGGGCGTGTTATCCTTTAGGCTACGGTGACTTCTGATTGCTACCAAGAAAAAAAAACCGTTCAGAGGAAGATCTTCTCGTGTATAGTGATATCCTATAAAGGCAATAATCGGATTTGTGAGTCATCTGTAAGCCTTAACGGTTACTACCGCTATCCTGCAATCACGAGGCCCGATTTAAAAGACAGTATATCCGTTATTCGGGTAATTAATGTTGGAGCTTCTGTTACAAATTAAAGAGTTCCTTTTTTTTATTGTCCTTGTAGGCAGACGAGCATACGGCCCACCAGATGGTGAGTGGTTACCGTCGCCCATGGACTTCAGCAATGCCAGGGGCAGAGCCAAGCCGCTGCCTACCGCTTAATACTCCCCACAAGCCTCTTTTGAAGAAGGACATGTCATAGCGCTCGGGAAACACCGTGGGAGCTCATTCCATAGCCGGATGGTACATGGCAAAAAATACCTCTGGAAACGCACTGTCGATGGCCGCAGCCGTTCCAGATAATATGGATGAACTCTGTTCCGATGGCGGGAGGTGCGATGATAAAAAGAAGATGAGGGGATCATTTCAAACAATTTCTTATTCATTGACATTATTTTCCACAAACTTCTTTATACATTTCTGTTGGATTGAAAGTTATCGTCACAGCGTTGATGTGCGCATCTCCTACGTGCCTTTACAACGTCGACGAGAATGTGACGTGTGACTTTTAATTTCCTCCACAAAACGAGTATTGCTGATACGCATGATCGCGTTTCACGACTAAATTTCACCCAAAAATATATCAATTTTTTATACTAAGGTATAACGTACTACTCATCTAAAAAATGTTGCGATAATAGTCTCAATCAGTCTACGCCGAAATTCTTAAATTGTATTGCCAAATTGTATAATCAAAATTATTATCGTAAACTATTTTACACATTTGTTTACTTTATAGATAAGAAAACAATTTAAACTTACTGCCGTCTAATTTTGAAATCGTAAAAAAAGGGTTGAGTATCACTAAGATACAAGTTAAGGATTAATTAAATGCAAACTTAACTGAATTTTTTATAAAAAATATAAATTTTATCAAATACATAATTTTTGTAACATACGTAATACAATAAAAACGGTGTAATCTCATTTTTAAACAAATTATACAGAACGGCAATTCACTATCGCATTTTCTTAGAAATAGGTCAGTGACCTGGGCGAAATATCATGCATGCGTAGCAGGAAATCATGAAATCGAATATCCGACCCTGCGTCTAAAATATTGAATGTATTTGAATTATATTTTATGTGCGCCTTTCAAACTTACAACGTCAAAGTGGCACGAATCAAGGTGATATGTTCACGTCCATCTTGGATTTAAGTTACCTACATCTCATATCTAGAGGGGGAAGAGGTCGACCGAAGAATACATGGATGGAGTGCGTGAATGATGATATGAAAGAGAGAGGAGTGAGTGTTGAGATGATGGCTAATAGAAGAGAATGGAAGAGAAAAATTAGCTGTGCCGACCCCGCCTAGTGGGATAAGGTGGAGACAAAGAAGAAGACCTGATTACGAGATATCGTAAAGTTACTGTGGTGGTGGTGGAGAAAAAGAAGACATATCATATCTTACACATGTGAGCCCATAGCAAGCTCAATTAATTTAAGTTATTAGCGAATTTTATGAACGTTACAATTAGGAGCTAATAATATTACAGTCTGCCAATTAATGTAAACTAACTTACAAATTAATGTGTTCCATTTCAAATAAATATTAAATAATATTTTACCCGAGCTATCGGCATATGCGGTCCAAGGGCACGAAACCTCTAAATGTAGGTAAACCGAACCCTTCACACAACCTTGATACAGTTACGGATAAACCTGCAAAATTAATACCTACCAGTTTTTTTTAACATTGTATGTATGTGTATTGATTTCATTCGCACGGGCGATTTTAACGCGCGTTTTTTAAAACGCCACACGATATTTTAAACATGTATTAATTATTCGTCACGTCTTTTCCGTTGATAGTGCTTACTAATTTTTTTTATTGCTTAGATTAGTGGACGAACTACAGCCCACCTGGTGTTAAGTGGTTACTTGAGCCCATATACATCTACAACATAAATGCGTCACCTACCTTGAGATATAAGTTCTTAGGTCTCAAGTATAGTTACAGCGGCTGCCCCACCTTTGAAACCGAAACGCATTACTGCTTCACGGCGGAAATAGCGAGGGTGGTTATTACTGCAAAACACGTTTGTTTGTTTTACTAGATTTCGATCCGCCGAGTGACTGGGTTTAATGAGAGGGTCAATATTGCATTTCGCACATTATACCTTTAAGTATTGTCTGTCTTCTAACAGCTGCCAGTTTAAAATATACCTCAGTTAATACAAACTTTAACTTGAAAATCTCACTATACAAATTAACAAGCCAAAATTTTCAAGTACAGCGCTTGGACAGGTACTTTGCGGTAGGCAGCGGCTTGGCTCTGCCCCTGGCATTGCTGAAGTCCATGGGCAACGGTAACCACTCACCATAAGGTGGGCCGTATGCTCGTCTGCATACAAGGGCAATAAAAAAAAGAAAAAAAAGATTTTCTTTAATGCTGTTAAATTTAGTTTTGATAAAAAAAAATTGCCGCTGCAACGTCTAGTGCGAACGCTCTCTTGTTTTAACCGTGACATAGATATAGAATATCGAATTGAAGTAGGAGGATCATTGAATAAATAAAACAATATAGATATACACTTGTTTGCATACACCAGTTCGGTATTGCGATTGTATGTAAGCATACTATAGATTTTGAGAAATAATATGTTTTATGAATGCAAAATTGAAACAAAATCAAATTTTTTTTTGTTGCTTATATGGGTGGACGAGCTCACAGGTGGGCACCTGGTGTTAAAGTGGTCACTGGAGCCCTTTTTTTTTTTTTTTTTTTTTTTCCTACCTAAGCTGATAGCCTTGAGAGGCTATGTCAGCGTAACCCTAACTTTAGTAGGTGAGCTCACGGGGCTCAACCTGGCGATGTTGCTAACACGAACCCTAGCAAGAGCCGTGCTTCGCAGAATCTACCACCGGATCGGAAACGCGACCCACTGAGAAGATCCGGCGAGAAACTCAGTGGGCTGTGTCTGAGAGTTAATTTACTCGTCGAGCCCTTCGTCGCAAGCGACGGGTTCGACGAGAACGGTGACCGGTGCTTGAAGTACCTAAAAGCACCGTTAGTGGATCGGGAGGATCCGAGATGACGTGTTTTGGGCGACGTCGACTGCTTTCCATTCGGTCCGCAGGATCGGGAATGTAGTTAGCGGCGGCCACGATGAGAGGGTTCTCGTGTCGTGCCGCTTTATCGAAGTGGCGCATGGACGCCGACTGAAGATACTTACTGATGGACTCTAAGTCCAGGTCGTCATGGAGGTCGAGGTTCCTGACGAACCACGGGGCTCCGACGGCTATCCTGCAAAAACGGGATTGAATGATTTGGAATGATTTTAAGTGTATGCGGGCCGCGTGAGCGAACACTACACTTGCATAGGTCATGACGGGGCGTATGCAAGTTTTGTAGTGTCACCTTATTTCTAAGGGACATTTTACTTCGCCTACATATCATCGGGTAGAGGTGGAGCCCATAGACATCTACAACGTAAATGCGCCACTTACCTTGAAATATATATAGTTCTAAGGCCTCAGTATAGTTACAACGGCTACCATGCCCTTCAAACCGAAACGCATTGCTGCTTCACGGAAGAAATAGGTAGAATTAAAAAAAAAACATTCGCATGAATCGGCTTTTCCCTATTGCACTTCGTATTAAAGAATTTAGTTATATTGTACCATCGCACCGCCCGCCACCGGAGTAGAGTTCATCTATACTACCTGGAGCCACTGCGGTCATCCACAGTACGTTTCCAGAGGTCTTTTTTGCCACGTACCATCCGGCTATGGAATGAGCTCCCCCCCCACGGTGTTTCCCGAACGCTATGACATGTCCTTCTTCAAACGAGGCTTGTGGAGAGTATTAAGCAGTAGGCAGCGGCTTGGCTCTGCTCCTGGTATTGCTGAAGTCCATGGGCGACGGTAACCACTTACCATCAGGTGGGCCGTACGCTAGTCTGCCTACAAAGGCAATAAAAAAAAAAAAATTGGCCAGATTCCAACAGAACTATATTTTCGTCGACAAAAAGGTATTTTCGTTTCAAAACAGAAAGAAATGTTTATAATTTCATTCATTTCCTTTGTGTTTATGTTAATTAGACGTGACTGATGAAAAGCGCGTCCTTGTTTCGTCGTTTTGTATTTAATTGCGCCGTTTAATATTTACTTCCGAAATGAAAGACGTGTGCTCAATTTTGTCGCGTTTTACACACATGTGTGTTGTGCATTAGGTTAATTCAATATTTATTTATTTCATTGGTTTTAGTCACTCGAATCGTCACCAAAGAGAGTGATACTGTTAGACGAGGCCGCTTTTATGTTCATTTATAAGTACTAGTGGTCCGGCAGTAGTCGAAATTTGACTATAAGTAACTGGAATTATAAGTTTGAACATTATTATGGTTCTATTTTCAAAGACTATTATACTTCTATAATCACAGATTTCGCCAAACAATATTCATCTATTCTCAATTTGACCACAGACTTTAGACAATAACAAAAGTTTGACAATAAACGGAGGGTAGGTATTTATATATGTGTGCTCTGTCAAATACATGGTAGTGTGCGTAATGTTTTTATTTATTGATTTAATGTATCTTTTAGGCATAATTTAAAAAAAATTATCAGCATTCTGCACTCCTTCTCTATATTCTCTACAAGTGTGGAAAATTTCATACTCTTTCGTCGGCGCAATTTTCGTAAAAAAGGGTACAAAGTTTTTGCTTCAAGTATTAATATATAGATTATTTTAGTATTATAATGCGAACGTAGCCGATTTCCACGTTAATTGACGAAATAAACATTTTAAATATTTAACATTCTGGACGTTAACATCGAAGCCACTTTACCATAACATTAGTATTCTTAAAATATATTTGACTATAACAAATATTTTTGTTGATGTTAACGTTCGAAAGCTTTTGAAACGAACGAAAGCTCGTATACGTAGCGGACCGCCTCAATTCCGCCTCGAGATATCACGACCTCTTTAGGAGCTTTAAGCTCTCGAGCACTTATTGCTCCTCTACTTAGTACCGTGTTTTAGATTCCGATTTTTCTACCATTCTTGTTTCATTCAGTAATGATCATTAGGACGGTCATTATTACGTTCTAAATAAATGATTAGCATTGCAAAATCGTTTTTTCACCAAATCGTATATCTATCTATTAAAATCTATTTCGTAATACAACTTTTAAAAAACAGAACATTTCTTCATTAGTCATATATTTATTTCCAAAAAGACGTCTTTTTACTGATGATAGGACCTTATGAGTCCGGGCGGGTAGGTACTACCACCCTATTTCTGCCGTGAAGCAGTAATGCCTTTCGGTTTGAAGGGTGGGGCAGCCGTTATAACTATACTGAGATCTTAGAACTTATATCTCAAGGTGGGTGGCGCATTTACGTTATAGACGTCTATTGGCTCCAGTAACCTCTTAACATCAGGTGGGTTGTGAGCTCGTCCACCCATCTAAACAATAAAAAAAACTCTACATCTTTTTTCATAATCAATTAAATTATGAGCACTGAAAATTTTAGCAAAATTAATAATAATATCAACCGAATAAACATCAGACAAATTTGTTTTTTTTTTTAACTAAATATGACCTCTTTAATTCCCAATCAAGTACGAAAAAATATAATATCGGATACACAAACAAGATTTTCAATGAACACGAGTGTACTAAAAATCGTGTGAATCATTCGGTTCTCGCAAATAAAGCTGTACACACACTAGCAGTGTAGCAATATAAGCAATCTCTTCTACGTAGGACGGTATGTACGTCTGTGTCGAAGTGGATTCACGTCTAAACTAATATTTATATTTACGACGAATTATTTGAGAGTGTATTATTTATTATATTGTTACGAACGAGCGAGCGCGTATGCATGTAGTTTAATATTCCCTAGATCGCGTTTCTGCGTCATCAGAAATGCGCTGTGCAGCAGAAACCTTTTTTTTTTGTCATGAGGAAATCGCCGGACTTCCGCCCTCCGCTGCGGATGGCGGGCGGGGCATGTCGGAGTCGAACCAACTAAAACCTCCTGTCGCCCAACAACCAACGTCCAAACCGGTAGGCAGCGGCTTGGCTCTGCCCCTGGCATTGCTGAAGCCCATGGGCGACGGTAACCACTCACCATCAGGTGGGCCGTATGCTCGTCTGCCTACAAGGGCAATAAAAAAAAACCTCGCATGAGACAGAACTCATGAAAAGGCAGTGGGGGGAAAGTGAAGCGTTTAGTGCGGAGCACATCTCTCCATTTACCCCCCCCCCCCCTTCGGGACGCCGGACCGGCGGTCGTCGGCGCCACGACCGCCAGCCCTCTCAGTCGGTAGGCAGCAGAAACCTGGAAAATTCTTGAAGGGCACTAACTTTTAAGGTATCTCATGCCTGGAAACGGACTGCGGATAATCGCCACGGTATAACCGGTATAAACTAATTATATTTCATCCCAAGCAATTGATTAACCATCTGTGTGTCAATATTTATTTATCGGTGTCATCGAATTGTAAATCGGAACATTTCAGAAAAAAAGTAGCTTCGACTTTAAAAGGATTTCGTTCTACTTATAGACACAAGAATTATAAAATTTTCTTGGATTTCTGTGAGTCGTAGACATAATTCAAATTCAAAAAGTAAAAGCTTTTTAATTTCGGGTTTCATTATTGACGTCGTCCGCGACTAAGAGAATTGTAAATTATTTGAAACGTCGTACATAATATAATTAATCATAATAATCGTAAAAGTAGTCTTAATAAAGACAAGATTTTTTTCATTAATAAAATCTTCTTTGAGTATTCTTGATCAAACAACATCGAAACGATTGTAATACAGTCGATACATACGAGCACTGAATCGTAAAAAAGGCTTTTAAAACGCAATAATAATGTTTTGATTGCCTCAATACAGATTCCAGTGTGATTTGAATCGAGCTTAAACGTTTTCGACTTGGAGTAACGATGGCACCATTAAGTTCGGAAACATGTACAACTAAATTACTCACTTAAATTATGTGAGCAGCGAAGCACTAAGTTCTTAATTGGTACACACTTTTAAATTAATTCTTTATTGTGCAGTAAAATACCATGTTAAAAAAGAAAGTAAATGTCGTACACAGAGAAGGCCTCAAAGTTTGCCTTTTCAAAGAGATAAGAGTCCAGTCGCATAGCCTGTACTTCAATGTTAGCAAATCCCACCTCTCCTGGCTGAGCCGTTGCTCGCCCAGCTGTCCTGGTGAAACTGGAAAGGCCTCCGGGCCACCGGTAAGCCCTCAATCATAAAAAAAGATTCATCACAACAAGCTACAAATGTGGATGGGAGTTTTGAGACAAAAGTAATGCTTAAGCGGCCATTTTTACCGTGTTTAAGCGTTCTATTTATTTATTAGGTTCACACAACTGGATAAAATCCACGCAGATTTAACTTAAATAGAAAAAAGAATACATTATTGAATTCATTTGAATTTTGGTGAATACATGTTAGATATTTTTTTGTTTTTCCTGTCTATACCTGGGTAGTGGGTAAGGGGCTATGCCAAGTACTCACGGACCAGAAGGCAAGCTCACGGACTCAACGTGAGAGAGTTTTCTAACACTGGCCCTAATAAGAGCAGTGATTCTACCACCGGATCGAAATCGCGATCTACTGAGAAGATCTGGTTTGTAATTCATTAATTTGTATTTGTGGGCCAGCACTTTTCTTGTCTTGTGTCTTTCTCTAGGTACATTTGTGCTATCGATCTTTATAAGCAAGATTGGATCACATTAAAATATTTTTTTATTTTTTTTTTATTGCTTAGATGGGTGGACGAGCTCACAGCCCACCTGGTGTTAAGTGGTTACTGGAGCCCATAGACATCTACAACGTAAATGCGCCACCCACCTCGAGATATAAGTTCTAAGGTCTCAGTATAGTTACGACGGCTACCCCACCCTTCGAACCGAAACGCATTACTGCTTCACGGCGGAAATAGGCGGGGTGGTGGTACCTACCCGTGCGGACTCCCAAGAGGTCCTACCACCAGTGAAACTCATTAATTTGTATTTGTGGGCCAGCACTTTTCTTGTCTTGTGTCTTTCTCTAGGTACATTTGTGCTATCGATCTTTATAAGCAAGATTGGATCACATTAAAATAAAATTTTATTATTCTGTTTTTTCGCTAACCGTACCTGTTTTCAAAGTTCTAGTGACTCGAGAGCAGGCACCCGAGCTTCCTACGTAGTAAAGTCATGACGATTATCTGAAATCACTAATTAAGTTTTACTTGGATAAAAAACATTTAGATTTATATACCTACCTAGATAATTCTCCCAACTAATAGTAACGCCTGTAATAAATTTTACAAATACCTAGAAGAGACATATTGATAAGATAATCTCATATATCTGTGTACTTTTCTGCAAAGGTTAAGTCTAGAGCATTGCCCTATGACAAGGACTCCTAGCTTGTAGTACTAGAATATTGTTGTTTTCTTCAGACCTTTATTGAAACGATAACAAATTATCACGTTATTTTCAATAGCATCGTAACAGGAAACTTTAACGGCAAATTGAAGATACAATGAATCCATACAATAATGCATCACAGATGCAATTTACTTGACAATGATATAAAAGGTCTTTGTTCTTAATGGCTTATCTTATCTCTTTATTAGTAAGATTAAGAACGTTGTTATCTTGTGTTTGATTGAAAAAAGTGTTGTCAACTTATAAAATTCCCGGGAAAACACAAGGTTGATATTTTTACTTTTCGTAACAACAACAAAAAGTTATCCAATGAACAGTGTGTAAGTTTTATTGACGTAGACTCTAGTGAATTAAATTGATAATTTATTCTAACCGTTAGATTAATTAGTAACTAATGTGTTGCGTATGCGCAACTACGTAGAAACAGTCAGTGCCTAACATTAAAATAAAAGACCAAAAAAAAATAGCGAACGGTTAAAGTGATTTGACGACTATTCAATAATTCGAAGTTAATCTCATGAACTCTATAAAAATACTTCAATGTTTGGATTTCGATTTCAATTATTCTCGTCAGCTTCGGCGAATCGAGATACAAATGTAAGCTTCATGTGTTCAGTGTTCACAAGAATTTTATTTTTAGCGTTACACGATCAATCAATTAAAATGATTAATCATTCGCTTCTGTGCAACATTATGTCGGTGGCGAGGACCTAACGCCCTTGCCGACTCAAACCACATTCTGAGGTGTTAATATCTTTTTTAAATTTAATACAAATATTTAGTTTCGGTAATCGCGTAAAATAAACTTTTAATAAATATTTTTTATAATAGTATAACAAAACGAAGACTCTTTTAGATGCATTTTAAATTGAATCGCATTGTGAGGTTACATTGAACTTCGTTACGAGAACATTCTGGACAAGTTATTTATAAGATACTTTGAGAGTTTCTTTATTGAGATTTTCTTTAATTTTTATATTTCATAAGTGAATGCGTTCACTGCTCACCTGTTGCTGTTAATTAAGTTGTTATCGAATTACAGACGAATGTAAAAATTTATTCAGGAGTGAAATTTGCAGAGTTTCGACTGTGCTTTGAGGCTACGAGATTATCTTTCTTCCATAGATCTATCTATGATTGGTGGTAGGGCGTCTTGCGAGACAGTACAATAATTCTATTGCTTCCGCCTAATGTCCTGGCTAGAATATTGGAATACAAAAAAATAATTTTTTATTTGGACTTGCTATTTAAGCGTGTTTTTTTTGTTTTTATGCCAAATCTATTCTTCGCAGCGGTTTGGCTTGGCTGTGCCACTAAACAACAAAGGTGATTCCATCATCTCGTTTTTATCATTGCACATCCCGCCGCTGCAATATAATTCATCTATACTATCTAGAACCACTGCGTTCATCCACAGTGCATTTCCAGAGATAATTTTTGCCACGTACCATCCGGCTTTGGAATGAGTTCCCCTCTACGATATTTCCCGAGCGCTATGACATCCAAACGAGGCTTGTGGAGAGTATTTAACGGTAGGCAGCTGCTTGGCTCTGCCCCTGGCATTGCTGATGATCATGAGCGACGATAACCACTCACCATCAGGTTTGGCCTTATGCTCGTCTGCTTATCAGGACAATAAAAAAACTTCTTATACCAAAATGACCGACCATCTTCATAAATGCCCATAATTTTTTTATTTCCAATCCGTGCGGAATTATATTTTGTAGCGTGCACGCGTCAACTAACAGCTAACAGGCCGTAACTAGTGAATAATTAGTAGCAAAGTTGTTTGGAATACATGCTTGGTGTCGTTAATCAAATTAAACACACATGGATTTCTGTGGTGACATCTAGAGTGTAACACGCATATAGGTACCAACCGCACTGTTTGTTTCTGCCGTGAAACATACATTTCACATTTGGACTTCATAGGTAAAGGTAATAAAAAAGATATCTTCCTAGTATTGAAACCATCTATCTAGAACATCATTTTTTAAGGTATCATACTATACAAAAACAAACACAAGGAGATACATTCTAAATTGACGTTTACTAAAAAAAAGGAACTTCAAAACTATCGTAATCGAAATGCCGAAAACTTAATCACTACCAGATCTAGAACTAACTATGGACAACGAAATATATCATCTGAGGGTGTCAAACTGTATAATATGCTGCCTTTAGATTTAAAAAATATCAAGTCATTGAATGTATTTAAAAATAAATGTAATGATTATATAAGAAAAAATGTTCCCATAATATAGTTTCTAAGATAAATTTGTTAATAATAATAATATCCATTTATTTCAGACAGTTACATTAATGGAAGTGATAGTATTGTTACTTAAGCCTACGTTAATAACTAAAAATACTAAATTCAATTTAAAGTAATTAACCAATTCCATTAATTTAATTTCATTTATTTAACAATAACTTCATATTTATACCTAAATATAAACAGGAAAGAAATATAATAAACAATGAAATGAAAAAACAACGAAATTAACAACCTGCAAACATTTAACTAATGCCACATCCATGCGAACTAGCTCCTTGTGGCGCCAATATCTACCCGCCACCGAGCGGCCGGCCGGCTGGTCGAGGCGATCTGCTGTGGTAATCTACCCTGTTTATACATTTTAAGAAAATAATAATCTTTATAGTTTTTGTTAAATGAATTGTTTATAGCATAGCGTCGCATGTTGGTACTGTAAATTATTGTCATGTACTGCACGATCTGAAGTAATTGTAACTATTTTAATGTTCTCATTTAAGTGAATCTATGTAATTCTTTTGAGAATAAAGAATATCTTTAACCCGAAAACATAATATCAGGTATCACGAGAGGACTGCCAAAACCAATTGTCGCGGTATTTTGATCAGATGCCCCAAAATTTCTATAGCAATGGGATCATGTCCCTCCCTACCTACAAGATGACAAAAAGTTATCGAACAAAATAGTACCTACATACTTTAGTTAAATATAAATAAACAATATTAAAAAATGTTGTGAATTTTCTTAAAAAATGCGAAGAAACTTTTTCCCCAACCTATTATATTCAGAACCTTAATACAGAATGTAAATGATCGAAGGATTATAATAATTTTATATTGTTATAGCTATCACAATCGTTAGGAATCGAGACGTTTGTGGCCAGTTAAAAGGTTATATGGGTTAATAATCGCGGTTATTAATTCCATCCTGTCGTACATCTGTCTGCGCTTGGAAAATTAATTTCGAAACATCCGTCGCCTAATGGTTGAGACGTTCAGTATACTCGTATTGAGTGAGTTCAAATTCTGAAACTCGTACTAATTTTTCAGAGAGGCATTGACGTTTGACTTCTACCAGGAACCAAATAGCATCGTGTAAATAAATAAATAATTGTAGTTCCACCCTCCTTAAATAAGTTCGTTCTTGGATATAATCCAGTCTCCGAACGGATTCTCACCATGAAGTTAAACACAAAGCCTTGTATACTCAATATTGTTCAGGTTTATGCCCCAACAAGTACCGCTACAGGATCTGAGATAGAAATTGATCTCCTATACAACAAACTCGACGACGTGTTAGATGCAATTCCAAGTCGGGAGATGATCATGATTCTTGGAGACTGGAATGCTAAAGTGGGCACCACGAAGTTTGACGAACATTTAAGAGAAGTGGTTGGTAGATATGGACTAGGCGTAAGGAACGATCGCGGCGAAAGGTTTATTGACTTCTGCACAAGTAAAAAGCTAACGATAATGAATACTTGCTTTCAACACCATGCTAGACGTCTATACACGTGGGTGTCTCCAGAAGATAGATACAGGAATCAAATTGACTATATCTTAATCAATTCTCGCTGGAGGTCTTCAATAAGCAACGTGAAGACGTTTCCCGGAGCTGACTGTGGTTCTGACCATAATTGGCTTGTAGCAAATTTTGCTTTACGTTTAAAATCACCAAGAGCACGTACCAAAAGAGTCCCGCAGCTGAGTCCTTCGGAGAGTATTGCATTCCGGCTGTCTCTTGAAGAGAAGTTATCCGACATAATTACTGTCCAATACCCTTCGGCAGACGCCCTTTGGACTAACCTCAAAGAGCTAGTTAATACAACCTTGGATGAAATCCGCAAACCTCAACAACCCGTGCCAAAAAAGTCTGCATGGATTTCAGACCGCACTTGGGCTCTCGCAGAACAGAGAAGGAATCTTAGGGTCAAGGGTATGCAGGACCCAGAGGTGAGAGGTGAATACAGTGATCTCTGTAAGTACATTGACGTGTGTTGCAAAGAAGATAAAAACAATTACATTAATGGAATATGTCGAGAGATAGAAAACCACTCCCACAAATACCAAACTGCTGATCTCTTCAAGAAAATCCGCCAGCTTACAAAGAAGTTTAAGCCTAAGTCCTGGGTGATTGAGAATGATGACGGGCGCCTTTTGAATCGGTTAGACGAAATTTCCGAGAGGTGGCGTTCCTATTGTCAGGATCTATACAAAAACCCATCATCTATTACTTCAAGTAATGTACCCGCCATCGATTGTGTGGATAGAGAGCCGAATATTCTTCGAGCTGAGATTGTGGCTGCTTTGCGCTCGCTGAAAAATGGGAAAGCACCTGGCCCTGACTTGATATCAGCGGAAATTCTAAAGGTGCTAGGTGATAACGGAATTACTGCTCTGCACTCCATCTGCAACAAAGTGTGGGCGGATGGTGTGTGGCCTAGTGACTGGACTAGGTCGATTATCCTTCCCTTGCACAAAAAAGGCTCAACGAAGCAATGTGATAACTGCCGCACGCTTGCACTCATCTCCCACGCCAGCAAGATCTTACTTTACATACTGAACAACCGGATTCGTTACTACCTGGACCAACAGATTCCGCAAGAACAAGCCGGTTTTGTGAAGGGAAGAGGCACGCGTGAGCAAATTCTTAACGTGAGGCAGCTAATCGAGAAGGGTCGCGAATACAACGTTCCATTCATCATGTGTTTCATCGACTACAGCAAGGCTTTTGATTGTGTCAACTGGAGTTCCTTATGGAAGGTACTGAATGTTCTTGGTGTACCCAATCATCTGATAGTGCTGGTACAGAGCCTGTATATCTACAGTCAGGGAGTTGTCAGAATCGATGAAGCTGTGTCCCAACCGTTCTGTTTTGGAAAAGGTGTCCGGCAGGGTTGCATACTGTCACCTATACTTTTTAATGCATATGGAGAATACATCATGCGGCAGACTTGTGAAGATTGGTCGGGAGGTGTGCGCATTGGTGGAGCTCATATTACAAATCTCCGATATGCCGATGACACGACCCTGCTAGCTGCAGACGAATCTGAAATGTCTCTTTTCTTCAGCAAAATGGAACGTATCAGCAACAGCCTAGGCCTCTCCATAAATAGATCAAAAACGAAATTAATGATGGTGGATCGTGCAAATGTTCTAAGATTGAGTGGGGCGCTTGGATTAGAGGTTGTAGACGAATTCGTGTATCTCGGGTCCTGCATCAGCAACAAAGGCTCATGTGAAACTGACGTGCGCCGACGTATCGGAATGGCTAAAAGTGCGATGTCTCAGCTACAGAAGATCTGGAAGAATAGAGGGATAGGCCTGAAAACTAAAACCAGACTGGTGCGGACTCTTGTTTTCTCTATCTTCTTGTATGGAGCTGAGACATGGACGTTGAAAGCAGCAGACCGAATGCGCATCGATGCTTTCGAAATGTGGTGTTGGAGACGCCTGCTAAGAATTCCGTGGACAGCCTTCCGGACTAACGTGTCGATATTGAAGCAACTGGGCATCAAAATCAGACTGTCTACTGTATGTCTGAAGCGGATCCTCGAATATTTTGGTCACATTGCGAGGAAAGACGGCGATAACCTGGAAAAACTTATGATCACAGGAAAAGTTGAAGGCAACAGATCTAGAGGCCGCAGCCATACTCGTTGGTCCGATCAGATCCGCGCCGCTTTGGACAGTACAGTGTACAGCGCGCTGCATGACGCCGTGGACAGGGGAAAGTGGAAAAAGATCCTAAGATTGAAGCTCATGGGTGATGGTGGTCACGACCCTCAGACATGAGGAGCACGACTCGAGGAGGAGGAGGAAATAAATAAATAAATAAAAAAAAAACATGTGCGGTGTCGTGGGACGCTGGATCGGAACGAAGTTCCATATTATAAAAATATTAATTTTAAGTTCTATTCGAGGTCTAAAGAAAATAGAACTGGAGGTTTCGCAACAACCCACGATCATGTGGTAACGTGCGAACTTATTGTGGTACACTTCATTCAGGGTTGTTTGCATAAGAGTTAGTATATTGCGCAAACGATCGCTCTGAGATCATGGTCAATGAATGATAAAAAAATATATATGTTATTTTTTGTACGTTATTACAAAGTTAAGTCGTACACTGTGTGCATTACTAATAAAAATCTTACGTTACGGACGTTATTTCCCGGTTAGGGTACCCCTCCGCATCGTCCCATAAGGTAATTCGTTCCAAAAAAGAAAATTCATTAATTCGCTTAGTTTCAAACTGGTAGGAGGACGTATTGGAAACCTAAGTGGATAGGCTCAATATGGACACGATAAAAATATCAATAATTATGGAATACGGGTTCGGCTGCAGTAGCAACCTAGCAACAAACAGCTCACAACATTAATGACGTGTACGGAGTGAACACTACAAAAGAAGGTAAGACTCGTTATTGGCTTCCGACATGGACCTTACGATTGAAAAAATGAATACCGTGGTCGTCTGAAAACTAAAGTCAACTACGACGAATTAAAGGTGATAGTTGATGCTGATGATACTCAATCTACTGCATCTTTCAACGTTAGCATCAAAACAATATTGGTACATTTGGGTCAAATTGGCAAGATATAAAAAACTGGCTAGGTAAAGAGCAGCATAAACTGAACGATCGCCAGCACTAAAAAACCCGTTAATGTATGTCTCGCGTTGCTTTACAGACAGTATCGAAGGGATTTTGGACCGCTACGTCACTTGTGATGACAAATTGATTCTTTTTAAGCGTCATCATGTTTGTTAGACACTGGTTCAGCACCTAGGCAATGCCTCATACGACAAATTCACCCCCAAACAGGTTTTGGTCACTGTTTGGTTGTCTAGTGGCGACCGTACTCACCAGATCTTGAACCGACAGACTTGTAGTTTTTCTAATAACGTTTGGACGACATCGTTGGTAAGGAAATAATTCACTACCCGCGAGAGGCAGTACAAAATGCCTTTGCAGAGTTTGTTGACTACTGGGCAATTGAATTTTTAAGAAGGGCATTGAAAAATTACCACGGCACATAAATATCGATACTATGGGCGCATATTTTGATTGATAGAAATAAAATATATTTATAAAAAATATACTCGTAACTTTCTGTACACCAATCGGCAATTTTGTAGATAAAGAACAATCGATTCGGAGATAATAGTTGAATTTACGAATTTTTGCATAGTATACGAATATATACGAATAGTTGAATTTTTAACCTGTAGGCAGCGGCTTGGCTCTGCCCCTGGCATTGATGAAGTCCATGGGCGACGGTAATCACTCACCATCAGGTGGGCCGTATGCTCGTCTGCCTACAATAAAAAAAAGGGCAATAAAAAAAAACGACCACTCAATACTGTTTTCGCTAGACGTTGAGTTCGTAATTTATTCCCGCTGTGGCTCGCGAGTCCTCAGTCTTAGTACACCCTGTATAGTGAGTGACGCGTTGTGCAACACCCGGTCACACACAGCCCACCCACGTTTCATTTATCCTCATTAGATGCAATATCGCCGAGATTGACGAGCCCTATAAAAGGGCTGTTGAACCCTTGCAGTAATGAACGAGGGACCCCACAATGTAATATCGTACAGCTTAAATTAAATAATTTTGTTAAAGCTTTAACCGGAGGAAGCGTACCGCGATTAATTTATGTATATATGTATCGTAGTAAAAAGACGTTCTACGTTTTTTTGTAGCTAGTATCAAAATAGTATAAAAGAGCTATACTTTCAGGTTGAACCCGTGAACTCACCTACCGGTCCGCGCGAAATTGAAATAGCCTCTTAGGCTACCAACGATTAGGAGGGGGTAAAATAAATAAAAAAAGAGTTAGACACGAATTAATATTATTTTTAAAGTCGGCCATCTTAGATTTGAGCCTGCCAATGGAAAGTTTAAATACATTGCGTTATAGTATGCCACTTTTTTTTTCCAGCCCGGGCTAGACACCCTACGAGGTTTCGGTGCCTAGACGACCCTATAACCAGCAATAAAAATAAAAAAATCTACAGAATACTCTAACCAGACTCGCCTTTCTCACCAAGGACGCCCGGCCGACGCGGCGACGGAGCCGTCGAAACAATTTTGATGCCCAGCGACAGTGGTGTCCGCGGTACGGGACATTAAAACATAGTTCAACATACCCTATCTTTTATAAAATAACTCCTAAATTAATATTCAGCCAGGAATAAGGTGACAAAAGGTTTCCGATGATTTAATTAAATTAAATGTAAATATGTATCTCAATTACATTTCAAATTCTTTCTATGATTTAGATTACTTTGTCTTTATTGGTGTATCTTAAACTTGAAACCATTGAACTGAAGGAACTAACTCGGTGTTGCATGCTTTTTTTTTTAAATTTTATACATACTGAAAACCTTAAACACACATTAATTTTCACAAACCACTCTCATTCTCCTACGAAAATTTCTCTGGAACGTTTCGACAACCCTGTGCAAAGGCACACACGTAACTACCAATATAACAAAACAAACGCAAACACGAGACAATACCGACATTCATATTCATTTCCGTCTCATTCTGGGAGCGTTTCCATCGCGCCGGTCTGGGCTATCAAATTTATTAAGTGCCTGCACACAGCTTTGACCCGGCCAGACAACAAAGGAAAAGCATATTATGAAATTTGTATTTCTAATTTACTGCTACATCGGCTGAATTTAACAATTATGAAATAGCTCGAATTTATTGAATCGTCATTAGTTAGAATGGATATATAATAGCATAGTTTTAATAGAATAATAATAATAATAAAATAGAATAGTTTTTTCATTATCCTTTTAGGTAGACGAGCATATGGCCCACCATATAACCACCATGTTGAGTGGTTACCATCGCTCATGGACGTCAGCAATGCCAGGGGCAGAGCCAAGCCGCTGCCTACCGTTTAAAACACTCCACAAGCCTCGTTTAAAGAAGGACATGTCATAGCGCTCGGGAGACACCGTGGAGGGGAGCTCATTCCAAAGCCGGATGGTACGAGGCAAAAAAGACCTTTGGAAACGCACTGTGGATGAACGCAGTGGCTCCAGGTAGCATGGATGAACTCTACTCCGGTGGCGGGCGGTGCGATGGTAAAAACGGGATAATGGTATCATCTCAAACAATTCCTCAGAGAACTCCCCATGGAATATACGATACAAAATACAGAGTGAACCCAAGTCCTGTTTGCTAGTGAGTTTGTACAAACTTATTTGTTAAATAGTTGGACCTGTTATAATGTGATTTTCAGTGATGTGTTGGTACGACATAGGGCTCGTGTTTAGTGGGATGCCTACCAAAATTGGTTTAATAAGCCATAAAATTTTTAGGGCGTAAGCGGTTTCTGGACCTTCTAGATGTTTAAATATATTTCAAAACGTTACTCTCTCCACTATACTTCAAACTTCACTCCATTTAAAATGTATTTAAAGTAAAACGCAGCTGCGGTATTCAATAAACAGTATCGCTCGATAAATAAGTCGAGGGGGTAGTTCATAAAAAGCGTCTAGACGCTCCCTCTCTTTAATAAACTACAAAGTAAACAGAGACTGCACAGATCCTTCTTTATAGTTAGGGAAAATCGAAGAAAATCTAATAAAAATTTCCTAGTACTTAATAAGAAGCTTGAATTAAAAATATATATTTTTTAAATCGTCTTATTGTAAAATGCAATAGCTAACAAGCGTCGCTACGTGACTACGGGCTGCAGACGACAAAGAAAACAGCATCGCAGACAAAAATAAAAACCCTATACCTAATTCTAACAGAGAAATTGACAGACAGGAAAAAGCTCGAATTTTCGGGAACAAAAATTTTCAATTCAATAGATTTGTAATTTAAACTAAAAATATCATGTAATAAATAGTAAATAACTAGTATTTTTTTCTTTTTTTATTGCTAACATTGGTGGAAGAGCTCACGTCCCTTACCAGAGCCTATAGACATCAACAACGTAAATGCCACCGCCTACTTTAAATCGCAGTATTAAACACATATGCTTCGCGGCTGAAATACACATCACAATATGTCTCTATCCCCAGTAATTAGGAAAATTATATTTTTGCGGATTTTGGTTTATATAAGACTGGCTTTTGCCCGCGACTTCGTCCGCGTGGAATAGTTACTTTGGCATAGCGCTAAATTTTACCCGCAACTTCATTTACAGTACTTAGGATTGGAACTTCTTTACTGAACCGGTAGATGCCGTTGAAGAAGCTAGATTTTTAGATTTTTTGACAAACAATTTTTTTATTTTTCGTAAAAAAGATTTTTTTTTCTTCTTAATAATAAGTTTCTTATGTTACTTCTAATACCTCCAAGAATATGTGTACAAAGTTTCATGATGATCGGTTGAGTAGTTTTCGCGTGAAAACGTAACAAACAAACTTACATTCACATTTATATATTAGTAGGGATATTATTCCTTCATCGTAAAATACACTCGGGAACAATTGTTTAGTACGTATTTCAATGAAAAAATTGTACCTGCCTGTGGGATTCGAACGCCGGTACAATTTCAACGCTCAATACGAACGCACCGGGAGTCTTATCCATTAGGCCACGACGATTTCGTAATTACTAAACAACATGAATAAAATAGCAAACCGAACTAACAAAAATTTCATTTTTTTTATCGTGTTAATACTGGTCAGGACATTAGAGCGAAGTTTTAAAAATTATTGTGTACTATCCATCGGTCTTTGTGTGCAACATTTTAATGGCTAGCAGACGTCTGGGGAGTTCGGTAAGAAAATGTTGTTCAAAGATTACGTTACATGAAAACAAACATCTACATATAAAGCTAATAAAAGACATGATTAAAACCAATTTTACCACTTTTTAAGGTCCAAATTAATCGTCCGTAAACACGAAAATAGTAAACTATTCAAAATGTTGTAAATAACTTAATAACAATAAACGACTCGAGATTAAACGGTAAAAATAGTTTTAATAAAAAATGCGTGTTAAAAAAAAGCAGATTCGCAGTAATTAACATTGTAGATATTTTCAATTTTAGAATGCATTTCTATTTGTATATTTATTGAGGCTGAAGATTTCGGGCTAGTTTTCAATTTAGACGCGGTAAAAGGGGTCTTGGGAATATTAAAATGTCAGATTCAATAAGATCCCTTACAGCGGAGACGGGAAGCTAATAAGCGTCGCGACGTCGATACAGACGGTAGACAACAAAGAAGATCGCGTCGCGGGCTCGAGTACGATTTAAACTAGAATTTATTTACGAATACAGGGACATCCGAGAGAAATATATCGGAAATTCTTCAGTTCGAATATTCAACCGTATCTCGGCTTTGTAAGAGAAACCTTTCTGAGTTCAATTTGACAGTAACTATAGATTTAAAAATGGCTTTCTCAAGTCTACTTTTATTTCTTATTCTCGTACTTAGCATACACTAGTGGTCCCGCAGTAGTCGAAATTCGACTATAATTAGTAATTGAAATTATAAGTTTGAATATTATTATGGTTCTAGTTACAGATTTCGCCAAAACCACACCATAGACAAATAATATTAAAGATAAACAATATTAACCTATTCTCAATTTGATCACAGACTTTAAAGTAATAACAAAAGTTTGACATTAAACGGAGAGTATAATAATATAATTATATGCGTGTGTGTCAAATACATGGTAGTGTGTGTAATGTTTTTTTAATGGATTTAATGTATTATTAATGCATAATTTTAAAAAAATATTAGTATTCTGCACTCCTTCTCTATATTCTCTATAAGTATGGGAAATTTCATAATTCTACGTCTGCCCAATTTTCGTAAAAAGGGATACAAAGTTTTTGCTTCACGTATTAATATACTTAACATACATAACAAAATATCTATGAATTCATCTTTATCGGGTTTTTTTCTTTATGGAATAATTAGATGAATGAAGTCACGGGCTATTTGGTTTTAAGTGATCACAGCGCGTACGATGCTGTCACCGACTTTGACACATGAGGCTGACATCTCGATTGTATGGTACAACAGCTGTCTTATCGTTGAGACGGGAACGCATGACTGCTTCGCGTCAAATATAGACAGGACTGCGGTACTAACTCGTCCTGTCTTAAAATACGTCCTTAGATAATTAATCGAGTTTTTATTTTTGCTCCACAATTTTATTCCTTGCTCGTATTTACGATAACAATATACGCAATGTGATTTTGTGAATTCAATCAATTATCTGTTAATTTTGTGATACAAATTATAATCAATTGTTAGGAGAAGATGTTTTTATCAAATATATATTTAGCACGCATTATTAGTGATTTGCCCGAATTTTATTCACATATATTTTTGCACACACTTAAGCGTAGTCTTTAAATTTGAGTATTAGAAATTCTTCAATCTTACCAGAAGAACATGCATGCAAACAGTAGGTACCTGAAAATAAAAGGAAAACTAATTATTAACATAATATTTAAAACAATTAAGAGGCAATAGATTTGAATAGATAAAACGCACGCTGTGCTTGTATAAAACAATGCGACGACTATGTCGTGTGCTTAGTACGAGTTTTTTAACGTTCTCGATAGCGTAAAAGTTAACTCAAAACTTGTATGGAGTTGGAACGTTTGCCGCTAGGGGCGCTGTTCCAACTGTGAGTACCATAAGTACCATAGATTATACACTTAATATATTTGAGACTAAGTACACTGATGTCTAAATTGAGTAATTTTGTTACGTAGCTGCGGGTTTCGGTACTCATTTTTCTTAAACGTACCGAGCACGTGCTCACGAAGGACTTCCACAATGAAAGAATAACGTTGTATGGTAAAAATCAGTCCCCGAAAAATAAATAAAGAGCAAGGATTAAGACCTACCGATCACCGGTGTTTCTAAATAAGAACGTGGATAGGGCCATCTGGAAACCGAAACTAGAAATCCCGACCCGGTCCCATGAGAAAACGCCCGCATTATCCCGTAATCGAAAATTTCTTTGCAATATTTTGGCTAAAGAAATCTCTAAATATTTTCGACTCTAAAAGACTTTATTTGGGTTTGGACTTTATTTGGGACTATTATATTTCCTTTAACTTGGTGAGTCCACCCGTGGTCATGATGTTGGCAACACGAAGTATCCAGAACTCATTAAACGTAAAAATCGTGGTAAGAACGCGTTAAATAATAGCTAGGTAAAATAAATGCTAGGTTAACAAAAGAGCATTCTTTCGGGAGAGATGTGGTGACGAAGCTAATGCTTTTAGGTTCAACGCACTTAACGCATTCCCGTGATTAACACGTATTTGGTAGAAAATAAATTAAGTATTAGATTTGTATGAGTTACTAGCTGATCCGGCAGACTTCGTAGTGCCTCAATCGATAAATAAAGACCTAAGCTTTTGTATAAAATAAACTTAAAACAAACAAAAGTAATCCGTCCGGAAAATTTTTATTTTTATTTAATTCCGAGCATTTTCATCTATCATTTTTATTTAACTTTTAAATCTTCTCTGGACTTCCACATATAATTCAAGACCAAAATTAGCCAAATCGGTCCAGCCGTTCTCGAGTTTTAGTGAGACTAACGAACAGCAATTCATTTTTATATATATAGATAGAAGACGAAGATATCAATAGTTTCCCATTTGAGCTTGAGCTCTACGGGGTTTTCCACAAATAATTCAAGACCAAAATTAGCCAAATCGGTCCAGCCGTTCTCGAGTTTTAGCGAGACTAACGAACAGCAATTCATTTATATATATATATATATATAGATAGAAGAAGAAGATATCAATAGTTTCCCATTTTAGCTTAAGCTCTACGGGGTTTTCCACAAATAATTCAAGACCAAAATTAGCCCAATCGGTCCAGCCGTTCTCGAGTTTAAGCGAGACTAACGAACAGCAATTCATTTTTATATATATAGATGGATATCAATAGTTTCCCATTTTAGCTTGAGCTCTACGGGGTTTTCTGAGTGACGCTACTTGTCTTATTTTAAACGAGTTTAAATGAGTGCTCAGCAGTGGGCAGCGGCTTGGCTGTGTCCTGTCATTGTTTACATCCATGAGCGATGAAGATATCACGCCAGAAGGTCGGACACCACACCCGTCTGTCTATGTATGTCTATGTAGACAGACGGGTGTGGTGACGTGAATTAGGTTACGTTTTTTTAATTGTCTATGTAGAGTAATGTAGACAATTAAAAAAAAAACGTTGCGTCACGAAACGGATTTTGGGAGGTTTAATGACAAAGGGAAAGTCTTCCACCGAGCGGGTGGAATTGCTCGGTTGCCCGACGGTCTGAATGTTGTTGTTCGGAACTTGTATATATGCAAGCTTATCTTGAAAATGTCGTGATATTCAGGCTTCTATCAAATATCAATGTGATCTATGATAGATGCTGCCACATAGATGACTTTGGGGTGTTTATATAAAAAGCTGTGTTTAAGAAAAACCCAATTTAACTCCAAATATTATCTTTATCAAATTTAATAACTGAATTTGCACTGTCATTTAAACTAGTTATTTTTTTATAGCTTAGATGATTAAACGAGCTCACGGCCGACCTGGTTTTAAGTGGTAACCGGAGCCTATAGAATAGGAAGGTTTTATAGTTAAAAACGAACACCCAATGCATTCATTGTTTACTGTTACATAGATTTTATGTGCAAAGTGAATGCGACCTATATTCATACCGGGGCGCGCCTCGTGCTTGACCTGTTGACCCGAAGCCACTTGCATCTAGCTCGACTCGCGGAGCGATATTGGAACGCCTCTTACAAATTTATGTGTTCCTGGTACTTTTCTGACGAGAAACAAAGGAAATGAAGAAAAAACGTATATATATATTTTATTGCCCTTGTAGGCAGCCGAGCATACGGCCCACCTGATGGGGAGTGGTTACCGACGCCCATGGACTTCAGCAATACCAGGGACAGAGCCAAGCCGCTGCCTACCGCAAACGTGAATTAATCACGTATTAATACGTGAATCCTCCTCTTCCCCCTCTACCTTGCACTACCATTTCCATACATCGCCTGGTCACATGCATCTCCTCTCTATGCATCACATGTCCATACCACGCTAACCGTCCACTCTTTAATATGTTGCTTACCGGGGCTACTTTCACACTTCCTCTGATATACTCATTCATTACCTTGTCCATTCTTGTCACTCCACACATCCATCTCAACATTCGCATCTCTGCCGCATGCACTCCATTCATTAAATAATATTGGGGAAATTAACACACTATGTTACTATGAAGTACTAAGTTAATAACAATTCACTATGATACTATGAAGTACTAAGTTAATAAAAAATCCTTAATTTTCTATTGTCCTAGTACTTCAAATGATTCATCCAACTTTGCTGGTAAGCGAAGGCTGTCATTCGAATTCCTGACTGCTTCGCTCTGTACTAAACTACCTTAGATGTAAAATTATATTGTCAGGGCGCAGTATATTCCAACTGTAATAGACAATCATCATGCATTCCTGTTTGAACTCAAATTTCTAGATTTCGAACATTAATGTCGCAGTACATGCAGGCCATAAACTGCCGTCTGAACACTTTGAGACATGAGGTCGAATTCTCAATTGTATTATAGAACGATTATCTCATTCTTCAAGCCGGAACGCGTGACTGCGTCTCAAGGTATCGATCGTGCGAGTTCACAATACGTTAATCTATACTAATATTATAAAGAGGAAAGATTTGTTTGTTTCATCATCATCATTTCAGCCTATCGCCGTCCACTGCTGAACATAGGCCTCTCCAATAGATTTCCAGTGCGACCGGTCCATTGCCACCTGCATCCAACGAGACCCAGCGGTTTTTACTAGGTCGTCGGTCCATCTAGTAGGTGGCCGTCCCACACTGCTTTTGTTTGTTTGTTTGTTTCGAATAGGCTCCGAAACTACTGGACCGATTTGAAAAATTCTTTTTCCATTAGAAGCCGACATTGTCCCTGATGAACATAGGCTACTTTTTTTTTTTTATTTTATTTTTTTGGTTTCATGTATGTTTTAATGTTTCCGAAGCGAAGCGATGGCGAGTCGCTAGTATTAATAATAAATCACTAACAAATTCGCATTATAGTATATTATAGTCTATATCTATTTAAAATCTTGTTAATTATACACAATTTTTTTTAAATGTGAAATAAAAAAAACAGAACATTTCTATTTTTGTTACCTTCGATTTAATTTGACCCGTTTAAGTAGGTCAACAAAATCAAAGAAAAATTGGCGGCGCCATTAACAAAATAAACGCTGTTTGTTTGTTATAAAATTAATGAAATTTAGGTTATAGATGTGTACGAGCCGGAGCAATGACCTAGTTTCATAACTGGAGGTACTTCATCTCGTTCTCCTTTTACTTAGGTTTAATGTAATTAATATTCAATCTTCACAGTTTCCTAAAAAAAAATCGGTTGTCTGTAAAGTCGGTTTACTGACGATAGTTGAACGTGACAACGTCATAAGAAAATACTGATGGAATGGTTTCATTTTTCAATTATCGCAATTATCGTTGCTTTAAACAATTGACACCACATTCACTTTCCACTGAACTTCATACTTGACGAAAACATGTAAATGTATTATTGTATAGCAGCTGTCGACGCGGATGCATCGCTCACTCAAGTAGGAGAGAGACAGATGTCGAACACTGCCGAATGCAGAGGCCGATTGTGCCTCTTTGTCGCTCGTTGCGCGCTCTCGCTTGCACTTCAAGCTTTAATGGGAACGCCTCAGAGCGAGGTAACGCCGCATGAGTCATGTTTTTTCGTGCGTGCAGCCGGCTCCATCGAATTATAAGACGTTATCACGTCAAAAATTGTGCGGTTCGAATTTACTGTCACTTGTTAAAAAATAACAGTTGTTTTTTAAACCATTTCCACTCCGTAGCAGACGTAGAAGTATCGTTTTCTTCAATACTATCTTAGTATATTCGACGTTAAAGGTGAACAGTATCAAAGAATCCACAAAATTTATACATTAGCTTAATTAAAGGTGGTACAATTGTGAACCTGCGCGGGTAGGTAACCACTCACCATCAGGTGGGCCGTATGCCCGTCTGCCTACAAAGGCAACAAAAAAAAAAAAAAAAAGCATCCTTCCAATTTTTTATGCGAAGCACTTTTTACAACTGAGACTTTGAGTTCATCTCTAAAGGCGGGTGGCGATATTCACGTTCCGATGTCCATGGGCTCTGTTATCCGCTAAACGACGGTTAAACTTCTGTACATCTTGAGCAAAATAATATAACAACGTTTTGTAATATCGCACATACGGTGCTATAAAGTTACTTATGCAGTTTTTGTAAACACTGAACTGAGTATGAGAAAATAAATTTTTTAATAGCGAGACGAGAGAGATGTTTGCTTTTACTGATGAAGTTTAAAGTTGTAGTATAAATTATATTTTACTAGCTAACCCGGCAGACTTCGTAGTGCCTCAATCGATAAATAAAAGACCTAAGCTTTATCCGTCCGATGGGGGACACATCAAAGGAAAAACAAAATTGTTGTTTTTATTAAATTTTGAGCATTTTCATCTTTATCTAGCTTTTAAACTTTCTCTGGACTTCCACGAATAATTCAAGACTAAAATTAGCCAAATCGGTCCAGCCGTACTCGAGTTTTAGCGAGACTAACGAACAGCAATCTATATATTAATACGTGAAGCAAAAACTTAGTATCCCTTTTTACGAAAATTGCGCGGACGGAGGAGTATGAAATTTTCCACACTTATAGAGAATATAGAGAAGAAGTGCACGATGCTAATATTTTTTTAAAATAATGCATAAAAGATACATTAAATCAATAAAGAAAACATTACACACACTACATACCATGTATTTGACGCACACACGCATGCATACTATTTATTGTCAAACTTTTGTTCTTGACGTCTGTTGTCAAATTGAGAATAGATTAAATATTGTTTGTCTTTGTTAATATTTTTCATAGTATAGTCTTGGCAAAATTTGTGATTATCTAATATATAAAATTCTCGTGTCACAGTTTTCGTTGCCATACTCCTCCGAAACGGCTTGACCGATTTTGATGAAATTTTTTGTCCTTATCCGGTATCTATGAGAATCGGCCAACATCTATTTTTCATCCCCCTAAATGTTAGGGGTAGTCCACCCCTAAATTTTTGGAGTTTACTCCTTTAGAATCGATTTACATATATAGGCCCGGGGTATGAAAATTATGGGGACCAAAATCGTACTAGCATGTCACACGAAATGCGTTATGCGCCTAGCATGTCACACGAAATGCGTTATGCGCCTGATTGGCTCCTGATTGCGTGATGCGTGCGCGCGCCAATCAGGAGCCAACGCGCGGCCGCGTTATCGCAGGTGACGCCGGGCTGCTGCGCCGGCAGTCCGCCACAAAGCCTCGTACTGATCGCGCGTTTCTCTCATTATTGTATTTTCATATATTTGTTAGTCGTTTGTTTTGTGTCTCGTTAATTTGTTAATAATCTGTTGTGTATCGTGTTGTCGTAATATAGAACTATTTCTCGTATTGTTTCGTTTAATTTTTTATATCCAGTAAACTCCAGTCGTGCGTCGGAGCGGACACACACACTTTTTTTTAATTATTTTTTAGACAAAATTTTTAATTTCTATTTTTTTATGATACAACATACAAAAATACATACATCCTCAATTTTCACCCTTCTACAATCAACCCTTATTTTTTATTTGGTAATTAAAAACTTTAATTTTTTTGCGAGAATTTTGTTTTTATTTTGTCATGACGTAGAATAAAAAAAATCATATTACTCTGAAATTTTCACCCCTCTACGATCAACCCCTATTTTTTATTTGTTAATTATAAACTTTAATTTTTTTGGCAAGATTTTCATTTTTTTTTTATTTTGTCATGAATTAAAATAAAAAATCTGATGTTACTCTCAATTTTTCATCCCTCTATGATCAACCCCTATTTTTTGTTAATTATAAACTTTAATTTTTTTGGCAAGTTTTTTATTTAGTTTTATCATGACTTAAAATAAAAAAAAATCATATTACTCTCAATTTTCACTCTTATACGATCAACCCCTATTTTTCCATCCGCAATAAGGTTGCAAGATGGCAATCAAATATTATAATTGTAGTACGATAAATTCTTATTCAGGGTTTATAATTTCAAGTTCCTTTAATTATGATTTTTTTTAAATTGAATTTGATCTCCCGCGCTCGCCGGTCGACTACTGATCAACTATCAATCGATCAGCTATCCCCACCAGGTGTCACCACTGATCCAGCAAACATCACGTAGTAGGGATGGGGACGAAGCCGGTCTCCTGTCTTACTTACTCACTATACATCATAGATTATACACTTAATATATTTGAGAGCTATACAATACTATACATTTTTCAGCCATGTTTTGTTGGTTTTATTTGTGTATCAATAGTATGTTCAGTAGGTCTGAGAATCGGCTACTATCTATTTTTCATACCCCTAAGTGAAAAGGGTTGTCCACCCCAAACATTTATCTTTTATTTTAATTTTTTGGATATATTTTTTTGTTTATAATGAGGTATTATGTGGTTAAATGAAGTTTTTATTTCTACAGTAGAATTTCCCTAGAAATCTTATTTAAGGCAACACAACGTTTGCCGGGTCAGCTAGTAGAAGTATAAAATACAATCATAGTAGTGTACAAACTTACAATTCCAATTAATTGTAGTCGAATTTCGACTACTGCGGGACCTCTAGTTTTTATAAATATAGATTTCTATGGTCTTGCAGAACTATATAAGAATTATATAATAAGATGTTGAATTTTCAAAGGTTTCTCTCATGACAAAATTACATAATTTGCATTAGTGACGTTTTCGCACCGTATGTGCGATATTATGTGGTCGCAAACAACAACTTCAGGTCTTCAAACATCAAAATATCGACAATCCCAATTTAATACCTACTCATGTTACGTACGAAGAAGTCCGTTGTGAAACGTTTAGATTGAAACGTTTATTGCGAAGCGCGAACATTATTATATTCGAACCGGTTTATTTCGGCGTTGACCGGACGCACGAAGCAATAACCCGTGACCTAGATTAGTGACCCGAGGTGACCTCGCGGCCCGGGTCGAAACCGACTGCATCTCTCCTGAAAACGTTAATGCTAACCGGAATTTATCTGGTATGCTAACTCGTAGCCGGTAAGCTACACATATTCACGTCACACAAACATTTAACCCGTCCTAATGTTATCATGTCATTTCTTTTATGAATGCTATAATTTTAGTGCTTATTTTTTTATAAACGAACTTATTTTTTTATTTCTTGAATGGATGGAAGATCTCACACCCCACCTGATTTTAAGTGGTTACCGGAGCCCATAGACATCTACAATGTAAATGCCGCCACCCACCTTGAGACATGAGTTGTAGGTCTCACTTTTAACAGTATAACGGCTGCCCCGCCCTTCAAACCGAAACGCATTGCTGCTTCACGGTAGAAATAGGCAGAGTGATGGTACCTTAACGGATATCCGTTCAAGGACGATATCACGATGAATAATATAAGTGTACTAATAAAATCCAAGCAGCAGAACTAATATATTGAGTGTCACTAGACGGCATGGGGTATAAGAGTCCGCACGAGTATATATTCCGTGACCTTGTCTGTAGTTACTCAGGAAAAATTACAGGAAGAACTCTCATTATGAATTCTCCGCGAGCTTCACAACTGTTTTTGTCAATAATAAATGGGATTACTTCGTAACAGAACACAGGACAGCCGCCAGCAATGCTAACCTTGCTACTCTACAAAGCGTTGCCCATTTTTTCTCCGATTTGGCTTCGAAATACCTGTTTACAAATAGAATAAAAAATGAATAGCGATGCGTCTTCACGTTGAAAAATCCAAGAGCTGTTTGTTACGTTTGTACAGAATTATGTGTTCGCATGTTTAAAAGAAAATAAGATATAATTTTCAGCGCAAATTTGTTTACAATGAAACGCTCCACTGAATCTTTGCTCTAAAAGCTATACCAAGATCTGTTTATTTTGACTTAGACCCACCTGGCGTTAAGAAACAGACTCTGTGGACACGATAAGGCGAATTTTACTTTCGAGAGATGCCATATAAATTGGGTTGCATTGCCATGGACAGTAAGTACTGATTGTTACTAGTTCAATACGCAGAGTTTTTTTTTATTGCCCTTTTAGGCAGACGGGCATACGGCCCACCTGATGGTGAGTGGTTACCGTCGCCCATGGACTTCAGCAATGCCAGGGGCAGAGCCAAGCCGCTGCCTACCGCTTAATACTCTCCACAAGCCTCGTTTGAAGAAGGACATGTCATAGTTAAATTAAATTGTTTAGATAGTTCAAAGGATCTTACACTGATATGTCCTATTCGATTAATGATAGGTTTATCCTGGTCATCTCTAGCTACTGTTTTTTAAGTCTCTTAATTCAGACGTAGTAGCAATATCATTTTGTCAATTTACTTCTCCTTTCCAAGTTCCTCTTACTCCCGTCCCCAATTTCCTTCTAATTTAAGTGGTTTCAGGTCGGCATCTCAAGGCGAGCAGTGGCATTTCACTTGGTGATATCACCACCAGCTCGTTTGCGTAAAGTTCCGTGCCGACTTCGGGTTATATTCGGGACAGAGATCCTTGTATTACGAAGGTGGTATTTTTAATGCAGTTAGATTGCCAACCTTAAAAAAAGGTATTTGACAGATACCTGAATCTGGCTATTCACATTGAATATACGAGTATACATATGAGCTGGACTTCACGAAGCATTGGGTTTCGCGATATATCATTGTAACCACTATATGAATGTCTATTATTTTATTTATTCCCCTTAACTAATCGTGGATAGCTTAAGGAACTATTCCGACTAGTGGTCGGTAAGCTCTTAACAGATAGTTAAGTTCATGGGGTCAACCAAAGACAATTTGCTAATACTAGCCCCAGCAAGAGCAGTGCTTCGCTGAATCTACCACCGGATCGGAATCGCCGTTCACTAAAAAGATCCGGCGCTAAACTCAGTGGGTTTTCTCTTAAATACCTGATATAATACGAATATTAACCTTCAAATTAGAATCCATGATGTACTTATAACTGAAATAAACCAGATTCTTTTATATCAATACGTTCGAGTAGCACGCATTGAAATATCTTTAACCAATATACATAATAGAGTTCATAATCACATAGAGGCCAACGTTATATTTTAAACTTTTAATTCAATGCCTTTTCGAATCAATATCCAATAAGTAACTATTCCTGCGATTATCTTGCTAATGGATGATTTACAGAAGTAATTTTTCCATAAAATCTATTGAAGCGACTTTTGGAACAAAGCCTCAATATCTGTTAAGTGGAAATGACCCTTATTAGACCGTATCGTGGGTGCATTAAATTATTCGACGTTAGCATGAATCTATTAGTGGATTTTCATTATAACATATATTACCTAAGACCATGAATCTATCTTTTGTTTAGCAGTAATCGTAGCTCAAATAAAACAAGGATGTTTTCAATTCTAGTGCATCTGCTATTACGCTTGTTAATATACGTACATATGTACAGAGAGTACACACACAGTTCTCGACTACGTAACAAGACGTTAATCTAATTTAGTTGGGTATCAACAATAAATTTTCAATCATCAACTTTTGCCTACTTTAAAATGACGTACCCAAGTATTAAATTAGCACTAACGTCACATACGACATTTGGGGCCTGGCTATATCTGTTCTTGTGTGAAATAAAGTCCTAGCCTGGGGCCGTGGTAGACACAGCCCACTGAGTTTCTCGCCGGATCTTCTCAGTGGGTCGTGTTTCCGATCCGGTGGTAGATTCTGCGAAGCACTGCTCTTGCTAGGGCCAGTGTTACCAACGCCCCAGGCTTGAACCCCGACAGCTCACCTACACGTCAGTGTTACGCTGACATAGCCTCTCAAGGCTATCAGCTAAGGTAAAAAAAAGAGGAAGTGGATTGAGAAACGATACTGGTGGTAGGACCTCTTGTGAGTCCGCACGGGTAGGTACCACCACCATGCCTATTTCTGCCGTGAAGCAGTAATGCGTTTCGGTCTGAAGGGTAGGGCCGCCGTTGTAACTGTACTGAGATCTTAGAACTTACATCTCAAGATGGGTGGCGCATTTACGTTGTAGATGTCTATGGGCTCCAGTAACCACTTAACACCAGGTGGGCTGTGAGCTCGTCCACCCATCTAAGCAATAACGAAAAAAAAAACGATAAAGTAACAATCATAGTATAACTTGTGTTTCTAGTAATATCAGTAGACTAAGACCTCCAGTTAACATCAGGGGGCTGCTAGTCCATTTATTCAACCACGCTGACTAAAAACGCCAACCACATCCCGTCAATTCGACCAAATACTATATTCCAATTACGAAGTCCCATGAGACAGATGTTGTTATTATATATGTGAATTAATTATATAATGATTTAGATTGATTGTGTATTTTTTAAATGATATTTACGACCATGAACAAAAAAATATTATTTCAAACTATGCGAAACGTGAAGAGTTAGGTTCTAAGAGGTGTCAAAAGGGACTTCGTAATTGGAATAGAGTATCACTACATAATATAAAACAAATATATCTGTCTGTCCCTATGTATGCTTACTTTAAAACTACGCAACGGATTTTGATGCGGTTTTTTTTAATAGATAGAGTGATTAAAGAGGAAGGTTTATATGTATAATAACATCCATTAAATAGTGGAGAAATCAATAATAAATCATAGTTTCCGAAGCGAAGTGAGGGCGGGTCGCTAGTATTATATATTTCCTACTACGCAAACCTACTTGATATCAACGGTCGATTGTAAATCTCTGTTCATTATAAACTCGGACAGCCGAGGTTGAGTGGCGATGTTACTAAACAGAATCGAGTTTGAACTGCCTACGACTAGGACACAAAACTCATTTGTTATACGTATGTATTACTGTGGAAATCAGACGCACATTCGGTGGACCGGAAATTGTGCCCTTTTTTTTATTTATTACATACATGGGTGGACGATCTCACAGCCCACCTGGTGTTAAGTTGTTACTGGAGCCTTAAACATCTACAACGTAAATGCGTCACCCACCTTGAGATATAAGTTCTAAGGTCTCTGTATAGTTACAATGGCTGCCCCACCCTTCAAACTGATACGCATTACTGCTACACGGCAGAAATAGGCAGGGTGGTAGTACTTACCCGTGCGGACTCACAAGAGGTCCTACCAACAGTAATTACACAAATTATAATTTAGCAGGTTCGATTTTTATAACACGATGCTCTCCCTTCACCGTGGAAGTTAATCGTGAACATTGGCATCGAAATATGCGCTATGAGATGTCCTGCTTTATAGGAGGCTTGCGGAGGGTATTTAGCAGTAGATAATAACTAGTGGCCCTGGAAATTGTAACGTCCACGAGGTACAGTAACCACTCACCATCTGTTGACCCATTTGTTCGGCTGCCTGCAAGACACATAAAAAAATTAAAAGCCCCTACTAACCAAACACGAACATATATTTTAGGCTCGTGCGAATAAAAGACACTTCCAGGGATCAAGAAATACCGTAGAGTAGATTCTACCCCAGAGTCCCATGATGTGTGATCTCCCGACCTAATAGATAAAACGCCCGTTGCATTTATGTATATTGAGTAATGCGACTATGTTGCATTTCCTCCCGATCCACTAACGGTACTTTTAGGTACCCCAAGCACCGGTCATCGTTCTCGTCGAACCCGTCGCTTGCGACGAAGGGCTCGACGAGCAAATTAACCCACAGACACAACCCTGCCTATTTCTGCCGTGAAGCAGTAATGCGTTTCGGTTTGAAGGGTGGAGCAGCTGTTGTAACTATACTGAGACCCTTAGAACTTATATCTCAAGGTGGGTGGCGCATTTACGTTGTAGATGTCTATGGGCTCCAGTAACCACTTAACACCAGGTGGGCTATGAGCTCGTCCACCCATCTAAGCAATAAAAAATAAAAAAACCACAGACACAGCCCATTGAGTTTCTCGCCGGATCGTCTCAGTGGGTCGCGTTTCCGATCCGGTGGTAGATTCTGTGAAGCACAACTATTGCTAGGGCTAGTGTTAGCAACGACGTTAGGTTTGAGACCCGTGAGCTCACCTACTAGTTAAGGTTACGCTGAAATGGTCTCTCAAGACCATCAGTTTAGGTAGGAACAAATAATATTGCATGTCAAATCTAGAAAACCCGATACCAAATTTTTGGTTAAATATGTACGTTTGTAGCTGATTTATAGAAACATAGTTATAGTAAATAAATTTTAATAAAAGATCTTCAATCAAAAAACTTTTACAATATACAAGCGATGCGAAGATCTCCGCGTTTATGAAATTTACAACATCAAAACTAACAGATTGATTCTAGTCCCACATACATACACTACTAGACCAGTTTAATACGTTGCGAAAGTCCCATATACATACCCTACTAGACCAGTTCAATACGTTGCAAAATATTCGTCGATGCATCAAAAACGCTTATCTTCAATTGCCACTGTGTACGATTTCGGAATATTTACAATTATAGCAATCAATTGTCTGCCGCATCGTCGGCACGATGGAATCGCAATTGCTCCTGAGTCAAAGCCAACAGTTATTTCTTCGTTTCGATGACTAACCCTCCATATTTAGTTGTAGGACAAAGAACCGCTCGCAATTTATACGCAATTTGTACAATGATTCACTCACGAGCCGAGAGATAATTTGCGTATATTTATCAAACACTGTGAAAAGGTATCATCAGATTTTACGTTGCACTTGCAAATAGTCGTTAAACCTTATTCACTCGATTCGATTTTGAGTGTTCGATTATTTATTTATATGTTCAATTTTTCTAATGAATTACGTACTCAACAATAATGTTCACGATTGACTTCCACGGTGAAGGAATAACATCGTGTAATAAAAGTGAAACCCGCAAAATTATAATTTGCGTAATTAATGGTAGTAGGACCTCTTGTGAGTCCGCGCGGGTAGGTACCACCACCCTGCCTATTTCTGCCGTGAAGCAGTAATGCGTTTCGGTTTGAAGGGTGGGGCAGCCGTTGTAACTATACTGAGATCTTAGAACTTATATCTCAAGGTGGGTGGCGGATTTACGTCGTAGATGTCCATGGGCTCCAGTAACCACTTAACATCAGGTGGGCTGTGAGCTCGTCCACCTATCTAAGCAATAAAAAAAAAAATGTTCGAAGTTCAAACACCTTTGCTTGGTTTGGGACTGTGTGGAAATATATAGTCTCGACATTATGACAATAATCTATACAGCATTGTAATGATACCTTTCCTATTTGGACCAAACTCATATTATTTACAACCTGCAGTAACTTCAACCCATGGAGTGCTCTGAGGAATTGTTTGAGATGATATCACCATCTCGTTTTTACCATCGCATCGCCCGCCACCGGAGTAGAGTTCATCCATACTACCTGGAGCCACTGCGTTCATCCACAGTGCGCTTCCAGAGATCTTTTTTGCCACGTACCATCCGGCTATGGAATGAGCTCCCCTCCACAGTGTTTCCCGAGCGCTATAACATGTCCTTCTTCAAACGAGGCTTGTGGAGAGTACTTAACGGTAGACAGCGGCTTGGCTCTGCTCCTGGCATTGCTGAAGTCCATGGGCAACGGTAACCACTCATCAGGTGGGCCGTATGCTCGTCTGCCTACTAGGGCAATAAAATAAAATCTTTGTGAATGTCATAAAATGTGACTAAGACAGAGAATGAGCAGCAGCCTTCTTTGAGTACTCTCTCTACCAGAGCCCTGCGGTTGCTAACCAGTATTTACGGCGTGTTGTAAACCCGCACCAATAGTTGCTACCATCTTAACTATTTCTGCCGCAAAGCATTAATGTACTAAATTTGTAAGGGTGGAACAACCGTTAAACAATACAATAGAGATTAAACAATGATCAGGCAATGATTAAACAATACAATACAATTTTCGGTAGGCAGCGGCTTGGCTCTGCCCCTGGCATTGCTGAAGTCCATGGGCGACGGTAACCACTCACCATCGGGTGGGCCGTATGCTCGTCTGCCTACAAGGGCAATAAAAACAAACAAAAAAAACATGGATTCCAGTAACGACGTTGACCCTTGAGCTCGTTACGCATTAAAAAAAATACAATAAAATTAATCGCCCATGATAAATATTTACATAATAACTAAACTAATAACATTAATGACTAAATATTGAATTACTACATAGTTAGTGAGTACCGAGTTTATGTTCTGATATTTGTTATTGCGATAAAATGCGAAAGACGCAATACATTGCGTAGTTAAAATAGTGCGCGATAGTTTGTTATTATATTTCCCAACTAGCTTTTGCCCGCGACTTCGTTCGCGTGGAATATGTAGTTCACAAATAATGCTTTATTTTAGAACAAATTTGGTTAGCATAAAAGACGTTATAGTGAGCCAACCTTAACATATAGACATATGCTGTCGCGGACTTTTTTAGATCTTTTAAAGGGGAACAATTCTGTCATACATTATTTTAGCGAAACTTTAACCGTTTCTGCAGCGCACGCAGCGGAAGCTCCCAAAAGGGAAAAAAACCCGGTATTGGTATTAGCGTGATGTTATATAGCCTATAGCCTTCCTCAATAAATGGGCTATTTAACACTGAGAGAATTTTTCAAATCGGACCAGTAGTTCCTGAGATTAGTGCGTTCAAACAAACAAACTCTTCAGCTTTATAATATTAGTATAGATAGAGCTCTTCTTGATGCTACCGACTGTCACTGGCATCTGTGGAGAATGATTCAGTTCCTTTTATGAGTTTACAAAACTCCAAGGACCCAAGTCGATTGCTGATGGCCTAAAGATAACGAATTTTTTTTTTTTTTTTTTATTGCTTAGATGGGTGGACGAGCTCACAGCCCACCTGATGTTAAGTGGTTACTGGAGCCCATAGACATCTACAACGTAGACGCGCCACCCACCTTGAGATACAAGTTCTAAAGTCTCAGTATAGTTACAACGGCTACCCCACCCTTCAAACCGAAACGCATTACTGCTTCACGGCAGAAATAAGCAGGGCGGTGGTACCTATCCGCGCGGACTCACAAGAGGTCCTACCACCAGTAATTACGCAAATTATAATTTTGCGGGTTTGATTTTTATTACACGATGTTATTCCTTCACCGTGGAAGTCAATCGTGAACATTTGTTGAGTACATATTTCATTAGAAAAATTGGTACCCGCCTGCGGGATTCGAACACCTGTGCATCGCTTCAACACGAATGCACCGGACGTCTTATCCTTTAGGCCACGAAAACAACAATATATCCGTTAAAATACAGTTAAACAGTCTACATAGCATGTATAGCTTCCCCACCTCTCTTAGCCCCTTTTCGTCAAGGAGCACGATTTCTTCATGACGGAAAAAGGAAGACAGCGACATCAACCCAATAATTGCTATTGTTCAAATATATATATTTTTTTAAACTCTGAGAAATTTCTTAAAATGACACCGTCATCATCTTCTCACAATCGTACCAGCATTCATCGGAATTGATGTCATTGTTATTACTTGGAACGGCTTCGTTCATCGACAGTATAGTTTTGAAACAACATTTTAGCTCACTTTTGCATACTTTGTCGAATAAGAAATGAAGATTAAGCGCTGTGACATGTTTTTAAGCTCGTTTGAAGGTTGAAAAGATTTTTCAGTGGTATGCCGTGTCTTGGCTCTGCTGATGTCCATGAATAATGGTAACGATTTGCCAACACGGCAGTTGTAAGATTGTTTTTTTTCGATAGCAATAAAATGTACTTTCGTGTACACCACAAAAAACCTAACCTAATATTCTGTTAGATCCTCAGAATGCACCATGCTTACTTGCATGCGTCACAACTGCCATAAATACTCTGAAAGCGGGATCAATTGTAGGCGAGAAAACATCTTTTTTTTGGGTCTGGGGACGAACCTAATACGAGGTCCCCGCGCCTCGGGGGCGCGCGGGATATGTGGGACTTGACGATCTGCAAGGTGTTGGGAGCAGACCGCGGGCACAAGGAATTTTAGGGCCCTACTGCACTAAACAGTTCCCCTGCACTCTTACACCCGAGGTCCGATCTCTGTCCGGGGTCAGAACCCGGTCAGAGTAGGGAGGTTCCCGCGGTCAACACTATAACCAGACACGCGGCGCCACCCCGAGGATGCCCGACCGACGGGCTGTCGAAGCGATAGTCGCAGACCAACGACGCCGGTCTCCGCGGTACGGCGGCCCTACCAGGCCGCCCGGGCGATGTCGCCGGTGTTCCGGGATACCCCGCTGGGCCAGAACCATCCTGCCAGGTCGGGACGCGATACACCGCCAACTGGGTTGCTCTTCCTCAGTATGTTCGGTGACGACAGCGACGACGACAATGCGGACCGCATCGCAGTCCGCAACCGCCGACACGTCGTCCCGTCCTTCTGGTGCCAGCGCGCTAGAGTGACGGTAGCGTGTGGCGCAGCCTCAACCCCCTTAGGTCGCCCCGTGACCATCATCGGGAGGAGACTGCCTCAAGAAAACGTCTTAAGCCAACAAGTAATAAGTAAGTATACAAATAAAAGTAATCATTTCACATTTATTTCTGTTCTCGTGAAAATGTTTACCTACCAAATCTGGTTTGGAATTAGGATTTACATTTGTCAAAATGAATACATACAAGTTAGTGCTAATTTATTTATTTTCTGTCTATCCATTTATTTATATGCGCAAATGTCTGGAATTAATGAACGGGTTTTCATGTCGTTTTCACAGGTAGACAGAGATTTGGAACTAAATATAAGCGTTGTTTAATGGTAATCGTACTATAGCGGCAAAATAATATCTTTACATAAATATTTTCGGAAGTCAATTTTAAGCTGTTGATGTTAGAAGTTATTAAAGCAAATAATAAGTGATAAATGAGAGTAATTGTGTTCAGTTTTCACGCCCAAGCCACTGAATCGATTTTAACAAGATTCGTTTTGAAAATCGTTGCCACCCTGGCAACTAACTAGCTATCGTTCACCTTAATCCTGAATACGGATCCCGACCATACTATATACATTAGATTTCCACGCACGCTTTTTTTACAATAAAATCATTTTTTCTTACACTATTTTTAATTCAAATTTATTAAAATTTATTTTCTATTTTTTAATTGGACTTTCTATAAAAGCGTATTTTGTTAGTTTTTTTAAACTATTATTTATTTTTCATTTTTTAGTTGAACTTCAATGTTTTCAATTATTTTTTTATATATTGAATTGTCATCGTTCCTTATAAGTATACCAAATTTCGAGTTAATGCGACGTTTTGAAGGGGGTCAAAATCATGTTCAAAGATTCCGTTACATACATACATACGTCTGAAGCTAATAAAAGCATATTAATAGACATAAGAATAAAAGTGTGATCCTCTCCACTTAAAAACTACATACACATTTTTTTTTATATCATCCAGCTCTAAAATTTCAAACAACATTGAAGGCGTGAAATTCTATATTATTTTAACTAACTTGTATTCCTTAAATTGTGTAAAGAATATTCAAACTTTGCAAAGTTTTACTTAACAAAACTAATTAATCTCAAAATTTATTTACTAGTCTGAATATCAGACAAACTGCTTAAAAAGTTTTTATTACTGAAAAATAATAATGGACGGTTTTAATGCTTATTAATATGATGATATTTTATAACTGTTGCGTTATGATAATTAAGCGTGGATTGTATTTTGTGTATGAAATATTTATGGAGCCTTCTTAATATAATTTAAAGACTTAATATAAGAGAAACATAAAATTGATGCGTTGCTCTTGGCAGCTGGATTTGAATGAGAGTTTGGTGTCATGGCGGACATCGCTCGCTGACACTTTGACGTTCAGAAATTGAGCAATGACAATAAAAAAACAATGTTTATGTATCCGTGTTCTAGGCATTTTCAAGACGAGTCCTTCGTCGGATTGTATTGAAACTTTAAACACACACTCACTGTACAAACTAATATGGGCAAATAATATTAATATCGTGGTGTTAGAGCGTATCATAAGCCCGTATGAGAAGGCACCAACATCCCGCATATAAGACTAAAATAATCGGTCGAGACCGCGTATACCTATGTAATGTTAAAAATAAATAATGCATATCATCACTTTTTTTTATTGCTTAGATCAGCCTTTCTCAAAGTGGGCGACAACGCCCCCTTGTGGGCGCTGCAAACCTAAAGGGGGGCGGTAAGAGACCCAGAACAAATGGGGGTATTGTGTAGAGGGTTGGGAGGTGATTTGCAATTTCATCTAGGAGGACTCTTAGACACCGACTCAGCTGTAGCTATAGTGGTTTTTAAGTAGATAAAAAAATGGGGGCGCTAAAAAATAATTCATTCTCAAAGTGGTAGACAAAATATGATTGGGAACCCCTGGCTTAGATGGTTGGACGAGCTCACTGCCCAGAGTTACAACGTAAATACGCCGCCCACCTTGAGATATAAGTTCTAAGATCTCCGTATAGTTACAACGGCTGCCCCGCCCTTCAAACAGAAACGCATTACTGCTTCACGGCAGAAATAGGCAGGGCGGTGGTACCTACCCGCGAGGACTCCTATTGCCTACCACCAGTAATCCCCCACAAACAATAACAATCTAGGTATTTGCATTTGCAATGACAGCTGTCAACGCATCGAGGTAATTTAGGTACATAGCAATAACATAATTGTAAATTAGTGATGATTATTTGACGTCAAGAAGGTATGATCATAAAATATTACGGTAAGTGGAATAACAGAATAGGTGCGGCTGTGAAAGCCCGCCACAGTAATATCTCCGAATTCATTAGGCACCGTTCTTGTGTGTATTCGTTATTCTGATATGATCGTTTCTGAGCCCTTACTACGAGTAAATAGTTGAAGAGAAAGCTACAAAGAAACGTATTTTTTTTTACAAATATAACACACTATTCGGTGGCAAACAATTATTGCAAATCACAAAACTTTAGTGATTTCTACTTAAGTTTTGAGGGTAGTTAGTATAAAAATAAAAAAAATTAAATGTCAAGGATCATCGCCGTGACTACGAAATCTACTTCATAATTTTTTCAACGTAGGAAATAATTAAATGATAATAATAACGGCTATTAGCGTTTTAATCATATTTAATAACATGACCTATAAATAACAGAAACCTTAACAAACCCTAGTCATCTAACTTGAAGAAAAATAAGTTTTATATCTAAAAGCTACCCAACATAATTAATTATCTTGTTTAATCCTAATTTCTTTGGAAGTCTAAAATAAGTTTTATAAAATAGATTTTTATCAGAAATCTCCATCTGTTCAAGTTACAAAATATTCACACTTTTTACGACTTCTGAATGAAACTAATCAAAATACTCCATAGCATTGAGAGCAAAAGATGTTTTGTGCCCCATACTATTGGTATTTGTAATTTATATACGTCATTGTGTGACCGTTTGGTGTGGCAATCGTCGCCGAGTAAAACTTTTGCGAATAGGACAAAAGGACTTAACGAAATTACGCGAGAGTTTTTTTTTTTTTTTTTTCGTTTTACTACGGATTCCTAAACAAAATTGGCCAACACTTCACAACTTCAACTTCATGTCCGCAAAACAATTGTCTATTAACATCGTTCTCTTTTCGAAAACAAAGTGAGAACGTGTAGTAAATGACATTTAGTAATTACTACGACGCAAACAGTGGTATCACATTCAATGTCTATTTACAATGTATGATACCGACATCACCACTTTTATTATCATGTTTATGGAAAGGTTTGAAGGACAGCTGGTATTTTTATTCGTTAAAATGTAGATCGTAGAGCGAAAATTATTGAATTTTGAGCTTTAGGTCCGTTGTTATAAATGAGCCATGCAGAACTGAATGTAATTTATTTACCAATAGCGCAATTGTTGATAGGGCTTTAAAATTAACTTTCCGCTTGACGGGACTCGCCGAAATAAAAATAAATCTAATTTGATTAACACGGCGCTCACTAAAGCCTTGGAGATTATGCTAATATCTGACCTAGCAAGGGCAGTCTACTAATCTACTGCCGGATCGGAAACGCGACCCACTAAGAAGACCTAACTATAAACTAAGTGGATCTGTATACCACTCGCTAATACGGAAGAAAATACCATAACCCTCTGACTCTCCAATTATTTCACTTATTTTAAGAAGTGTTACATAGTTACGTTTGTCAAACATTGTAAGGGTAACAATATTACATTATATTATTATATTCATACTGCAAACCGAAAATATTCCGGAAAACGGACATCCGAATAATAACATTGACATATTTAGATTGCGGCCAATAGTTCACGTTGATCCACAAATAGACGTATTTTTTTATTTGTTTAATAAAAAAAAGGGTGCGTGTACTTATGTACGCGTATAAGAAGTTATACTTTATTTTTATTAATTTTTATTTATTAAATAATTAATAATAAATATTTAACGTTAATGATTTAATAATATTTAGTATGAATTATATTAAATAATTTTCATTTATATTACTAAAAATGAATGCTAATAACACTTTTTTTACGAGTGTACATGCGCGAAGTTCACCTGTGGCTATATTCAGACAGATTTAGTGGGCAACTTCATTTCTGTTAATTTGTGTCACGGTGCGCGCGCATCGTAAAATTTCACTCTCATCAATTTTTCATAACGCGCCTAAAGAAGTATAACTTCAAAAATATAATTCACGTTTGCCGTTCATTTAACTTACTAGTGGTAGGAACGTTTGTGAGTCCGCGCGGGTAGGTACCACCACCCTGCCTATTTCTGCCACGAAGCAATAATGCGTTTCGTTTTGAAGGGTGGGGCAGCCGTTGTAACTATACTGACACCTTAGAACTCATATCTCAAGGTGGGTGGCGGAATTTACGTTGTAAACGTCTATGGGTCACTTAACACTAGGTGGGCCTTGAGCTCGTCCACACATCTAAGCAATAAAAATTATAATTAAAATATCCAAGAAGACTTACACGAGACGTTACACACCCCTAACTTGATTACAAAATTAACATCCAGAACTTTGCGCGTCTTACGCAAGCTCTTTGTAATTGAAGCAAGACATTGAACGTACTTTTGATATTTCCTTGATTCCCTGGTATTTCAACACTGTATTGTTTATATTATTGCAACAATGGGTTAGCCAACTTGTTCTCTTCGAGAAGTAGCTGTTTGCTTCGTAATGTTAAGCGGTGTCGTTTTTACCTTATTTTTTCCTTTGTGCTGATCTCGCTTCGTCTGGTTTTCATGGAACAACTCTTTCATGAAATCTCCTAATCCTAATCTCTTAATCTTTAGCTTTATTTATGCTCTCATGTATGTGTATACCTGGAGAGACTCATAGTGACGGGTAAGGTGGATGAAAGACGATCCAAAGGTCGGAGCCGAAAAATATGGAGTGACCAAGTGTCCAAGCATCTGGACACGAGACTGAGCCACGCACTTCCCTGTGCCACTGACCGACATAAGTGGCTACAAATTACAAAAAAAGGGCGCAGGCAATGAGCGATCGACTGAAGGAGGAGAAGATATGTGTATACGGGCGTTCCCATTTCCCCACATAGCATAGACAACATTATTTTATTCTGCATATTTCTTAAATTATAGCGATAATAAAGAACCCAATACTGAAACAATTCCATGTGTACCAAACAATGAAACTACTAAAAATATTTAAATTATCCTAAACACAAAATCGAAATTAGATTTTCCTAGAACAAGCTGCTCTTTCCAGGTTAACGGTCCAACAATAAAAAATACAGAAAAATATGCCATAAAAGCTTTACCTTAAGCACCATTTTCACTATGAAAATATTTTAATAAGTAGAATGGAAAAAAAAGGTCCCGTTTTTCGTCACGTGTCGCAACAAGACGGACCTCCATCACGAACGGACCCTCTCATCGTGAATTAAACATGTTACGTAGAGGGCTATTTTTTGAAATACTGTTTCGTTGATTTGTGATAGCAATTACTGGACAAATATAGAACGTAAAAGCGTGTCTTGAAAGTAATAAATAATGCAGAATGTTTTTCACGTATGTCGTACGTATATAAGTTATCGAGAATTATCGTATTCAATTCTATTTAAGAAAATATTGTGTACAGTTCAAACTTAAATTACATAACAGAATACTTTTACTTTTGAGTCCGCGCGGGTGGGTACCACCACCCTGCCTATTTCTGCCGTGAAGCAGTAATGCGTTTCGGTTTGAAAGGTGGGGCAGCCGTTGTAACTATACTTGAGATCTTAGTACTTGTATCTCAAGGTGGGTGGCGCATTTACGTTGTGAATGTCTATGGGCTCCAGTAACCACTTAACACCAGGTGGGCTGTGAGCTCGTCCACTCATCTAAGCAATAAAAAATAAAAAAAACTTTCTTAAACGAGTTTTCAGATCAATAAAGTTTATTTAAGAAGTAGCTTCAACGGTTTCAGATTCGATGAAATTTCGTTATAAATAATACAATATTTGTACTTCTAGTGAGAGCACTAATGTTTTTGCGCGAATTTATTGTGCTTATACTGATACGCTACTCATAAATTACACACACTATTATTTAACGGGTTCTTACAACGATTTTTACATTCAATGAATTCCCGGTATTGTGTGTTTTAAACAGCCGCCAAAGCTTAAAACGATTCGTGGTACATTACTATGTACCGTGTAAAGAACATTCTCGATGACAAACGGGTATAATCTATTTGCTTAAACGGGAGCGAAAATATTAGTAACTAGCTGACCCGGAAGACTTCGTAATGCCTCAATCGATAAATAAAAGACCTAAACTTTTGTATAAAACAAACTTAAAACAAACAAAACGAATCCGTCCGAAGGGGACACACCAAAGGGAAAACATTTTTATATTTATCTACCTTTTAAGCCTTCTCTGGACTTCCACAAATAATTCAAGTCCAAAATTAGCCAAATCAGTCCAGCCGTTCTCGAGTTTTAGCGAGACTAACGAACAGCAATTCATTTTTATATATTACACGATGTTATTCCTTCACCATGGAAGTCAATCGTGAACATTTGTTGAGTACGTATTTCATTAGAAAAATTGGTACCCGTTGGGGGGGGGGCATCAAATCGGTCCAGCCGTTCTCGTGTTTTAGTGGGACTAACGAACAGCAATTTATTTTTATATATATATAGATTTACGAAGCTGGACAATAAATATTCAAGTCGTTTTGTTAAGTACGTATCAGTAGGTATATCTTGAAAGTGCAATGTAATGTGAACTGCAGTCGCCCCCCGCGTTCCCCCAGAACCGTAAGCGCGTACAGTGTACATTGCGTATTTTGCGATTTTGATATCGTCATGGCCTAAAGAACAAAACGCCCGGTGTTCTCAAAACTAATATAGTTTATAGTCACACTGGCTGAAGCCGCGCTCGTCTACTCATTCTTTATGAAGCTTGGAAAGCATCCGGACCACGAGCAATCACCCCAACGCAAACAAAATGCGATTCAAGTTGTGAATCATTTTAAATTCCGTAGGAGGGTACTTTTTTTCTGAGGAAACACGTACTTAACACGTGTTCTCTCCAAAGACTTCCACGATAGATATTTGCTCGCACATGTCGATACTGCGACCTTATCGCGTAGTTCTGTCTTGATGCAGTCATGCGTTCTCGTTTAATGAGCGGGACAGTCGTTATACAACAGAGACTTCGGTCTCAAATTTCAAGGTGGTATTTACATTGCGATATGTCGGTGGGTTTCGGTAGCCATATGAACGTAGAACTCACCAGGTCCCCGTAGTATGTAGTACGTAGATTTCCGAGAGTACCTACATTTTCTCTTCTCCACTTAACATGGTGATAAATAATTCATACTAGTGGTCCCACGGTAGTTGAAATTTAATTGAAATTATAAGTTTGTACACTATTAAGATTCTATTGTCAAATACTATTAATTATACTTCCATAATCACAGATTGCGCCAAATATTTAAATTTGGACAAATATTAATAAAGACAAACAATATTCAATCTATTCTTAATTTGACCCCAAACTACAATATAAGAAAAGTTTGACAATAAAAAAGAGTCTAAGCGTGTGTGTGTCAAATACGTGGTAATGTGTGTAATGCTTTTATTATTGATTTAATGCAATTTTATGCATAATTAGAAAAAAAGTTAGCTTTCTGCACTCCTTCTCTATATTCTCTGTAACTGTGGGAAATTTCATACTCCTCCGTCCGCGCAATTTTCGTAGAAAGGGGTACAAAGTTTTTGCTTCACGTATTAATATATAGATAATATGTTAAATAACCGAGAATATAATAATATGTTAAAAACTATTCTAGTCATTTCGATTAAATAATTAGGTCAACTATCATACATAACGTGTACGTGGTATGATTATGAATTCAATCCGGCGTAAAACCCTAGTTCCCTACTATGAAACACCGAGTCGACTGACGAAAAATATATCTGTGGGTTATGTGCGCTCTTGTTCTTATGAAATGGGTGGACGAGCTCACAGCCCACCTGGTGTTAAGTGGTCACTGGAGCCCATAGATATCTACAACGTAAATGCGCCACCCACCATGAGATAAAAGTTCTAAGGTCTGAGTATAGTTACAACGGCTACCGCACCCTTCAAACCGAAACGCATTGCTGCTTCACGGCAGAAATAGGCGGGATGGCGGTATCTATCTGTACGGACCCACAAGAGGTCCTACCACCAGCAATTACGCAAATTATAATTTTACGTGTTTGATTTCTATTACACAATGTTATTCTTTCACCGTGGAAGTCAATCGAGAACATTTGTTGAGTACGTATTTCATTAGAAAAATTGGTACCCGCCTGCGGATTCGAACACCGTTGCATCGCTAGATACGAATGCACCGGACGTCTTATCCTTTAGGCCACGACGCGACGACTTGTTACGACAATTAGTTTACCAACTTGTGACGTCCCCGTTTCAGTTCGACAATTTTGTTTAAATGAAGAACATGTACCATACAGTTTTTTTTTAGATCTTTCTAGATAAAATCAAAACCCACCTCTGATATTCAGAAGCGTATGTCATGTTGGGCACACCGTCTTCACCAGTGTTATATGGCCAACACAGAGACATCATTTAAATATACCGCTACTGTTTACTGAAGATACTGTTAGAGTCAGGGATACTGTTTACTGGTGGTAGGACCTCTTGTGAGTCCGCATGGGTAGGTACCACCGCCCTGTCTATTTCTGCCGTAAAGCAGTAATAATGCGTTTCGGTTTGAAAGGTAGGACAGACATTTTAACTGTACTGAGACCTTAGAACTTATATCTCAAGGTAGGTGGCGCATTTACGCTATAGATGTCTATGGACTCCAGTGACCACTTAACAACTAAGTGGGCTGTGAGCTCGTCCACCCATATAAGCAATAAAAGAAAAAGATAAAACACGAAATATACACGATAATGTCTATTTATTTATTTATTTATTTAATCAACAATGTTTCAACAGCATTTAACTAGACGTAGGGTACAGAGGATGTTTTCCCAAACTTGAGCCAATTAAAGAAACACATTATGTTTCCAAAAAATGTTAACATAATTAATGAACACAGGTCCCATCAATCAATATAACAAAATAGTACATTCATAAATCGCTGTCATACGTTACATACATACATTCATTCATTTTAGTACTCAGATATCGTGAGTTGAATTGACCCCGAAATATCGTTATAACGGTAAACATAAAAATCGCTCTAATGAAAATATGGCTTTTATTTTACTGAGTCAAGTAATGTACCGCCGTCACTGGTAGTTAACTCAAAGATTAGCCCTTAAAGGGATTAGTAAATAGCGGGTCGACTTACTTAGTACCTAAATACCTATAAAGCAGTGTTTGCCAGCCTTTTCTGTGCCACGCCCCACTGTAATATTTCAAAAATATTTATGCCCCCAACGCATAAGTTTTAACGTTAAAAAAATTTATTTGTTCACTTAAGAAACATAAATGATAGGTTTTAGGAAGAAATTACTATGAACTGAAATTCAAATTCAAAATAGTTTTAATACAGTCTCTAGTGCGATTGCCCCCCTTAATTATCAAATTGCCCCCTTGTTTGGCTTAGGCCCCGCTTTGGGAAACACCGCTATAGAACATCTTTTAATGTGTCTTAAGTTAAAATTGCCAAAAGTTTATCACGAAATACATTGAGGCTGGTAGCCATCACAGAACACAAGATATTTGACAGATGCCTGAATCTCGCTTACGGCATTTTCAAGATAAGCTAGCATATTATATCATAATTCTCATAACATCATTAATTAAAACAAATAACCTAAGCGATGCGACACTATAAAGCATATTTTTCTCATGCGATATATAGCAGCAATAAATTGATTTTATTCACGTTTTATGAGATTTTTACGTGTGATAATATAAACTATGATCGAATGATACGCTTCTAAATTGGCTCCAATGTCTTGGTTCTCGGTGTGTAGTTTATTGTTATTGAATAAATATTGTTGTTTCTAGTGTCATTTTACGTCACCTCCATGTATGTATACTCATCTAAACTGTGGATTATTGGTCTATTTGATCTTCAATAACGATGACGTAAACTTTTTTTAAAGGATTTTATGACCTGGTAACTAAGACCTTTAAGTCATGTCTTATTTTAATTTATATTCATATTTTTATAAAAATGATAATATGGAGTGAAATGAAATGTAATGAAGATGATTAATTCGAGACATTAATCAACTGGGATGAAATTAAATGAAATGAGATGATGTGGGATGAAATATAATCTCAGTAAAATGGTGGTCATTTACTGAGATTTTTTTCAGTGGACTTTTTGGAGGATCCCGAGAAGTTACGTCTTTTATTTTCCCACATTTGTGCACTTTCACAGATATTAAACAGTTAATAAACCACCATTATTACACATTTAAACCAGAATAAACACTAAATAGACAGAATAAAACAAATCACACAACTTCACTCCTCGCGTTCCCGCCAAAAAGTCCGACGATAACATTGATTCTAGGCTTATTTCCAAGTTCAATCATAAAATAATATAATGAACGTAGTACCTAAATGCAAGATTAAAAGGTAAAGTTGTTTTAATTAGCTTTGTATAAGGCTATTAAAAACTACAGATCATACTAAAAAAACAGCAATACAATATATCGAGAGATGAAAGACTGTTTGGCTTAATACGCGACATATATCTTTGTAATTAAAAGGTCCGATTTATTTGGTATTAGCATCAACAATTCAATGTTTTTAATTGAACTTCAATTAGGTTTACTCCATTCAAATAGCTGGGTTTTATTGTTATGATATTTTTTCTAAAACTTAAAGCTTAACAGTCTCTCTGTCGCTCCTGTAAAGTTGGAAAAAATGTCGCTTATACCAAATAGCCTTTTTTCACCCCCCAATACATATATTAAAAATTGAAAAAAAAACAAGCCTAAATATCGAACTAACAATTCAAATCTCATCATTTTTTTTAAGCCACTAATTTCTTACCAACTATTCTGGTTAGGATATTAAAGCGATACTATAGAATTATTTTATTATCGGTGCGTGTGCAAATGAAATCAGATTTAGAGATTAATCGGCCATCTTGAAAAAGTCCACGAAAAAGGCGTTCAAAGATTATGTCGCAACTAGACATAGATATGAGGCCGTCAGCGTAAAAGTGGCCTAACCCACAATTTTTCATATTAGTGCTTATATCGTCTTCTCGCATTAAAACTGTATAATCTCAAAACTTACTAATTTGACAGGAGAGTTTTTAAAAAGTTTAACATGTGATATTTTTAATATTAATCATCTTTCCAGCATTCATTTTTTTATTTTTTACCAGTTACATTATTTGTCTTTTAAGGTAAGATAAAATTATGTATTAATTTTGTTAATAGTAGTCAAAAAATAGGTGAACTAAAAAAAAAGAATTAAAACTAAACTACGCCCTTTTGACAGTATTTATGAGAGAAAAAACTGGTGATACTGAATGATTCCGCATATTAACTCAATTACGAATATTTTTGGAAAAAGTACACTTTTAATGCGAAAAGACGATATATTGTAATTTATTTAAAACATAATAAATTTTGACCCAAAAACGGTTTATCCCTAGTTTCACACATAGATAACAGATGGCTTTTTAACATTATTTTCGCACGAATTATTTTTGGCTACGAAGTATGTAAAGGTAAATTCATACCTCATTATCTGCATACTAACTATGGTAAGATTAGGTCACTTTTACGCTGACGGCCTCATACACAAAGCGTGTCGAAAGCATGTTTTTTTTTTTCTCGAGAAACAATATAACACTTTTCAGAGGCACAGCGAATTAGTAAGCTGAAGTGGCAATGGGCTGATCATATTAGCCGGACAACCGATAACCGTTAAGGTAAACGCGTTCTTGAGTTTTATTTATTTATTGCTTAGATGGGTAGATGAGCTCACAGCCCACCTGGTGTTAAGCGGTTATCGGAGTCCATAGACATCTACAAAGTAAATGCGCTACCCACTTTGAGATATAAGTTCTAAGGTCTCAGTATAGTTACAACGGCTGCACCGCCCTTCAAACCGGAACGCATTACTGCTTCACGGCAGAAATAGGCGGGGTGGTGGTACCTACCCGTGCGGACTCACAATAGGTCCTACCACCAGTAAAGTGGAGACCGCGAATTGGAAAACGCAGGACGCCAGAGGACGCCTTCAGGCTCGGTGGAGTGATGATCTGTGCAGGGTGGCTGGCAGGAGCTGGATGAGAGAAGCTGAGGATCGTGCTTATTGGCGAGCAATTGGAGAGGCCTATGTCCAGCAGTGGACTGCTATAGGCTGATGATGAGATGAAAATGGTATGTAAATGGTCCTAAATTGAAGTACAATTATTTAGAAAGCAACGCCTTACAAGCCTTAATCATGGGCTCATAGCTAAGTTTATATTCACGTCATTTCGGATCCTCCCGATCCACTAACGGTGCTTTTAGGTACCTCAAGCACTGTTCATCGTTCTCGTCGAACCCGTCACTCGCGACGAAGGGCTCGACGAGTAAATTAACCCACAGACAGCCCACTGAGTTTCTCGTCGGATCTTCTCAGTGGGTCGCGTTTCCGATCCGGTGGTAGATTTTGCGAAGCACGGCTCTTGCTAGGGTTCATGTTAGCAACGTCATCAGGTTTGAGCCCCGTGAGCTCACCTACTAGTTTAGGTGACGCTGAAATAGCCTCTCAAGGCTATCAGCTTAGGTAGGAAAAGTACTGGATCTAGCTTGGGCGATAACACGTGATATTCGCTTCCAACTATTTCGTCACGTACGCTAGAACGGCTACGCACCGTAAATATGTTATGTCCTCTTTAATCTAGTTACGAATTTCGACACCCCTCAGGTCCGATGTGTGTTCGGCCGCGTTCATATCCGGACCGCGTTGTTGATTTAGTCTAGTTTCACTGATGCTTTGAAGTAGAGCTTCGTGTTTGTCTGTGATTGCGTCAAAACGAACAAGCGTATTGAGCGGGTATTTTTATGTCTAACTAGCTGACCCGGCAGATTTCGTAGTGCCTCAATCGATTAATAAAAGACCTAAACTTTTATATAAAATAAACTTAAAACAAACAAATGGAATCCTTCCGACGGGGGACGCGTCAAAGGAAAAACAAAATTGTTATTTTTATTTAATTCCGAGGATTTTCATATTTACCTACCTTTTAAACCTTCTCTGGACTTGCACAAATAATTCAAGCCAAATCGGTCCAGCCATTCTCGAGATTTAGCGAGACTAACGAATAGCAATTCATCTATATATAGATAGATAGATAGATAGATAGACTAGCTGTAGCCGTCCGCTTCGCTAGGCATTTAAAATTAACTTTGTTATTTCTTACCCCCACAAAGATTCTTATAATTAACGTCCCCGCAACTGGTGTAGGGAGTCCAACACTCATATAAATATTAGCCTATCCATTAAGTACATAGTACAAGTATTTTCTACATGAATACCAAGTTTGAAGTCAATCGGATGCATGGTTCAGTAGTTATAACGGAACATCCGTAAAAACCACAGCAGATTTATATATTAGTATAGACTAATCCTACTTACATAATATATTATAAATGTGAAAGTTTGTAAGAAAGTATGGATGTATGTTTGTTACTCTTTCACGGACAAACTATTGGATGGATTTTGATGAAATTTTACAATAATATAGCTTACACATCAGAGTAACACATACGAGTAGGCTATAATTTATAAAGATATCGTGTGAATTACCCAAAATATAACGACAAGTGTCAAGTAAGTAGGAAAAACCTGCCATCTGCGAGCTATTCTGGAGTGCGCTGGAGTTACACGTATATAATGTATCATGGAAATGTTTATCTTAAATAATCTTACAAAAAAACCCGTGACAGCATATATCTATTTTTTATGTGTAAGCCATTATCGCCACAACATTCAACGATAAATACAAAAAAATGATAATTTATTTCTAACGCACATTTGTTAGTAACGATTGATCCTTAAATCAAAATAAATATTTTTATCGCACCTTGTATTTAAAGTAGTTGTTAAACTTTGTCTTTTACAGTACTTCATTTGGATAAATATTTGAATAGTTATGACTATATACAATTGAGTGTATGATTTAAAGTTAAATTTAGTAGTTTTTGAACAAAACTAAACGTTTTTTTATTTATTTAGCCGCCATATTGTTTTGTACATATTTTTAAAAATAGGTATCCATTTGCCTAAGTCAATTACTATAAAAGCGCGCTTGGTTTTCTATAGACGACAATACTTTAAATAATGTTTTTGTATAGCTGTATAATATTAGGTTGGGAAAAAGTTTCTTCGTATTTTTAAGAAAATTCACAACATTTTTTAATATAGTTAATATTTAACTTAAGTATGTAGTTACCATTTTGTTCGATAACTTTCTGCCATCTTGTAGATAGGGACATGATCCCATTGCTATAGAAATTTTGGGGCTTCTGATCAAAATACCGCGACAATTGGTTTTGGCAGTCCTAAATTATTAGGATTCTATATGTTTATTAAAACATCGCAAATTTTTTTCGCGGCTTGCGTTGTATTTTTGCCTTTTTTGTAGTAAAATTTTAAAATGTATTAAACTTCTTGTTTAGATTCACTCATCTTGATAGTACGAAAAATAAATAAAAAACACACATTTTCCGAATTTGAATTTGGAATTATCTTCTTTAAAATTTATACTTTTAATGATACCAAAACCAGCCAGATACAAACAGTATATATAGCCAAAGAGATTTTATTACAAGTTCATACATACTATAATGCGAAAAGACTTTTTCCCCAACCTATTATATTATTTAAAGCCACTATACATTTTCGAATGAATAAATGGTGCAACATTTCAGTGCGCCTCCGGACACAAACGAGATATTTCAATCACAGTTTTACGAGCAACGAGCATTACCCGAACTGTGTTGCAAGATGGTGTCCTACTTACAAAGGAACATTAAATTCAAAAGGGTGTACTGGTATAAAATAACATCAAACGGAGTAAATTGTAAAATATATTAAAACGACCGGTGGTAGGAGCTCTTGTGAGTCCGCACGGGTAGGTACCACCACCCCGCCTATTTCTGCTGTGAAACAGTAATGCGTTTCGGTTTGAGGGGTGGGGCAGCCGTTGTAACTATACTGAGACCTTAGAACTCATATCTCAAGTTGAGTGGCGGCATTTACGTTGTGGATGCCTATGGGCTCCGGTAACCTCTTAACACCAGACGGGCCGTGCAAGCAATAAAATAAAAAACGGAAGAGCCTTTTATACCTCTAATTATAATAAACTAGAGGTCCCACTGTAGTCGAAATTCGACTATAATTAATTGGAATTGTAAATTTGTACACTATTATGATTGTATTTTATACTTCTATAATCACAAATTTCGCCATGACTACACTATAAAAAATATTAACAAAGATAAACAATATTTAATCTATTCTCAATTTGACAACAGACGTCAAGAACAAAAGTTTGACAATAAATAGTATGCATGCGTGTGTGCGTCAAATAAATGGTATGTAGTGTGTGTAATGTTTTCTTTGTTGATTTAATGTATCTTTTATGCATTATTTAAAAAAAATATTAGCATTGTGCACTTCTTCTCTATATTCTCTGTAAGTGTGGAAAATTTCATACTTCTCCGTCCGCGCAATTTTCGTAAAAAGGGGTACAAAGTTTTTGCTTCACGTATTAATATATAGATATGTCTTATCAGAACAAATGATGCAAGTTTCACTGTCTCTCTAAAACAAAACATATTATTTCTGTTGTCATAGTAACAGTCACATGTTGTGATTTAAATAGTGTATAATCTATGCTAACCACTTAATACAAATGGATCGTGAGCTCCTCCGTTCACCGAAGCCAATAAAAGCATACTAATTAATTGTTGAGTGCCAAGCTAAAAGCGGCACCCTATATTCGGTAAAAAATACCTTACATTGTTTATCGGTTGATTAACACATCTATACTAATATTATAAAGAGGAAAGATTTGTTTGTTTGTTTGTTTCGAATAGGCTCCGAAACTACTGGACCGATTTGAAAAATTCTTTTTCCATTAGAAGCCGACATTGTCCCTGATGAACATAGGCTACTTTTTTAATTTTTTTTTTTTTTTTTTTTGTTTCGTGTGTGTTTTAATGTTTCCGAAGCGAAGCGAGGGCGGGTCCCTAGTTTGTAATAAAAGTCATTTGTACAAACACACCTCTGATTGAGAACAATTTTTAGTTTTATTGTTTGATATTTCCTATGTTTCTAATACTTTAGAGTTTTGAACGAAAGAGCGTTTCGTCAATTAACCCTTAATGACACGGCCTAATCAGTCAATTTTTGCAACAACAAAAAAAAAGGCTATGTATTCTAAAGCTTTCACTATCTAACCATTGATAGCTTATGGAGGTATTTCAAATATCGCGGACGAGTAGGTGAGCTCATGGGCTTAATCTGAGAGAATTTACTAACACTAGCCCTAGCAAGAGCAGCGCTTCCTGATTCTACAACCGGATTGGACTCGCGACCCACTGAGAAGATCCGGCGAGAAAATCAGTCGGCTGACGTGGTTACGTAATTATTGGATTTTTTTAGAAAATAATAATAATACTGTCATTCATACTGACACATAGGTTTGTTTGTTACACGATTTAAATACTCAACAGATTATATTAAAATTCTGCATACATCTCCTAAAAGGTACAGAGAATGATATATTTGCTTTCATCCTGAAACAATACCATTTCCGAATGATACATGTTTTTGTTTTCTACCTTGACAATTGAATATTTCTATTTACACCATTTTAACCATTAAACGGCAAAAGTCCTGGTGAAATTAAAGGCGACTTCGTTAACTTAATCCTAATCGTTTATTCATTTTGTTGAGTTAGCGAATGAAAGTTTTAAAGTTGAGAAATTGGTCGGATCAAACGTTGAGCAATTTATTCTAAAGTCCCCATTTTATTCTTCTTTATCTAATCTACACACATTTGATTGTCATATTATTTCCCGACTCTAGTCTCATTGTCTTTTATTGGCAAATTGAGACCAATTGTGATTTTACGAAGCGCTGATTTCGAGGCACTTGTAGGAATCAGCCATAGACAAAACAGTTAAGACTTATTTTCGCTTCTGTTTGTTTACTAAATCTTCATTATTCGTTTTGTTTAGTCTCGATTGACGAGATTTACTGTTATCAATTTTTTTTTTTGGTAAACTCAGTTTTTTTATTAATACATCAATAGCCAAACAAAAACACGAAATAAAAAAACACCTTGAGATTTGTATGGAATTCAGTAACAACTCAATAAAGGGAGGTCGGTGAAATTATCTTTGCATAAACAGTAAAATAATCGAAAAAATAAAACAGAATAAACATATCATAAATTAAATCCAATAACACAATGAAAGAACAATGATATATCGTTACAAAAATACCAGGTGGATTCAAATAGGTTTTGTTACGAAATATCCATAGTACGTTATTGTTTAATGTTATTAAAGATTCTATACGAGCACCTGCTCCTGGAGTTAGTGATGATTTCAATTTTATAATCCTAGATACGTGTCTATTCAAATTTATTCGCAACTTTATGTAACTTTATAAATAGACCCGGAGCTTTGTATCTGACTGGTTTTGGTATCATTAAAAGTAAAAATTTTAAAGAAGATAATTCCAAATTCAGATTAGGAAAATGTGTGATTTTTCTCAGCAAAAACTAAGAGAGCTTGGCTGGGAGGTGTTAATGCATTCGCCGTATAGTCCTAACTTTGCGCACCTTCAGACTTCCACCTGTTTCGGTCTCTTCAGAGTTCTTTAGGCAGTGTCAGGTTAACATCACGGGAGTACTGCCAAAACCAATTGTCGCGGTATTTTGATCGGAAGCCCCAAAATTTCTATAGCAATAGGATCATGTCCCTGCCTTCAAGATGGCAAAAATACATTAGTTAAATGTAAATAAACTATATTAAAAAATGTGTGTGAATTTTCTTAAAAGATGCGAAGAAAGTTTTTCCCCAACCTATTACGTTGCAGAAATTTGAGACTGCGACCTAATGTCGACCTAATGCAAGATTATAGCGATCTGATTTGGGCGAGCATTTCTGCCGTTCCGATCTACCTTCCCGTTGCTCGAACTTACAATTCTCGATCCATACCAAACATTCACAAGGTCACATTACGGTACGTATTAAACAATGGTTATATGTAACGCTTGACACACTTGTAGTAATAATTAGCCGTGAGAATACAGATATTAATGTCCATTGTGTATTTCAAGTTGGTTCTCAGACCAAAAATTAAAACGGTAAAATAATAAAATAGCTTGACGAGTGCATGTTTTTGTTACTTTTACGAGCTGACTGTGTCAAGCCGTACAAAGGTATAATTTCGCCTGTGAGAGTTGGTGCGGTGATAACGATGTAACATGATTCCTCAACGACTCAAGCAATACTGTTATCTTCGGTTTTCGCGAGTTAAGCAGTAGATGTAGTAGACGTAGTAGACATATTAGACGTAGTAAATATAATAGACGTAGTAGACATATTAGACGCAGTAGATATATTAGACGCAGAGGACATAGTCAAACTAATATAACTGTTCAGTTTTGCATTTGTTTATTGTAGGTATTTTATTTCAATTGTTCCGTTAATACTTTAGTTGTTGTGGTCGCGGCCGTGTCAAAGAATGCCACACGATTGGAAAACCGTAATTGGTATTGATATGATTGAATCTAAAAACAAAGTAAGAATTTAATGAGTTTAGAGAGGAAGGCGTAGAAGAATTTTTTTTTTATTGCTTATATGGGTGGACGAGCTCACAGCCCACCTGGTTTTAAGTGGTTACTGGAGCCCATGGACATCTACAATGTAAACGCGCCACCCACTTTGAGATATGTTCTAAGATCTCAGTATAGTTACAACGACTGCCCCACCCTTCAAACCGAAACGCATTACTGCTTCACGGCAGAAATAGGCAAGGCGGTGGTACCTACCCGCGCGAACTCACAAGAGGTCCTACCACAATTAGGGACAGACCCGTATTATTATCCGCAACTTCTGAAGGGTGTTGGAACAAAATAACGCTTAAATCTAAAGCGTTATTTGGTGACTAATGAAGTCATCTAATTATTTTAACGCTATGTACCTACCTATCAGAGAATATGATCGCACAATAGAACTAGCCCATTTTTTTTTTAATTATGAAAAATTCGTATGGTGTCCATTGCAATACTAACTACTACATATTATTATATGGTATACAAAATTCTAACAACTAATTTATCCAAGACTGTTTTAGTCGTAAATAAACCAAGATGTTACATCACGTAATCTCGTATAGGTACGAGGCTTGTGTTTTGGCGGTCTGTAACCCAAATAGTGGATGCAGCCGTATAACCGGAGAACTGGGTCAGCGCTGACGTCATCGAGTGAAATGCAGCTGTGGAAAAAGTCGATGCCCCGCCCGGCTGATGAGCATTTCAAAACAAAATTAAGTTTCCTTAGACGGCCAATCGAGACCATCTAACGTTGAGCTCTTACTGAATCCTATAGGCACGTGTGGCATAAGTTTTTATTGCCCTTGTAAGTAGACGAGAATATATACCTGAAGAATACCCGATAAGTGGTTATTGTCACGGCAACCAGGATACTGTCTAGGGTTGTCAGATTTTTTCATTCTATAAAATGCTTTTTTTACCCGGGACAAATAAAAAACAAATTTATATAGTGACATTCTCTATTTTTTTTGATATTTCTCCGAGGAGCAAGTCAGTTTTAACATATTTTTAACGGTTTTAACATATTTATAAAAATCGTTATAATTATAATCGTACAGTTCGAACAGGGGACAGTCAGTCCCGCCGGGACATTTTAAATTAAGTCTAAAATACGGGACGTCCCCGGAAGTACGGGACGTCTGGCAATCCTAATATTGGCCCACACGGCTCGATGGATCCCTATCATGGATTCCAGTTTGGACGGTACATACATATAATGTGAAGAACGTCGTCTTGCCTTGAAAATAAATAAAACAACCTAGAACCATATGACAGCGTCATCTAACGTAATTCAAATCACGTCCATTTTCAAACCAGAGACCGATACTAACACGCTAAAAAATTCCTGATCAAAATCGGTCGAGAAATAAAGGAATTCAATGACAAACACGAGTGAGTAAGAATTACACATATACACCTATAAATAATCTCTATATATAAAAATGAATTGCTGTTCGTTAGTCTCGCTAAAACTCGAGAACGGTTGGATCGGTTTTGGCTAATTTTGGTCTTGAATTATATGTTGAAGTCCAGAGAAGGTTTAAAAGGTAGATAAATATGAAAATGGTCGGAATTAAATAAAAATATAATAACAATTTTGTTTTTCCTTTGATGTGTCCCCCGTCGGACGGATTCCTTTTGTTTGTTTTATGTTTATTTTATACAAAAGTTTAGGTCTTTTATTTATCGATTGAGGCACTACGAAGTCTACCGGGTCAGCTAGTACTATAATAACAAACTCAACAGGCTTACTTATTCATTATTATCGAGAATTCACAACAAAAATAATTGAATTTTCCAGCGAAACTGGGTCAGTAGGTAGCGTTGACACCAAGAGGATTCGGAGCAAGAGAAAGTGAATCCCTAGAGCGTTATGTTTGTGATGTTTCGCAACGGGGACGAGGGAATAGCAAAATTAACTATTTCCTTTCTATTATATCGGATTACTGCTTGCGAGATTCCGTTGCGTGTTTTAAAATAGAGAAATGCGTCTTTATACGACGGACCATAGATTGTATTGTGTCGATTTCTGTCTTTGCTGCCCGAAAAAAAAAACTGATATCTCAAGGTGGGTGGCGCATTTACGTCGTAGATGTCTATGGGCTTTAGTAACCACTTAACACCAGGTGAGCTGTGAGCTCGTCTACCCATCTAAGCAATAAAAAAAAACATCCACAAATGTTACCGTACTGTTGTCAATCGCGAAGCTTCGATCGCAAAAGCCTTACAGTTTTTGTATAGATCAAGCAAGAACAATCAAAATGCCTTTAAAACTAGTGTGTATATTGTTTCTGAAAGCAAAAGACATTGTGGAGAATACAGTTAAACATATTCTGAAGACAAAAACGATTTATAAAAGTCAGAGATGAACGTGATATAGGCCTGATATGGAATTTACATTTGACGTAAATGAATTATGACTTCGTGATCAATAATAGTGTTGTCTCCGTTAAAATTAAAACGCTTATAGCATTTTGGATCTGAGCAGATAAAAAGAACTGTCGTGTCTATACCCATCCTCATACAGCTGCTACTATTATTCAAAATTCTAAGCGCTTTCTTATTTGTATCCATCGCTATGAACATCGCTATTTTTCACGGCGACTACTATACATTCTAATTCTAATTAAGTTGCAGGTAAAAAATCAGTGACAATGAAATTGTGGTAAGTTTCATTAGCCCGAGAATGGACCCAATTAAGCGGGCATTCGATATAATCTTGGCCGTCAGATTTGACGTTGATAAAAGTCTATTACAATTTACGTTTCTGTTCCCTTTTGTAATTTAATTATACTGTTGATGAATGTAATTCAAAAATACAAATTGTTTTTGTAACAATTCGAATGATTCCTTCAATAATGGAAGCATGAAGTAAAATAATATTTCTAGGCGAATAAATGACAAAATACTATCTTATTGGATATTGGATGCGAACCTTATTAATAATAGATCTGATAGTGATTTGTTAATCTATATATTAATACGTGAAGCAAAAACTTTGTACCACTTTTTACGAAAATTGCGGGCACATGTAATAACTTCTAGGTTGAAATAAACTGTATTTGTCATCTACCAAAATCATATTTTAGTAATGTATTTAGGGGTTGTAATTCGCAATTCAGGAAAATGGTGTGTTTCCAATAATAAACGAAGCCTCCTTGCCCCGTTCCAATTAAATACTATTCTATTTGAGTGCTGTTTTTCATGTCAGCTCGAAACTATTCCCAGAAGCTGTCTGTTCGTTTTGATTGGGTATAATTTACTTAATTATTTCCACAAAACCGTACAAACGCGACAAACAAATTGGAAAGGTTTTTTTTTGTAAACTTCATTTATTAATTCATACTTAAATTTATATCTAAATTTTATTTTGTCAGTTTTTTTCGGACTTCGATTTTCTTAACCCGAATAGGATCGTAATTAGAAAATACTTTTACATTTCAATGTCGCCATTATAGTGTTTGATTAATTATTTCCGACGTATCGGATACTCTACAGTTTTACAGTCGTTTGTAGACCACGAATTACGTTTACAGTTCGCGAAACCCACAAAAAATACAATAACAACAATTCCTTGTTGAATTCAAATTCGAAATGGAACATTTTAGATGTCACAAAACACAAAATTATTAGTTATTTAACGTAGAACGTATTGTAAGCTCACACAGGTAGGCACCAATCTACATATGTATTTCTGTCCGCCATACAACAAAGAGTCCAACTTGAAATTGAAAGGTCGTAAAAAAACATACAAAGTCAAATAAAAACACTAGTATTAACTTATTTGAAAACAAATAACGATATTAGCATGTGCTGAATTCTACTAATTCATAGATCGCCCGGCGAAGGGCATGGTGCTTTTAGGTACCACAAGCACCGGACGCCGTCGACGAAGGGTTCGACAAGCGAATTAACCCACAGACGCAGCCCCTGAGTTTCTCGCTGGATCTTCTCAGTAGGTCGCATTTCCGAACCGGTGGTAGATTCTGCGAAGCACTGCTCTTGCTAGGGCCAGTGTTAGCACCGCTCCGGTTTGAGCCCCGTGAGCTCACCTACGCGTTAGGGCGAAGCTGATATAGCCTCTCAAGGTTATTAACATAGGTAGGAAAAATAAAAAAAAGATGTGTATCTATATATGTATAAGTTTCACCGACGGAACTTTCCGACCTAATAATTAGTTTTACCACTAATGGATTCGGGGATAAAACAGGGTTTTTTAACGTAATAAGCGGTGGGAGGAGCATCACGAAACCGTTTCGGGGACCTAATGTTTTCGATTTAATTAAACTTTATTCGGTATAACGTAGGACCGTGGTCCGAATGAGATGTTGTTGCCACGAAATAATACTTTACGTTTGCCGTTTGAAAATAATCACGTCCGTTATATATCTATCCAGTTCACAGTGGTTTTGCTTTTGTTTTTTTTTTTAGATTAGCAAATGCTAATGGCATGACCACGAATTCCCTGAGCGGATAAGGGCAACAAGTCTCAATATTGTGTAAACGCTATCGCACTATTCAAATTTTTGTGCGTAGTGCAAGTTTTTTAACGTTTTCGATGGTGTAAAAGTTAACTCAAATTTGTATGGAGTTAGAACAGCGCCCCTAGCGGCAAACGTAGGCATACTTTACTACTCCATACAAATTTCAGTTAACTTTTACGCTATCGAGAACGTTAAAAAGCTCGCACTAAGCACACTGAACGCACGAAACTTCAGTGCAGAACTAATTAGCGCGATGCTAACGGTCCGTGTCGGCTCACAGCATTTACTGGTGGTAGGGCGTCATGTGAGTCCGCAGGTGTAAGTACCACCACCCCGTCTATTTCTGCCGTGAAGCAGTAATGCGTTCCGGTCTGATGTTTCAGGCAGCCGTTGTACTGTCTCCAAGTGGGTGGCCGTATTTACGTTGTTGATGTCCGTAGGCTCCGGTAACCATCTGACGCACCAGCTGAGCCCATCTAAGTACCTAATTTAAAAACGACATTTTTTTAAAACTGCCCTATTAAGTATTAATTTTTACTTATGTTACGACAACTGCCCGTTTATCCGAATTCAAAATATATTCCAACTACCTGACCCGGCAGACTTCGTAGTGCCTCAATCGATAAATAAAATATTTAAACTTTTGTATAAAATAAACTAACAAACAAAAGGAATCCGTCCGACGGGGGACACATCAAAGGAAAAACAAAATTGTTATTTTTATTTAATTCCGAGCATTTTCATATTTATCTACCTTTTAAACCTTCTCTGGACTTCCACAAATAATTCAAGACCAAAATTAACTAAACGGGTCCAGCCGTTCTCGAGTTTTAGCGAGACTAACGAACAGCAATTCATTTTTATATCCTTATATATAGATAGATAGATAGAAGATAGATAGATTAACCAATAGGCGCTTATCGTTTACAGCCGAAACCCTAAGCACTAAAGCAATTTTATAATAAAGATATGAATCACAGCAAAAACGTTTGAAACTTAAACGTTAAATGAATTAAATATAAGTGACAAATTAAACAAAGCGTCATGTCGTGGAAAGCGAACGCGGCGTTATTCGATATCGCTTTTGTCAAGGGAACACAATAGCCATTAATATCGTAGAAAAGCCATTGTGCAGATGAAAGTTCGTTGCACTCTGGATATCAGGTGAGGTCGTCCGGTGTGGTCGTAACTTTAGAATGTTTTATTGCCTCATCTTTCTACGTAAGCTGCATTTCCAGACAATACAACTGAAGGTGCTGTGAGGGACCTAACACCCGTGCGTATTACCGACCTTATATCCTACCTGTTTAGAGTTTATTTTTAATTTTTATTGCTGAGCTAGAAGAGCTCACGGCTCAACTGACCGTTAAGCGGATACCGGAGCCCATGGACATAACCAATGTAAATGCCGCCACCAATCTGGAGTCTCAGATTTACATCACAACGGCTACCCCTGCATCTTTCAAACCGAAACTCACAATTATTGCTTCACGGCTGAAATAGGCAGATTGGTGGAGCAAGGGTAGCGGTCTGAGAAGACGACCAGTAAGTGATGTTTTTATGAACAATTATAAGAAATATTTATTTAATAGCGGTCATGGTTAGTGCCTTCTCAGTTCTCACATACCCGAACCTGTAGACCGAATGGTAAACAGTCGACGTCGCCCTTAACAGGTCATTAAGAATCCTCCCCATCCATTAACTGTGCTTTTAGGTACGTCAAGCACCTTCTTTATCTCCATCTTATCCCACTAGGTGGGATCGGCACAGCGATTTTTTCTATTCCATTCTCTTCTATCAGCCGTCATTTCAACACTCACTCCTTTCTCTCTCTCATATCATCACACACTCCATCCATGTCTTGTTCGATGGACGCCTTCCCCCTCTACCTTACAGTACTATTTCCATACATCTCCTCTCTACGCCTCACATGTCCATACCACGCTAACCGTAGGCGGCGACAATGTGATCGCTATTAATATTTATAACGTTAAAATTTGTCCTCGATTTTGAGTGTGTGAAATCACGCAAGTTAATCGTAATATTACATTTCATTTATTACATTTCGTTTATACCGGACGATAAAGCTAATTAGTTTCGTTAAATCAAAGCGAAGTAAGTCGTCTAAATGCTTAAGTTCTCGAATAAGTGAAATTCTTATTGTTTTGTTTCGTAAACTAATTTTACTTTTACATTTATATAAAATTACAGTCGCGCCACTGCTGAACCATATCTGCTTTCTGACTTTAGATTTCACTTCTATGACATTCCTCTCACCAAAATAGGCATTCTGTCTGTAAATATTTAGGTACCCCATGTTACGCGCTAGGATTCGGGATAAATAAAAATTCTACCGGAGTACAACTTAAAAACTGTATTCAATACTTAGAACACTTAAAACACTTTAAAATTCTCAATTCGTTCTTCTTCTGCTTCGCTTCAGGTGATCCGTCCGCTGTATCGCTTCGAGTAGTTCCGATTATTGACCGCCTGCGTGCCATCTCTGCAACGCTTTTATAGTCGAGACGAAAGTCCTAGAATCGTCAAGAATATACTACAAAAGTCTATATTGTGTGTTTCCGCTATCTGACAATAGATGGCGTTGTACTTTTCGAGCGTTCTAGACACTACTAGATCCTTCGATATTCGTTCGACTAATCGACGATAGATGGCATTACTTTTACCGGCGTAACATCCATATGAATTAGATTTTCTTTTATTTTAAATCAGGACTCTATCTCTAATCGATTAGTAGATAGATAGAGAGGGAAGATAAATCATTTTATATGTACGAGAGTTTGTTAGTGATTTTATTAACGAATTATTTGTATTCTGTGGGTTCTGAGAGTTGATAAATTTTAACTTCTTCCCACAACGTAAAAAAATGACTTCATGTATTTTTCCGAATTTTCCATACATTGCAATCTCAAAGGGCTTTTGACTATGACGTGAATTTTTAAACGCACATGAATGAAACCCACATTATGTTGTTCCGCACTCGGTGATATGAAATAAAATTATACAATAGCTAAGTTGTAACCCGAGCTTAGAAGCGTGCTTTCGCACTGGTACGTGCGGTTGCAACGTTGAACTCAGTTCCTTCAAGGGTTCAGTCCGAGTGAAAGCTATAATATATATCATAAAGCATCCGGAACCAATAGTATTCATCAACAGACGTATTTCAAATAAGAGGTTAATTAAAACGGCTTTTACAGCTTAATCTCGAGTTTATTATCGTTTTATTAAACGTTCCAATAATTTTATCGAAAGATTAACTGTAGTCGTCAGCTCCTGTCTGTGACCACAAAAACTATAAAGCATAAGAAATATTAGAAATAATAAATTGAAAATAATAAAAGCGAGTTTAGGACGTGAAAATAGTTTAAAATAGGTCTACGAAACCCGAAAACCAAAGGAAATCCTTAAGGTTAAACTCAAAACCAAGTATCTAAACCATTCTTTTGTAATTGTATCTATGAACAAGCACTTCTTATTTGTGGCGTGTACAGTTTTTTGTTTGTTGCATAGATGGGTGGACGAGCTCACAGCCTACCTGGTGTTAACTGGTTACCGGAGCCCATAGACATCTACAACGTCAATGCCGCCATCCACCTTGAGATATGTGTTCTAAGGTCTCAGTATAGTTACAACGGCTGCCCCACCCTTCAAACCGAAACGCATTACTGCTTCACGGCAGAAATAGGCAGGGCACTGGTACCTACCCGTGCGGACTCACAAGACATCATAACACCGGTAAAAATAATAGTAATAATAACATAGTAATGAGTAGTAGTGAGTAGACTTGTAGAATCGGCTTCCAAATTTTCGCGTCTCGCTTTCGTTCTAACGTAGCCTTTCTCGTGTGCGAGCTCGAAGGGAAACCGTAAAACATTTATTACGCGGGCAAAACATTTGCACCACAAGATTATTTATGTGGACAGTTTAATTTTCCGTGCCTTGAAACCGGTGAATTATTGTGTAACGCCGCTGTATACGGATTATAGACATGGTCCTTTTTGGTTTTAAAATACAATAGATGCATTATTACGATGTTTTGATGTCTGACAGACGAAAGCGAAATATGTATATACCGGTGGCATGGTGCATTTTGAATCTGCTGGGATAAGCATCACTATGGTTAGTTTAAATATTGGCTTACATACATATTTGTCATCAAGAATTTGAGACTTCGATCTCTTACGTGATTTTATGTACTTTCATAATAGACACGCAGAGCAATTAAGATTATTAATTCATTCACCTATGTACTTATATACACACATAGATGCAGACACACACTTACTCGTACAACACACACAAAAACAACACGCGCAAACCCCCACGTACCTACATACGTATTCACACACTCACACGCATAATGACCTACTTAAATGATAACACCTAATGATCTCTCAACACTAGCCCGCGATATCTGTTCACGACATACCCTATCCAAATCTATCCTAAGAAGGAAGGAGCCTGGAGATCAGTAATACAGGTTTTTGAACCTAGTACAGACTTCAACTCTTTCAGAGAGCTAACAAAATAAATGATAAGGTTAATCTCTATTTGTAATATACCTTTTAGAAAGAAATCATATTAATTATTATAATTCATTGTAACAACTGTAGATTAGATTAATATTTATTGTAATTAATTTACGTAAAATGAAAAAATATCAGTTCTCGTAATTACGTTAATGCATTTAAAAACAATTTCACGTATTGATTGATACCTTAGTTTAGCGAGGATTTTACTAGCCGTAGATATTATTAGTACCGCATGTAGGCAGACGAGCATACGGCCCACCTGATGGTGAGTGGTTACCGTCGCCCATGGACTTCAGCAATGCCAGGGGCAGAGCCAAGCCGCTGCCTACCGTTTAATACTCTCCACTAGCCTCGTTTGAAGAAGGACATGTCATAGCGCTCGGGAAACACCGTGGAGGGGAGCTCATTCCATAGCCGGATGGTACGTGGCAAAAAATACCTCTGGAAACGCACTGTGGATGACCGCAGTGGCTCCAGGTAGTATGGATGAACTCTACTCCGGTGGCGGGCGGTGCGATGGTAAAAACGAGATGCCGGTATCATCTCGAACAATTCCTCAGAGCACTCCTATTTATTATCTTTCGTCCATTTAGAAAGATCCGACGCTTTGAATGCTCAGTAAAGTTACAGCTGCGAAGCATTGCTCTTGTTAGGGCCAGTGTTAGCCACACTTCCGGTTTGAGCCCCGTCAGCTCACCTACACGTCAAGGCGAAGCTGAAATAGTCTCTCAAGGCTATCAGCATAGGTAGAGGAAAAAAAAAATAACATGTGTGCAATTCACACGTGCTAGAAGTGAAATCTTCAAAAATTAAAATACAGTTATCGTAAATGTCTAAGTATATTATTAGTAAAATTTTGTCATTAGTAAATAATTGTAAATCACCTTTTATAGTATGAGGTAGCGCCCTCTGTGAATTTATATTTTAACTTCACGTATATCCTAAATTAAAATTCACTACAAGAAGTTTCTTACACACGTTAGTATTAAAACATCTCACAGATGGCGCTGTATTAAAAATATAATACTTTATACGTATGTTTTAAAGTATGTAGGAACTAAGCATTCTGTCTCTTTTTCTCTCGATCTTTCTCACTTGCTTGCTCCCTACTCTAACTCCATGGCTAGTTGCTTCATGCTACGTTCGCCCTGTCTCACTCTCTCTCAATCGGTCTCGATCGCTCTCGCTCTCTTTTTCGACACTTCCGTTGCATACCTGCGTGACGTTACATCTGTAATTTTACCCTCATGCGCCTAAAGAAGTTTCACTTCAAAAAAAGGTTACAGCTATCGCAGATATCGAGATGATTATTGTCATTTGATTTTATCTGGTCCGTGTTACTAAAGTTGTTTCAGGGCGACATATTCTATCATTTTATATACCTACAAGGCGTTATGAAATCGTTCAAGAAGCTGAAATGGGATTGGATTGGAGTGTCTAAGCTGTAGGGTGTATTTTATCTTCTTGTCAAACTTATTTTGTCTACCATCCACTTTGAGAATAAATTCTTTAGCGCCCCCATTTTTTCACCTTACTAAAAACCACCATAGCGAGAGCTCAGTCGCTGTCTAAGAGTCCTCCTAGATGAAATTATAAATCGCCTCATAAGCCTCTACACAACGCTCCCATTTTTTTCTGGGTCTCTTACCGCCCCCCTTTAGGCCTGCAGCGCCCACAAGGGGGCATTATCACCCACTTTGGGAAAGGCTGGTCTAAAGCGAGGTTTGAGTACGATTGCCTGGACGGTTGAGATTACCGAACGCTCTGTTTTACTTTTCGCTGCCTGTATCGTCCAGAAACCAGTATCATTGCTTTTACTTATGTAATAAGCTATTCGTTGATAATATATGATGGAGCGGAATGTCCGATGCCCGGAATATTTTTAAGAAAGCGTGACGTCAGAAGTTCAATGCTTTCTAGGTAAAGATCATCGTGTAGATCGAGCCTCCGTGCCCATTATCGGGCGGCCCGTATTCTTACTAAACATAAGGCCCGCAAAAATAAGATATCGAAAAGCCATTAAAGAATAAGTTACGGGTAGTTTATCTTGAATTTTACAATTAATCTTTTTCACGTCATTACGGATCCTCCCGATCCATTCCATTCCCGGGTCCCATTAACGCAGCTTTTAGGTACCACAAGCACCGGTCACTGTCCTCGTCGAACCCGTCGCTTGCGACGAAGGGCTCGACGAGCAAATTAACCCACAGACACAGCCCACTGAGTTCCTCGCCGGATTTTCTCAGTGGGTCGCTTTTCCGATCTGGTGGTAGATTCTGCAAAGCACTGCTCTCGCTATGGCCAGTTTTAGCACCACTCCGGTTTGAGCCCCGTGAGCTCACCTGCACGTTATGGTGAAGCCGATATAGCCTCTTAAGGCTATCACCACAGGTAGGAAAAAAAACGATTAATTACCTTTAACATATTATTATCTTTGTCTAGCACTTTAAACATTAACTTGACATTTAGATAATTTGAGTATTCGTTCTCGCGCTGACGCACATTCCTATCTAATACACTAGTACTTAATTAAATAAAATGCTAATCTATCGCTTCTGTGGGGATTATTACGGAAGTCAATTGAAGGGACGTCTTTATGTACGTACTGACTTCAGACGGTTTATGTCATTATTGTAAGCGGAAACCTTATGTGTGAAGCGTTGCAAGACTGACCGCGGCTTCGAATAGACTTTAATTTAGGTCACACTCCATTTTTAGCGTGTGTTATTTTTAAATTACTCAATTTCTATCAGGTACAGTTCATACACAATCAAAGCTAATCCTAAAAATCAATGTCAAACAATGCTCAATTGGTTTTTTATATTAAAACCATTCAAAATATATTTGGATAGTGTTCGTTTACCCAAGATGGCTATTTAAAAAAAAACCCCTTAATATACACAGATAATTTCAAGAGTTCCATTTTTTTTTCTATTTTTTGCAGGCACAAGTTGCTAGTCTATGCGGTGTTAAGTGGTTACTTTAGAAATATATTTTAGGATTATTTTAAAATTTCGATAGTCTTACACGCAACTTTCTTAAGCTTAAACACGAAAATGAATGTTTCCCCGACAAAAATAGACATAATGTATGTACCTGTACTCAGTATACTGGAACGTTTCCTCTATCTATAAAAGTTTATGTGTGTCTCTATATACACTTAAAAAAAGCTGAGCCAATTTCGATTGAATTCCCAGGAAATCTCTCAGATTGCCTTAGGTGATTCGCTAGCAGTTGTTCTGGGTGATCTGGTAGCGACCGAATCAAAGATAAAGCAGAGAACGGTTTATTTAGAATCCTAAGAATATTTATTACAAACGCGAAAGTTTGTAAGAATGTATGGATGTGTGTTTATTACTCTTTCCCGCAAAAACTACTGCATATTGATGAAATTTTACAATAATATAGCTTACACGTCAGAGTAATGAAGATATAAAACTCGATAAGATCAATAATAAATTACAGTACCCGAAACGAAGCTAGGTTGGATTGCTAGTGTTCTTCTATTACACGTCATTTCGGATCCTCCCGATCCACTAACGATGCTTTTAGGTACCTCAAGCACCGGTCACCGATCTCGTCGAACCCGTCGCTTGCGACGAAGAGCAAGAGTAAAGTAACCCATAGACACAGCCCACTAAGTTTCTCGCCGGATCTTCTCAGTGGGTCGCGTTTCCGATCCGGTGGTAGATTCTGCGAAGCAAAGCTCTTGCTAGGGTCCGTGTTAGCAACGTCGTCAGGTTAGAGCCCCGTGAGTTCACCTACTAGTTCTGCGAATCTAGAATAACCCCTCGCGGTTACTAGAATAGGTAGGAAAAAAAAAGTGTTCTATAAATCGGAACAGCTGGATGAGACGGCGACGCTTAATCACGACAATAATTAATACAAACAACGTTTAAAATGTAATAACTTTTAAATGGTCTTCGTATTTCGCACGTAATAAAATAAGTAATGGCAATAATTGCAGGTTCACTGAATACGAACTCGCTGTAAAAATACGTACCTATTTACGTTTACCTTAATAAATGAATAATGTTTATTAGGGTTCGCAGTTTACTTAGTCTGGCCATAAATACTGTTACAATTAAAAATAAACAAATTTTACATTTGAATTTGGAATCTGTCATTTTTATATGATAGCTCATTGAGTTTTCTCATTTTGGCGCCAATACATTGTACAATATTTCGCGATATTAAAATGGAGTGGGGTGATAAAGAGAACCGAATCGCTGTGATTGCATTACACAAAGAAGGTATGGAGCCAAATGCAATTAATGCAAATAAAATGTTTGTGTACCGGGCTATTAATAGGTGCAATGAGACTTCCTCTGTTTGTGACAGAAAAATATCTGGCCGTCCACGTAGTGTTCGTACGAAAAAGGTGGTCAAAGCAGTAAGGGAAAGAATTCGAAGAAATCGTGTCCGAAAGTAAAAGATTTTATCTCGGGAGATGAAGATAGCACCCAGAACCATGTCGCGTATTTTAAAAGATGACTTAGGACTTGCAGCCTATAAGAGACGTAATTGTCATTTCTTAACTGATAATTTAAAAGAGAATAGGGTGGTAAAATCGAAACAACTACTGAAGCGGTATGCAAAGGGAGGTCAGAGAAAAATTTTGTTTACGGATGAGAATTTTTTTACAATTGAGCAACATTTTAACAAACAAAATGACCGTATTTATGCTCAAAGCTCTAAGGAAGCATCCCAATTAGTCGACAGAGTGCAACGTGGGCACTATCCGACTTCTTTATTATTTATTTTATTATAAAGCTCGGTCTACGCAGTCTTAGTTGGAAACGAACGTTTCGGACATCATCAGAGCTGAAGACTGGCCGTCGTCTAGTCCCGATCTTAATCCGCTGGATTATGATTTATGGTCAGTTTTAGAGAGTACGGCTTGCTCTAAACGCCATGATAATTTGGATTCCCTAAAACAATCCGTACGATTGACAGTGAAAATTTTTCCGATGGAAAGAGTGCGTGCTTCTATTGATAACTGGCCTCAATGTTTAAAGGACTGTATTTCAGCCAATGGAGACCACTTCGAATAAGCTTTTTATACTTTAAATTGTTTTATATTTATGTATTAAACTAACACACTGCAAAAATAATAAATGTTATTTGCAATATATTTTTTTTATTTTTAATTGTAACAGTATTAATGGCCAGACTAAGTATATATCAGCCTCAAGAACGATACACACCCTGTAGGTAAGTGTGGAGGATGCCTATGGTTCATTCATTTCGTTTCATAATTAATGCTCAAACAGGTATGCGCATTATCGCTGTTTTATAATGTATCCCATATCTGTAATACTTATACCTGTACGGTTTCCGAGAATTCGAATAAGATCATGTAATAAAAATCGAGAAATTACACATATTCGTAATTGGTGGTTTTTTTTTTAATTCAAATCAAATCAAAAAAAAAAATCAACATAAATGAAAGTACATACCTACTTGTTGAGCGTCAAAAAGAACTACCGCCCACTATTGCCTTTGTAGGCAGACGAGCATACGGCACACCTGATGGTAAGTGTTCACCGTCGCTCATGGACGTCAGCAATGCCAGGGGCGGAGCCAAGCCGCTGCCTACCATGCCTACGGTGGCAGCATGATCCACTAATATTTTTATGAGACGCCGGCAACGCTAGCACTAAGAGCAGATATAAGGACTCTGGTAGCCCTACTTATCGAGCTCATGGAAGTATTATCTAGCTCATAGATTCATCACGCTGAGTTACACGACGGATCGTCTCAGTGGGTCGCGATTCCGATCCGATATTTGATGCATTCACGAAGCAGCTGCCTTCGAGCTGTCAAATCTCCTTCGCACTCGGGTAGGTTTTGGCAAATCCTATCCCTACTGCCAGCAGCATCTATCGAGAAACTTGTTGTTCAGGGTAAGGTCAGTGGTAAAAGATCTCATGGACGAATCCCCATGCGCCGGACTGATCAAGTGAAAGACCTTACTGAAACCGCACTTAACGAGTGTGTGCGCTAGGCCTCGGTTCATAAACTATGAAAAACATCTGTCAAGGCTTTAATAAGAAAGAATTTCACATGACCACGACTGCTCTGCCAAGAGTAACCGCTTATGATGACCCCTACTGGCTGAGCTCGTACCGCCCATCTGTCCTGGTATAAAGCTCTAAATGCCTTTGAGCTAACAGAACCCCTCTATCCCAAAAAAAAATTAAAGTCAGCACGGGCAGCTACAACCGACTCGTCTTTTCTGTCGCGAAGCAGTCAAAGGTTCCAATTTTGATAGTAGAACAGGCATTAAACAATAAAATTGAGATTACCAACTCTACTTTCCAGGTATTCGGCGAATAGTATTCACGCTGGGCCTCGGTAACAATTGAATATCAAGTAAAGGTCGTCTACCCATCTATACAATTAACTCTATATTGAGATATCTTTTAAAATTCAATAAACTGGTGCATTGATAATCATCTTGATTATTGATCTACGACAATAGATTCCTTAATAAACAAGTGTTTTATCTGATCGTAGTTCTTGTAATATCGGTCATTTATCCTGTGATATATTATGATCTACTGTGATCCGTGCTCACTTTAGTACTACTACTTTAACCGATTGGGGCAATAAAACGGAGTCTGTTGTTATATTTTCATATCATGAACGTGAGCTGGAATAATGCAAGAGCACTCGCGCGGTATATACCCTGCGCGACCGGTCTCTCCCCGCACCCCGCACGTCGCCCCGCCCTCCGAACAGCTGAGCCCCATAACAAAGAACTCCACATAAACATCATCATAACAATAATTATAGTATCTAAAATTCATAACAATTATCTGATTGTGAAACAATAATATCCATTTGATTTTAATATGATTAGGACTGCATTTACTTAACGGAATTAATAAGTAGGTAGGTTTTTAATGAGTGGACAGTGCATCGATAAAACAAGTAGGTATTGAGTAAACAAGTTTGACCGTGAATATAGATCGGTATGTGAAAGGTGATTACGATCAATTCTACATACTTGCCTTTCTGTACATCCAATACACGAAGGTCTTCGAGTCCAGACGCTTCTTTGAACAATTACCTCCTACGGAATTAAATAATAAAGTCTATTCAGTTATATTAATTGTTACGGAATCATTGTGGAAAACGCGACGACGACGGCCACTTGTGTCGTAGTTTTTCACAGAATCGTTGCTATGGAGTTGTGTATAGCTCTTGCACAAATTTTTAGTTCTCTAACACACTATCATAGCGTCCCAGAAACGTGTTCACGTAATACATACTTTGTTTACATTAGTATCATGTTTAATGTGTTATTTACATCACTTTTTTGTGGCCTGCTAACACGATAATCGTTGCACTGCCTGCGCACTTAAACGCTGCGCCTCTGCGTCAACAAAACAGACTCGCTGTCCGAACCATTCGAGACTTTCGCTCTCTCGTTCGCGGCCTTAACAAAACGAAGCTTCGTCCCACTCTGTTGTTTGACGTTTGGTAAACTGGGTTGCAAAGTTAATTTATCTACTAAAAATAAATGTAACTGTAACTCTTTACCTTCATAGCTTTGAATTCACTTCAAAAATAGTTTAAAAATTAGCTTTAAAGTAACATTTTTTTATAATCAATTTGATAATTATTCACAGTTGTAACTTATTTTAAATAGCATTTTTGTTTGTTAGCGCTTCGCTATTTTTAATTAACAGGCGGTTACAAATTATTACTGTTATTATTGCTCTAAAAGTATCTACTCGAATAAGGATAGCAGAAGATATTTCTCATATTTGTAAGGCTATATCTTAAAAAACATACATCAGGGGTATATAGCATTGAATTATTTAGAAGTCAGATCTATTAAGGGCAGTCATTAAACCCGTAAAACGAATACCTAAATAGTCAGTAACAAGAAGTTAATTGATATTTAATAAATCACCACAAAAAGTATACGATGAGCCGTAAAGTTTCAGTGGCCCAAATATTTTAATGGAGAAGTCTAAAAATATGCAATTTGTAATTGCTTGGTAATGATGAGCTAAGAAAATCTAAAATCGAAGCAAATGTGTCAACTTGGCTACCCTGGAAACAGGCATTCAAGGTTTTCAACTTCAGTCATGAAAGTGAAAGATACTCGGTTGACATTTATCTAAAGCACAGATTTGCGGCATGTTTATATCTTGAACACAGAATAGATCTTAATATGGTACAGATGGGTCTACATTGTATACAACAAACTTAATATCGAACGAAGGGCAAAATCCCTATAATATTTTGCACATCACTTCACTTGAACGGCTGCTATTTTAATTTACATGGGACCTAACAGCTAACTCTCGCATAAATTGTACTTCGACTCTGCAACGATTTAACTACATCGAAGCCTTTCGACAATAGGTACTCATTTCCTACGATCAGTCATCCATAGATTTTGTAGCTCTAATTTATGTTTACTGTACATAAAATGTAATTCCTGTTTTGGTTCCATGCAGGTATAATGTTACTTAGAAATCGTGAATATAATATTGTTTTTACCGTAATTACCGTTTGAAACCAGGAGAGTGGGCAGCGTCTGACGTGGCGAGGTTAAATTTTTAAGCAAACTATCGAAGTTACATTACATACGATCTATCTTAATCTAAACAAAATTGGATCGGTTTTTGATGAGACGTTCGATCTGTTGAAACGCAATGGGAATGAGTGAACGAATTCTTAGGTAATGTTTAGTAGCCCTTTTGATGGAAAGTAATCGGATGAAATATCATCTCGAATGAATCCTTGAGCACACACAAGATGTATTATTCGATAGAGTACCTGCATAGAGAATGCCAATGTTCCTCTCTATTCTGATTAGGTAGATTGGTAATAAAGAATAACTCTTACAGTATACCAACATACTACATAACATACGAATAAATAACGACATCAGTCTGGAGTAATATTTTTGAAATAGAGGAAAATCAAAGACAAGTTTCTGTTCGTTTTTATTTCACTAGAACTCCGTATATGAAGTAATATGTAAGCATTTACAATAAATACTCATCATCAAGCTCCCGAAGCTTGTTGCGTAGTTGACAAAAAAAACTATGATTAACCTTCACCAGTTCATCCAATGTCCATTTTCCATATTTAAAAATTTCCGTCGTTTTCATCATCAATACTTACTTGAATTTTTCGTTTTCCCGAACGGAAAGTAGAAATTGTCAAATGAAAAAAAAAACATACGATACGATACACTTACAACATATTTATTATTTCAAAAATTATCACAAGGTTAAAAATACAATTCAATCTGTTTTTCAATTATGTGCTCTTCTGCCAGAATTTGGCAGAGTTACGTGCAGTCTTGCTTTTGCTCGAATTCTTTTTGGGTGCTGAGTGAGGCTCGGCATTGGCACCTGACGCTGACTCATCATTCTCTGCTTGAGTCTTCAATGTCTTCTTTATGTATAAAATCTGAAATAATGATTAACTTGAGTTACCTGAAGTTTTTGTCTTACTATTTCAGTGATCAAGGTCCTTGTAATGCTAAGTTTAAATCCGAATCCAACTGTGTGCTTAGTGCGAGTTTTTTAAACGTTCTCGATAGCGTAAAAGTTAGCTCATATTTGTATGGAATGAGAAAGTTTGCCTACGTTTTCCGCTAGGGGCGCTGTTCCAACTGCATACAAAATTGGGCTAACTTTTACGCTATAGAGAACGTTAAAAATCGCACTAAGCATACTGATATTGTAACATAATAATACATGAGTCCAAATTGAGGCATTCAATCAAATTCTCATAATAATGTACTGTTTGGTAATGCATGACTGTTTTTTTACGGGACTTCAAAACGTTTTCTTATGTACTATCCTTGGGACTGGTTTGTCATCAATGGCGAAATTAAAACTTAAAATCACAGTAAAACATGAAATTTAAGATATTTGTAAAAGTGACCATTACCATCTCTAATTCTACAAATAAGCTGAACACAACTATGAATTGATAAATATTCGAAAGGTTAAGGATTTCGAGCAATTACAGAAGCGACACTAAACTGCTTTCTATAGACAGTGTTCTGTGCACGTAGTGCGAGTTTTTTTACTTCTCGATTGCGTAAAAGTTAACTCAAATAAGTATGGAGTTGGAACAGCGAACCTAGCGGCAAACGAAGGGACACTGTTCTAACTCCTACACGGTTAACTTTTACGCGATCGAGAAGTTAAAAAACTCGCACTAAGCATACTGAATCGAATGCATGCTCCTTTAAACTGTGCCACTGAAGTTGTCTGTGTCACATGTCTACTTATGGATCTGAATCTAATTGTATATATAAGGAGGATAAAAAATAATAGTTAAGAGAATTTTGAAGACTATTTCCATCCAGAACTGTAAATATACATTTATCTTTAAAAGTGCAAGCTCTGAATTTCTTGCTGATTGATACTTTGTGGTGAACCTACATTCCGAATGGGTCATAAAGTTATGTATTTTTTTTTATTTTGAGCTTTGATCAATAATACTATTGTTGATCGAAGATTTTTATAAGAACTATATGATTTTTAGAAGGTCAACCATTGTATTTGATGATGATGTTTTAGTTTTAGGAATTATTATATATATACATGCACCTTAGATAATATTATAACACTCACCTTCTGTTCTATACCCTGCTGATGTCTGATAGCCTTCTGTTTCTGATGATTAGCTCTCTGTATGTGTTGATCTACAGAACTGAGTACTGCTTCACAAGCATTGCACCAGTCGGCCAGGACATCAGCAATGGAAGCTGCATCTTCAAGCCGCGCATCTCTGCCAAGGGCCACGTCCACTTCCACACGTTTACATTCCTGGTCCAACTTGCCGTGAATTATGTCTATGGAAGTATAGTATGTAAATTATTTCCAATTATCGTGCGAGCGGTCTATTCTAACAGTAAAATAGTTCAACATCATGTATTTATATTCAAATCGGCAAGGTATTCTACTTCTAATGAGTTTATATTGTATATCTATATATTGTTATATTGTGCATGTTTATAAAAATATTCTTTTAAATAATAAGTACACTGAGGTTAATTTATTTCCTCATGTGATTCTTGTCCACCTCATGATTGTCTGGAATAGATTCCTCTTAACAATAAGACTGCCCGTGATACTTTTGTGATGTATGTTTTGTATTTATGTTTATATTGAATAAAGAATACACACTATCTGTCTAATGAGGTTTTTATTGAACTTAATTTTATACAAGTAATAATTTAAAAGAATGCATTGTTAACTAGTTACCATGGTCATAATGAGAAGTGCACTATTTTTAGAAAGTAATTGTATATTGATATTTGCTATATTCACTTTCAGATTTATTTGTTTCTCTACAACTACTTACTACCACATGGAACAAAATTGATCTCGCCTTCTACAAAGGGTAAAACCAAAATAAAATAGTAAAAGAAAAATGAAAATAAATATATGCTTAGATGGATAAATAAAAGGATGTTAAACTGTTTTCAGGGCATACAAACTCAAGCAGGGAACATAACATTGACTTACTAAGCATAAGTACTTGTAATTATAAGGTAAAGCGATAGTTAGACTGTAAAGTTTCAAATTGTAATTGAATTTTTTATGATCCCACTTGATTCCACTAAGATGCATTAAATTTTGTGAAGATATAATAGTAGGGCTCACGTAATTGTAGCATCAGTTTCCTATTTGTATTGGTAGCTAAATCCATTTAAGATTTAATGAATTTTTTTTTACATGTACATTTTAGAAGTTATGTTTATTTAGTGTATATGTATTATTTATCAATGCACACATTTTATATATGTGGCTTTAATCTATATAAAACATGAACTAAATAAATTAGATACTACATCAAATTTGGCACTGAATTGTTTTCTCATATACACCACAAGAATAACTCGAAAAATAAATAAAAAACAAAGTATAAAATGCATCTAGTCAAACTTGAATTTTAATACTGTTTTATGAATCAACAACTATGACACTTTTTTTATTAGGGACTGTTTGTATATACACTATAGTAGGAAAATCAACTCACCTGCATAAATAGCTTCAATGATAAGATCTTCTAAATCTCTAACATTTTTAATATCCAATTCCTCAAGTAACACACTGTAAGGGATACATTTCTCTTGTGTTGCAAGTGTTGCAATGGTCAGATGCTGTAATTTCTTGCACTGGACTGTGGTTAATTCTAAATAGTCAGATTTGTTCTCAATGTAGTCCTTATATGTGCCATAGGCAAACAAATTAAGAGTTTTTAAATGAGTTGCATAAGGTCCACTCTCCAGCTGAAAAATACAATAAAATGAATTTTAACAAGAGCGCCAAATTGATTTCTACCCATAGAATTCGGACAGTTTCATACATTTAATGGTTAAAAAATGTATTAGAATTAATTGATCGATATAAAGGTAAGTTTTCTAACCTCTTTAATATTTGGCATCTCTAATAGCTCGCCGAAAACATGCACTCCTGGAGCCTCCAGAACCTGTTTGATGAGTTCAGCGCACGCAGAACCTTTAGCTCCCTTTGCTAAAAGGACAAACTGTTCTAGAGGGTGATTGGAGGAAAATGATAACAATGAGGAAGGTTCATCTCGGTCCATTGACATCGGATTCATTTTGAATTTTAAGACGTCTATGTCTATTTAATGAATGGGAAATAGATCAATTCTATATGTTAGGGAAAAAGTATCAAACTCAGATTTAGGACTTAAACTGTTTTATTTATGTACCTACCTAGGTAGGTAGGTATTTTATACTTTCTTTAGTAATTTTAAGTTGACAGTGACAGTTGATGACAGGCTGTTTCTACATTTAAATTGCTACCTAACTGTTGATACTATAATATAATTATTATTATACATAACGAACGGATCTATTTATTTGTAGGTTTAGATTATTTCAAATTAGAAATCTATTATAAAATATGTATTCAATTTCCTTAAAGAACATGATGGTGGCAGATTATACTTAAAACTTTGAAAAGTCAGGTACTTGAGTTCTTGAAGAGCTTGTCTTATTTAGTAATATTGCAAAGAAGTCAGACTACGAGTGCATAAATTGATTACCTATGTGTCAAGTGTCAAGTAACTAAGATAAATTAAAAAATACCCCAAGAATATTGACATTAAATGTAAGAATGTGGTGTAATTAAATCACGTAATTTTTGTTAGTTCTAAAGCGCTTAGGATGAAAAATTCAGCCAATTTTTTAGTGAAACTACAGCTTTGATTGATTAGATATAGGGCTTAAAAAATAAACTAATTTCAAGAATTTTATAAAGTTTGTCTTTGGCCCAAAAAAAACTAGAAATTTAAAAGTTTATGCTTCAGTTTTCAAATGACCATAAATAATAAAATGGCGTCAGGTTTTTTGTGTGTGCGATAAATTAATTGTTTTCATAAAAATCTGGATTTTCTCCAAATTTTTTTGACATACGAAAGTGTTTTTTATTTTATATGTAATTATGAAGCTTTTAAATGCATATATGACTTCTAATAACGTACTATTTGTTGTAAATAATGTGCGTGTCAATGTTCGTTGAAGCGTCGTTGTTCTGGGCCGCCTTTTATATTGGGTTGATTAAACTAATTTAGATGTCGTCTAAAGTTAAGATTCATCGTTATTTACACAGAACACCATCACAAGTTGTAAATTAGTGTTGTTTTCGCTTGATATTCGGCGTCGCTGTCAATGAGTGCGTTTTGCGTGTGTGGTTGTGAGGTCGTACATACATGTTCGCAATGATAAAACTGTCATGAGGACTGTTTACTATCAAATAGTGAATCTGTGTTAGTGCGTTTACATTTCTATGTAGTGAAGTTTATATTGTGGTGAAAATGTGTATGCCAACACCGAACAATGTTTCGGGTTTCGGTTATTCTTGGGGCTTTACAAGTTCCGCGGACCTTACCAAGGGCGATGTCGAAACTCCGAGCAGCCTCAGTTATTCGCTTGGGAGCACGGTAAATAACTGAAGCACTTTAGATTAAACATTTATTGTGCACTTTAATTTCAAAGTGCATCCTTTCAAAGTTTTAACCATAAGCAAGATTAAAAGAAATTAAGAATAATCAACTTTCACTTGAAGTAAAATTTCTAGCTATTTTAATATTTAGCAACAAAAAAAAGCTATTATGAAATTGTGTACTTATATGTGCTATTTCGTTTCAAAATAGGTTACATTTCAGTAAAGACATATATTATTATAAATAAAAACAAATAATCAACAATAAATAAAACATTTCAGGTGTCTCCAGAGACAACACTCACTGTTATGTCTCACAAGACACCGCAAGTCCAAGATAAAGTGGGTGCTGTTGCTGTGGCAGTATCCAACTCGGGGGCTCAAGTCACAAGGGTTGTCACAGCAGGAGCTCCGGTGACGGCTAGGAGAGCTATGTTTGTTCTGAATGAAGCTCCGACCCATACTATAAACAGGGTTTCACAACAAAACCAAACAGCGACAATACATAGTGGGTATTATTAACTGTTTTAAGGCTTACTATCACTTACTAGTCAGCTTTTTGTTTATTTAGCATTAATTGCTTAAATTCAAATTAAATTTTAATTTTAAGCTTAAATTAGATAAATAAAGTTCTTGTAAGTATTTAATACTAAATCTACTGACAGTTCTTATTACAGCTATACCGCACTCGGTTAAATTAAGTGCTAATAAAAAAATACTGATTTGACTGAAAGAGAAAAATAAACTAGAAGTAAAAAGTGAAGAAAATATTAAAAGCATATTCTGTCAATTTTCTTATACTTTCATAACAATTTTATAACATGTAAAATATAAAAAAAAGGTTAATTTGACCAATATTGCTAGGTTTAATGTTAATATTTAATAACAATAAACTTATGTGAACCAAATCAATAAAATAAATTATAAATTGCAGCAACAAATCTAACATCAAAGTCGTTTATGACTCCCCTTGGACCACTACAATTGACGGCGGAAGAGTGCAATGAAATTCTAATGAAAAGGGCACTGCAAGCTCAAGGAATAGCTACCCCTGTCATTGATGCATCACAGTTAAACCATACAATACTTAATGGTGGCTTGAAGAGTTTAACCGAAGCGAACAATCAACAGGGTCAAGCAGAAACAATACAAACAACAACAGTACAACAACATCATCTGTTACATACGAAGCAGGAACCTGGAACTACTAACAGTTCACCTAAAGTAAGTTTTTTTTTTTCTATAGATAGCAACAGTAACCAGTCAAGTATCCGTTTATCTGACTGACTCAGTTGTGCAGTAATTAGCGGCTCTAGCTATTATCTATATATGAAAATATATTTAAGCATATAGAAGTATATATGTCAGCCTCAGGTACCCATAATACAGGCAATCGTAATTTGGGGCTGGATGACAGTGTGTGATTTGTTCCCAGTGATTAGTTATATATTGTTTATCTCGTTGATCAAAGATCAGACTTCCCTGTAATTATTTCTTAGGAAGCTTTGATGTTCACGATATATAATTGTAGTCACCATTTTTTTTTTTTTTTTTTTTATTGCCTTTGTAGGCAGACGGGCATACGGCCCACCTGATGGTGAGTGGTTACCGTCGCCCATGGACTTCAGCAATGCCAGGGGCAGAGCCAAGCCGCTGCCTACCGCTTAATACTCTCCATAAGCCTCGTTTGAAGAAGGACATGTCATAGCGCTCGGGAAACACCGTGGAGGGGAGCTCATTCCATAGCCGGATGGTACGTGGCAAAAAAGATCTCTGGAAACGCACTGTGGATGACCGCAGTGGCTCCAGGTAGTATGGATGAACTCTACTCCGGTGGCGGGCGGTGCGATGGTAAAAACGAGATGCTGGTATCATCTCGAACAATTCCTCAGAGCACTCCCCATGGAACATACGGTACAAAATACAGAGGGAACCGAAGTCCCTCCGCAGACCCAGAGGCTCCAAACGATCCGAGAGAATGGGATTATCGACAATCCGAACGGCCCTCCTCTGTATGGAGTCAAATGGAAGAAGCTGGTATTATATGAATGTCTTCTTATTTTATTGTTATCCCTATCTAACCGTTGGTAGACTAAGGTGCTACAACTATGTGCGGAAGGGTAGGTGAGCTCACAGGCTCAACTGAGAGAACTGAGAGAATTTGCTAACACTAGACCTAGTAAGTTCAGTGCTTTGCTCAGGAATCGTAGCTCACTGAGTAGATCCGATGCGAAACTCAGTAGCTTGTGAAATGAGTACTAATAAATATCTTCAGATATTTCGATCATTATTGAATTTAAGTTATCAAGTAATAATGTTTCTTTTCAGGCTGTATACTCACAGACAGAGATGATCAATGCAAATACAATAATGACGACAACAGCACCACCTCCCGCTGTTAAAGAGAGGCCGTATTCATGTGACGAATGTGGAAAATCATTCTTGTTGAAACACCATCTCACAACACATGCAAGGGTTCACACCGGTCAGTAAATATATTGTAAAATTTGTAAGAAGAGCAATGTCATTTTATGATTTGTTAAAAAGTATACAGTAGAAGTATTTTGTTAGATCTAAAATGGATAAGGTTCTATCTATCTTTACAAAATTGCATTATTTTGTAGTTTTAGGCACTGGACTATTAACAAAAAACGGCACTAGACTACAACTGTTAACACAAATCTAAAATGTTTCTTATAACTAAAGTGGTCACATAGATAGTAATGAATATTTTTAATAATTTGGGTATAAAAATAATTATAATTTACGGTGTTCCTTTATCAAAATGACTTGTAACAAGGTTAAAATTATACAATACCCATAAAACTTAATGATTGTCTTAAGATTTATGAATTTTTGCTAACCCTTATTCACTAATTAAATGAAGAAGTATCATAATGTGAAGAATAATATAAAGAAGTATTATATTGCCATGAATACATACAATGGTGAACATTTCTTAATATTACAAAACAAAAATTAGTAATCTTTGACATTTTTATTTCTAATTAATAATTCTTAAAGAGCAGTAAATTAAGAACGAATTTTATTATTACCTAGGTGAAAGACCTCATGTGTGCGCTCATTGTGGCAAAGCATTTGCAAGAAAGCATTGTTTGAACACACATTTGTTGCTACATTCAGCTGATCGACCTTACAGATGTCATGAGTGCAAAATGGCCTTTACACTTAAACATCATCTTGTAACACATTCTAGGGTGAGTACAGTTTAAAAAATTGTTCAATAAACTGTATACATGTAAATTGGGTATATGGATATTTCATTAATTATATCCCTTAAAAGGTACATAGTCGAGATCGTCCATTTGTGTGTGGTGAATGTGGGCGAGGATTTCCTTTGAAAAGACATCTGGTGACGCATAGCAAGTATCATGCCGGAGAACGACCTTATGTTTGCACTGAATGTGGAGAGAGCTTTGCTCACAAGGTAAGTACATCCTGTACATCTTTACCATACATATCCACTACCAAAACAAATATGACAGTTATCATTTTTCATCCAGATGGTGAAATATGCCTTGACTGCGTTTGTTTCAAACTACGAAAATATTTCAGAAATCTTAACTATAAAACAACTGAGAGACAAGACACATGAGACCCCACCCTTTGTAATAGGTGTTTGAATAGACATGAAAAACTAGTATTGATTTAGTGATTTTTATAAAGTTGTAGCAGATTCCACAAATCAAGTAAACAAAGGATCAGCTTCACTAACTCATAGTTACTTTTTTGTTTTGGTGACTGATTGAATATTACTGTTAGTGCGTTTGAAGTCGTCGTGGCCTAAAGGATAAGACGTCCGGTGCGTTCGTGTTGAGCGATGCACCGGTGTTCGAATCCCGCAGGCGGGTACCAATTTTTCTAATGAAATACGTACTCAACAAATGTTCACGATTGACTTCCACGGTGAAGGATAAACATTGTGTAATAAAAATCAAACCCGCAAAATTATAATTTGCTTAATTACTGGTGGTAGGACCTCTTGTGAGTCCGCGCGGATAGGTACCACCACCCTGCTATTTCTGCCGTGAAGCAGTAATGCCTTTCGGTTTGAAGGGTGGGGCAGCCGTTGTAACTATACTGAGATCTTAGAACTTATATCTCAAGGTGGGTGGTGCATTTATGTTGTAGATGTCTATGGACTCCAGTAACCACTTAACACCAGGTGGGCTGTTAGCTCGTCCACAGATTTGGGCAAAAAAAAAAAAAAAAATTGAGTATTCTATAGAGCTCAGAGATTGCTTTCTGACATTATTCCTCGTGGCGAATTCACAGCCCACTGAGTTTCTCGCCGGATTTTCTCAGTGGGTCGCTTTTCCGATCCGGTGGTAGATTCTGCGAAGCACTGCTCTTGCTAGGGCCAATATTTGTAACACTCCGGTTTGAGTCCCGTGAGCTCACCTACTAGTTAAGGCGACGCTGATATAGCCCCTCAAGGCTATCAGTTTAGGTAGGAAAAAAAAAACAGCAATATAGACGACATGGTGTTGTTTCCTTCCAGGAGCACCTAGTGATGCACAGCCGGTTCCATGGGTCGCTGTCGCCGTTCGTGTGCGGCGACTGCGGGGCCGCGTTCGCCCGCAAGTTCCAGCTGGTGAACCACGGGCGCGTGCACGGCCGCGTGCCGCACGCCTGCCCCGTCTGCGGGAAGGAGTTCCTGCAGAAACGGACGCTTGTCGCGCACTTGAAGTTAGTTGTCTTCTATTGTGAACTTGTTTCTCAGTCATGCATTCCAGAGTGAAGGGTTTTTTTTATGTATTACTAGCGACCCGCCCTCGCTTCACTATGGAAACATTAACTAAATGTTATTATTGATAGTTGAGTCCCGCAATGTTACCCGCAGTTATTGTCGTACCGCGGGTGACGCCGCGGGGCGAAGATAGTCTAAAAAAGTAGCCTAAGTTACTCCTTATATCATCCTATTAGTGAAAGTCTCGTCAAAATCAGACCAGTCGTTCCAGAGATTAGCCGGAACAAACAGACAGACAGACAAAAATTGTAAAAAATGTTTTTTTGGTGTATGTACCGTATATATATTCATATGCATATAGTAAAAAGCGGTTATTTCAATATTACAAACAGACACTCCAATTTTATTCATATGTATAGATTGCTTAGGCTTGTGGACGAGCTCACGGCCCACCTAGTGTTATGCGGTTACCGGAGCCCATAAACATCTACAACGTAAATACCGCCACCTACTTTGAGATATAAGTTCTAAGGTCTCAGTATAGTTACAGCGGCTGCCCCACCCTTCAAAACGAAACGCATTACCGCTTCACGGCAGGAATTGGCAGGGTTGTGGTACCTACCCATGCGCACTCACAAGAGGTCCTACCACCAGTAATTACGCAAATTATCATTTTGCGGGTTTAATGTTTACTACACGATGTTATTCCTTCACCGTCGAAGTGAACATTTCTCAAGTACTTATTTCATTAGAAAAAGCTGGAGCAGCTGTTGTACAATACTATTGAGACGACCTCATGTCTATGGGCTCCAGTAACCACTTGACAATGCGGCCGTGAACACTTCCCATTCTTAGCAAATCCATCTCCAATCTAATCTCTACTCAATTAAAAAAAACAAAAATTATCAATTGTATTTTTGCTATCCCACTTTCGAACCAGAATACATGACAGTTTTGTGGTAAAAGACCTTTTACACATTATAACCAGTATTAAAGATTCATACTAGGGGAATTTTTGGTAAGAAAATAACTCACTTCACTCTTATAGAATACACACTGGAGAAGGAGTAGTCGCGTGCATAGAGTGCGGCGAGGCGTTCAAGAGTAAAACCGATCTGTATCAGCACTGTAAGATGTCGAGGCATTGTTTATCCACGTCAACGCCATCGCAACAACAACAAACGACGGTCATCAAACAAGACGATTTTAAACCACAAATTGTACAGGTACACTTTATTTTTTTACTTTATATGATTTGTTCAATGAATGTCAACGTATGAAGTTCAATTGGATTGTTTGTTCATGCAAACATACAATTATCATTTGTGTTTGATTGATAAAAAAAATGCTGTTTATCAGTCATTGGAGTGAGAGGTCTTGATAGAATTAGTGTAGTTTGTTATATTACTTATAATGAAGAATTTCTTGGGCTGAGGAAATTAATAATTAAATTCAAGAGCGTGTAGGGAAAATAATCGCATACAGAAAATCAGGATGAAATACTTTGCGGTAGTGATAAAGAAAAAAAATGATTATATAATTTTGTTAGTATTAAAGATGTTGACTCATCTAAAATGAAGATAATAATATGTAGTTTGAGATATTTAATTAACTAAGATATAAAATGACACTAATTGCTGTATGTTTAAAAAAATAGATGAGACTACACTACAACTAGAAATGGTATTAATTGACATTTGGTTTACTTCCCAATAGCAGCAGCAGCAGCAACAACAACAGCAGCAGCAACAGCAGCAGCAACAACAACAACAACAACAACAGCAGCAGCAACAACAGCAGCAACAGCAACAACAACAACAGCAGCAGCAGCAGCAACAACAGCAACAGCAACAAAGACAAGTGCAACAACAACAGCAACAGCCACAGACTATAGTTATAGAGCAAGATGATTTCAAACCACAGATTGTTCAAGTAAACGGATCATTGATAATACTAAAATATGAATCCACGTAATAACGTTGAACTGAATTTTTCACCACAGTAGAATAAATAAAGTGTCTTAATATTATCATTCTTATAATTTGTGAAATGATTTAAATAGTACCAAATCATCATTCATCATTATCCTGCCCTTCTCCCAGTCACCTGGGGTCGGCGTAACATGTTTTCTCCTTCCATACTCTTCTATCATATACCATTTCTTCGCTCACTCCCCTCTTACCCATATCGTCTTTCACACAATCCATCCATTTCTTCTTAGGTCTACCTCTTCCTCTACATCCTTCCACATTCATAGTTAACACTCTCTTAACAACCTCATTTTCATTTTTTCATTTAAATAGTACCAAATGTCCAATGCTTAATCAACACAACTGTTAAGACCTAAATACGATTCGGTTCAACCACTAAATTGGCCAAATGAATGAGAAAAGACTATAATATGTGTTGCAACTGTTCTGTTTGTATATTAATGTTGCATTTTATAGGTGATCGGCACCGATGGGCACCTCGTCGCGGAGAAAGCGTCTCCCGGATACGGTTGCCCTGAATGCGGGTCCTGCTTCAACACAAAGGTAAAATCAAACATTGAATGTGGTTTCACTTTTCAATATTTACATAAATATTTTACAGGCAGATTCTTAGATTTTATTGTGTGTATTCAGATGACACGAAAAATTTAATTTATTTATAAATTAGCATATAAATCTCTTAATAGACTTATTGTGGATATATAAGTAACGGATAAAGGTGTTTCCATGCCACCTTATACACCTTATACAAGCTAATTATATAATACATTACTATACAACCAGAACATTTCACATTCAGCAGCTTGAAGCTAGAATTTTCGAATTTCTAGTAATTAGTGTTTTTAACTGACAGTATGAGAAACATGTACAGAAATATTACCTGTTAAATGCTCAACCATTATCTACGTGTTATTAGTCTTATAGTTATTACCGATTCAAATCTGACGGTATTTTGTCACTACAGAAAGTTGGATCTTTCACTTGTGAATTTACTATTATAATTATTACTAGCGACCGGCCCTCGCTTCGCTTCGTAAACTGTAATTTATTATTGATTTCTCCAATATTTAATGGATGTTATTATACATATAAACCTTCCTTTTCGATCACTATTTATTAAAAAAACCGCATCAAAATCCGTTGCGTAGTTTTAAAGATTTAAGCATACATAGGGACAGATATAGGGACAGAGAAAGCGACTGCTTTGTACTATGTAGTGATTATAATCTAAGAGTTGAACAGAGTGAGGAGAGCGAGATGTGATCGTTGCGGCTGTTCCAGGAGGCGCTGTCGCTGCACGTGCGTCTGCACGCCGGCGACCGCGTGTGCGTGACGGACCTGTGCGCGCTCACCGCCTCGCTGCAGCCCGGCATCGTCGCCGCCGCGCAGCAGAACACGCACAGTCAGTATTGCTCACCGACGCGACGCTCACACGCATCTGTGACGTCAGAGACATTGCCAAACCTTTGCCCGCAAGACTCTTGTGCAAATCTATACTAATATATAAATCTACAGTGGTTTTTACGGATGTTCCGTTATAACTACTGAACCGTGCATCCGATTGACTTGAAACTTGGTATCTATGTAGCAAATACATGTACTTAACGGATAGGCTAATATTTATATGAATGTTGGACCAGTTGCGGGGGCGTTAATGATGAGAATCTTTGTGGGGTCGACAAATAATAATATTAATTTTAAATGCCCATCGAAGCGGACGGGTACAGCTAGTTTGTTAATAATTTTAAATCAATAACTTGAAAAGGAAGAAATTTCAAATTTTTAACATGACTCCGAATCGGATGACATTGTAAGAAAATACACAAAAAGAACACAAACCATGTTATTGAGTTTGATAAAAAGTTAACTTACTGATCAATCTAATTTCAACTGCAGACAACACTTTTATTTTAAATTTATAAAAATAAATTTATATCGCACTATAATTGTGATTTTGTAATATGTTACTTAATCTAAATGTATTGATCTAAATGAAACATAATAATTTTGATCATGTTGTTTCAGGTCAACCGATCCATTTAATATCGACAACAAATCCCAGTAATGTTGTACACACGCAAGTCATTACAACGGTGAGAATCATCAAAATATACTCGTATTAAAATCATAATTCCGAGAAGAGTTTTAAAACGACACGCTTAAGAATTGTAATTGAAAGCAGTGATTGGAACTCACTAGTGTTTGGGAACTTTTTTCAGAATCATCCGGTAACTACTCCACGGCCGAAGATACACTTCTGCAACGATTGCAGTAAAGGCTTCGCAGCTAAACACGGCTTGCTGGCGCATCAGAGGAGGTGAACATACACTCGATTCTTTTTTTTTTCTTTTATTGTTTAGGTGGGTGGACGAGCTCACAGTCCACCTGGTGTTAAGTGGTTTTTGGAGCCCATGGACATCTACAACGTAAATGCGCCACCCACCTTGAGATATAAGTTCTAAGATCTTAGTAAAGTTACAACCCCACCCTTCAAACCGAAACGCATCACTGCTTCACGGCAGAAATAGGCAGTGTGGTGGTACCTATCAGCGCGTACTCACAAGAGGTCCTACCACCAGTAATTACGCAAATTATAATTTTGCGGGTTTCACTTTTATTACACGATGTTATTCCTTCATTGTGGAAGTCAATCGTGAACATTTGTTGAGTACGTATTTCATTAGAAAAATTGATACCCGCCTGAGATTCGAACACCGGTGCATCGCTCAACACGAATGCACCGGACGTCTTACCCTTTAGGCCACGACGACTTCGACCCCCGATTCTACCCCCTAACTATTCCTTGTGTCATAAATTGCTACCAGGGCCATTCCTAGTTAGCGTACAGATCTATGAGCTATAACTAGGACTATAATTTAAAATTAAACCATAAATCGTATTCAGTAACGGTGTTAGTGTGTCAAGGTGCTTATAAAAGTTTGCTATTATTACGTCAGGCATCCAGAAGGCAGCTGTACGTTGAGGACGCACGTTTGTGGCCAGTGCGGGAAGGCTTTCTTCCAGAAGAACCATCTGATGTTACATCAGAGGCAACACATGGACCTGCCTTCTAGATCGGTTTGTATTGTATCTTAACAAGAAATAGGCCACCTATCCTGATATCACCAGGTGGGATTCAGACAGTACACATATTCGTGTTGATGTTGGTTTTGCCTAAACATTTCAACGCTCTGCTAGATTCGTAGCTTATAAATTGTAAAATCAGACTAGCTATTATTGAAGGACTGAGTTATAAAGTCAGGGCAATATGTCTATAATAATACAGTTATTGATCGAGCCATTTTTCCCCCAGATTTTACAGTAAACAGTCAGTTAGACCGTTTTTTTTTTATTTCTATATTTATCTTCAATCGGTTATATAGCCATAATTAGATGTGTTCCAAGGGGTTCGAGTTGTGGATGATATTACATTAAATGTCATCAATTTTATTATAGTAGTAAATTTAATTTCTTCAGTCTAAGTTTAAAATTTAAAGGTCTAAGCTTAAAGTTTAAAGTTAGACCGTTAGTTCATAATTTATAATAATATAATATGTTTTATCAGAGTCAACAACAAGCTAATCAGCAAGCGCAACAGGAAGCCCAGCAAGCAGCGCAACAAGCCGCCCAACAAGCAGCACAACAAGCTGCCCAACAAGTTCAGCAGCAACAACAACAACAACAACACCAACAACAAGTTCAGCATCAAAATGCTTTAGAACTAGACCAGGATCACACACAACCAACACACATACAAGTTGTGAGTATTGCGTTTTTTATTTTTATTTTTTTATTGCTTAGATGGGTGGACGAGCTCACAGCCCACCTGGTGCTAAGTGGTTACTGGAGCCCATAGACATCTACAACGTAAATGCGCCACCCACTTTCAGATATAAGTTCTAAGGTCTCAAGTACATTTACAATTAGCAGAAATTGATGTGAATTGTACTATTGGCATTAGTAGTAGTAGTAACTAGTAATTAGGGCTGAAGAATGAACTATGTGATATGTGTAGAAATGAAAAAAGCAAAATTTTAAATAAGATTGCAGTTGCTGACCGTCTTGTGTGGCTGCCTTGGCTTGTCCTGCCTAATTCTGCCTCGAAGAAGCTACTTCCACGGTCCTAAAGTGTATATACTTTATTACCATATTCACACATACAGAGCTATAATGTCTTTTATGCGATTTTTGTTAAAACTAAAATGAATTTGAGAAAATCCATTTTTGAATAGTTATTAGTGAGATGAAACTCCTTTTACTGATGAAATTTAAAGTTGTACTTTAAATATTATCATTTTATTTCTTTAGTCGAGAAGAACTATAAAATTGTAATAAGATATTGCATTTTGTAACGCTTCTCCTGAAATATTACATAATTTGCATAAGTGATGTTATAGCACCGTATGTGCGAATATTATGTTTTAGGCTGCATACTCTTTCAATGTGAATTTAAAAAAGTAACCTTATAGACCGTTACTCTTGACGACAGTCATGGTATATCTACATGTTATTTCATTATTGCACATCGTAGTTCTGTTTATATTGAGATCGTGCTTATAGTAGAAAAGCTGTCTTGACATCTTACGTTTTACGTCGTCATAGTCAGTAAAGATTATAACTTAAAATCAGGACCATAAGATCACTAGTATCAGTGAAAACCAGGCGAAATTTTTATAGCTACACACACCCAACTTTACTATCTAGAACATACCTATCCTTTTTATTCCGATTATACGTTTTTAAACTACATTGTTATAACGTAATCCACAACAAGTGGTTTAATCCTACATAATTATTCAAATTGTATATAGCAAAATGTTTTCCAGGTGACGAATCGTTCGGGGCAAGTCATCGGTAACCAGATAGTGGTAGGAGGAGGGAGACGTACCCTGGTCACGCCGCATCTACAGCTGGTCACCAGGGACAAACATCATGCACACGCGCGTCACGCCAGGTCCTCACTCGCTACCCTATCAACACACGATTATACTTAATCATCACGATATATCTTAAAAGACGATATCATCTTATATACCGGTATAGCGGTAGGCAGCGGCTTCGCTCTGCCCCTGGCATTGCTGAAGTCTATGGGCGACGGTAACTACTCACCATCAGGTGGGCCGTGTGCTCGTCTGCCTACAAGGGCAATAAAAAAAAACTGATAAAAATACCGCAATCTTCACCGCTTTGAATACTTACTGTCGTCTGAGATACCCAATTTAACCTTAACTATGTTTTTTGACTAAACTGCATTTGTCGTAATTGCTTATAACATTAGGGTCAGATTTGCACCTTATATAGAATTAAATTTTTCATTCCACAGTGACGTCAAAGAAGTTGGTGGTTTGGTGCTCTCAGCTGGTCGAGGCACTGGACTAATCAAATATGAAATCTCCATTCCACCTCCAACGTCAGTGGTTCAAGTACAACAGCTGGACTGAGTAAAGCCAGAGCCCGATGGAACCTTTCTCTTGTTCAAGAAGTGAAACATTCTGTAGGGCTCTTAAATGAAACCAAGCATGAAACTTCCAACCAAGTATGGTAGAGGCGGGCCACCATCGAAATGTTTGACGAAGAAACGTTTACTTCTCAGCAACCGGAAATGAGTCTGAACGGTTGTCGTTGCAACTGGTTAGATGGCGAAAACAGAAACAACTGTATCTGCAAGTCGACGGTGAAGAAGGCGACTATCGTGGACCGTAGAGATCAGAACGGTTATTGCAAAGAACAGAATGGTCTTAGGGACGTTTCTTGGAAACGATCCGCCCTCATAATACACACCTTGGTAATGTTGTGAAGTTGAAATCTGAAGTTCCTAATGATAATGGAATCTACGATGGAATTGTTACAATGGATCTGGAATGAACAGTGAAGTGGATTAATTGTGGTCATGTAATAAATGTTGTTAGATTGACGAAATGATAATATGATTGTAATGTCTTCCGTCTCTTGAAAGCATTTTTCTCATATAGAACCTCAAAGTGATCTTATGTGTTTTAAATATAGCGTCTATTAGAAGTGAAAAAAAAAAGTTGAGTTACAAAATGTCTTCCCATTACTGAACGTTAAACATCACAATCTGAAAATTTTTGATTCAATTCTAGACTAGTCGAGTTATAGCAAATTTAAACAAGGAACTGCCAAAAATTTATGAAAAAAATCCGTTGAGTCTTAATGGCTTTAAGTGTATACTTGTACAGTGTAAAATAAAAGTTTCATGTAAAATCTAAAATGTACTGATTAATATATGGATATCTTTTTGTAACGAATAGTTTTGATTGTATCTCAGATTGGAAATTCAATTTTTTTTGGGAGGAATTAAACTTTGTCCGAGTTTGTATTAAAAAACTAGAATGTGGTAAAAAGAATAGTTAACATTTTTTAGATGCATTATTTTTCTAAGTATTGATCTTCTCAATTTTACCTGAAACGGAATGCACGTCCACAGATTAACTTAACATTAACTAGAAGAATTAAATGAAAACTACTTAAAAGGCAATAAATGTTCGCGAGTTGTGTAAATAATGTTCTAAAAGTTAGAACTTGTGTACAGTGTTCATTGTAGATATTACGTATAAGGCGTAGTCTTAGTATATAGTCTTGTGTACATATCATAGATAGATTTTTCCTTTTTTTTTTTTCGTATTATTTTAACGGTTCTGAAATCCGTTTATCTATAACATGTACAATCTCTTTAGGATACGGCATTTAAGTTTTGTTATCGTTTTTAGGGTATTAATAGTGGTTTTTCATTTTCGTTCAGTGTTGCAAGCCGATAAAATTTTGGGGCTGCCAATGTCGTATTTTTTATTTTTGTAATATCTTCTATTAGGAGTACTGGCGAGTACACGAATAGCTTACATAAAAATTGTGTTAGGTGCTTTTATGGGTTATAAAATTTGTGTTTTATGTTTATCGAATAGCAGTGTTCATAGTTTACTTCGTTTAAAAGAAATAACAGTCTTATTACTATCAATAAATAGGCTGTTAATTTTTGTGTGGTAAAATTTACTGTTAACACAAAGAGACAGTATAGGTTTATATTTTTTTTTGAAAAAAACGGATAAAAATTTGTATTTGTGCAATGAAATTCTGTTAAAAATAAATATTTATAAGAGAAATGATCTGAATTAAATTGGTTATCGACTGGGACATATTAGGACATTTGGTAATGAATAAAAATTTAGGTTATGTTTAAATAAAATGGTTTACATAATTAATATTATTTTTATTATAATTTTGCTTTCGATGGGAAAAATACAAAATATTGTAAATTCGAACACAATTTTAAATACAGTACAATATATAGGACTTTTAGTCCAATTTGTCTAAGATAATGTTCACTTAATGTGTTCATAAGTAATAAAGATTATTAGCAGTCCATTAACAGTGTCGGTAACACGAGTCGCGGTTGTGATAGCAATAGCTGAGCGTATCTTTTATTCGAACTTAATCATTAAACTATTATAAATAAAAGTGATATTTGCTTCGCCGTTCGAATTACAGGCATGTGCAGTAAGTACATCGTACATCGGGAAAACGTGAGTAGGCTGTCCATAAGTTTTGAAAAGTGTGGACATCGCTACGACTAGCAACAAAAAAAAGCAACCTCTTGTGAATTTTCTCATGCATTTTCGGTGCCTCCTACAAACGCTTATGTGGTTACTGGAGCCCATAGACATCTACAACGTAAATGCGCCACCCACCTTGAGATATAAGTTCTAAGGTCTCAAGTATAGTTACAACGGCTACCCCACCCTTCAAACTGAAACGCATTACTGCTTCAGGGCAGAAATAGGCAGGGTGGTGGTATCTACCCGCGCGAACTCACAAAAGACGTCCTACCACGAGTAATTACGCAAATTATAATTTTGCGGGTTTCATTTTTACTACATGATGTTATTCCTTCACCGTGGAAGTCAATCGTGAACACTTGTTGAGTACGTATTTCATTAGAAAAATTGGTACCCGCCTAAGATTCGAACACCGGTGCATCGCTCAACACGTATGCCTTGGACGTCTGATCCTTTAGGCTATGACGACTTCAAAAGTTTGTAAAAGTCGAACGGCGAGGTCCACAAATATTTGCGTTAATCGGAATACAAACTTACAATTTACTATATTAATCTTAAATACATTAAGAAGTTTTTGAATCTGGTGGTGTGCTTGCGTTGTGATGCGTTCTTTTCAATCAAAAGGTAGGTTCGAGATTGATTACGTAACATTTAATTTTTGTGTAAATGTGCCTAACGTGTAAGTGCTCGAAATATGTTTGTTCACTTGTGTTGACTGTTGGCGACAATGGTTCGTTCAAACTGCGTGCTCGTTTGCCGGCTTGAGTTAATAAACAATCAAAATTTGTAAAAAAAAATAATGAAATAATATATTTATTTATTTAATATATGAAATCATTGAATGAAAAAACGCAATTATTGCTAGTTCTAGTCTGTGATAGAAAAAATATGAAACTGCCGTCAAGTGTCCTGGTGATGAAAGCGTTTATTAAACACCATTCGTTTTTAACTACCAAGAATAAACAGACAACATAGATTAGTTGACAGATTGTAGATAAAATTTAAGTTTTCAGAAGTCCCGCCGAAAATTATGGACACCCGAGTACGCCGTTCGAGTTTTGAATTTGAGTTTTCAATGAGAACTGTTTGAAAATGCTTTTTTTTATATTCTTCGTTGTGGATGCGTTGAGAATCTATACTTGGGACACATTATGCTTATTATTTTTGGTAATTAAAAATATCTGGTGTATATATAAATGTGAGGTGTAATAATATGTGTATCGCTCTCGTTTTTCTGGGAAGTTATGGTTAGTATAAACCACTATATCCTGAACTTAATAAAATAAAAAGAAATAAGCATTTGAAATTCGGTCGATTTTGTGATCAGAATCAGTTTTGATGTTTTCTAATGTAATATTAGGGAATATATCATAATTCAGTAATGTAATGATCAATTAAAACCTTTTATGTACCTATCCTATAATTTTTAAAACAGAAACTTCGTAATGTTATACAAAATGTAGGTATTTCTTAAGTTAGTCTAAATCATGGTAATAAATGTTTTTTTCAAATCATTTTGGATGCAATTCAGAACGATATATGTTTACTTCAGCTAGACTGAACTGACATTACCGGTTATACTTTTTTTATTGTAAAAAAAAACCTAAGCATGGTTGACATTTGTAAATGACAAAAAGTAAATGCCAAATCGATTTTGATCGACAGCCTTTATTTGAAAATGGAATGCATTTGTTATAAATTGACATAATACATTGATTTCGAAGGAGGTTTTTTTAAGCGCCTTATTCTTGAATTCAGAGGTATAGTGGTTTATATTTAAGAGATGAATACTATGCAGGTGCCTGTGCGTTCTTCGCTTTACAGTATTAAACAGAAAAAGAATTATTAAGAAATACAAAAAAATATATAGTTTCATATTTTTAACATATTCTTTTTTTCATTTTTATTTTTCTTTATAGCCCATTGTATCTTGAGCTGTACGCCATTTACTTAAGTGTAAATATTATATAGTGAATATCTATAATTTTTTATATTAAATGGAAATATACATAATTATAATCGACTTTTTGTTTTCATTTTATGTTTGTTACCTACTTACCATAATACTTTTACGTTTGAATATCGCTTTTATTTATTTTCGAAAACTGCAAAGTTATAGACATTGTTTCTATAAAATTTTAATACTTGCCAAAGAGAACAAGTTAATTCCACAAATGGTAAATAAAACAACACCCTTAATTTTATTCGAGAATAAGGTTGGGGCTTATCTAACACCTCCCCTAGGGGTGGGGAGCTGGTAGGAAGTTCGGCTCCGGCCCGAAAAAAAATTACTCAACCCCTGGATCTAAGACCCAGTTTCAGTAAGAAATCTCTATTTACCCTTCTTTACATTTTGTTGTCAACCAAACACGGCTTTGAGAACGCGACAGTAAATCAATTGCAAATTACTCATAACCTTATCTTAACAATATTAATCAATAGAATAATTGCACACAATGTTGAGATATAGAACTAGCTGCGTGTCGCCGCACTAGTAATGTTGACTCGTTACCATGGATACATTCTCTACTTAGATTGTGTCGTGTGAATAAAATATAATTGGTGATATTAAAAAGAGTCTGCTTATTCTTCCATATAAAATCTTAACAATTAGAATATAATTTGTGATAATAAAAAGAGTGCTTATTCTTCCACATAAAATCTTAACACACAAAAGATATCTTATCTTGCTATAAAAAGTCAATAGTAATTTTAATCTTTCTATTTTTTTTAATCTATTTATCTTAATAAATTGTAGTTATTCAACCGAAAAGCTCTCAGATAGCCCTCTATATTTTACAATGTCCCCGTGAACGTCTGAAAGTTTTTGAAGTAATGGCCCCAAGTGATATTTGGTCGCGACGACCAATGAACTAAATAAAATTTTGTGAGTAATGTTTTCGTATAAAAATCGAGTCCTTCAATTATCCCAATAGCTTGGAAGTTTCACTCCCAGTCCTCGGGGTCATATAAATTGGAATGCGCTCCACAGTAAAATCAAATTGTTTTCGGTTCTATGTAGGTACATCGTTTTCAAAATATTGTGATCGAACCAGCTGATACACTCTGTAAAGGATATTGGAATTCGTTCTGTTATAAAACGTAATACTGGAATATACGGAGCGCTTACTTAAGATTCGTCGAGTTTTGAAATCAAAAGTCTTCTTATCGATTTGATGTAATTCGTATTTTGACAACTTCCAAAGAGTAGGTACCTACGTAATAAAATTTTATATGTCGCCATAAACCTTAGAGATAGATAGATTTACATCGATATATTGCTAAAACAACAATTCGGTTATTAAATCAAACTCTTCGAGTCAGATAGGTATTTCGTGGGGATACGAATTTAAACATTATAAAACAATAAGTGTTCACATTTTTCTGTAGTTCGACACATAGATAATATACATAAAACTAGCTATAGATAAGCAACTCAAGCACTTGACAAAAATGTTTACGGGCGTCGGCCACTAGATGGCTTTGTTTCGATTAGTTTTCTCATTGCTCCTGTAGACGGCAGTAAAATATTACCTATCCTATATTTTATTTTTAATGAAGGGCTTTGTAAATTTTTAGAACCCACTAATTGACAAAATTTAGTCTATTTGTCTATAAAAAATAAAGACTTGTATGATTTATTAATTTTTTATATTCTGTGTTTAGTTACAAAAAAATTAAATGTCTTAACTTGAACAACATATAAGTTTAGGGGCATCCGGTACAAGATGTTGATAGTTTCCAAACAAGTAACATATTTTTCTTAAAGTATCGCAGTTTCAGGGCCCTAGTTTGACAAATTATACCTACGTACCATAAAGTGAAGTTTTTCCAAGAAGCCTGGGATATTTTCTCAATGTCTGAAACTTGTTTAAAGCTTCTTGAAAACCATATAAATGTATATCATGAGCGCTATGACATGTCCTTCTTCAAACGAGGCTTGTGGAGAGTATTAAGCGGTAGGCAGCGGCTTGGCTCTGCCCCTGGCATTGCTGAAGTCCATGGATGACGGTAACCACTCACCATCAGGTGGGCCGCATGCTCGTCTGCCTACAAGGGCAAAAAAAAAATATCAGTCACTCGTGGAGAGGAAGTTGAAGCTGTCCTTTCGATATACTTGTATGCTTCACATATAGTACCTACCTTCCCGATACAGGCGATCAGTAAGAACGGATTTTATGCAATTCCTGTTCGGAATGGATTTTTCATTTACGTAAGTATAATAAATATGAATAACAACGCTTACAATGGCGACAGTTACGATTTAACCGAAACGGTAATATTTTTTTAGATTCATAAGTATTTATTCGTATCGAGCGATGCGACCGCGCCGGTGTTCTATTAACGGTGCTTTTAGGTACCACAAGCACCGGTCACCGTTCTCGTCTAACCTGTCGCTTGTGAAGGGCTCGACGAGCGAATTTACCCACAGCCCACTGAGTTTCTCGCCGGATCTTGTCCGCGGGTTGCGATTCCGATCCGGTGGTAGATTCTGCGAAGCACTACTCTTACTAGGGCCAGTGTTAGCATCATAGCACCACTCCGGTTTGAGCCCCGTGAGCTCACCTACACGTTAGGGCGAAGCTGAAATAGCCTCTCAAGGCTATCTGCACAGAAAGAAGCGCGCCGGTTTTCGTAGACCGAAGGTAGGTACTGATTGTTTTATTGAAGTACGTACTTAACAAATGTTCACAGTGTTCACGAATGGTTTCCACGACAAAGGAATAACATCGTGTAACAAAAATAAAACTGACAAAAATTATAGCAGTACAGGGCGTCTTGTGAGTCCACAAGTACCTATCTAGTATCTACAGGTAGGTAGGTACGCGATCCTGTCTATTTTTACCGCGAAGCAGTAATGCGTTACGGTTTGAAAGGCAGGACAGCATATTATACATTCAAGACACTATGTCTCAACGTTAGCGGTGGCTTTCTCGTAATTATGCAAATGGCCTTGGGGGCCACTTAACAACCAAACAGATAATATGCAATAACATTTAACGCGTATGAGGTTTTTGTTAGATAAATTCTATTTGCCACCCACCGCCTCAAGGTGACTCTTCGATGTGACGATATAATATGGTCTAGAACTCCCGCTGCCACGGATTAGGAACTATGTATTAGATATTAATTAAATCACACCATGTTTTTTTTTGCTATTTTCAAACATCCTAGAAACAAAACACATCACAAGTAAATTTTAATAAAACAAAACAAGCCCAAACATTCTTAAGATTGAAATGTAAAAGTTTATATATTTGAAGAATGAGTGGCAAGTGAGTTTTCCTATCGACAACCGTTATATAATACAATCAAAACTCTTTCACTCACCACTAAATTCAATAAGCAAATTAGTATCTTTTATCTTGTCGTAAAATACCGTGACAAAAAGACATCGGCATCTTACAGAACTGCGTAGTACTAATTCTGCAAACTCTCTCACCGTGTCATACAATTTCGGTTGTACGAGTTAAGTGGCTACTGCCCTCGGCATTTGCTAACAAAACTGTAACTCGTCGGAGATCGACACACAATAAAGGCAACGAAGTACGATACAACTCCGTTTTACGAGGGACGAGAATTGCTCGACCGTGAAAATCTAGGAGATAGCAATGGTTTTTTAGTTTTTGAGTATTTTATATGGAAAAACAATAGCGATATTACTGATTATGTACTGGTGGTAGGGCATTTTGGGAGCACGCATGCGACCAAATGCGACCTCCTTGCCTATAACTTTTGTGAAGCAGTAGTGCGTTTTGATTATAGAAGTCCATACATATCGGTAACGTAAATTCCGTCATCTGCTTTTAAACATGAGTTGTAAGTTTTTTTTTGTTGCTTAAGTTGGTGGACGAGCTCACGGCCCACCTAATGTATAGTAGTTACCGGAGCCCATAGACATCTACAACGTAAATGCCGCCACCCACCTTGAGACATGAGTTTTAAGGTTTCAGTTTTTGCAGTGCAACGGCTGCCCCACTCTTCAAACCGAAACGCATTACTGCTTCACGGTAGAAATAGGCACCCATCTACCCGTGCAGACTTACAATACGTCCTAGCACCAGTAAAGTTAGTCTAAGTTTTATAGTACAGGTGTAGCGCGGCGCTATCAATCAGGCTCTTGGCCCGTCGATCGAGGGAACCGGCGGCCATGTTGCTGGCGGCCGCCGGTCCGGCGTCTGGGGGATGGCGGGATGGATGTAATATGCTCTGCGTAAACCCTGTCCCGCCGTCTCAATAGCTCCGACTGGGTTCCCGCCCGGTCTGGGGTAGGGCGCCGGCTGTGAGCGGCAGGAGTTTTAGTGAGGTTCGACTCCCACATACCCCACCTGCCGTGCGGGTGGGGATCCGGCGATTTTCTCCTGTGGAAAAAATAAAAAAAAAGTTTTACAGTACAAGGGCTGCCTCGTCTTTTAATTCAGAACGCATTACTGCTTCGCGGTGGGGCGATGGTATATACCTCTCTTACGGAGCGCACTTACAAGACACCAGTTATAAATTTGAAAATCTCAACTGTTTTTTCTTTCTTGGAACCAGAAATCATGACTACTTCGTGGCAGGATTACGGAGTTGTGTCAAGTTAATTTTTCGTTTACAATTTCCTTACGTCCGCTCCCGAAATTCTATGAAGATGTTGTAACCAATTGACGATCAAACTCTTGAACTATGAAAGGGATTTTACGAAAAACCTGCTCCTGTTTATGACTTGCTTTCCGCCGGCCCAGGGTGCGTGTTATCTCGCAGCAATCCCACAGTGATGGCCCAGGGCTTTCCCTCGACAGCTTTTAGGTGATTCTTTCTAGTACCTCGAAAATTGTGATGCTTTTTTGTGATTGAAATTCTGAGCGCTCCTTCGAGACTGTTTGTCAAACGTAAAGTGACAACGACTTTCAATTTAAAGATACAGATGAACTGTTTTTTATTTATACAAAGGCTAATTTGTTTGACACTATCGAAGCGGATCTCTGAATGAACCTCAAGCAATATGAAAAATGCGACCCTGATGACTAAGTTTAGTCCCTTGTTCGCCTAAAAAGTAAAAGACAAAATGACATTTGAAAACATCTGAAATAAATCACAAGACACAGTATTATAAAGTTTAAATGTGGCTAGAGATTTTAATCACTTTTGCTTAGACGGTTTTTTTGTTGCATCTTAACAACTCAATCTAGGATGTCTAGGATACGTTTAAATGATGCTTAAGACGATCTCCCCGTTCTAATTTTAGTTTTAAAGTCACCCTTTTAAAGATTAAGGACAAGCCACATTACTCTAGGGCAGTATCGCGTAGAGATTAAAAAGAAATTGGACCTCTATTTATTTATTTCAGTCATCTCACAAACTAACAGTTGAATCAAAACATTTGTAAGGTATTAATGGTAAATAAGTAACTTCTAACAACAGATACAAATTATTGCAAATCATTATAAAATCTATCCGTTTCCTGAGCACAGGCTAGTAAGCCATTAGGTAGCAAGACAACCTGATGTATCGGAGAATTAACAGTGTGCTGAATTCGGTCATCGTTCTCGTCGAACCCGTCGCTTGCGATGAAGGGCTCGGCGCGTAAATTAACCCACAGACACAGCTCACTGAGTTTCTCGCCAGATCTTCTGAGTGGGTCGCGTTTCCGATCCGGTGGTAGATTCTGCGATTAGGCTCTTGCTAGGGTTCGAGTTAGCAACATCGTCAGGTTTAAGCCCGGCGAGCTCACCTACTAGTTAAGGTTGCACTAATATGGTCTCTCTAAACCATCAGGTTAGGTAGGGGAAAAAAAGTGCTGAATTTAAGTAAATTTTGAGAATGTCCAGCTACAGACCGCAGAGTGAAGGAAGACAGTGTCGAGTTAGTGTTATGTACAGTTAAATGCTTTTATTTTTATAGTGGATTTGAGAAGTAAGAAAATATACAGTGCTATATGACAGCCACCTCTGGTGTTTTTTGACAGACCGAAATATAGTTGTAACTACTCGCTGTGCTAAGAACAGTCAATTGATGTACCTAATATATTTTCAGCTGGACTCGACCCGGTGTTGTAAATTTTCCCAGAGCGTGAGACTAGAGTGGAGGCGCTCGGGCGGTTGTTAGTAAAAGCATCTATCGCCAAAAAATCTGCATTGGATGACTATTCAATAGAGTTTTGAATTCGAATGTTTAAAAATCTAGAGCTCCTAGAGATTAAATAAATATTATACGCTTTCTTGTAGCTGACCCTTTACGGATTTCGTTTAAAAGATCTTGCCTAATATTTTTTGGGGCTTTAGTAGATAAGGTCCCTAAAGAATTGCTTTGTAAGCCTTCAGGGTCAGGAATGGAATTAACTCGTTAAGAGGAAAATTAAGAGGATTAAATACGGCGTTTTAATGATGATTCGCGAGGGAAACGTTTCAAAATTTGAACTTTGAAGTCGTGGCCTAAATATTAAGACGGCCGGTGTGTTCGTATCGAGTGATGTGACTGGGCTGATGGTAGAACACCGCAGGCAGACACCAATTTATCTGATGAAATTCTTAATTAACACACTAATTACTTTGACTATCAAAGTACAAGATCGTGTAATAAAAATAAAGCCCGCAAAAATTGTAATTTGCGTAATTATAATAACTAGTGGTCCCCCGGTAGTCAAAATACGACTATAATTAATAAATTGAAATTATAAGTTTGTACACTATTATGATTCTATTGTCAAAGACTATTATTATGCTTCTATAATCACAGATTTTGCCAAGACTACACTTTATACAAATATAACAAAACACAAAAAATATGTAGGTATTTAATCTATTCTCAATTTGGCCACAGACTACAAGCAATAAGAAAAGTTTGACAATAAACAAATAGTATGCATGCATGTGAATGTCATATACATGGTAATGTGTGTAATGTTTTTATTTATTGATTTAATGCATGTATTTCTATGCATAATTTAAAAAAATATTAACATTCTGTACTCCTTCTCTATATTCTCTACAAGCGTGGGATATTTTATACTCCTCCGTCCGTGCAATTTTCGTAAAAAGCGGTACAAAGTTTTTGCTTCACGTATCTTTGAGAAATACTGGTGAGACTGACTTGGTGGTGCGGTAAGTATTATCGCCCTGACTTTGCGCCGAAGGTCGTTTTTTTATTTTTTATTATTGCTTAGATGGGTGGACGAGCTCACAGCCTACCTGGTGTTAAGTGTTTACTGGAGCTGGATAAACATCTACAACGTAAATGCGCCACCCACCTTGTAATATCAGTTCTAAGGTCTCAAGTATAGTTACAACGGCTGCCCCGCCCTTGAAACCAAAACGCATTACTGCTTCACGGCAGAAATAGGCATCGTGGTGGCACCTACTCGTGCTCACATACCTCAACGTGGGTGGTGGAATTTATGTTGTCATGTCTATGAGTTCCGGTAACTGCTTGAAATCAGGTAGACCGTGAGATCGCCTGCATATACCTATAGAGTAATAAAATAATAAAAGGTTCTTAAAAAAAAAGAATTACCTCTGAAAAAAATATTCAGTTAGGTACTAAAATCTTCATGTTACAAACTTTATCCGTTCAAATCTCAAGTTTGAATCCTTTCAGAGCCCGCCCGTCATCCATTAAAACGACGTTTTTTGTTATTAATGACATCGCGGAGATGAAACCGTTTTTTGGTTCAGAGACCCATTTAGGCTGTAACTTGGACTCTTCGATTCTTCATAGGATTCTTTATAAGTAGTGAGCTACATTGAAATCTCAGCGTGACAATTAACCGAAATGAGAAAGAGTTGGAGTTCAAGTGTAAGTTTCAATGAATGAAACTTTCGTAGCAATCACGCTAAATTTTAAGGCGTATTGTGAGTCCCACGGCTTGCTTAAGCTTGAATGCTTTAGCATAAGGTTAAATCGGCCTAATAGCCTGCCTGCTGTCTGTTGTTTAATGTTTATTGGGTAGACGATCTTTCTTGATTTAGTAAAAAACAGAGAAACATTTAAATTAAAACTATTACAATTTCTGTTATTACAGTATTAGAGCGATTTCGGCCTTGTGTTTCGCAGCGCACAGTATACAGGTTCTGATGTCTATTGGCTTTAACTACAGAACACCAAGTGGGTAGTGATCGTCTACACATTAATTTTAATTTTATATTAGTAGTGGACAATTTTAATTTTAATGGTTTTGATTTGATTTGGTTTCATTTTTGTTTGTTTTTGTTTTTAGTCATCTATATATTAATACGTGAAGCAAAAACTTTGTATCCCTTTTTACGAAAATTGCGCGGACGGAGGAGTATGTAATTTTCCACACTTATAGAGAATATAGAGAAGAAGTGCACAATGCTAATATTTTTTTAAAATAATGCATAAAAGATACATTAAATCAATAAAGAAAACATTACACACACTACATACCATGTATTTGACGCACACACGCATGCACACTATTATTGTCAAACTTTTGTTCTTGACATCGGTTGTCAAATTGAGATTAAATATTGTTTGTCTTTGTTAATATTTTTTATAGTGTAGTCTTGGCGAAATTTGTGATTATAGAAGTATAATGAACAATCTTAATAGTGTACAAACTTACGATTCCAATTAATTATAGTCGAATTTCAACTACTGCGGGGCCACTAGTTCTGATAAATTTGTAATTTTAATTTTATTGTATTTTGATTTAGATGTTTTGTAACTGTATGTGAAATTTTATGGGCTTAAGTTGCCTGAAATAAACGCATTTCATTCATTTTCATTTCATATAAAGTAATAAAAAAGTTAAGTAAGGTATTTGATTCATATTTCATGTCTGTAGAAAACCGAGATTCCATTGTTAAAGAACGGCTTTATTCGTTGCGAAAAGACGCATCACAACACCATTAGGCTCAAATAGTATGATAAGTGATATTTATGGTTTACAATGTACGCGGATCCTCGGGATACATGTTTTGTATCTCATTTTATACCGTTTTTACATTGATTACATGTATGAACGTTGTTTCTTTTTAATTTTAGTTACATAATATGATTTCTGAGCTATATATTTCAAATAATGTTTTTCGGATAAAATCGAGTTAACTACATGTCTTATATAAGTTACATCTATGTACAAGCGAGGAAGTTTTATTTTTCAGAGGCGCGAAACAATTTTAAAAGTAACGTTCTGTGTAAGCGCGCGAAACGTTATCGTTTGCTATTGGATGACGCGTGCGCGCCATACTTGTTGAGCGAGACAACACGAATGTCTGTTTTTTATCTTAACGTAACGCAATAAAGGTAGTTTTCCAATTACAGCACAAGAGCGCATTATGCGGCATAATGCTCAACTAAGCTTCAGCATAATTCGGCATTGTGCGTCACTGAGTCGCATTATGCTCTGTAATTGGAAAACTAATACAGTGTATTAGTAGCGTTATGCCGCATAATGTGCTCTTGTGCTGTAATTGGAAAACTACCAAAGTCTGTAATTTTTGCATGTTCGGTGAAGCTAGCATAACTCCTCGGAGTTACTAGCAAGACTAATATAATCAATCGGGTTTATTTTTCTCTTTCTTGTGCAGAAGATGTTTGCCTAATATATTGCTTTTAATTATAAGAAAATGCTTCAGTAATACAAAAATCACTTCCCACAGTTAGATGGTACTATTATGCTTGAAAAAAGTTTAATTAATAAGCGACTATTTTTGTTAATCGTGTATTGTAAAAAATAGGACAGAAATATATTATTACACGAAAAAGATCCTGATATCAAACAGGAGAAATCTCCATTCGTCCCTGATCTTAGTGCATTCCACTCGTGGACTCCGAAGGCTGCGGATTCTTTTTCAATATCATCGAGCTAGCGATATTTTGGCGGTCGAACAAGACGTTTATCATTTGGGTGAAACAGATTACGTACTATAAAAATAACGTATAATACTAAACTAGATGATGACGGTTTTTTTTTTGATAACGCCATCTTGGTTAGTTGCCCTCAATTAAGAAAAATAGTGTTATTATTCGCCAATAGATGTCGGGAAGAGTTGATTATTGAAAACACGAATAAAACAACATTTTTTGAAAATAAATCGTAGCTAGATCGATTTATCGCCCCCGAAATCCCCTGTATATTAAATTTTATGAAAATCATTGGAGCCGTTTCCGAGATTCAGATTATATACAAGAATTGCTCGTTTAAAGGTATAAGATAAGTAAAATGTATAGTTAAATCTATTTTTAGAGAGAGAGAGAGAGAGAATACACTTTATTGCACACCAAAACACAATTTACATTCAAAAAAACAATCAAAAAACAGATAAATTTGTACAATAGGCGGTCTTATCGCTAAAAGCGATCTCTTCCAGACAACCGTTTAATTTATAGAAATTATGGAAAATATAAAATAAAAAAATATATAGCAGGTATGTTGTGGTGTACTATAGATAATACATTATAGAAAATATATACATACAATAAACAAAATATATACCGTTTACATATAATATGAAATATATACCTATTATTATATACCAATATACATACTTACATACAATACATACTAATATACTTACATACACATAATACATCAACAGTATGGAAATAATAAATGATGATGCAAACAAACAGCACTAAGAAGATAAGTAGTGTTCCTTCACCATTCTTTTAAAACAGTTTAAAGTTTGAGCACTTCTCACTGCATCCGGCAGAGCATTCCACAATCGAACCGCCTGGACGGTAAATGAATGATCAAAGAATGATGATGAATGCGCCGGCATTTTCAGTCTCAGGCTATCCGATGAACTCAGGGAAAAATTATGCGTATCACGTAGGAACTCGAAATGTTCTTTGAGATATATGGGGGCATGGGGGTTAAAGAGAGTACAGTATAGTAATGAAAGGACATGAGTTTTTACGGCTTAATCTCGCATTTTATAGTTGTAATCACATAATTTTCAAGTTTCGAATGCATTACAGTTTTTGTGAACACGGACGACGTGAGATTAAGCTATTAAAGTAGTTTTAATTACCTAGGTCTACATTAAAAAAAAATAAAGTCTGTCATTTATAAAAAAAGATTAATCACGTATATTTTTAAAATACTCAATAATACAGTACAGGTTTATGACAATAAAAAAAACGGCTATCTTTAAAGTCGACTTACTGACGATAGTTGAACGTGACAACGTCATAAGAAAATACTGATGGAATGGTTTCATTTTTCAAAAGAAAATTTTAATTTTATTTGTTTGATAGATATTTTATATGGACAATTGAGTCGTCTATTATCAAAGGTGGCAATCTGTGCATTTGGACAAAAAAAATTTATTGATATGTTAATACAGATTGATTTGAATATAATCGTCTCCTTCAAAGAATACGGTTCAAAACCTGCATTAAATAAGGGTTAATAGTTAACCTGTTATTTATCTAAGATGTCGTTCCGAAGAGTTTTGTGACTGCCAATGGAATACAAAGTCAATAATTCGTTTTTCTGATTTACCAATCATTGTCCAAAAGTCTGATTGCCGGCTTTGATAATAGTCGACTCAATTGCCACCACATTCACTTTTCACTGAACTTCATACTTGACGAAAACATGTAAGTGTATTAATGTATAGCAGCTCCACGCAGATGCAGCGCTCACTCAAGTAGGAGAGAGACAGATGTCGAACGCTGCCTAACGCGGAGGCCGATTGTGCCTCTTTGTCGCTCGTTGCGCGCTCTCGCTTGCACTTCAAGCTTTAAATGGAACGCCTCAATGAGTCATGTTTTTTCGTGCATGCAGCCGGCTCCATTGAATTATAATTGTTGTCACGTCAAAAACACTTGTTTAATATTAGCTTGGCTTGTTTATTCGCATTTTATTGCGCCGTGGTAATTTTACGTCAAAGTTCGACAGGGGTAAGCATGTTTTTATTTTATTTTTATTACCTAGGTGGTTGGACGAGCTCACGGCCCACCTGATGTTAAGTGGTTACCGGAGCCCGTAGACATCTACAAAGTCAATACCGCCACCTACCTTGAGATATGAGTTCTAAGGACTCAGTATGACACAAAACAGTGTGAATCGTTTAAGTAGTTTTATTATATACCACTGTATTGAAATATTCCTTCCATGGAGCAGCCGTGCTGTCCAATTTGGAGTCTTAATACATTACGATGGTTATGAGAATTGGTGCGATGTTTGGCGATGTAATCTGGTAACACTGCGTCACTCCTGAAAGATAGCCGTCAAGACTTCTATTTTATCATTTTTAAATAGTCAATCATTTGAAATTTGCACTTTCGTCGAAAATATTTCTTTTACAATATTAACTATAAAGATTTTCTAATACACTAAATAAATATATGTAAGTAGTACGAATATCGAGTGTGTTACAAAGCTTCATAATAAGCAAATACTGTAACCACTTAGTACATATTCTCGCGTGTTGATTACCCAAATGAGCTCTGGTTGTCTCTATGAAAAATTTGTCATTGATGTTTTTGCTGAGTGTTTCAATGTAACGGAACGTTTAGTCCCCTTTTCCACTTCAGAATGTGTTGCTAGATTCTCTTTTTGTGAAATACAATTGTGGTATAATTGGAATGGAAGTTCGAAGAAAAATGCCGCATTGCTTTCTCAAGTTTCACGGTTCACAAAGAACGCTAGGTTGAATATGGAATCTATAGAAATTAAATTGTTTGTGATGTTAAAATAATGGATTTCATTTAATAATACAAAATAAAATTACATACATAATCTATAAAGGCAAATCATCGTCATCATTATCCTGCCCTTCTCCCAGTTACCTGGGGTCGGCGCAACATGTTTTCTCCTTCCATACTCTTCTATCATATACCATTTCTTCGCTCACTCCCCTCTTACCCATATCGTCTTTCACGCAATCCATCCATTTCTTCTTAAGTCTACCTCTTCCTCTATATCCTTCCACATTCATAGTTAGCATTTTCTTACCAATCTCAATTTTTGGCAAATATTGACAAAAAAAAAATAATTGTCTGCCTCTCTGTTTGCTTTTTTCGGTTAACCTCCGAAACAGTTAAAAGGAACTGATATGGTAACTTATGATATATATATTTTTTTAACATAATTCATTTGGCGTAAAAAGCCTAAGAAATTTTCAACAAAATCAGATTAAAATAAGGAAGTTGTTAATAGCAGACGAAGCCACAGTAAAACTTGGCCGAGGTTAGATTGTTGCTTATAAGAGCTAATGGTAAATGGAGAAGGTTAAAACAAACAAAATATTATTTGTTCAAAAATAAAATATAATTAAAGACAGAGAAAGCGTGCTCTAATGGAGTAATGAAATTTATTTTCATATGCCCGCTACACATTTAAATCAAACTGTCTCGCAGAAAATGTACTTACCCTTATTCCTTACCAAAATCAATAGCTTGTATCTCTGGACTTTTAACAGTTTTAAACTATTCCTCTCGATCCGGCAATTTAATACCCACTAAGGCTGTTGTTTACTAAACTTTAGAGTAGTTCGCTTACGTCTAAAAATGTAAATATTAATGTTACCCTTACCGTTACTAATACTTTATCTACTGTGTTTCATAAATTATAAAATTATTAACTTTTGCAAATTTGCAATATTTTACCGTCAAATGTATTTTAAGCTAATTATTTCCGAGTTCTGGCATCCCCGTTTTCACAGAGATACGCTTTGCTTGACATTGAGGAATTAATGTTTCCAACTCGACACATTTTCGTTGAAGTGAGCAGTTTGTTAATATGCCTTAACGCGGTCTAATGGCGGAACTGGAACATTTTCCCGACTCTCGGAGAATTTATTTCGAGAATACGTTGACAGTCAATTATCATGTAATTGAGTATATTATGAGTTCATGTCATGATAATAATATAGCAGCGAGCTGTATAGATAATGAATCTATAGCAGTAGTCATTTTTATGTCAGAATTTTATGAAAGAAGAATTTTAAGAAATAACATTTTGATACGTCGTAAGCCGAAGTTGACGTGGCCTAAAGGATAAGACGCCCGGTAAAGTATCGAGCGATGCAACCGTGCCAGTGTTCAAATTCTGAAGGCAGGCACCAATGTTTCTAATTAAATACTTTTTTATTGCCCTTGTAGACAGACGAGAACCTGGCCTCTCTGATGGTGAGTGATTACCGTCACCTATGGACTTCAGCAATGCCAGGGTTAGAGCCAAGCCAATGCCTACCGTTAAGTATTCTCCACAAGCCTCGTTTGAAGAAAGACATGTCACAGCGCTCGGGAAACACAGGGGAGCTCATTCCAAAGCCGGATGGTACATGGCAAAAAAGATATCTGGAAGCGCACTGCGAATGAACGTAGTGGCTCCAGGTAGTATGGATGAACTCTACTCCGGTGGCGGGCGGTGCAATGGTAAAAACGAGTTGATGGGATCATCTCAAACAATTCCTCAGAGCACTTACTTAACAAACGTTCATGATTGACTTCCACGGTGAAAAAATAACATAGTATAATAAAAAATTCACTGCCACAATTATGATTTGCATAATCACTGGTGGTAGGATATCTTGTGAGTCCGCGCGCGTAGGTACCACCGCCCCGCCTATGATATTTGCCGTGAAGCAGTAATGTGTTTCGGTTTGAAGGGTGGGGCAGCCGTTGTACTTTATAAATTGACACTTTAGAACACATATCTGAAGTTGGGTGGTAGAATTTACATTGTTGATGTCTATGAGTTCCGGTAACCACCAGATGAGCCGTGAGCTAGTTCACCTAATTAAGTAATAGAAAAAAAATTGTTAAAATTTAATTGAAATAAAGTCTGCAATTTACAAATTAATTAGTATAATAAACAATGAAACATCATAGATATTAATACGTGAAGCAAAAACTTTGTATCCCTTTTTACGAAAATTGCTCGGACGGAGGAGTGTGAAATTTTCCACACTTATAGAGAATATAGAGAAGAAGTGCACAATGATAATATTTTTTAAAAATAATGCATAAAAGATACATTAAATCAATAAAGAAAACATTACACACACTACATACCATGTATTTGACGCACACACGCATGCATACTATTTATTGTCAAACTTTTGTTCTTCACGTCTGTTGTCAAATTGAGAATAGATTAAATATTGTTTGTCTTTGTTACCTAATATTTTTTATAGTGTAGTCTTGGCGAAATTTGTGATTATAGAAGTATAAAATACAATCATAATAGTATACAAACTTACAATTCCAATTAATTATAGTCGAATTTCGACTACTGCGGGACCTCTCACTGTTGTAATTTAATTTGATCGTGTGTATTTTTTTGGATCATTTATTTTTATGGCCGTTTTGAATTTGTCGATGAACTTATTTAGTGTTAAGTCGAGTCCATGGACACCATTACTATAATGCCACTGCCTATTTTGTGCAGTGCGTGCGATGTCTCGCTTTTGTATTTTGTATGCACCTAGGTTTAAAACTTCAAAGGTTCAAGGGTCGTAATGTAGTTTGCCTAAATAAAACTTTGTTTTTTTTTAAATGAATCACGCAAACCGCAATTAAGTCGTGATTACTTTTCAAATCGCAAAACATAAAATAAAAATCTTACTTTTTAAAATTAAAACAACTGAATTTCAAATAAAATCTTCGCAGCGAAGTATAAGGATCAGTTTAAGACCTCAATAAAACGTCTGAGGCTTCATAATGAATGAAATGGATACATTTCGACGTTCTATTTTGCTGTTTTTTTTTTCAATAATTACATAGCGCAAGTTTTCTTAAGTAACTCAATGTTTTTTTAAATATATAGTTTCAATGACAGTCAATGTTTATGTCTTTCTATGCAGTCCATTTACATTATTTTACGTTAAGTGGTTACAAAAAGAAAAAAAAGTCGGATGTGCAATCAAACTAAAACTGACAAAAATATTTTTTAAGATTATACACTAATTATTAATTAAAATAATTTTGAAGGTAATGTTTGGATGCGTTTAATTTATGTTCTAAGTAAAAGTCAAAGTTTTTACTGGTGGTAGGACCTCTTGTGAGTCCGCCGCACGGGTAGGTACCACCGCCCCGTCTATTTCTGCCGTGAAGCAGTAATGCGTTTCGGTTTGAAGGGTGAGGCAGCCGTTGTAACTATACTGAAACCTTTGCTTACATCTCAAGGTGGGTGGCGCATTTACATTGTAGATGTCTATGGGCTCTGGGATGGGGTAACCACTTAATACCAGGTGGGCTGTGAGCTGGTCTACATAAATAAGCAATAAACAAAAAAAAAATTTTTTTGTTCAAGGCAGATGAGTATACTTCTCTTACTCGTTTGTTCAGCATTGCTTATCAGCGATGTTAGTGTATAGTCTAAGCCTCGTTTGAAGAAGCACGCGTAATAATGCTGAGGAAAAATCGTACAGGAGAATTCTAAAACCAGGTAATACTTATAGTGGATCTGTGGAAATTAACTATGAATGAAAGTAGCGGTTTCACGTAGTGCGGATGAACTTCACTTCGGTAGTGGATATTGCGATGGTAAAAACACATGCGAAATTCATCAGAGAGCTCCCTAGGGTACGTATACTGCAAAACACAATTAAAACTGAATCCTATTCATAATCTCAGAGGTTTCGAACGAGTTTAGCGATCAATAAACAGACAGACATACACGATGTTAAAACTCGCTCCGTTTTCCATGATATCTTATTTATTCAAGCCTGATTAGAATAAAGCTATTTGGTTAGTAACTATTTCTGCCTCTGGTGTTGTTCTTTGTCATTCAGCGTCAGTGACCAACAGGCAAGTTAAAGAGACGTGTTTTTTTTTTAAATTAAACACAAGCACTTTAGCTTGAAGTGGCTGCTAGTTAAATAAACTTAATGCATCATTCCGGTTTGAATGAGAGCCTTCAGAAGGCGTTCCCCAATGGAACAATGGCCCGAGATTTATTGTAGCTTTTCGTTCATAAAATTACTCTGTAAAATGAAAATAAACTGTCTCGGTCAACGCTCGTAGAGTCGACGCGTTGACGGATTGCATAATTTTTCAGCTTTTATTCTGTGACTTAGATAAGGGCTTGTCTTTTAGAATAATGTGTTGTTGTTTTTCTTAAAAAAATCATATGATTCTTGCGGAGGGCTTTGTAGTGTAAAACAATTTTTTGGTCGGCTGTTACATAATTAAGAGATTTTGAAGTGAATCATAAAGATAAGCGGTACGCATTCGTAGGTACTAAGTTAGAATTTCATATATCAAATTTATATCAATAACTATATACACACCCTGAACGAAGTTAGGATTGGAAAATGGTTTTCAGTTATTTAAAAGTCGCCTTTATCTACATTAATTTACGTACGAAAATGCCTTTTCTGTATAAGCTTAAGTTTGTGGGGTCGCCAATCTTGTCTCCCGACCGTCATCTTAGAAAAATGAGTACAAAGAGTTTTCGCGCTGTATCTCGTAAACTAGCAACCCTACAGAAAATTTCAAAGACATTATTTATAGTAAATTAAATTGTTTACAACTTTATTTCTATTAATTTTTATCGTAAAATGTAAAATAAAAATGTTATAAACAAAATCTTTTGGGCATTATGACTTTTTTCTGGTAATTTTAAGATTTAATTTATATAAGGTTTACAGCGCTACGAAGTTAACCGGTTTCTGGAATATTCGTCAGAATACAATAAAAACGAACCATCAGGCTTAGTTTTCCATTATATATTTTTTTATTGTTTATATTTGTCATTTTCTTAACATTCTTATTAATTCATTTATTCCCTTTTCCCAATCACCTGTAGGTAGAGTCTGGAGGCGCATTTTTTATTCACATTATATTGTTTCTGGCGTTTCGAATAGTTTACAATTTTCGTGGTCACGGACTACTGTGTCCTTACGTGACCATAATGACAGTGAAAATGCGAGATTAAGCCGTAAAAATTGTTTTAATTATGTCATGGTTGTATTACAGAGTGAATGTGTACTGTGTGTTAATATGTTTAATTAATGCATAAACGTATTTCCGAGTAAGATGTTTTGGCTAGACAACATGACATGTTTGATAAATCAGTGCGTTTGGTAGCACAATAAATTGATTATACACGTAGTATGTAGAAAAAAGGGGAAAAAAGTATTAAAGAATAAAAAAAATAATGTTAACAGGTAAAGCCGACCGGGAATCGAACTTGAAGCCTTTAGTATCGCAGTCAGGGTAATTAGCCACTAGGCCAATGATCAAACGCTTAACCAGTTTCCATTTGCACGATCAAACAAAGGGTAATTTTGTAAATAAACGTTGAATAGCACCCGGAGTCTTCATTTCGTAGTCTCTCTCACAAATGAAACACAATGTCAGTAATTAATTATAAAACTTTTATTTGCCTATCTTTATTACAACAGGCATTAGGTTCGAACGTCCCGTTTGTTTGTACAACTGCACGACGGCTGTCTCATCTAGTCGTGTTAACACAAAATTTATTGAAAAATAATGAAAATTGTTACGCAACTTACAAATGCAATGTCGTTTTGTTAAAACATAAGGTAGCGCATTAATATGGCGGATCACATTCAGAGCTTCAGTTCGAAAATTTTATTAATTAGCCAGTAGTTTGTTCAGGTTTGTTTGCTTTACGAACAAAGAGGTATAACGAAAAAACGACCTCAAAAACCGACATTTTTTAGGCAGTGAAGCTCGTCCCGGTCACTAAGGAAATTGAAACTCTTTACGATCGACTTAGGTTGCCGTTAATTCTATGTTATTAATTTTAGTTCTATTTTTCTTAGTTCTAATTCTATCTTATTAATCTTATTAATTTTAGTTATAATTTTTTTTTTTAAATTATAATCACGTTTTGTTGCTAGACTCCTTTTTTTTCTATTGATAAAAATATTTGTGTATGTCTTATATATTTTATTTAATGATGACTTAATACAAACATAAATAATATAATTATATGAAAAGGAACTCCGATCCAACCTGGTGTCCATAACAATTAGTTCTCTGTTGTTTTTTTAAAGCTTTTTTTTATTTTATTTCTTAATTTTTATTTATCATTTACGCATTTGCAAAAAAAGTCTTTAAATAATAGTAGTAGTTTAAAATAATATCTAATTAATTAAAAATTAAAAAATCTAAACATAGTAATAAAAATCACAATACAGAGTGAATGAAGTAGGGGGCACACATATTATCTCTAGCAGTGGAACTCTACATAGAGACACTATCACGAAGCATTCTGTAGCACAAAATAATAAGGTCTTTGTATTTTGTTGACTCCATGTAGAGTCAGTGCGGGAGCCGGTCCATGCCACTCTATCCTATATCTCTCGGTGATTCTTGCAGCCAGAGATGTGAGCATCTTTATAGAGATGCCTGTCCCCGGGCACTTTTCGCCGAAGGGCATGGAGGCTAGGTGATGAGCCCTGGATGCCTTCAGAGGCTGCCAGCCATCGTCACACCATCGTTCAGGTACAAAGGCTTTAGCTCTACCCCACTGTTTTTCTTCCTTGCTCGTTGCTCCGTGCGCTAAAACGATGTCTACCTGTTGAACAATTGACCTAAGTATACATAGAGGCATATTAAAAGCTAATATGGAATTTCTAAGGCTAGATGGAGAGCATTACTAATAGCTCCGTCTAAAGAAGATGGATACATCGTAGTGTAGTAGAACCAAAGGAGAAACCCCATTTTGGGCCTAAGCGTTACAAGAATGGGATATGTACCAAAAAATTCGTCTATTTTGCTTGATTAACCTATTAAAATCTTAGCTTCATTGACAATGGCCAAGTGTAGAAAATAAGTTGAATTCAATTTTTTGTTTTAAACAATCTTTGTAAACATCTGCAACACTTATTTCAATATACGTAACTAGCTCCACAAACGTGCGGATTAGAATTAGAACATCCATAAAATAGGATCGATTTAGTGGAAATCAAGTGTAAAAAATAATTAATACTCTTTTGCTTTAGGATAAATGACTGTTTTTATAGGTATTTTAATCAATGTAAATAGAGTATGGCCATCGAATAGTGACACAACTACTTACAATGGCGGCAATTCAAAATATCTACAACTGACAACATTAAATATAGCATGAAAGGGTAGTTTTGCATTTTTATATTAATGTGACTATGCCATAGAAAAACACAAATGTATCAAATCGTGTTATGTTATCTTTAATGTTGCCAACTGAAGATATTTTGGATTTTGCCGTAAAGCAGTAATGCGTTTCAGTTTGAAGGGCGGGGCAGCCGTTGTAACTATACTGAGACCTTAGAACTTATATCTCAAGGTGGGTGGCGCATTTACGTCGTAGATGTCTATGAGCTTCAGTAACCACTTAACATCAGAACTAAAATGAAATGAAATGTGATGAGATAATATGGGAGCACGTAATGATTTATATTTTATATAAAAAAGCTATCATATAAATATAGTATTTCATATAAAAAAGTTTTCATTAAAATTAAAATAAGACTGACCTAAAGGTCTTAGTTACCAGGTCATAAAATCCCTTAAAAAAATCATTTCGTGCGCAGCGCGTTTCGCATTACGTTGTTTTTAATTTTTGGCTTTCGTTCGTTTTCGTAAACAACCTAACGCGCGATTTCTCGTAACAGGTTCCATTTTTATTTTAAAGCAACCTGTTGCTGCAACAGGTTTCGTAAAAAAATACTCATCTTTAGTAGGAAATAGCCTCAAAAATATCGTTTTTATTAAAATATCTCGAACAATAAACATAACCTAAAATGTAAACATTGTCTGATTTTACCAATTTGGCCATTGCTGGGAGACCTGAAAATTGGGCTAATGAAACCTTCTTAGGTATTGTAACTTATGCCCAAATTCTAGCACTGTAACGCCAGGCCCAAGTTTGTATGGATTTCGGGTTTGTCCTTTTGCGTGGAATGACCGATTTTATTTTGGGCAGTAGAAATTCACCGACTTTCGGTTGCGTGTTGGGGCTGTATGAGTTGAACTTTCAGACCACTCGAATCAGCCTAGACTCATACCCCGGGATACTCCGCTGGGCCAAAGCCAGCGTGGGTCAGGGAGCGCGGGATATGACTGATGTAGTGGTTTATGAAAACGCTCGGAATGATTTTCAATAGGGCTTTCCTCAAGATAGTTCATGAGACAAAGAGGCTAAAAGAAGTCGTGGCCTAAAGGATAAGACGTCCGATGCGTTCGTGTTGAGCGATGCACCGGTGTTCGAATCCCGCTGGCGGGTACTAAATTTTCTAACGAAATACGTACTTAACAAATGTTCATGATCGACTTCCACGGCGAAGGAATAACATCGTGTTATAAAAATCAAACCCGCAACATTATAATTTGCGTAATTACTGGTGATATGACCTCTTGTGAGTCCGCGCGGGTAGGTACCACCCCGCCTATTTCTGCTGTGAAGCAGTAATGCGTTTCGGTTTGAAGGGTGGGGCAGCTGTTGTAACTACACTGATACCTTAGAACTTACATTTCAAGGTGGGTAGTGCATTTACGTTGTAAATGTCTATGGGTTCCAGTAACCACTGAACGCCAGGTGGGCTTGCTTTAAGCCTAAGTGTCTGTTGAGCGGTGATACTGAACCCTTGATAGATGTAGAACGCACGTTCTGGTCGGAGGTTGATTGGTTTTAAAATGTTTCCTGTTCACAAACAATCGTGCTTCGAATTCCTTTGAAGTCACGTACTACGGCCGCCTTGATACGAGGTGCATAAATAAGGCTAACAATAGAGTTCTACTAGGATCGATAGGCAAATGAATTTAGTATCAATCTGCGCTTGGGCTGCTAGAAGCCAGAAATGTATTAGGCGGGAAAATGAGGAGATCTTGTAAGTAATACGGAATGCCGATTTGGAAGTAGTACGGATCTAAGAATCCGGAGCCACACTTTACTATCATATAAAATCCTCTGATTAGATAAATCAATTGAAGTTTTCCTATTGAAGACGAGCATACGGTCCAACTGATAGTGAGTGCTCATCGTCGCAATGGACGTTTGCAATGACAGAGGCCTAGCCAAATCTCTGTCTAATATACATCCCACTGATAAAAGACGAGGTTTATCATTAGCTCAGTAAAGTACGTGCTGTGGACATTGTCTAATTTGCTTGTATCGCGATGCCGCGGAATTAAATATATGTATTTAAGAGTTAGATCTTAGAGATCAAAAGCTGTGCAGCTATAAAGCTTCTACCTAAGGAATCTCTTTGCACAAAGTGGATCGTGAGTTTTCATCTAGTGAATCACAGATAATCGGTTCAATATCACGAGTGAGCATAAAATTCACTTTTTTTTCCCCTACCTAAGCTTAAGAGCCTTAAGAGGCTATTTTAGCGTAACCTTAACTAGTAGATGAGCTCACGGGGTTCAGACCGGAGTGATGCTAACACTGGCCCTAGCAAGAGCAGTGCTTCGCAGAATCTACCACCGGGTCGGAACCGCGACCCACTGAGAAGATCCGACGAGAAACTCAGTGGCTGTGTCTATGGATTAATTCGCTCGTCGAGCCCTTCGTCACAAGCGATGGGTTTGACGAGGACGGTGACCGGTGCTTGAGGTACCTAAAAGCACTGTTAATGGATCGGGAGGATCCGTAATGACGTGTTTTGGGTGACGTCGACTATTTACCATTTGGTCTACAGGATCGGGTATGTAGTTTCCAGCGGCCACGACCAGCGGGTTCTCATGTCGTGCCGCCTTCTCAAAGTTGCGCAATGATGCCGACTGTAGATACTTACTGACCGAGTTAAGCTCTAGGTCATCATATAGATCCACTTCCTTAGGAACCATGGTGTTCTAAGGCTATCCTGCAAAATTTATACTTAGAGTCTAGGCAACTCACCCCGGCAGGAATTTCAAATCCATCGAGCACCAAGCTGTCGACGCTCCGCCTGACGACCCCCCCGGTGGGGGGCTGCAGGCGGAGCGTCTCCCGCGCGCACGCCGACACGTACCGCGGGGCGGGGGGCGCGGGGGCCGCGGGGGGCGCGGGGGCCGCGGGGGGCGCAGCGCCGGCCGCCCGGGACGCGCCGCACCACAGCACCTCGTCGTGTGCGCGCTGCTGGTGGGCCGCGTGGATGGAGAGCTGGTAGAACATCGTCAGGGCGGTTTGGGCTAGCTGCAGGGAGATGAACATGCTTAAGTAGGTACGCGACTATAATATGATGTATTAATGTATTCAACTGATAATTATTTTTAATAAATGTATCTTTTTTATTTGATTAGTAATTTTAAGTATGATTCAATGATACTATGTACACATATGGACTTGTTGTTGTTGTCTGAAATAAAATAAATCATTCACTCATTTATTCATTCATTGGTTCATTCAATATTTGTAATGTGAAACTCTCTCATGGGCTCTCAATTAAAGTTGTGGATTTTTTTTTGGTTTTTTCATTTTATTTTATCTCTATACTCTCCTCTCTCTCCTGATCAATAATGGTTTATAATGTAGTTTATAATTTGCTTAAGTTAGAAGAAATAAATTTGATAGAGTCATTTTGGTTGGGTACAGAGATAATCTCAGCGACTGAGTGGACACCGTTTAAGTTAAAAAGTAATAGGGGAAGATGTTTGCGTGAGCTAAGATACAGTGAGATCGAATACCACTCACAGGGTCGACGGCCGCCAGTAGCATATCTGACGCCAAGGGAAGTAGTCTTCTCTCCAGAGGCCTCAATTTATCGAGTAGTACTTGTTCCGGTCTCGTACTACACGAGGTCATCATATGGATCGCTTTGATTAGGAAGTGCTCTGTTAAGCTGAAAGAAGACAATTAAAACTTAAAAATATTTAGTACTAGCTTTTGTCCGCGACGCCGTCCGCGTGGAATAGTTACTTTGGCTTAACGCTAAATTTTAACCCCACTTCATTTACGTAGAAAGTGAAAATATTTTTTGAATTATAGAATGTTAAGGAGCTATTTAAATCCCTATTTTAAAACATTCTTTATTGGTGCTTCACTTGTATTGGCCTTACCGTGATGTTATATAGCCTTCTTCAATAAATGGGGTATCTAACACTGAAAGAATTTTTCAAATCGGACCAGTAGTTCCTGGGATTACCGCGTTCAAACAAACAAACTCTTCAGCTTTATAATATTAATATAGATTTGCTCCGGTAAACTATCGTTTGAAAATACTATAGAATTTCCGTGGTCACGGACGACTCAAATATTATAATTACGGTAAAAAATTAGAGAGATTAAGTTGTAAAAGTAGTTTTAATTAAATATTGTGATAAAATCAATTGCAATACGATAATATCGAATAGCAGATAGTCCAAGTAGATAGTCCAAATTCGATAATGTGTATGTTTATTATGTTTATGTTTTTTTTTTCACAACTACAAGACATTTTTTACCCTACCTATTCACTGGTATCCTAGGAGCCCCCTGATGTTAACTGAAAACCGTAGTCTACTGATATTACTAGAAGAACTATTTATACTATGATTGTTACTTTATCGTTAGTCAATCCACTTTTTTTTTACTTAAGCTGACAGCCTTGAGAGACTATGTCAGCGTAACCCTAACGTGTAGGTGAGCTCACGGGCTCAACCTGAGAGAATTTGCTAACACTAGCCCTAGCAAGAGCTTCGTAGATTCTATTACCGGATTGGAATCGCGACCCACTAACAAGATCCGGCGAGAAACTCAATGGGCTGAGTCTATGGGTTAGTTCGCTCAGTTAGGAGAGCGACCGATGCTTGAGTAGCCTAAAGTCACCGAGAGTGAATCGTGTAATAAAAATGAAACCCGCAAAATTATAATTTGCGTAATTACTGGTGGTAGGACCTCTTGTGAGTCCGCACGGGTAGGTACCACCACCCTGCCTATTTCTGCCCTGAAGCAGTAATGCGTTTCAGTTTGAAGGGTGGGGTAGCCGTTGTAACTATACTTGAGACCTTAGAACTTATATCTCAAGGTGGGTGGCGCATTTACGTCGTAGACGTCTATGGGCTCCAGTAAGCACTTAACACCAGGTGGGCTGTGAGCTCGTCCACCCATCTAAGCAATAAATAAGAAAAATATGTTGGAGCTTCGTAACTCACCTCAGATGTCGGTCGAATGACTTCAAGGCATCGTTGAACGTTTGGGAGTCTGTCTTCAAGGTTTCTTCGCTTCGCACCAAGAAGGTGCCCTCAGAGATCTGCCAGCTACACCGGACCAGCCTCTCGGCAGGAGATAGACCTTCGACGGGTTCTTCTGTTGGGGACAAGACGGCTCCTGATTTTGTCCTGCTTAAAATTATTTGGAAATATATCGTTAAAGTTTGGACCATATTGTTACAGGACTGTAGAACAGAAGACACGTCTTTATCTTCACTCATTGGAAGCATAAGGCTGTGATGTGGTGTGAATGATTCAATTCTATTTGAATTTCTATTTGGGGTGGTTGGAAGAGATTTATTCGGCGTCCCTTGACCGGTGTAGTAGTGAGCACTTGCTAGAAAACCTTTATGTGCTATAGTGCCAATTATTCTAATTACCAAACCAATATGACCAGTAGCTTTGCTCGTGGATATATTGCTATCAAGTCAAGATAAAGTACAAAAGATCTGTGATTAATGTTAGCAAAAACTGTGTCTTGAAACTACGTGAATTAAACTGAATACTTATAATAATAATAAATAAATAAAGAACCGGGAACAAGTTACGCACGGTTATCCGGCACCAAATTAAAATACCCTGTGCTATGGGAACTAGAAAAACTAATATATATATAGAACAAACAAACCTAGTCATCACACTAATGTTTGTCCGATATGGGAATCGAACCCACGACCCTTAGCGCAGCAGTTAATAATCACTTGCCCACTTGCCCACCCCTTAGTCAAATTAATTGAACAATTATTCTTTTGTGCCTTTCGCGGTTGAGGTAGGCAGCGGCTTGGCTCTGGCCTGGCATTGCTGAAGTCCATGGGCAACGGTAACCACTCACCATCGGGTGGGCCGTATGCTCGTCTGCCTGCAAGGTCAATAAAAAAAAAAGATTATTGGCCCTTGGGGCCCTGAAGCAAATAAATTTTTATCAGAAATCTCCAAACGCTTGAGGGAAGCTACACTATACGTGATGCTAAGGCTGGCTGGTACTTTGCACAGAGAGTGAGTCTGGCTGTTCTACGAGATAACGCAGCCAGTATCCTGGGAACTGTGTCCCCTTCAAGCGCGTTGAAAGATTTGTTCTACTGTATGAATTGATTTACGTTAAATTGTTATTATTAATGTAATTAAAAAGGGCCTCTCAGACTGAAAACTAAATTAATATATTTTACCAGAGTACGAATTGAATCTTTATTGAAATTATGTAGAGCAATGGAAGGTATCCATTGATTGTGTAACGTACCGAGCGTCCAGACAGCCGAGTCTGATGCCAAACAACATCATCCCCACAGTCTCGAGGGCCCATCTGTATATCTCCTTTTCCAATTCCTCGTTAAGGACATTCCCTTTGCACCGCAGTTCCTCAAGTCTGGAAGGAATATCAATGCGCTTATTTTTTAAATGTTTTTATTTATTTATTTTTTATTGCTTAGATGGGAAGACGAGCTCACAGCCCACCTGGTGTTAAGTGGTTATCGGAGCCCATGGGCATCTAGAACGTAAATTCCGCCAACCACTTGAGACATAAGTTTTAAGGTCTTATTTTTTACAGTACAACGGCTGCCCCAACATTCAAACAGCTCGTCCGTCCGTTTGAGCTGCGAAAAAATGTGAGCTTAAACCGTAAAAGTAATTTTAATTATGTCTACCACTCGCAAAGTTCGAAGGCAAAAGCAATAAAACGCATTATAGAGTCCCTGTATTCTAGTAATCACGAGTAGTTATCTTTGTAATTAACCTTCATCAATAGGTACATTAACAGATCGATTACCTCCTGGTGACGTCAGCAGCGATGTCATCGAACGCAGCATCGTAGTTCTTCAAGATCGCTTCCTCTTGTAGCAGCAATCGAAGGCCACTCCACACGGCCTTTGTTTCGTCACTACAACAAAGTATTTTAAGAGTTTTTTTATTGCTTAGGTGGGTGGACGAACTCACAGCCCACCTAATGTTAAGTGGTTACTGGAGTCCATAGACATCTACAAACGTAAATGCGTCACCCACATTGAGATATAATTTCTAAGGTCTCAGTACAACGGCTTCCCCACCCTTCAAACCGAAACGCATTACTGCTTCACGGCTGAAATAGGCGGGGCGGTGGTACCTACCCGTGCGGACTTCTTGTGAGTCCTACCACCAGTATCAAACTGATAACTGTATATACATATATTTATGAAGAAAGGACCACTAGAAGGCCTTTCTAGTTTCACCAGGACAGATGGGCGAGCAAGGGCGCAGTCAGAACGGGTGGGATTTGCTAACAGCTGCCCGAGCCCTTCCGTGGGAGACCTAACAACTCAAGAGCAGCTGCTTTAGGAATGAATCCAGAACCGTACAGAATAGAGGTGGTCAACTTGATTAGAACCAAGATCCGGTCTTTACTGACGAATCCCTCTGCGATCTACTAATTACATCTCTTGAAATTTAACAATATAATTCTGACAATAATAGCTGATATAGTTAGATATTTGAATTTCCTTACAAAAAAAATCAAATGTCGTTGAATGAAAAAGTTTGTAATCGCGTTTACTGTAGCACTGAATAGATGGCGTTATTCGGCAAGGGAATCACGCTATAGAAATAGTATAGCATTCAATATATTATAATATCAGCAAATCTTTTCCTAAATTGATTAGGTGGCAGGGGCAAAGCTAGTGTTAGCAATAAACATGTTTGAGCTCCGAGAGCTCACCTATTCGTCTGGTTACGCTGGTAGTTAAACCCCCCAGGGTTACCCCCAGGTCCACCACCAGTTACCACAAGCTTAGATAGGAAAAAAAACCTAAGTTGGAAGGAAACAGCTAAATAACCATCAATAGACAGTTATAACAATAAAATGAGACATTTAATTTACCAATCTTTATTCGATTAAAGAAATTAATTTATTATAAACATATTTTTTAGATAATACCAAATTTTTAGGCACAAAATTCGTTTGTTTCACTTCCATTATCAAGAATCACATAAATATATTATATTATTATGTAGGTACATGAGCAGTAAACAAACATTTATCATATGGATTACGCGTCTTGAGTGAGATCAACTTTGTATTTATCATATTTTAATAAAGATACCTCGAAAAGATACAATTTATTGCACATTTATCGAATGTTCACGTTGCGGACGTGTGTTCGTATTGTCGTGACATGCGTTACTTGCATGCTTCCATCGAGGCGTATTGATTGGTGTGACGCTCATAAAATATTTCTGTATTATAATTATCGGGAGTCTGTTCAAAAGGTTATAACTTATATTTGAACATTATTTTTGGAAAAATATGACGTGACGTGAACGAATCTATATTTGACATTTATCTTATTGCGGGTAGAGGTAAGGAGCATCATCTTGTATAGGGGACAAGTTGAAAAATCGTCCACCTGTAAACAGCAAGTTATTGTTGGAAGATTCACCGTAATAGTGCTAGTGTAGGAAGTGGAAATTATATGAATATAGCAGCAATTTTTTTTTTTTATCTATGCTGATAACCTTGAGAGACAATTTTAGCTTCTCTTTGACGTGTAGGTGAGCTCACGGGACTTAAACCGGGTGTGTTGCTTACACTGGCCATAGCAAGAGCAGTGCTTCGCAGAACGCGACCCACTGAGAAGATTCGGCGAAAAACTCAGTGAGCTGTGTCTATGGCTTAATTTACTCTCCAAGCCCTTCGTCGCAAGCGACGGGTTCATGGAAGGATGGAGACAAATACTGATCAGACTTACTTGTGCATAGGACAGAGGCTACCGACGCCTTTCCTGTGATGACACAGTGGCGAGCGATCGAAATGTGGTGGCTCCGTTTGACCGCTCTCATACACCTACGAAAAAGTAATCATATTTTCATAAAGAAACATACTTGTTTTAGCTCGTTGTTAAGAAAACATGTTTATTTTGTTTTTGTTTAGACATCAGCTTGGAATCTGTTGAATAGTGTCTGTTGTCAGAGCTGATAGGGACGTAAATCTCGTAAGACGATGAGACGTTAGATCGTAGTTTTAATTTAATGATTTTATTAATTTTGAAGGCAAACCAGCATACGGTCGAGCTGGTATTTAAAAGGTAACATCGCTCAAGGATACCAGTAATACCAGGAGTACAGCCAGTCGCTGCCAAAGTACATTCCAGAGCCGAATGGTCTATAGTATGCTTTTAATGAGTGCTTTAGTTTTAGTTGATAGGGATGAGTTCTGCTTAGTTAAGAAATCGTGTAATAGTAAGCGAAAATGTCAGGATTATTTCTTCATAATACATGCATCCCTACACAATAACATGAACACCATCAAAAAACATTTGTGTAATCATAAACAGATTAACCACACTTCTAAGCATGCTAAGGCTTACCCAATCAAACAGTAAACAGAAGGGATTAGAAAACTATTTGATTTGCTTACATTAAAAATTAAACTTTAATAAGTGAATTCGCAAATACGAGGCCAGATTAAAAGGTTTGAAACGAAAAAATTAAGCTAGGCGTATACAGAGTAAACAATACCGTTAGTTCGTTGACCCGATAATCATTCTCTCTTGTTGTGACGTATGACATTTGTCACACCATTTAGTAAACTACAGTTGATTAGTATCTGTGTGTTGATTAGTAGTAAACTAGTAGTATCTCTGTGGGGTATGATCTAGTATTCATAGAGATACAGCTAAAACTGTTTACGGTCTAAGACCTGTGTTCTCGAGCGTGATGTTCTAATCATTTTCGAATCCAGATTCATTGATAAAAGCCCACTGAAATACCGGAAAGATTTTTAATTGTCCATTTATTATTAATTCCTTGACTTTCACAAGATAAATTCGCTACGAATGGTTTTTGGCGTGTATGAAATTACATATGATTAACGTCTGTCAGCCATTTCGGTGACACGATTTGGTTTGTGACATAAGTAGATCAAAAGTCCGACTTTAAGCTTTCACTTAACAGATAGTGTTCGCGCGTGTTCACTTACGCTACGGTGTGATATAAATTCGTTTTGTCAACAAACTGGTTAGAGATTGTAGCCGATATGTAAATAAAAGTAGATAACATTTCGCAAAATTATAATCTACTTTTCAATTATGGTTTTGTTTACATATTCTGTCTCTTGTTCTTATTTTATTATTTGTTGAACAATTGAAGTTTTCTTTATTTATGAAAAAATAACAGGCCGCAGTAGAAAGTGTTCAGTTATTTCTTGAAAACGAAGACTTTTATTTTGCTAGTTAGTCGTTGTGCCCCGATAGCATCCAAGAATTTCTTGATTTTAGAATATAGTATAAACTTGTCTCTCTGCAAACACTACGTATCTTTTTTTATTTCATAAAATGCCTTATTACATTATAGCTACTGAATTAAATATTTATCAGTGACTTAAAGGTCCATTTTTTCTTTCATTTTTCATCGTTTTATTAATGGAGGATCTCATTAGCTCTCATCGTAAAATCTTCTAAATGATGTTTTTCGGTTACACTTAAAATAAATTACATAAATTAGGTTTGAATTAATGAAACAAATACTAAAGAAATAATATCTCACGAATGAGCTAACCAAAAATATATGCGACAAAAGCATGTATTTAAGTGCTGTTAGAGCTTTAGGACTTTTAAATATATGTGTGGTTAGGTTATTTGCTGTTGAAGTAGGAGAGAGAGAGAGAGATATCGGCGAAATCTCTCTATAATCTACTAGAAGACCTTGGCTTGTTAAGATCTTCCGTAAATTTGAACAACTAACGAATGAATACTTGAACGAATATCTAAGACGGCACTAGCAGATTCAAGCGTTTGCCAACGCAAAAGCTTGTCAATTATATTCCAGAAACTGAGGTCCATCGTGAGATGTATTTCGTCGTGAAAACATATTAATTTGAAACTAGCTGACCTGACAATCAATGTCAGTTTAAATTGACAGCAGAACTCTTGAACTGTACTCATATATCACGTAATGACTCTCTAAATGAAAACATTGGATTTTATGATACAGATTTATTACATACTAGCTGACCCGGCAGACTTGGTAGTGCTTCAATCGATAAATAAAAGACCTAAAGTTTTGTATAATTTAAACTTAAAACAAACCAAAGGAATCCGTCCGACGGTGGATACATCAAAGGGAACACAAAATTGTTATTTTTATTTAATTTCGAGCATTTTCATATTTATTTACCGTTTAAACCTTCTCTGGATTTCCACAAATAATTCAACACCAAAATTAGCCAAATAGGTCCAGCCGTTCTCGAGTTTTATAGAGAATAACGAACAGAAATTCCTTTTTATATATATACTAGCGACCCGCCCTCGCTTCGCTTCGGAAACATTAAAACACACATGAAACCAAAAAAAATAAAATAAAAAAAAATTAAAAAAAGTAGCCTATGTTCATCAGGGACAATGTCGGCTTCTAATGGTAAAAGAATTTTTCAAATCGATCCAGTAGTTAAGGAGCCTATTCGAAACAAACAAACAAACAAATCTTTCCTCTTTATAATAATAGTATAGAAGATAAAAGTCCATCCAGATTTGTGGCTTTTATCGATTTTCGAATAAAAAATAATTCATAACAAACTTTTTCGTGACAGTTACAAAAAAAAAAAAAAAACTAAAAGAAAATCAGCCAGATCCAACGAAATGACGCTCCGCCATACATACGACAAATCATTTTTATTTCAATACAAAACATCATAAGCTTATTAGCAATAACGTATTAGTTGATCCTGTCAATTGCGAAACGATCAAAACATTTGTTTTCATTTTAGCGGAAAGCAAATTGTTAAAGACAACAAACTACGCAGAACAAGCGTGTTGTGTAATCTTTTTAATTTCTTATCGTGGACAGGCGCAGGCATTCTGGCGTTAAGTAGTTACCGGAGCCAATAGACATCAAAAATATAAATGCCGCCACTCATATTACGACATGAGTTCTAAGGTCTCAGTTTTTACAGTACAATGTATTGTAATTTTTTGTTAAGTGGTTACTGGAGCCCATAGACATCTACAGCGTAAATGCGCCACTCACCTTGAGATAGAAGTTCTAAGGTATCATGTATAGGTATCAAGGGCTGCCTCAGCCTTCAAACTGAAATGCAGTAGTGCTTCACGGCAGAAATAGGCAGGGTGGTGGTATCTACCTGCGCGGACTCCCAAGAGGTCCTACCACCAGTAATTACGCAAATTATAATTTTGCGGGTTTGATTTTTATTACACGATTTTATTCCTTCACCGTGGAAATCAATCGTTAACATTTGTTGAGTACCTCTTGAGAGTTCGCGCGGGTAGGTACCAGCACCCCGCCTTTTTCTGCCGTGAAGCAGTAATGCGTTTCGGTTTGAAGGGTGAGGCAGCCCTTGATACCTATACATGATACCTTAGAACTTATATCTCAAGGTGGGTGGCGCATTTACGCTGTAGATGTCTATGGGCTCCAGTAGCCGCTTAACGCCCGGTGGGCTGTGAGCTCGTCCACTTATGTGAGCAATAAAAAAAAAGATACAATAACAAGTGATTAAAAATATTAAACTATAATCATAACAACACGTCATATTGTTTTTGGTGTGTTTAGAAAAATATGTAAATATACAACAATTACGACAAGCCGCACGTGACCAAGTTAGATAACGTTTTCGTTTTTAATAAGCACATTAAAATGCATATCGTGAGTTCACGGCTGTATAAATATATGTTTAATTCTATCCATCTACATACACACACACGTATAGCAAATGTCTAGTACTAGAATCGGAATAATTAATATTATCTCGAGCCATTTCAGGTCACTACACCAGACATTTAGTAGCGATTTATGTATGCAATTATCAATTATTGTTTTAAAATTACTAGAAGTCCCGCAGTAGTCGAAATTCAACTATAATTAATTGGAATTGTAAGTTTGTACACTATTATGATTGTATTTTATACTTCTATAATCACAAATTTCGCCAAGACTACACTTTAAAAAAAATAATAATAAATACAAACAATATTTAATCTATTCTCAATTTGACCACAGACGCCAAGAACAAAAGTTTGACAATAAATAGTATGCATGCGTGTGTGCGTCAAAGACATGGTATGTAGTGTGTGTAATGTTTTCTTTATTGATTTAATGTATATTTTATGCATTATTTAAAAAAAAAATTAGCATTGTGCACTTCTTCTCTATATTCTCTATAAGTGTGGAAAATTTCATACTCCTCCGTCCGCGCAATTTTCGTAAAAAGGGATACAAAGTTTTTGCTTCACGTATTAATATATAGATAAACGATAAATACTAAACGTTTATTGCTTGTTATTGTACATTAAAGGATTTATTAATTAAGCTATTGTCCACCAGTCACAAGACGAAAGTGGTAGGTACATCGGTTAATAAATAAATGTCAATATTTGAGTTTCATACATTGTACCTATATATGAAGTCTATGCAAAAAACGTAGGTATTAATGATTTAATTTTTATTGCTTAGACAGATTCTTTATGGCTATAGGGCTCATAGATATTTTTATTTTTTATTTTTTTTATTGCCCTTGTAGGCAGACGATCATACGGCCCACCTAATGGTGAGTGGTTACCGTCGCTCATGGACTTCAGCAATTCCAGGGGCAGAGCCAAGCCGCTGCCTACCGTATATCAACATGTCAACGTCACCCACCATGACAGGTGAGTTCTAAGTCTCAGTGTGTTTAGTGCATAGACCTATATAGTAGGGACACGACATATTGTTCTATACGTACAATTGCTTATATAAATAGCACCCATTTTGAAGGCACACACATAAACATATATCTATCTCGTTCTTACTCAGCACTTTAACTCGCAGGAAGACAATATAACAGTATTTCAGTGCGTACATAAAATGAGACATGAATATACGTAAATGTCTCCGTCTCCGTCTAATGAGGCCGAAAATCCGCCATGTTTAGCGCGCCAAATGTCATTGTCACGTCAGTTCGGCCGTCTGTTTTGGGTTGTACATTATTTATTGACTTTGATATCGATTTAATATGATTGCTTATATAAAATTTCTAATTTGATCATGCTTAAAACATACAAAAATAATAATTAAAACATATTTTATAGGATCTCAAGAAAGTCGATGCCCCAAAACTATTATCTATATATATTTAAATTCATTATGGAGCCCTCATCCGAAACATAGATTACACTTAATATATTTGAATCCGAAATATCGGACACCATTTTTCGGTCGGAATCTATTCATCATGACACTAATCATAAATACCTCTTTAAAATATGTCATCAAAACATATTTAGACATTCTGTTTAGATATTTCGGGAAAAAGGCTACCGACAAAATCTCTTCGGAACTATTTAAATAAAATAGTTTTATTCCGCAGTGAGTAAAACACTATTGTAAATTCGTTAAATATTTATTAATTAAGTGGTTTTAGAGAGGAAGTCACAAGGAATGACGTTTGTAATTTCATTAACGAATAAATGTTCTGTAGGTGTTTTTTTTTATCAGGCGGTCCCTTGATAAGTTTAAAATTTGCGTGCGGTGCGGTAGTGCGGTGCACCTTCCTTGAGGTGCGCTGCGGTAGTGTGTTACGGACTTTAGAGTCAGCAAAACAATTAAAATAGACTGTAATAGTCTAAGAAAAACACGTACTCAAAATACGATAACATTCAGCATGCTAGAAATGGGCTGATGGCACTGTACTATGCCATATCTTTATGTTTTGCGGCAAACGACAACTTTATAAAATCAGTGTAGCAAACTTTGAAAATCGTCATATCGTTTACTTGGAAAATTTGAAGCACGAACTCGTCTTAGATTTCACATAATATCTAAATCACATCATCTTTGCACATAACAATATACTTACTTCCTATTAAAGTATAAATTCTACAAATACATTCATACTCAACAATATTTAAAATAAAATAAGCCAAGAACGTTTATCGATAAAACCTACTAACATTAAAATCTTCTGGGCAGCACTAAAACCGCCATGTTTTGTGGCCAGATGACGTCACAGTGGCACGATTTTTTTGTTGACGTTTCATTTCCATAGGTTTCCTACTTCAGTGGTTTAGTGCGAAATTTTTGACTTCTCGATTGCGTAAAAGTCAACTCAAATTTGTATGGAGTTAGAACAGCCTCTCGTTTGCCGCTAGGGGCGCTATTCCAACTCCATACAAATTTGAGTTTACTTTTACGCGATGGAGAAGTTAAAAAACTCGCGCTAAGCCCACAGTACTGTAGTATAATGGCTGCTCCGTCCTTTAAGCCGCAACGCATTACTGCTTCACGGCAGGACGGCGTGTAGGTATCTGAGACGTTACAAAACTCTCCACCACCAGTACACGCCCCGCCACCACTTGTCCATCAAAGATAACACGTCTTTTTGTTGTGAAAAAAGTAGAGCATCTTTCAATACAATTTCAATGAGACAATGTTATAGTCATTAAGTAACACATGAACAAACATAAAAAAAATAGCATGTTCAATAATATTACGCTAAAACATAAACACACAAATTCGATAAACTTTTATGATAAGGCGGTGTAAATAATAATGACCTCTGCTTACGTCATCAATGCTTCGACTGCTAATCTGCATACATTGAGATAAGTTTGTTTTATTTCCGAAGCTATGAAATTATGCAACCACATGATTGGGGTAGACTACTGTTTATTTGGGATTCTTTTATTGCCCTAGATGGACAGACTAACTCGCGGCTTGTCTTGCGCTAAGCGGTCCCTGGATCCCATAGACGTCTTATTAAATATATTTATTTACGTTCTGCTTAATGTAAAATTATATTTCAGTGCCTATTGAAATTTCAGAAAATGTTAATTTAAAATTTAAAATGTTTTTTCTATTGCTTAGATGGTTGGACGAACTCACAGCCGACCTGGTGTTAAGTGGTTAACGGAGCCCATAGACATCTACAAAGTAAATGCGCCACCCACCTTGAGATATAAGTTTTGAGGTTTCAGTATAGTTACAACGGCTGCCCCACCCTTCAAACCGAAACGCATTACTGTTTTACGGCAGAAATAGGTGGGGTGGTGGTACCTACCCGTCACTGACTCACAAGAGGTCCTACCACCAGTAAATGTGTATACGAAAAAATATACCTACATAGCAAGCAGGTCTAAATATTAATAAACTAAATAAAATAAATAAACAATTTTTTACCAGGATATTTTTATAGTCAAAGTTATAAACTTATTGTATTAACATCGGCGTTTGACACGTGTGAATTTATTTTTAAGTTCATCGAACTTATTGAAGTTTTAGAAAATTATATTGAAAGTTTTGTAGAACGTATTTGGAACATATTGTATATCTATATATTAATATATGAAGCAAAAACTTTGTACCCCTTTTTACCACAATTGCGCGGACGGAGGATTATGAAATTTCCCACACTGATAGAGAATATAGAGAAGGAGTGTAGAATGCTAATATTTTTTTAAGGTGATGCATTAATATTAAGTACATTAAATCAATAAAAAAATCATTACACACACTACCATGTGTTTGACACACACACATATACTCTTTGTTTATTGTCAAGCTTTTGTTATTGCTTAAAGTCTGTGGTCAAATTGAGAATAGGTTAATATTGTTTATCTTTAATATTATTTATCTATAGTATACTCTTGGCGAAATCTGTGATTATAGAAGTATAATAAATAGCCTTTGACAATAGAACCATAATAATGTTCTAACTTATAATTTCAATTAATTATAGTCGAATTTCGACTACTGCGGGGCCACTAGTACTCGTAGATGCAAGTCATGCTAAAAAATATGTGTTAAACAGATGTAATTTAGAAATAGTCTCAAGACTAGTCTTGTAGGAGTCTGCTAACAACTTTCACCATACTTGTTTATCGCACGCTTCTTAGGGTCACCTCTTGTGCGGTATCCAAAATTGCAAACCGAATTACTCTTGTTACTTTCAATGTTTACACTGATATAGATAACGAACCACCTGATGTTAAGCGGTTACCGTAGCTCATTCATATCAAACACTATGAGAATTATATGGTGTAAGTCTCAATTATAGTGTATAACTGCGATCCTACTCTTCAAACCGGCACGCATTACTTACTACTCCAGAAATATTCAATAATTATGCAAATTAATATTATTAGGGGTTTGAATTTTAGTACACAATCTTATTCGTGAAAGTGTGCTAAGGACGTATTTCATTAGAAAAATTTGTACCTGCTTGTGAGATTTGAACAACGATAGTCGAATTGGTCAATATGAGCACACCGGGGCCTTATCCTTTAAACAATGATAACTTGGCGAGATGGTGCGAATTTTTAATTTAAATTTAATTTTCTTTGTTGAGGCACCTTTGAAGTAAATGCTATGCAAAATTGAAGTTATTTAATTATATAATTGCATTTTTAATATTGTTTTACTCTTTTGTTGGCTAGTCGGCTAATCACCGTTCTAATTTCCGGGAAACTACGAAGTCTATTTTGTAGTAATTTTATTAGTATTCATACCTTCAATTCATTCGTTTAGACGCGTACCGGAAATGACATACGAATGCTAGATGGGTGCGTTGCAAGTTTCTGTTAAATTTTATTGTTGCTGAACAAATATTTATTATGTTTTATAGGGAACCTACTTGTTAGTTGAGCTCGTAAATTTAATGATGTGATTTTGAGAAATGACGTCAAAATGTCATTACCAAAACGCAGTATCTACTAGGTCGGTACTTTTCTGCTCTTCAAGCTCCGGTCACCGTTCTCCTAGAACTAGTCTGATGTGACTACCACCATTTATTTTGAGAAATGACGTCAAAATCTCATTACCAAAACGCGGTACTAGGTCGGTACTTTCCTGCTCTTCAAGCACCGGTCACCGTTCTCATAGAACTAGTCGATATCGACGCGCAGCCTATCCTACAAACCCACTGAGTTTCGTCCCAGATCATCACAGTGGGTCGCGATCTGGTGTTAGATTCAGCGAAGTAATTCTCTTACTAGTGTTAGTGCTAGCAATTTATTTTAGGCTGAGACCCGTGAGCGCACCCACGCAACCCCAAGCAAAGAAAAAAAGCAATAATTTTGCGGCAGTAATTGGAAGAATGATAGGGCTGTAATTTTTACTCGTGGGCATCTTATTTTCCCTACCTAATCATTGCCTAAGGGGCTATTCCAACTTCACGCGGACCGGTAGGTGATCTCACGGGCTCATGCCGAGAGAATTGCTAACACTAGCCTTACCAAGAGCAGTGCTTCGCTGAATCTACTATCGGATTGGAATCGTGACCCACTGAGAAGATCCGGCGAGAAGCTCAGTGGGTTGTGTCTATGGGCTAGATCGCACGTCGAACTCTTCGTCGGAGTCGATGAGTTGGACGAGGACGGTGACCGGTGTTTGAAGAACCTAAAAGCACCGAGAGTGGATCCGGGGGATCGTACAAGATAAGTTTTGGGCGGCGGCGGCTTTGCTTTGTCCCGTTGCCTGCGTCGGATATCTAGTTAGTGGTGGCCACAATTAGAGGGTTATCGTGTCGCGCCATTTTTTCGGAGTAGGTGCGCATCTCATATTACGTTTTACCACCATTCATTTAACGGGTATGATTTTTGAGGTTCACAATCGTGGAAGTCATATTTAAAACGCAGTATGATGCATTAAGTTAAGCCGACTGATTTTTTTGATTTTTTTATTGCTTAGATGGGTGGACGAGCTCACAGCTCCCTGGTGTCAAGTGATTGTTGGAGCCCACAGACATCTACAACGCAAATGCGCCACCCACCTTGAGATATAAGTTCTAAGGTCCCTAGTATACTCGTAGTATAGTTAGTTCAATTGAACGTTTTGATCACATCCCTGCATTTCATGTTCTGTTGGTTTTGTGCATAAGCAGTTTTGAAAGCGGATCGCACCGTTCGCTAAATCAAATCGACCTCGAAACAGTGCGAAATGTTATGACTCTTTTTTTTCTGATTGTACTTTCTAAAATTATTCATTATCTTTTTATTTATTCGAAAGTCTAAATCGAGATGTAAGTGATTTAATTCTATCGCCGCCGTCATTTAATCAAAGTGTCATTTATTTTAATAACACGGACGCCAGACAATAACGAGACTGTCTAAGAAGTATTAACATGGGATTTTAATTGATTAAAACGGACATTAAAAACATAAGGTCGACTACCCATTAAGCATTAAAAATTCTACTATAGTATATTAGTATGTATGTATAGTAAAGAGTAACGTTCATTTGACGAAATGAAAGATTAATTAAAAAAAAAAAGAAAATTACGGGAACACGTTTTCCATTTGGGACTTTGCACTTATGGCCAGGTGGTCTGGTGCGAATACAAGATTGGAACATTTTGAATAGTACTTAGAAGCATGACCTACTGAATATCTGGTTCAAAATTTATAGAGTACCAACTCAAAGATATCTATTGATCTGGCCTCCGCATGGCGCCGGCTCCGGGACAGCCCGAACAGCCTCCTGGCCGCGATAGGGAGTCGCTATTGCTGCCCTATACTGAGGCACTGGAATGAAGTCTGTTGGCTCAAGACCAGCCATAGTCAATGTAAAATAAATAAAATGTACTTTTTTTTTCGTATTACTAACACTATGGAATATGAATATGGAATTTAATTTTGAAATAAAAATTTATTATTATTATTATTATTTGACTTAGGACTTTTCTGTTGTGGACAACACAATTGAAGCTAATTGTAGATGCCACGTGAATCAAATTACATCTTATGTGTAGGATAATCTCATACATGTATAAGCACCTGACTTGATTAATATGTTAATCGTAGTACATAAAAACTGTTTATGAATTAATCATCATCATGCATCAAATTAAGTGTTATTATACGCAAAGTTCCCGCGTCAGTTCACTCGTTCTATATAACGATGTAGTGAAAAATACTGAAAACTACACGTTCTTCTTAATTTAATATATTTACTAGTGAAATACGGTCGCTCTACGCTATGACAATGCTACTACTGTGACAATGGACATTGCTAACAAATATTTATTTGATAAAAAAAATCGTGTGCTATCTGTCCTATGTTGATGGTAGGTACTTTTTCTTTATTTTTTTATAATGGAACTATTGCTGGTGACCCGAAGGCTTTTTCAATTTCAGGGTGGTGTGCGATTTGCAAGCCGGAGAAGGCCTGACATCTCGAAGGCAATTACTTCGCGAATACATCTACTACCGGATCGGAATCGCGACCCGCTGAGAAGATCCATCGAAAAACTAAGCGGGGTAAATTTATCGGCTAAACTTCACGTCAAACTCCTTGACGAGTTCGACGTGTAACGGTTGCAAGGATTCCTATGTCCCTATGTCGAGCCACAGACATTTAGATGTTAATGGATCGTGTGGAATTGGTGCTTTGACAAAAACTTCTCCTCAGAAAAAACGCATGAAGCGAAGTGTGAACTCATTTATGTATACAAAAAAACGAAGAAACACAAAAACATACTTTTTTAGGTATTAAATTATCTTATTACTTTGTATTTGTAGGTGAGATCAATGCCCATTTGAGGTTATGAGGTTACCAGAGTTATGAGACCCCACTTCGAGAGTGTCATCGCCCACGGACGGAGTCCTAATTCAATTAACAAAAATCCTTCCAATCCGGACAGTTATTTGCTTTATAACGGATGGATTGGACCACGACTTCATTAAACAACTCTTGACAAAGTTGACTCTTTTCAGTAAATCTGATTTTATTAAAATTGCATGAATAAAAATGTTATAAAGTAGGTTTGGAAATGAATTTGCTACAAACCATTCAAATCTGATGATGTGACTAATTATCAGAAACCAAAAGACACAAACTATGGTAACGATGCTCCTAGATACCATGCTAATGATATGCCAATAATAGCGTAATGTTTCTTCTATGACTATATGATTCGTCAAAACTGAAAGACTTTAATTGCTGTGTCGCATGACAATTACCAGATTGTTCTTTAAAAAAAAACTGCATTTGTAGTTCTGTGTAAAATACTAAACACAGTCAAAAATCGAAAAAAATTAATTGGTTGCGTTAAAATGAAAAAAAAAACTACAAAAGCTATTGGTGATTGTGCAAAAGTAAGGGAAGAAGCAGCAACAACTCACCTCTCTCATCATCTCCGGGTGAAATACGTATAGTACCGGACGAGTTCTCGTGGCTTTCGACAGTCGTACCAGATCTCCATATTTCTTACGAAGGTTTTCCAGTACATCCAAACCTACAGTATGGTGGAAATTACCTGTAGAAAAATGAAACTTGCAATTCAATGAACTATTTAATTTTAGTTTCTACAGATTAATATTGGGCTTAAATTGTATGTTATGTGTTCTCGCTTAAATACTGTATAACTCTGCGATGTTTCATATACCTATGAAGGCATATGAAGCATCGCGGAGGGGAGATACTTCCAGACCCAAAAGGTTATGTGACATAAATAGCTTTTGAATCGCACGGGTAGATGGGACCAGACAGAAAATATAAACTGTTCCGGTCGCGAAACAATGTAAAAAATAAACGACTACATTATCTCTAGCAATTCTTTAGAGTACTTCCCCAAAGAAAATACGGTCCAAAAAAACAAAGAACCGAAGTTCTTCCGTAGACTCGGAGGCTCCAAGCAATACATGACATTGGGGTTATCGAAGTTTCTCACACCTCTCTTATGTATGGATTCGAATAGAAGGAGTTGGTACTCGGTGGAACCGGGCCAAAGATAGTAGGAATTTGGCATAAGCGTCTTTGTTAAGGCGTGAAGTACGGCTTTATTTCCTAAGACTTTGTAAGCCAGCGTAGCTGTACTCTTTAGATGACTCCGGCAGTGGTCACTCTAAATATCTACACAGACAACCTCAATATCCTTGGAAGGTTGCAGAGATACTGCTTTGAATTCTGGCGCACTGATAAAGTGGTCCTTTTTAGCGGCGAACGCGCAAATCTATACTTTCCATTCATTAAACCTTCATTCTTTAAGCTAGATGAATTTTGTTTCTGCCAAACAAATAATTCTGAAATCATTATGCCATTTTCCACGAATGTTTTTTTTATTACTGCGAATACAAGCGCTAGTTGTAGTATGTACTACATTGAGCCGTTCGGTATTCAATTACGGTCGGAGCTAAATTAGACGAGCCTTTTAATGTAATGATCATTTAAATAAGAAATACTGTTGTGTCTAGTTGTATCTAGTTCTATAGAATAAATTGGCCTCAATCGGATATTTTAAATGTTCGGATTTTTGTAGTTCGTTAATTCTTAGATTCGAATCGAATCGTGGAGTTTGAATTATATTCACGATCATGGAATGTACCAAAGTTTTTCTTAACTGGATTTTAATTGTTCGAATTCTCAATTCGTATATTTTACTTTTATGTTATTTAGAGTGTTATAAATAGCGTGCTCTTTTCAAATTCGTAATATAAACTATCCATCTCGAAAAGGTTGACTCGATTGATCTTTTTACAAAATACAAAATCAAATTTTAAAATGATGGTATTTGAATAGTTGTTTATTTGAAAATACTGTTTCTTTGAAATAAAACTACTTTTCCAAATTCAATTTGTTTTTGTGTTACTTCAAAAATCGGATCTCAGTTCAGAATGTGTATTTTGAAATTACTGACGTGTTTATTATCGATGCCATAATCTTACCGATTTTCGGTAGGATATGAGCCGAGTGTCTCAACATGGGCAAAGCCATAGGTCCAGGGATCTCGTTGAATGGTTTCAAGCAGGTTGCCGTGGCTGATGCTGTTGCGGCTGCGTTCCGTCGCTGAGGAGACGTTGAAGTGCGACTGGACGACGAACCAGCGATGTGGCGACGACATTGTCGTTGGAGTCTGTTGAACAAACAACAGTTGAACAATTTGATTTTGGATAATTTCGACTTAGACCGAGTTCAGTGTTTATGTTTATTCTGTATCTTTGGGCAACCCTAATAACCTTGAGGTCTGGTCTAACTGGAAATATGATCATATAACATATTTGCGATTCATAGATGTTTCAAGTTTGTTCACATATATACTATCGTGATTAAAACAAAGCGGGATTAAATAATAATTTTTTTTATTGCCTTTTGTAGGCACATCGAGTAGTAAGTAATTACTGTCGCTCATGGACCACAGCGATTCGGCTTAATAAACGAACAGTTAAACAATAAGCGCAAAAATGATATCCATTCAGACAGGTTGATCCCAATCGAAACTGAATTTTTATCGGATCAAAATAATCTACCGCGTACTGCGCAGTTATAATAACTGCTACACACATAATATGACTTATGCATTAAATAATAAAGGTCACGGTAATTTGAATGCACATTACGTAAGTCCTTATCGTTATGTTGCAAACACGAGCCGCAGGTATGCGGGATAAGAAACCGCAATAAAGCTGTGCGAACTTGATCTCTAAAACCGGCTTCAAGGACTAACATAGCACCGCACTATAATAAGTTTGTCTTGATTAAAAAATGCAATTAAGTAAATTGCTCAGAACGTTACGGTTTTTATAATGGTTGCAATTTAATTGTTAAATGGATGATGCACTATTACAGGAAATGCTTTAGCGATGGGTTCTAAGTTGAAGTCTTTTTGCAGATTACAATTTGTTATTAGAGTATAATCTAAAGGGCCAAAATAAACCACCGGCATTATAGTTGGAGAAATATATTGATTTAACAGTTAACCTCCCAGATAGTGTGTCCTAAGTGCGTTGACGTATCCTTCTTAAAATAAGACTTGGCAAAAGTCATCCAGTGGCTTGTCTAGGCCAGAGCACAAATGCACTGGAATCATCGGCTATCGCCACGACGAAAATTTCGACCAGGAGTCCTTGGGAATTGCTGTGAGTTTGACTGTAGTATTGACTGCGGAAGCCCCCATACCTAGCCAGAATTCTGACTTGGGCACAGATCGGGGCGACTCTGCTTGTTCGTTGGGGCTTAATCGGAAATTGTTCCATGAGGTAGTCAAAAGGCGTGTAGCCTTTTTGGAAGCGCCGGAGTCTAACCTAATCCGGTCTTGGTCGGTATTGGCAAATCGATTACTCATAGTTACAAAATAGGCACAAAGCTGATGTCCATGGGCGATGAAGGGCACTCATCATTTGATGGCAGAAAACAGTATTTGCCGTTTTACTTATTATAAAATTCGTAGATTCGCAGTCTGAAGCGAAATATACTAGAATATGCCTATCGCGAAATACTTCAATACATTGCGTATTATTAGTAAAAAGTTAGTAAGTTTTGGATCGTGATTTTTTTAGTGTTCCTCCAAAAATTACTAGAACTGTTTGTATTTGTTTTAGGAAAATATTTTGGTACCGCATAATAAACATAGTGCTCGCCTTAGGGCATGTATCAATAGAAATTGAAATGACAATATTTACATTACTTACACATCGTTCGTATGTATAAAAGCGAAAATCAGTATTTAAATTTATCTAGCCGAGAACTCTATCGATTTCTCTTTTGCCCCATCTAGATTCGGGCCTATTTAGCATTCTGATCCTTATCGGCCTTTAAGTGTGAATACTCCTTTAAAAAATCCATCGATAATTTAGCAACAAGAATTTCGAATTGACATTGAATGTACATGGCGTTAGTTTCAAATCCTAATTGCAGGTGACTTTATTTCAAAAAACAAATAGATCTTATTACAAACTCGAACAGACACACACACGTACATACATATATGTATATGTGGTCTATAAATAATAACATCCTGTATATTGCTACGGAGGTTATTTGTCAATCAGCAAAGTGTCATTATTATAAAGGTGTGACATTCTCAGAAGTACTATGTTCTCGTACGCGTATGCGTTTCGGTTTGAAGAGCGGGGCAGCCGTTGTAACTATACTTGAGACCTTAGAACTGATATTACAAGGTGGGTGGCGCATTTACGTTGTAGATGTTTATCCAGCTCCAGTAAACACTTAACACCAGGTAGGCTGTGAGCTCGTCCACCCATCTAAGCAATAATAAAAAAACGACCTTCGGCGCAAAGTCAGGGCGCTTACTTACCGCACCACCAAGTCAGTCTCACCAGTATTTCTCAAAGATATTAATACGTGAAGCAAAAACTTTGTACCTCTTTTTACGAAAATTGCGCGGACGTAGGAGTATGAGATTTTCCACACTTATAGAGAATATAGAGAACGAGTGCAGAATGCTAATATTTTTTTAAAATTATGCATAAAAGATACATTAAATCAATAAAAAAAACATTACACACACTAGCATGTATTTGACACAGCACACCTATATAAATACCTACTCTTCGTTTATTGTCAAACTTTTGTTATTGTTTAAAGTCTGTGGTCAAATTGAGAATAGATGAATATTGTTTGTCTATTATTATTTGTCGATAGTGTCTTGGCGAAATCTGTGATTATAGAAGTATATATAGCTTTTGAAAATAGAACCATAATAATGTTCAAACTTATTATTTCAGTTAATTATAGTCGAATTTCGACTACTGGGCGACCACTAGTATGTTTATTGTCGGACGATCATATACGTAGAGACTTCGATGGAGGCGATGGCATACTTAGTAACGGCAATATTCTACACATGTGTTATTAATCCTATAAAAAAATTTAATTTCCGATCATACAGAGCGTGTGTTGTATGCGCGTCCGTTAGTACGTAAACTGATTAGAAAAAAAATCTAAATGAAAGTTAAATGCTCGTTACTAATTGGAAAATACCGGTAATGCGAGTTAATTCGTCGAAGATTTAGTAGTAGAAGATTATTTGATCTTGTTATTGCAACATTCTTTAATCAGAGGGTGTTAGCGTGTTCGACTAATAAAGAGGTAGGCACTGGGAGAGTTCTGAAGTATTTGAGATTATGACTTCATCTATTAATACGCTTTTATGAGCTTCAGACGTATGTATGTAACGGAATCTTTGAACAAGATTTTGACCCCCTTCAAAACGTCGGATTAACTCGATTTTTGGTATACTTATTAAGGACCGATGACAATTCAATATTAAAAAAAATATTGAAAAAATTGACATTTAAGTAAAAAATGAAAAATAATGTTATGGTATCAGTAGTTATAAATATTTTACTGATATGAGTAGAAGGGTTATTTTGATAATATCCTGAAAAGCACCCCACGCTTTTTTACAATAAAATCATCTGTCTTACACTATTTTTAATTCAATTTTTATTTTATTTTTTCTATTTTTTCGTCGAAGTCGTCGTGGCCTCAAGGATAAGACGTCCGGTGCATACGTGTTGAAGCTATGCACCAGTGTTCGAATCCCGCAGGCGGGTACCAATTTTTCTAATGAAATACGTACTCAACAAATGTTCACGATTGACTTCCACGGTGAAGGAATAACATCGTGTAATAAAAATGACCCGCAAAATTATAATTTGCGTAATTACTGGTGGTAGGATGTCTTGTGAGTCCGCGCGGGTAGGTACCACCACCCTGCCTATTTCTGCCGTGAAGCAGTAATGCGTTTCGGTTTGAAGGGTAGGGCAGCCGTTGTAACTATACTTGAGACCTTAGAACTTATATCTCAAGGTGGGTGGCGCATTTACGTTGTAGATGTCTATGGGCTCCAGTAACCACTTAACACCAGGTGGGCTGTGAGCTCGTCCATCCATCTAAGCAATAAAAAAAACCGTCTTAATCGATATTGGGTATCTGCATCCATATAACAAAAAAATCTAATAGAAAATCTGTTAAATAAAAAATAAAATAAAAAGGTCAGGTATTACGGTAGACAGCTTCTCCTGCTAACTCATCTATCTTTAAATTAGCCATTTTTATTATGTTTATTGTATTACCACATGTAAATAGAAATTTAATGAACTTCGTTTAATTATCTAAATTCGACAATATTCACTAGTACCAAGACTTGAATTTGGGTGTATCATTATTTTATTTATGTGATAATTTATTCTTCTGTTCTTTAGTAATATTTTAAAGAGGAGAAAAAACTTTTACACTTGTTTTATTGATAGCACTAAACAGCTACTAAGAAGAAAAAATAATCACTAGGTGGTAACAGATATCATAGACTATTTTTTAAATATAGAATAGATAAAACGCAAAATTGCGACTCCGAATCAATGTGAATTTTTAAATTTGAATATTAAATGACTTCCTTTTTACATTGTCATCTGCAAAACACTGTAATACATAATTATAAGACCATTGTTTGAATTTAAGTGTCTGGTGTCAAAAACACACACATAATAACCTATGCTTACCTACATATAATACGTACTATTGATAATACTTTGTTTACAAATGCGTTATAGTTACCAGTTACCACGTTTTTCGTTTAGTACGCTGACAATTTGTTTTAATAAAGATGTTTCATGATATGCGCGCTTGGGACGGTATGGACATTGTGATGAGACGAAATGACAATGAGGTTGTTAAGAGTGATTTAACTATGAATGTGGAAGGCTTTAGAGGAAGAGGTAGATCTATGAAACAAAGGATGTATTATTGCCTATTAGACGATATCCGTAAGAGGGGAGCGAGCGAAGAAATGGTATATGATAGAGGATTTTTTTTTTAAAGGATTTTATGACCTGATAATTGAGACCTTTAAGTCATGTCTTATTTTAATTTATATTCATATTTTTATGAAAAATGATATTATGGAGTGAAATGAAATGAAGATGATTAATTTGAGACATTAATCAACTGGGATGAAATTAAATGAAATGAAATAAGATGATATGGGATGAAATATAGTCTCAGTAAAATGGTGGTCATTTACTAAGATTTTTTCAGTGGATTTTTTGGAGGATCCCGAGAAGTTATGTCCAGCGGCTTTGTTCCATTTTCCCACATTTGTGCAGTTTCACAGATATTAAACAGTTAATAAACCATACACATTTAAACCCGAAGAAACACTAAGTAAACAAAATAAAACAAATCACACAACTTCACTCCTCGCGTTCCCGCCAAAAAGTCCAAGTAATCGATAGAGGAGTATGGAAGAAGAAAACCTGTTGCGCCGACCCCATATGACAGGGAGAAGGGCAGGAGAATGATGATGTTTCATGATTGTATACGTATGTGTTTAGGACTAGTAGTTCGCGTCAAAGTTATTAATTCAACTGTATTAAATTTAGGTAAGCACATGTCTAATTCATTCGAAAATTCTTCGATTCTATCGAAAAATAAATAAAAATAAAGACATGTAATTAATATATTCAATAAATATAAAAAATATAAAAATAATAATATAAACTTACAATGATTGACGAATCACAACCGTTGACTTCGCCATTTTCATGTTTTTAATTATCACGTAAGAAAACAACAAAAGAAAATAAAACGAAATGTCTCACACGTTTATAAACATTTTCGATTTTTGAAACAGTTAATTGAAAAAAAAGAACAATGTTCGTGTAAAAAAACGCGCGAAAATCTAAATTCAAAAGATTTAATTTAAAAAGTTTATATTAATTCAAAAGTCGAACGACAAACCTACGTTCACGAAAAAAAAAAAAAAAAAAAAAAACAAGTGACGCAAATTAAAATGGCGAATAGTTTTGTTTTGACACAACAACAATTATAAAATAGTATTGTTTATATTATCGGGTGCTGGTCGTTGACCAGTGTTACGTTCGCGACGCACCAATGTTTAATGCATTCAAATAACGCGCTCCCTCTTCGTATAACTAACTATCCGAGTAGAGACGAATGGGCATACTATCGATACAATTTATATTTAAAAAATTTAATTCGTGCACGCTTGTTTTTATGGTATGTATGAGTAAATTATCTAATAGCTGTTTCAGTCAATACCTTAAATGAAAATAGGATAGTCTATGCTAATATGGAATGTTTGTCATTTAATTTAAAAAAAGTAAAATTTTCACATAATGACTTCCAATTGTTCAAGTAGGTCTGTATTCCAGGTCAATAACTAGAAATGTTAATAAAATATGTATATCAAATAAATTATGAATTGTAAATCCATGTACTGTATTTTCTAATAAAATTATAACCGGTATCAGTCACACAACAATATAAATATTGATATTATGTAAGCAAACTCCAACCTTGACTTTGTAAGTAGGCTTAGAATCATGTTCTGTTCAATGATTATCGATAAAGTTACTTTACTTATCGATATCATTAACAACTCAATCTCAAGATATGGTGATGTTAGTGAAATTCGGATTGTATGAGTTATTTTGGAAATGAAACTTCGAACGAAGCAGGATCAAAATTCCTAACCTAGACCTAAGTTATTTTGCGAAGAGTGTTGTAAGCGACTAACAGTGCCGAAGTATCGAGAACTCATGCAAAGTGCAAATTATGGTAAGAACCCGTTAAATAGTAAGGTTCATAATATATTTTAGCGCGAAAGCTTAAAACCCTTCGTCAGCAAATTGTGCTACTAGTGAGCCCGTATATTTTCCAGTACAATTTTAATCATAGTATTGGTAAGTTTCGTCAGCTTATTAGCTTTCGACTCATGTTAAAGCTATGGTTTATTTCATGGTGGTTAATATAACTATGAGTTCGCACAGATGTGTCCACCGTCTTTGATATTTTGGCTCTGAAGCATTTATGGCTTCAGTTTTTAAAGTTAGGGCGAAGCACCTCTATACAATCTAGTGCACACAAACGAATAGTGGAACAATAAAAATATCACCTTTATGAAATCGAATTTATTAATCGATACGGTTTTAAATTTTTGAGATTTTTATCGATAGTCAACAAACACAGGGCCATCACTACACAACGAACTTTGGTCCCCGCCTTTGTTTACGGGGTCTGATCAATTGTATTCAAGGATCCGATAGTGAAGTCTGGTTATTTGTTTATTTATTTTTTATTGCGTCGTCTCGAACTTCGCAAAGAGCATTTTAGTTTATTCATCCTACGAGGAATTCACACGATCAACTTTGCGTAAGGTATGCTTAGAGGGAGTATTTTAACGCTCTCGATAGCGTAAGAGTTAACTCAAAGTTTGCAATTGGAACAGCGTTCCTATGGGCAAACGTAGCCAAACGTTCCAACTCCATACAAATCGAGTTAACTTTTACGCTATCGAGAACGTTCAAAAACTCGCACTAAGCACATTGTTAACTTGTTATTTGGTTAGTAAAGAACGTTGCGTTCGAAACTTTTTGGTAGGATATTCCGATGTGTTTTATGCAATTTTTGGGTTGTTAGGTATGTTTCAAATTTGTCAACTTATTTTTAATAGATTATAGATGGCACGCGTAATATAAAATAATCATTTTATTATTACCCGGAGAAAAACATTATTATCAATAAAACATATTGTATGTGCATTAATTTTATCAAAATTCGTTCAAGTCTCACATTGAGTACCAATTTAATATACCTAATCGTAACAGTAAAAATATTGTGTCCTCATTACCAATTAAAATGTATGATTCATAATACACAACTGCATGTTTTCGATATGATGCATATATAATAATAATATGAATAAAAATAAAATAACAATGGCCATCATATTTAAAGACATCTTTAGCAACATTAGGTACTTTACTTTAGTGTATAATTTTACAACGTACAAAATTTTGGATTGTAGTGAATTATGCATCTTGATATCTTCAAATCTTAATAATATGAATACTAAAGAATCTTCTTCGTTTTTATTTATTTTTAATAATATCCACAAGAAATAAAATAGAATAGAATTTTCAAAATCATAACGAAATGGTTAGTCGCCTGTGAATAAAATTGGAATACCTAAATTTTTCCGTCGAGGTTAAAATACATAAACTTCAATTGGTTCTAATTAAGTGTGTATCGATTTATTGAACTTATCGTCTAGACACTATATTTCTGTTTTAACAATGATATTAAAACAAATAAGTATCGTTAATGTATACGTGACGCGTGTCAGGTGAGATACCAGAAATGAATGTAAAAGTTAAATAAAATTAAATCATGATTCATGGCCTACACGATTTTGCAAGAGTAGGTTCGTGTCGCTTGTATAGAATATTTTCATAATATTTGGCTGTATGAAAATAATCCCGTTGATTCTAGGTACTTAAGTCCGAAAAAAGTAAGTCTTTGGAATGAGTTTTGTCGTTGATGGAGAAAACCTTCATTTGTAAAAAGTCTCAATAAAACTATTCGCTGAGATGGTTAGTACATAATGCAATTAATTTATTTGAAATTGGTTTTGAGAGTTTTATTTACTGGTGGTAGAACCTCTTGTGAGTCCGCACGGGTAGGTACCAGCACCCTGCCTATTTCTGCCGTGAAGCAGTAATGCATTTCGGTTTGAAGGGTGGGGTAGCCGTTGTACTGTTAAAACTGAGACCTTACAAATCACGTTTGGAGGTGGGTGGAGGCACTTTCATCGTGATGTCTGTGGGCTCCGGCAACAACTAAACACCAGGTGGGCTGTGAGCTCGTCCACCCATCTATGCAATAAAAAAATACTTAGAATCAACTATAAATATTTTTGAGATTAAATTTTCGCGTCGTGTAAAAATATAACGAACATACAAATATGAATAATAAAAACACATTGCTCTTGAAAACTTTAACAAATAATAAATGAATATTAAACAGTAAATGTATTATGTATTTTGAAAAATGCATACAAAATGCGTTCTTCAGAAAAACAAAATGTCAAATTAAATTTAGAACACGATGGACGTCTTTTCGCATTAAAAGTGTACAATTTCCAAAAATATTCGAATTTTAATTAATATGCGGAATCATTTGGTATCACCAGTATTTTTCTCATAATTACTGTCAAAAGAGCGTAATTTAGTCTTAGTTTCTTTTTTTTAGTTTACCTATATATTTACTACTATTAACAAAATTAATAGATAATTTTATCTTACTTTAAAAGACAGATAACTGATAAAAAATAAAAAATAAATGATGCAAAGATGATTAATTAATATTAAAAATATCACATGCTTAAACCTTTAAAACACTCTCCTGTAAGATTAGTAAGTTTTGAGATTATACAGTTTTAATGCGAGAAGACGATCAGTAAAAAGTTTCAACTACAAAGCCGAGAGAATTCAATCGAGCGACTGCGTGACCCGTCTCACACACGCCGAAGTAAATCCCACTGTGGTTATACAAACATTATTCGGGACATGCACTTCTTGCCGCAGTCGAATATAACCTTTACGGCTTAAGTATAACGTTGATAATAGCTTGCATCATTACAAATTTGACTTATGGAAGGGACTTTGGCTACGTGAGAGATCTAACGTACTCGTCCATTGGATGCGTTTTTAGTGAAAGTGTTCTGAATACAAACAGATGATTAATGTATGGGTGTAAGTTGCTAGTTTTTATTGGTGTACCACAGATAATATATATTTTTTTCATTATTCATTTCATTTTTAAGCTACTACTAGGTATCCATTGTAATGTTTAATTTATCTGTAGAATGTAGTTAAGCATATAGAATTCGACTTTGGAAATCTAGTTATAAAGTCAATGTGAGTTATATTTTTTTGCCAACCCATCTGCCAGTACTCTCGAAGGGCGATTCTGGCTTAGGGTGACTGGTGGGAGAACTTACAGGATTCAGCCTGAAAGAATTTGCTATTATCTGCCCTAACAAGAGCGGTGCTTCGCTGCATCTACCATCGGATCGTAATAGCGACCCAGTGAGAAGGTTCGACAAGAAAATAAATGGATTGTGTCTATGGTTAACATACACGTCGAATTCCTTGTCGCAATCGACAAGTTCGACGAGAAGTTAGCGTAGTGATATTTAAAAAAAAAACAACACACAACATGCCTCATTTAAAATATACTAGAGGTCCCGCAGTAGTCTAAATTCGACTTTAATTAATTGAATTTGTAAGTTTGTACACTATTATGATTGTATTTTATACTTCTATAATCACAAATTTCGCCAAGACTACACTATAAAAAATATTAACAAAGACAAACAATGTTTAATCTATTCTCAATTTGACAACAGCAGACGTGAAGAACAAAAGTTTGATAATAAATAGTATGCATGCGTGTGTGCGTCAAATACATGGTATGTAGTGTGTGTAATGTTTTCTTTATTTATTTAATGTATCATTTATGCATTATTTAAAAAAAAAAAAAAAAAATATTAGCATTGTGCACTTCTTCTCTATATTCTCCATAAGTGTGGAAAATTTCATACTCCTCCGTCCGCGCAATTTTCGTAAAAAGGGATACAAAGTTTTTGCTTCATGTGTTAATATATAGATAAACGAACATGACATTCCCAAATTTAGAATGCGCACAATATAAGAACCAAAATAAGAACAATGAAATTATTGTACGTAATTGAATCTGTAATTTTCATATTATGTTGAATGTATTCAAAATTAGAATGAAATGGAAACACGAATTTGTTTACCAACTTGTATTCGAGCTACAGAAGCGTATCTTAATTTATTCACGACAGCAAAATAAAGAAGGTACGTACACACTACAAACAAAAATATTTCCGACAAAGGATTTCGTAATGTTTCGGAATTTGTACCCGCAAAACAAATGGTACGGAGTCGTTTGTCGAGGTACAGCGTCGGGTCGCCCATATCGTCTCGCTGTAAACGAGAAAGCTTGTGGATAATACGCTAATCTGTTTGACGTGTGGCCCGAAGGGTGAGAATTGGCGGTTTATTTATTTATTATTATTATAGAATTAGCGACGTCCGTCCGTTCCGTTCCACGAGAACTGTAAAGTATTTGAAACGTCGGAAATAATATATAATAATTACTATAAAAAAACGCGAAATTAAAGTAGTTTATTTTATGCTTAGGATTCGCGAAAACTGAAATAAAAAAAATATATTAGCGGTTTGTTATTTAAAGAGTCTATATCCGTGTGCTTAGTGCGAGTTTTTTGATTTCTGAATCGGGTAAAGGTTAACTTAACTCAAATTTGGATGCAGTTGGAACAGCGTCCTTAACGGCAAACGTAGTGGAATTGTTCCAACTCTTTACAAATTTGAGTTAGCTTTTACACAATTGATAAGTTAAAAAACTCGCACTAAGCACACTGTAATACATAAATTCGTTAATTCTAAATACATTTTATGACCTAAAAACAAAAATAAACTAATTAAATCATGGACCGTATGTTGTTACCTTTTTTTATGTTTGTACCTCTTTATTTTCAATATGGCTTCCAACAGACATGACGTCATAGTGGATAGTCATAAGGACATGGATATCTTTTGAATCATCTACAGAAGTTGAGCTCAGCTGAACAACATTCATTATTAGTAATATTACAGTAATAAGTTTTTTTTTTATATGGATGGACGAGCTCACAGACCACCCTCCAGCCCAGCCGATAGACATCTACAACGTAAATGCCGCCACCCACTTTGTGATATGATTTGTATGGTCTCAGGTATAGTTACAACCGCTGCAACACCCTTCAAACCGAAACGCATTACTGCTTCACGACAGAAATAGACGGGGTGGTGTTACCTACCAGTGCGGACTCACAGTAAATTGTTTATTATATATGTTATATGAAATAAATGTTTTTTATGTGAAAAATAAAAATACATTCGCGCTTAGTTCGTGTCTTAAGCCGCACGATATTAGAGGCATTATAAAGAATCCTTCAAATAAATAATTAAGTTTATGTTGGCTTACATTGTACGGAGAAAGTCGCAAGGGACTGTAAGCGAGACAAAATTAAATATTAAGTGCAAGAGTTATTATTATAATATTTTGCTTTTATTTATTTATTTTTTAAGTATTGAACTAAATATGAATCTTAAGTCTAAATTGGTTAGTTACAGTGTATCGCAACCCCGCTTGAGTGGATATTAAAATTATATTTTTGCTCGGAAACAGAACCTTATATTTAAAGATATACGGCGGCATTTGCACTGTTATGATTTAATCACTTAACACCAGTTAGGCCATCGCTTTATCGTCCTGTGCAAAAGAATTACCCTTATATGAGTTTTTTTATTTTTTTTTTATTGCCTTTGTAGACAGACGAGCGTACGGCCCATCAGATGGTAAGTGGTTACCGTCGCCCATGGACTTCAGCAATGCCAGGAGCAGAGCCAAGCCGCTGCCTACTGAGTTCACGACTGCTCATAGCAGCTTGTTACTAATTAACCTTCTGAAGTAAACTTATCTTCAATGCGTTAAACTCCGTTAAAGCGACTGGTTTTGACGACGAAAATCAGTCAATAAATAATAAAATTTTACGACTGTCTGACATACATAGGGTGATTCGAACAACAAATCTATTTGTCAATGTCAATGACATTTAATGAATGGGTCGAATCAATTGAACATGTTGAGAATTATTGATCAAATTTAATTAACGGTAATGAAGACCAGAGGGTTTTTATATCCAAAAAGCAATATCCTTTTTACAAAACGAACATGTAACTTGATCTTCAATCTAATGAAATTTAAAGAAAAAATAATTAAAACTAGAGGTCCCGCAGTAGTCGAAATTCGACTATAATTAATTGGAATTGTAAGTTTGTACACTATTATGATTGTATTTTATACTTCTATGATCACAAATTTTGCCAAGGCTACACTATAAAAAATATTAACAAAGACAAACAATATTTAATCTATTCTCAATTTGTCAACAGACGTCAAGAACAAAAGTTTGACAATAAATAGTATGCATGCGTGTGTGCGTCAAATATGTACACGGTATGTAGTGTGTGTAATATTTTCTTTATTGATATAATGCATATTTTATGCATTATTTTAAAAAAAATATTAGCATTGTGCACTTCTTCTCTATATTCTGTATAAGTGTGGAAAATTTCAGCCTCCTCCGTCCGCGCAATTTTCGTAAAAAAGGATACAAAGTTTTTGCTTCACGTATTAATATATAGATCATTTGCTCATCGATTGTTTATAACTGAGCTCTAGTTTTCAATTTAGATCAATAAAATACGAATGTTTGCGGGAGAGAATTCAAATGTATTCATATCAAGAGAACTGTTCATTGTTTAATTTTTGCGGTTCGAACAATAAATTTATTTACTAATTGGAATATACATATTAATTAGCAGGTATTCACGTTCTTTTGTGGTTCGCGGCTTCGCCAACCAAAGATCTACCAAAAATTAAAACTGATATTTTTAGGTTTTTATTTACTGTAGATTTTTTTTATTTATTAACTTTGTAGGCAGACGGGCATACGGCCCACGTGATGATAAGTGGTCACCGTCACTCATGGACGACAGCAATGCTAGGGGCAGAGCCAAGCCGCTGCCTACCATTAATACTTACCACATTTTACTACAATTAAACCTACCACAATGTAGTGGCTTTTGATTGATCGGGAGGTAGATGGAACTAAATAACGTTGACAGTATCCTGAGAGACGGACCGGATCAAACTGGTTATTGGTGGCTAATGATTACAATAGAAAGCCTAGTGATAGAGCGATATAGTTTGAGGCGAACGAAGTTTCTTCCTAAAGCTGGAAAATGATGATGACTTCCCTGAAAACAGTGACGCCACTGAGTAATTAAAGTAGGTATTCGGAGAAAATAGTCGTTGTTTGGCTTGGTATGAGAAGTGGTTTTTCCCGTAGGCTCAAATTAATAAATTTAGATACTTTGATGGATACTTACCATAGACGGTACCAGTCTTGGTGAAACTGAAAGACCTCAGGGCAGCCGTTCCTTAAAATAAATAAGAACATTTCTAAAAAAATGCTGATTTGCCCCAGAATTTCCTACCACTTGACACCGAATATAATAGCCCACGCATTTCACCACCACGCGCACCCACCATCGCTTAATTTAACCGATTCCATATTAGGACTAATTTAAATATTATTAACCATTAAGTAGCATTGTAATTTAACTTCTTTAATATTTATTACTAGCGACCCGCCCTCGCTTCGCTTCGGAAACATTAAAACACACATGAAACCAAAAAAATAAAAATAAAAAATAAAATAAAAAAAGTAGCCTATGTTCATCAGGGACAATGTCGGCTTCTAATGGAAAAATAATTTTTCAAATCGGTCCAGTAGTTTCGGAGCCTATTCGAAACAAACAAACAAACAAATCTTTCCTCTTTATAATATTAGTATAGATTACTAGCTGACCCGGCAGACTTCGTAGTGCCTCAATCGATAAATAAAAGCGCTCCCACTGCTCTACCGAGATTGCGGTAGGCCGCGGCTTGGCTCTACCCCTGGCATTGCTGAAGTACATGGGCGACGGTAACCACTCACCATCAGGTGTGCCGTGCTCGTCTGCCTACAAGAGCAATAAAAAAAATCATTTTTCTTACCTCTCCCACCCTAGTTTTTTAGTTCTAAATCGGCGAAACAATCTATTTCAAACTTGAACCGAAAGTAAAATCCACATGTCCGTGTCACTAAAAGTAAAAAAAAAAAATGTGTAAGATAAATGAATAGTGAAAAGTCTGCAAGCCAAATAATGTACGGAGCAAGATGCGAATAAATAATTTTGTCTGCAGACTACAGGTAAGAATTTTTAAATCGACCGACTACGTGTTGTACTTACGAGACGTTGAAGCTTTGCCTGAGCTCTCAAAACTTTACTATATTGTTATGTATTCAGAGTGCTTTATGGTATAACCTGTTTTTTTATAAAAAAGCCTTTCTATACTTGTATTATGTAGTTTTTTTTTATTGCTTAAATAAATGGACAGGCTCACGGCCCACCCGGTGTTAACTAGTTACCGGAGCCCATAGACATCTAAAAAGTAAATACCGCCACCCTTGAGACCCGAGTTCTAAAGTCTCACTTTTAACAGTACAACGGCTGCCCTGCCCTTCAAACCGAAGCGCATTACTGCTCACGGCAGAAATAGGCAGAGTGGTACCTACCCGTGCGGACTCACAAGACGTCCTACCACCAATAATATACTCTAAATTTCTTTAATATAGATGTGCTCATCATAGTATAGAAAACATAAAAACTGTATCGCACTAAGGACATTTACAAGATTAACTTCTCCTAAAATTAAGATCTTAATGGATGAGTTCCGAAATACAAAATTTAATTCGTTGGTCTGCTGAATGTCGTTATTTAATATGGAATATGGATTTAGATATTTGATTTAGGGATATTTGATATGGAATATGGACGGACCCAGGTGGAAGGTCCATCTACAGTAGCTAGAAGTAATGGCATGTATGTTTAAGGTAATTTTTTTTTTCGTGCCTTCAGTGAAAAATCTTATTATAGTATGACCTATTTCACGAACCGTACCTGATAAATCTTCAGGAAACCTCGAAATTGGTTTATGATTGGAGAAATGATGGGGCTAGAAACAAGGTTATATTGGCGACTGACTTTGTTTACTGTAACATTCTATCTTAAAAATAATATATTTTTGTATTTTTATAGAGACTGATTTACTTTACTAGTTTGAAAGCAAACTCATACATAATTTTTACTAATAAAATGGCTGTCAGAAATAAACGAACGAGCAAACAGACACAGAGAGGGACGTGAATTTTTAGTACAAACACTCAGCACACAAACACGCAGCACAAACACACTGGGACTCAGCTTTCTCAAATCACCGTCACTCATGGACATCAGCTATGTTAGGAATTCCGTCAAGCCGCAATTTATTTTTAAAATGAAAAGACAGAGATTCATTCACGAAGCAGCTGCTCTTGAATGGTTAGGTCTCGTTTGGAGGCGCTCGGGCAGCTGTTAGCAAATCCCATCCCTCCTGGCTGAGCCTTTGCACGCCCACCTGTCCTGGTGAAACTGGAAAGGCCTCCGGGCCACCAGTAATCCCTCATTCGTAAAAAAGGCAAAGGATGGTTAAGGACTGTTTTATTCACAAATATCTTATGCTTATACACTACATTACAAACAAGGGGTTTATGTTACTCCATTTCTTGGTATTGAATACAGTGAACATTATACTTGTTATCTAAACCTAATTACCAAATTTAAACAGTGATGATGTTGTGAACGTTATCCAGCGCTATTGTGTAATAGCCTGATTATCGCTACATAACTCTTCTTTTCCTTTTTTTTTAATTGTACAAGAATTAAAACAATTCACAGCCTACCTGCCTGGTAAATAGCTACCGGATAACAGACATCTAATATAGGTTGTGTGTTTTTTCACCTACCTAGTAATTGGTAGCCTAAGGGGCTATTCCAGCCACTGACGGACTGGTAGGTGAGCTCGCGTGTTCAACTTTAGAGAATTTGCTTTGGCCCTAGCACGAGCATTGCTTCACAGAATCTAGCACTGGATTGGAATCGCCACCCGTTGAGAAGATCCGGCGAGAAACTTTGTAGTTTATCTTCCAGTAAGGTTGCTACGCGCTTAGCGGTCGTGTTGCTTGAAAAGAAACAATTTAATTATTACATAATTAAATATTATATTCAAAACCAAATTACAATATGACAATAGGCTTGAACAAGAGGATACAGGCAGATAGGTAAGAATAAAAGGAAACCCTCTCACACTGCGTTCACTTCACGAATTTTTCTTCATCGTTGATAATCACAAATGCTATTGTTTATGAAAGTGAACAAGCAGCCATCTTAAAGCCTACGAGGAAAATCTTTAAAAACAGCTTCCTAACAGCTAACCTAACTAACTTTTTACTGGTGGTAGGACCTCTTGTGAGTTCGCGCGGGTACCACCACCCTTTCTATTTCTGCCGTGAAGCAGTAATGCGTTTCGGCTTGAAGGGTGGGGCAGCCGTTGTAACTATACTGAGACCTTAGAACTTATATCTCAAGGTGAGTGGCGCATTTACGTTATAGATGTCCATGGGCTCCAATAACTACTTAACACCGGGTGGGCTGTGATCTCGTCCACTCATCTAAGCAATAAAAAAAAAAAACCGTTCCCAGAATAATCATTACTTATATTTTTCTACTTAAGAACCGACAAATAAATATGTGAATAGTTCGGCAGTAAACAAAATGAACACATAAGCAGGAAGTGTACGAATTCAGGAAGGCTTCCATTGAAATGCAGTTACTCATGACAGGAAACGCGGGATGCGAGCCAACGACACTTTTATTGCTATGAAATACGGATTCTCGAACGTTCTCTGAATGGTATGGAAAATAAAGTATAAGCAACTAGCGACCCGCCCTCGCTTCGCTTCTGAAACTGTAATTTATTATTGATTTCTCCACTATTTAATGGACGTTATTATGTTTATAAACCTTCCTCTTCAATCACTCTATCTATTAAAAAAAACCGCATCTAAATCTGTTGCGTAGTTTTAGAGATTTAAGCATACATAGGGACAGACAGATATAGGGATAGAGAAAGCAACTTTGTTTTATACTATGCAGTGAAGTATTATGATTCTAGTATCTGCCTCGGTATTTACGAGTCGTAGACATATTAAATCTGACTATATAGTTTAAAAAAATAATTTCTTATTTAAACAAAATTATGTATACACAATATTTCAATTACCGGTTTGCTTGCTTTTGTAGTAGATACGATATATTTGGATCACGAGTAAAATAATTCAGCTAGGCACAACCGTTGTAAGCTTATACAGAGTCCAGGTAATAATAAAATTAAAGTGGCAAGTAGAATGTGTTCTTCTATATTATTATTATTGAATTGATCGCAATTGACCAGGAAACTGTGGTGTGGGTCGTGATCGATAAATAAACTTTTTAAGGAAACTCAAAATTTCTGACACGTCGCTCACAGATATCCTAAAAAACTGATAGTAGGTTATGTGGTGGGACCTTCACTGGTGGTAGGACCTCTTCACTGGTGGTAGGACCTCTTGGGAGTTCGCACGGGTAGGTACCACCGCTCCGCCTAATTCCGCCGTGAAGCAGTAATGCGTTTCGGTTCGAAAGGGTAGCCGTTGTAACTATACTGAGACCTCAGAACTTATATCTCAAGGTGGGTGGCGTGTTTACGTTGTAGATGTCTATGGGCTCCAGTAACCATTTAACATCAGGTGGGCTGTGAGCTCCATCCATCTAAGCAATAAATAAATAAAAAAAAAAAAAAATGGGAAAAGCCCCTTAGGCTACAAACGATTAGGTAAGGAAAAAACAGAACATAGGGGCTGTGACACGGCTGATCAGAAAATAGTCATCAAACTAGACGCGATCTTTGGAAATGAAGACGTCGGTTCAGAAGACGAAGAAACTCTACTATATTAAACTATATTATACTATATTAAAAATATTACTACCCCAACCGGAATGCGGAAGCATTAATCTCTAAGCTGATAACAAGCGCGATAATTGTCTCCACTCATATTACCAATTACCATATTACCAATTAGTTGTAATAGTTCAAAGTTGAGTGTCCAAAATTAGCGATATGATTTATATTTGGCACAGTTTTTGTTCCGCTCCAAGGACATTTTTCACAGATACTCTCGTGCTAGATATTAAATTTTCTTTGTTACCAGAATTTAAATAGCTTTAAACTTTATATCGTTTCAACTCTGCTATAAATGCGTTTGAATAGTCATTTTAATTGTCATATTTATTCACATTTCGGTTATGTACGTATTTGAAACGATTCACTGGTGCGTTATTGACTGGAGCATTGTAGTATGGAGGTAATGAGGTTATTTCACCATACGATTGCTCGTTAAATGGATCGGAGCGACGACAGCCTGGCGCAGATGGTCTAAAAATTTCATCGACATTTTTTCATTTTTCTCGTATATACGAATATAGTTAGTTACTCCTACAGTTAGTTGACTATCAATTGTAATTTTGTATATGTTGGAAAAAAAGATTTAAAAAGTAGTGTATCTGTTTGAGCAATACTAGCAATAAGGTAGATTAATAAACTAGTTACTAAACTAATTAATAAACTTTGTGGTTGTGGATGTTGATTTTGGCAAAATCCAGATGTATACTCCAGATGCCCGTGAGTACTCCGTCCGTTTTACCAGTCAGCTTCAGCGATAGTTTCCTTGCCTTATATGACAGTGAAATACCAGCCTTATATGGTATCCGTACCTATTTGTTTTATTTGATGATAAATCCTCTAGATAAGATCTTTGGGAATTAAAACTATATTAATGTTACTGAATATATATCTGATTAAACACATGAAACTCCCAGAATTGTAGTTTATTTTCTATTTAAGTAAAAAAAGATGTGGGTTTGTAGCCATTTAAATTTCGGCATGTCTTCTCCATAAAGTGAGAATGTCTCACTTCTCATTTTTGCGTAGTGGGTATAAAGTTTGTCCCCTAGAAAGGAAGGCGTTTTAAATATTATCATGTAATTTAAAATTATTTTCCTTCTTGCCTTATCCAACGTTATGTTGAGTCACAGCGTGTTCTCTTATCATTATGTATAAGGATTTGGCATGAGTTTTACGACCGAGCGCATGTCTGACATCATCTATTTTTTCTACAATATTATTCAAAGCCCATCCAAAGTCATCATGGAAGCCAAAACTTTCTAAGAAAAGATAAGAAAAACGCGTGTTTCAAGGGAACAGTGACATTAATTACGAATTATCCCTACAGGCCGGGGCTGATGACACCGGAGGGGCACATTTTCGACCCGAGATCGTTGTCCTGGCTCCAAAATATAAGGCTGAATTGATTATTTGTGTTTATTTGAACAGCGACAGGATTTTTTATGGACATTAAAATCGACTTTTTTTGCACGATATTTTCCGGAACTACGCGATTTTTTTTAATGGTTTTTTTTTTCTTTTATCGTATACATTAGCGGATCTACTCACGTTGTTGAGTGGTTATAGGAGCCCATAGTCATTACAACATTTATTTATTTATTTATTTATTTATTTATTTAATACAAGGAGAACCAACAGCCAACTAACAAAGTATAATAATATAACAAATAATAGAAACAAAAAGCCAATTAAAGGTTCTCACCAATATAAACAAATTAAAAACACTAGAGAAACAAAAGCATAGAAACAAAAAAAAAATTAAAAACATTCAGCAAGCAAGAAACAACATAAGGAATGGAGGAAAACACCAGACTAATTTAAATTTAAATGTACACTTATGTATAAATGTCACAAATTAATTAAAAACTGTTGTGCTACACGTCACCGGCACATGGCCCCGCACCCTCTGCCCCCTCATCGCCCACGAAAAATCGGGCACTAAGCTGACGTCTAAGTCCTGTGATAGAGGAATAAAATGGGTCAATATCTAAGAACCTGCCAAGTCTGTTGAGGTCACCACCAACACGTAAAAAGAATGAGTTTTGCCTATAGTTAGTGGAAGCTAGCGGCAAAGAAATTAGATTTCGATGCCTTAAAGATATTCTCTGTGCATTGAAGCCAACTTTGGATAAGAGCTCCGGGCAATCCACCAAACCTTTAACGATCTTTAAATAATATATAATGTCGGAAACCTCGCGCCGCAAGTAAAGAGGAAGTAGATGATGTTTTTTACAAAGGTTATCATAATTATTAGAGTTATAGGCAATATTTAATTTAAAACAAAGGTACTTTATAAATTTACGCTGAATTCTTTCAATTCGTTCTATATAGATATTATATCGAGGATTCCAAACTTGTGAAGCGTATTCTAAGTGACTGCGAACAAAAGTACAGTATAGTATTTTAATAGTTTTAGCTTTACGAAAATGTTGAGAGTTACGCATAACAAATCCAAGCATTTTGGAGGCTTTAGTCACTATAGAGTTAACGTGTTCATCGAATGTGAGTTTGCTGTCATGAACAATACCTAAGTCACGTGTACTATTAAGTTTAATTAGTTCATGTTCATTTAGTTTATACTTGTAGGCTAATTGGTTGATTTTTCGAGTGTAAGTAACAACATGACATTTAGTTGGATTAAGATCAAGTTTGTTTAGTAAACAATAATGACAAAGACGATCTAAGTCAGATTGCATTAACTTGGCATCATTGATGGAAGCAACCTTCATAAAAATTTTCATGTCATCAGCGAAGCAGAGAAGGCGTGAGAATTGAAAGCACTTAGTGATGTCGTTAATGAAAATAATAAAAAGCAAGGGCCCCAGTAACGAACCCTGAGGTACGCCACTGGGAATAGGTACCCAAGCAGAAATATAATTATTGATCACGACTGCTTGCGATCTCTTCTCAAGATATGATATAAACCATCGTAATAAGTCGCCACAGATTCCTACGTTCTGTAGCTTTGAAATCAGAATAGAATGGTTAATTTTGTCAAACGCCTTGCTATAATCTGTATAAATTACATCAACCTGTTTACCACTATGCATGGCATCAGTAAGATAATCATTTAAGATAACTAAATTAGAAACAGTCGATTTATTTTTTAGAAATCCATGCTTTGTTGAATTAAATACGTTTTGCAATGCCGCGTATACTTGAGTATAAATAACACGTTCAAATATTTTTGAAATAATACAAAGTTTGGAAATTGGTCTGTAATTGGTAACCTCGAACTTAGAGCCTTTCTTATGTACTGGGGTAATAAAGGCCGATTTCCATATTGCTGGAACAGTGCACTCATGTAAAGAACGCTTAAAAAGAAGGTATATTGGCAAAACTATGCCATCAGAGCAACCAACGATAAATCTGGCAGGCAACTGGTCTGGACCAGCTGATTTAGATAGATCAAGATTAAGAATTAACTTATGTATTTCGGCTTGGTCCAAGTAGATGTTGTTTAAGTGAGAAGTTGCGGTGAAATGCTCATCGGCTACTCTAGGTGTCAGATTAACAGAGATATCACAGTCAAGAAAAGTAGATTGGAAATAGTTAGAAAATGCACTGCAGACTCCCTCAGCCGAACTTGAGATCACATTGTTATACGAGACAGATCCTGGCATTGAAATACACTTAGACTTTGATTTAACGTAAGACCAGAACTTTTTAGGATCATTTCCTATTGAAATTTCAAGAGAGTCAATATAATCATTGTAACAATTAGTTTCCAGTACTCTAACCCTGTCCCGAAGCACATTAAAAGAGTTTAGATCAGATTTATTTCCATAGTTTGAATATTTACGTTTATATTTATATTTTTCTTTGATAGCTTTTTTAAGAGCAGCTGAATACCAGACTGGGTAATGATCAGAGCCAGTTACGCGAGATGGTACATATCTCTCTTTGAGGTCGTTAACTATCTCATAAAAATAATCAGCACAGCCCTCCAAAGATCTTGACTGAAACTCAACACACCAGTCAATATTATTAAGCTCTCTATTAATTGACAAATAATCACCTTTATTGAATCGATAGTTAGTGCGCGGTGCAGTTCTTAGAGTTACAAGTTCAATACATTTGAACGTAATACAAAGAGCCTCATGATACGGATCAATCGGGACCATTGGATCAACACACTTACTCACAACCAATGATTCATTTGAAAATACTAGATCCAGAATCCTATCATCCTTATTAGTTATCCCATTGTACTGAGCAAAGTCGTGAACATGCATTTCATCCACAAGCAATAATTCATCACTACTACGAGCATTATAAGGTGTAAAGTAACCAAGATTAGACGGCAGCCACGTAATGCCGCTCAGATTAAAATCACCAACAAGTAGGAATTTATCAAGTGAATTATCCAAAACAATGTTGGTGAGTTTCGTAAGATAATTAGTTAATTGTTCAGAGAAAGAAAACTTAGAACCCTGTTTGCATAAGTATAATACACATATATGCAGTTTAATAGTTTCACGTTTCAACTTAACGATGAGTGTAACCCACAAATCTTCAACCGATGAGTTAAATGACGGCTGCAAACTAACTTTTAAATCTTTACGAGTCGCAATCAAAACACCGCCACCCCGAGATTGACCCGTAAGGTCACTGTTCCTATCCCTACGCCAAACTGTATAATGTTCATTAAATAATTCGCTATCTAAGATGCCATCAGTCAACCAAGTCTCAGTTAAAATAATCACATCATAAGAACACAATAGCAGGTTACGGCTAAACTCAAGAACTTTCGTCCGAAGTCCACGAACATTTTGGTAGTAGATATGAATACTATTCAGGACTGATTCATTGTCCATTGTAAGAAAATAGTTAATAACATAGTAAGTAAAATTAATATTACGCTGTGGTAATTTCTAGACATTAAAATTAAATAGTAAAAGTGAAAATAGTAAAATTAAATTAAATTGTAGGTAGTATAAAAATAGTCGAAGAATATAACAAGTACCAATAAACCCCTGACACACTAGATCAGCGTTAATAAGCAGCAGATATGCAATACATTCGTGAAAGCAAGACAAATATATGTCAGTAATGACAACCTCAAACAGACAAGCAACGATATATGAGAACAATAGCGGCAAAAGGCGAGGCGCCGGCCAGTGAATAACAACATGTGTTGTAAACATTTGGACCACGATTATAATTAATAAGTGTACATAACCTACGTTCAGTGACACGTGAATTTGCAACAAAAAGTTACTATAGAAACTAATACAGAATACAAAAAGTAATAATAAGACACAAGCTAAGTCAATTTGTTTAAATCTGCCTCTGTATGTACTAAAATAACCGGAGACGAGTCAGATCTTCGCACATGGATCTTACAGAACTTAACCCAAGTGTACTTAAAATTCTTGTTTTTGGCCCATGTTTTCACTTTTGTGAGAAGTTGTTTCGTATCTCGAGTCAGGTGGTCATTCACGAAAATACGACTAGAAACAGTAAAACCAATGTCGTGGGCATTAAGAAATTTTAGTGCACGAGCAGCGGCGACAAAATCTTCCTTTGTGTACCTATTGTGGAAGTTTAGTATGATGAGTTTGTCAGCCGATCCAAATGTAGGCACCCTCGTAACATGGTTGATGTCTGCCCTGGAAAAGGACACGCCCAGCCTCTGGGAGATGTTCTCGACGATTGTAAAAAGGTTTTCGTTCTTCCTTACAGGAACGCCCTTGATCTCGACATTATTAAGCCTGGCTCTCTGCTCCAAAGCATCGATCTTTCCCTGCATTTTCCGCATCGCTGATTCGAGACATTCAACAGACGACTGAGTACGCTCAATCACTGGGAGCTTGCTTTCAATCTCAATAAGCCTAGCGTCACACTCAGATACCTTTTCTATGTTTTGAGTGACGGACTCACGCAGCAATGACAGTTCTTCACGTATATTTATTACTTCCTGATGCAGCAGAGATAAACTATTTAGTTTCGTTTTGAATGAGAGAGAGAGAGAGAGAACATGAATGAGACAGTCGAATCCTCCATTGTATTTTATGATACCTTTGAACGGAAATGGCAGAGTCTGCTACCTACTATCTGGAGGGATATTTACTACAAGTAAATTTCTTATTTTTGCAGCTTTGATTTTATTTACACAATGCTATTCTTTTAAATAATTGAAAGCGGAAATCATTCGTGGACATGTTTCTATTATACATTTCCATTGAAAAATAGCTACTTACCAGCGAATTTAAACATCGACATACTTGTATCGCTTAATAGAAATACACCAGGTATTTCAGAAAAGCTGGGAAAAGGGTTTTAGAAAAAATAGAGCTCCGTAAAATACTGGTGGGTAAGTTCGTTCATCCGTATATGAAATAAAAATAAATTCAACGTCAAATTTATTCATCAATGCTCACGTTTGACAGTTAGTTTTATTGACAGTTTGACATAAAATTTTTACGATGTTTCACGGATTACTAATAATAATTTTTAAATTATTTTCACTCCGGCCAGCGTAGCCAGGCGGACAAAAAGGAAATTGCCTCAGAGAAACCTTAGTGGTGGCAAATAAAGTTTTAGAATTAATTAATTATCATATGTTAGTTAGAGGGTGGGTAATAACTTTTATAAGTGACTAGCTGACCCGAGAGACTTCGTAGTGCCTCAATCGATAAATAAAGGTCCTAAACTTTTGTATAAAATAAACTTAAAACAAACAAAGGAACCCGTCCGACGGGGGACACATCAAAGGAAAAACAAAATTGTTATTTTTATTTAATTCCGAGCATTTTGATATTTATCTACCTTTTAAACCTTCTCTGGACTTCTACAAATAATTCAAGACCAAAATTAGCCAAATAGGTTCAGCCGTTCTCGAGTTTTAGCGAGACTAACGAACAGCAATTTATTTTTATATATATAGATTTTTCTATCCTAAAATTATTTGAGTCTAAGAAACACGTTTCCCCTAGCTTTTGGAAGCTCTGAACCTTTATTGTTGGCAACAAATTAATTAGGAAGTCCAATGACTTCTTTCTTATTAGTGTCCTTTGTGGATGCTTGATATTCTCAGGGCTTCAAGTGAGGTAACTATTATAAATAATCAAGGATTGTTCTATTATGTGGTTGAGAAAATCTGGTATGTAGTGCCGCTACTATTTTCTTTAAGCATTTCTTTAGGCTATTCTTTTATTGCTGGGAAAGAAGCGTATACATATCTAAAATGTAGTGAATACAGTAAGACAAACCTTTATTCTGGCATATATAAAACATAAGTTAAATAAATCAGAGAATTTTACGGTTCATTCGTCTTGTCAGTTCTATGTAGTCCGCAATAAGTCCCGCGTTAGAGTCTCATTCTTCTAAAATAACCTTTGTCCGAATTACATAAGTACTTTGGATTCATATTGCTTGGATTGCGCATTGTGAAAGTATAATAAAAACTGTATCCGAATTATGTTAGTGATATCTGGATACGTCCATGCAGACATTCATGTTAAGGCTTAAGCGGAATGTGCTGTGTAACAATAATTTTATAAGCAAATGATCGAGCTTTGCTCGGTTTTTTTTTGATAAATTTGTTTTTTAGAAATTATATTTAAGTACGAATTACATATCGATAAAATGATGAAATATGAATAATATTTTTCTGAAAATAATCGTAGCTAGATCGATTTATCGCCCCTAGAATCCCCTGTATACTAAATTTTATGAAAATCGTAGGAGCCATTTCCGAGATTCAGATTATATGTATATTTATATACAAGAATTGCTCGTTTAAAGATATAAGATATGATATGGCTAGACCATTTTTTTATCTTGCCTTTTGTAAGCGACAACTTTCCAGAGACTTTAGAATGGAAATGTGAAAACTATGAAAGCCACAAGAAAATTTACGATAAAACTAATCTATAACACATTACAAGTTTCTTGCGATATCCCTCTAAGTTTTTGTTACGTTTTCAGACATTTGAGGCAAACTATTCAGGAGACAGTTCCTGACCCGCCCACGCGGAGATTTTCCGGAAACGAGGGACTGACGAGACATTAATTCTCTGTGGGTTTTGTACCGTATGTTCCATGAGGATTATTCTGGAGAATTCTCCCGTGATGTTCCGATCATTTTTGTACGATACTGATCGCTCATCATAGGATAACTAAAGCGACGCCTTTGTAGAAAATAAAGAACGCAAGATACAATGGCAATTCAGACTTCGACCTTCGCCTTATGGTGTGTATGGCAATAAGCTATGATTTACATCGTCCATTTTTTCACCAGTAGAGCTGTAAGCTGAACAACGGATTCATGAAATAAAAAACCTTATTTTCATGTAACAAAAATTCAAAGTTGTATAAGTCATAAATGTGTTTTTTTTCTTTTGTTTTTTTTTATTGCCTCTGCAGGCAGACCATCATACAGCCCACCTGATGGTGAGTGGTTACTGTTGCCCATGAACTTCAACAATGCCAGGGGCAGAGCAAAGCCGCTGCCTACCGTGCCTAATTTATCTGTGCAAATATTTTTTAATGATTGCACGAGAAGCACGTAAGGTATTACTAATTTAAAAAAAAAGCCAAATGAAAAAATTCACATTCCAAGCATTAATAATGCCACACTAAAATTCCGTCTTATTTAAAGAACCCAAAATAATATTCCTAAGGAAATTTTGCAATGCTGTTCCAGCATATAATGAATTCGTTTATCATCAAATAGTTCACGTTTCCTGAATAATAAATTGACGTCACACCCTCATTTAAATTCGTACGTGGAGGACGGCACGCGCTATCAGTTACAGCGCGTTACGAAGATATTTAAGGGACCTCTCGGGACACATTGCTATTTCGGCTATACCTATGCACAATCAATTGCGTATTGAATGAAAATTTTAAGCATTTTTAAGTCTGTACGGTCTGTTGATTATAGTGGGTAACCAGATCATGAAGTTTCTAAATATTTTTATTAATTTAAATGCGAATAGAAAAAAATCGTACCTGGTGATACATCACACTCGAGATCATTTGTCACCAGAAGTCCGGTATGGTGGGGTGAGCCCAATGCTGCCAAAAGTACCTTGACATATGAGACCGAAGTCTCTATTGTATAACGACTATCCCACCCTTGAGCCGGTACTGACTATTTCATGTTACAAATTGATAGGATGTGCATACATTGGATGCATGTGCGTCAGTAAGATATTTATTATGTTCTCAAATGTTTTCCACTTCCCTAATATACGATAATTTTGATTTCGGAGAAAACACTCGAGAGAAGGTATCATCCTGTAACAGCACAACACACTCAAGCGTTAGCAGGTAAGACCATGTAAAAAAGTCATAAGAAAAACAACCGAAACTGAAAGATTTAAGTGTTTGCAGTTCTTAGGAGATATTAAATGTTATGTTATTTCAAAACTAATTCGTATGTAGGCACAATGTCATTTTATTTAAAAAAAATATTTAAAACTTATATATTAGCTAAAAGTGGTTAAAGTTTCTGTTTCCTTGGTGTTGCGCATGTCAACAACTGTCTGAGACGGTATTCGGAAGAATTCATGACTAAGCTACCCCCGTTCTCTACTATAGATAAGATTGACTGTTGACGCACAAAACATTCCGGGCCGAGCACTCGAACGGAGCGGAGCTCTCTGTTGTTATCGCTATACACTTGAAATGTAATAAATGGAATTCATTGGAAAAGTCAGTCTTAATTACTGTGTCTATGGAAGGCAATGATAATCATGAAGAGAATGGCTTCAGCAACGCTGACGCCATCATTATAAAAACGCCATAGAACCAGCCGTATCCGTCACGAATATTATCTTTAAAGTCCATCTTAAAATTTCTTTCGTCCCTTAACCTTAATCAATGGGTTCAATTCTAACTACTTGTTATTTACATCTAATCCTAAACTCCGAAAAGATTATATCTAAGACCCCGAAATAAGCTCACAAAGCGGAGTACTAACGAGGGTTCTTCCAAGCATTAGTAAGGTTCTTTAAGTTTCACAAACAGTTTACCAACTTCTAGAGGAGTGTTCTAAAAGTTTCTGTTGTCAACAATGTTTGGTTGCCTACGAAATCTCACGAAATAATGTCTTAATGATGAAGAATATTGATCACACTTAAGTAAATATCATTAATATGGAATAATCTTAACTTATATTATTATCTTATACCTTTAAACGAGCAATTCTTTTATATTAATATATATATAATCTGAATCTCGGAAACGGCTCCAACGATTTTCATAAAATTTAGTATACAGGGGATTTCGGGGGCGATAAATCGATCTAGCTACGATTTATGTTCAGAAAATGTTGTTTTATTCGTGTTTTCAATAATCAACTTTATCGATAATCAACTTTGACTCTTCGACATCTATTGGCGAATAATAATACGACTTTCCATAATTGAGAGCAACTAACTGCTTTAAATATACAATAACACTAAGGCTATTTCAGCAGATGGCGTTTTTTAAGCCACCCGAAGCCAATGAGTGTTTGTTTTAAGGTTAGACCAAGAAAATGAATTGTTTATTTATATTATTTGTGTCTTTTTAACTCACGTGTTCACTTAAAAATGTCTAAACGATCTTGGAATATTTCATCATTTTATCAATATGTAATTCGTATTTAAATATAATTTCTAAAAACAAGATTTATCAAAAAAAAAAAAAAAAAACGAGAAAAAGTTCGGTCATCGTCTAGTTAACAATTAAATAGGTTATTCTTATTGTGATTAATTAGTTACATCCACTATTATTATAATTTGTTAGTACCACGATCTTCATATTGAGCGAGTTTCCGATATTTCGGCGCTGTCCGAGTTTGACGAGCGAATCAACCCATAGATAGACACAGCCCACTGAGTTTCTCGCCGGATGTTCTCAGTGGGTCGCGATGCCGATCCGGTGGCAGATTAGTGATAGCAAATTCTCTTAGGTTGAGCCGGTGAGCTCACCTACCCGTCAGGGCGTAGCTGGAATTGCCCCTAAAGCTATCAGCGAAAAGGTAGGGTATAAAAAAGATGTGTGGTGTCGTGGGACACCGGATAGGAACAAAGTTCCTTATTATAAAAATATTAATTTTAAGTTCGATTCGAGGTATAAAGAAAATAATTATTCGGGTATACATTTTTTATTATGATTTTTTTATTGATAAAAAAAAACTACTTTACAAAGTTATCAATTTTATTTTATTCAGAATGATTTATAAAAAAATATAATATAATAATAAAAAACAAAGAAACAGCTATTTATATGAATAATAATAATAACCGTCATCACGTAGACTATACATTAGACACTGTATAGCCATTATACTAAGACTATACATAATCAATACAAATCTTACGTTACGGACGTTTTTTCCCGGTTAGGGTACCCCTCCGCATCGTCCCATAAGGAACTACGTTTCAAAAAAAATCGGTACGAACACAATTAAAAAGCTAACTCATAAAAAGTACTCATGACTTTTTTTGCCACCAGAATTTCCGTAGTTCGTCGACAACGGTTAGTAATGCTAGAGCGGCAGTCAAGTTGCTGACTTTGGAATATTTAATTAAAGCTGTTCATATTTTTTTGCCTACCCACCTGGCATTTATTTCGAGGCAGTATTCTGGAGAATCTGAAAAGACAGGTCGATGTGGGTGATCGCAGTTTTTCGGGATTCTATTGTTTAGTTCGGGGGTGTAGCTTACGAGAAGCTTTTTTTTTACTCAAACTTTGAGAGATTTTTCCTCAAACTTTTATTAATGGTGAATTAGGGGTTCATTAGGGAATAAGTTCCTGTGAATTTTAGCAGCGTACTAGTCATATCCTCCATTGAGAAAAACAGACGGTCACTAGTTTCTCACATCAATATTGGCACTTTCATGTCTCTGAATGATCCAAAACCATTCGGTCGATCGCATCCGCTTAAGAAAAATATGAATGACGTCATGATTCATTACAAAAACCACTGAAAATAAACACAAAATCCGCTTGATCAATTGACACTATTCCAATTTCCAACATAATCCCACCTTAATATTGGGCCAACGTTGTTCCTAACAAATATAGGATTCGATGAGGTAATTAGGCAAATGTAACAGACGCATCGCCTATAACACTAGTGTTATCTTTTGTATATACAAATCGTTATGTCACAACGAGGATTCATTGCACTATGATATCGAAGCAATCCGATGTTAAATGTCACGTCCATTGATCTGGAAGCTGATACCTTAATATATTGTTAGTTTGACTACATATGTGACTGGCTGCGTAGTGTTTGTAAACATCGAGGCGTGTTGTGATAATTTAGAGATAAAACTATGCTGTGGAAATTAGAGCAAGAATTTCGATAGCTTGGTTATCTGGGTACGTTACTCAATTACGATTTGCAAATGAAAAAAAATAATATTTTGGTGAACTTTAACTTCAATAGCAACCGAATGATTATTGTTCTATACAATCTATACTCTTCGTATATGCTGTGTTACTTATAATATTTTGTATTCAAGTTTAACAATATTTGCTATGTGTATGTGCATTACTATAATTCTCATGTTGTACTTGTTATTTTAGCTGTTCTACACACACTCATCACTTTTAATTATTATTCTCGTAAACCTCTCGCGGGTCTGCTGGAAGAGATTTCTTAAAGAAATAAGCAGTGCCTTTGTACATAATTTTCCTATTACTCTGTACTATGTCTTCTTTTTTGTGTGTACATAAATAAATAAATAAATAGGTTTAAGTAAAATTAAAGCTATTAAATTTCTGTTTAATAGTTTATCTGATTGTAGATTTGTTTCAGTAGCCAAATTGAAAATTGACATGTGTATTACCTACTTATTGCCCCTTCCTTATAAAACATAACATGGTTTATTGATGCTACTACATTCATTACGACATCTTCCGATACGTTTCATTGATACAAATTACTGGTGGTAGTAAGTCTTGTGAGTCCGCACGCGTAGGTATCACTACCCCCTTTTTTTTTCGGGCTGGGGCCGAACCTCCTACGAGGTCCCCGCGCCTAGGGGGCGCGCGGGGTTTGTGGGACTGGTCCGCGACCGCGAGACCGCGGGCCCAAGGAGGTTTTTAGGGCCCTACCCACTAAACGGCTCCCCTGTACTCATCGCTCAAGCGTCTGATCCCCTCCGAGGTCAGAGCCCAGATGAGGTAAGGGGCTTACCGCGGTCAACACTACAACCAGACGGCGCAGCTCACCCCAAGGACGTCCGGCCGACGGAGCCTTCGAGTCGAATCGAAGGCTCTGAAACGTCGGCTGTCTCGGTACGGTAGCTCGTCAGGCCGCCCAGACGGTGCCGCTGGAGTCCCGGAATACCCCGCTGGACCAGAACCAGCTTGCCGGGTCGGGACGCGATACACCGCCAACCGGTTGCTCTATTATTAATACTCTTTGGCGGCGCGCTAGAGTGCTGGTAGCGTGCCGCGCGGCCTCTACCCCCTCAGGTAGCCCCTTGACCTTCCCCGGGGGGAAGCCGCAACCTACAGAGGTACCATTACCCTGCCTATTTCTGCCGTGAAGTAGTACTGCGTTTCGGTTTGAAGGGTGGGTCAGCCGTTGTAACTATACTGTGGTCTTAGAACTCATATCTCAAGGTGGGTGGCAGCATTTGCGTTGTAGATGTCTATGGGCTAAACCACTTAACATCAGGTGGGCCGTGACCTCGTTACCCATATGTGAAATAAACAAATGAATATATATTATATACCATTATATATTATATTTAATATAACTCAATTTCTAAACGTTTAGTCGCCAATCCATGTATTTATTAGTTTCTAATGTTGTAACCAACATACTTAAAAAACGTTTAAAATTTGATATCAGTGAAAAAACTATATTTATTTTATACCTTCAGCTTTGTGTACAGAAGATACAATGGGTAGGATTATCTTTGTAGCGCCCAGCAAACATCACGTAACATGAACGAAAGTATAATAAATATTTGCACATGTATTTGTTCCTCGTTATTTTTATTACTTATTTCGGATATAGAAGATGATCTATCATCGTGTAAGACTTATCAAGACTTATAAATGGTATAAATTATCTCTTATAGCTTATTCAAAAAAATCTCTGCTATTTTAGCCAGGCAGGCTAAATCAAAGTAGCAATGCACTAAAACTTAACAAAGAAAATAATTAAAAGGAACGTCTACAAAGCAAGCAGTACAAATTCTCAAGAGTTAAGAGTGAATGAAAAACAGCAATTGCAGGCCATTAATCAAAGGCGAGTAGGCGTGAAAGTGGACGAGATGTTGGCCACGAAGCATGGGATTTTACGAAAGTGCCGTCCGTAATAACGCGGTATTGCTATGGCATATTTTTATTTAGTATTCTGGAAATACCAAAATCCAAAGAATCTTTCGCGATAATAGGTTATTCAGATATTAATCAGAAGCATGCGATCCTTGAGTCTTTACTGCGTGGCTATCATCCTTCCGCAGTACTAATCTTCTTGTTTATTCCCGCCTAGTTTCTTCGGCTAGCTTCTTCTAGCAATACTCAAATTTCTTTATCCGAGTAGGAAACAATGGTGTGGGGTGATAAACCTTCAAGTATTGGTATTACTGTTCAGAGCATTTCTACTTCTATGTTTGCATGTTGGTTTAAAAAACGAGTATAATTGTTTTTCTAATGCCATAAAGACTAGTATCATGTAACAATAAAGATGTTTGAGTTTTATTGGTAGTAACAATGCACGTAAATAGCTCCCGAAAAGCAAAGAAAATCAATTGACAGAAAAGAAAATGATGCCAAGCTTTTACCTTTGCTTATTTATAAAAATATTATTGGATAGGGATTTGGGTTTAAATAAACACATTCATAATGATGAATGTTACTTCTACGGGAAGATAATTTATTGGGACTTCGTTCTCATATGTCAAGGCAGATGGCCGCATTCTAGCTGTGATGTGTATGGGTTTCGCTAATCCATTAACATATGGGACCAGTTAGCTTGTTCACTCATCTACTACTACTTCTACCAGCCCACAGATGTTCACTGGACCTAGCCCTGCACCAAGCCTTGCCAACAAAATCAGCCCTGTGCTGTTTGTATCCAGTGGATTTCCGCAAACTTTAATAGGTCGTCGGCCGATCTTGTGGAAGGCCTACCCACGCTACCCACGCTCATAGGTCACGTGGAAGGAAAGAGAAGTCGAGAAAGACCGCCAACCAGGTGGACGGACATTGTCAAGGAGGCCACAAATACCAGCGTCCCGGGCGGCATTAAGCAGGCCGAATGCAGGCAGCATTGGAGGAAGCTGGTGCAGAAACTAGACCAAGGTGGTCACGACCCTCAGTAATGAGGAAGCTACGAAGAAGAAGACCCACGCTACTCATCTAAGAATACATGTGTTAATATATACATGAAATAAAACTTCAAAAGTAGTCTGAAACAGACTAAATCCTATAGATTTTTGTTTTGATTCGAGTGTGCTTTTTTCATGCAAACTGTTTAAAATAGTAATGGCGCTAAGTAAATTTTTCACCTACAAACCTTCTGATTAATAGGAAAGCACATTTAGAATCATGATAGATACATCGGTCACAAAATCATTAAAAACGATAAATAGCGCTTTTTATGGCCCGACATTAGGACATATCTGTAAAATTGCCAGCGCTGCATCTGACAGATTAGAGAGAAAAAAAAAACTCAAGAAAACTCTTTGTGATTTATTATGCATTTGCCACGTCGTTATTTTTATTTTGATTAATTTATTTCTATTTATTTGTATATTTAAAACGAGCAAATATTTCTAGAATAGCATTTTTAGATGTTTCGATATCACAATGTTCTTGTTTGAGTTCTGTATTAGCTGTGTGAGTTCATTTGTTTTTACTTGCCTTAACGTTTTCAAAATCACTTAATTAGGAAGACAACGTCAGCAAAATAAAATTAGAACATCATCAATGCCGTCGAAGTCAATTTAATCTTCATTATAAGTCAAAAACTACACGTCAGATCTGGATAAAATTTAAACGGACCATAACATAAGCAGAATCACCACTTTAAAACAAAGAAATAAGTTGACATAGAAAAAAGCTCTATAGTAAAATACCGTGTAATTGAGAACCTCCTTCTTTTTATAAGCTAGTTAACAATGTAATAAATATTTTTTAAATTAAGTGATACCGACGCGCTCGCGAACTTGACATCAATCGGTTATTGAAGCAATTGGTTATTGACGTTAATGTGAATGCTGCCCAGTTGAAGAATTAAGAATTGTTAACACTGAATTAGAGATTTGGTACGAATTGCTTTTTTTTTTTTTTTTGTCCTACCTAAGCTGATAGCCTTGAGAGGCTATGTCAGCGTAACCCTAACTTTAGTAGGTGAGCTCACGGGGCTCAAACCTGACGATGTTGCTAACACGAACCCTAGCAAGAGCCGTGCTTCGCAGAATCTACCACCGGATCGGAAACGCGACCCCACTGAGAAGATCCGGCGAGAAACTCAGTGGGCTGTGTCTGAGAGTTAATTTACTCGTCGAGCCCTTCGTCGCAAGCGACGGGTTCGACGAGAACGGTGACCGGTGCTTGAAGTACCTAAAAGCACCGTTAGTGGATCGGGAGGAACGAATTGCAATGCTCCGTATTATACAAAAATCTTCTTCCTATTCGTACACTCTTGACAGAGTGGTCGTGGTCATGCACCAGTCGGATCCTGCGATACCGATGCTCTCGCGATGCGACGCCATGTGGCACCGTGTTTAGGGAGTAAGAGGAGATCGGAATACTACCTTCACCGGCCCTATTGTCAACCCCACCTGCACGCGCCGGATGGCGGCGGTTACCAACAGGTTGCCGTGGTGCTCCCTGCTAAAAAACCAACGGGGCAATGGCGACCGAGCAATGGCGGTACAACCATACACACCCGTCAGGGCAACCTGTACGAAAGAGGCGTCAGAAACCTTGGGGATTAAATACCCCCTAAAATGCTGGTGCAGAGGCAACGGGAAACCACTGCACTAATTTCTCACGAGAATCATGAGCAGGTCGTATAAGAGTAAAAGTGTGCGTATACAAAAATATGCTCTGTAAATACTATGTTTAGTACATTTTGTATCGAGTCGATTTAGCATTCAAATATCTTGAACGAAAGCCATTGCTGATTCGTAAAAGCATCAAAGCAAAAATGATAATCTATTACAGATAGGTACGTACCGAGATTCATATTCAGATTCATATTGAAATAAAGTAACGCTTATTTGGTTCCATACAATGTCTTCGATATTCAATATCTCTGCTCACAGTGCCATGTCTTATAGAATAGAACGTGTTTTCTGAAAATTACCTGTTAGACTTTCAATTTTGCGATGGTATTGAGAACAGGTCATACTGAAGGGATATTCTTCGGGATTTTGCATTGGATTCTCATGTGATTGAAAAAGAAAATCGTGAAGAGAAACTTTGCAAAATTTAAATTTTTATGTAATTTGATAGTGATATTTTATTAGGCAGTGTTTTCTGTGATCTAAAAGCGTTCTTTCACTGATTACTAATATAAATGACAATTTGACGTAAGTGCATAAAAAAGATGGATGAAAATAGACGTAGCAACAAAATGATAAGACAATTCTATTTTTAAACTTATTACAGAAGAGGAATGGGTAAAAAGTGGTACAAATTCAACATCAAAGTTTGTAAATGTTATCGGTATTACAGATGTTTTGTCCCAATTCTACTCTAAGATATTAACAGGTATAAAAAAACGGATTTTCTTGTATAATGTGTATGTATCTGTGTACTCAAATTTGTATGCAGTTAGAACAGCGCCCCTAGCGGCAAACGTACGCAAACGTTCCAACTCCATACAAATCTGAGTTAACTTTTACGCTATCGAGAACGTTAAAATACTCGCACTAAGCACACTGAGCTCTTCAAGTACGCACTATAACGTTTGAACGTGCGTTTGGATGACTTTTACATAATCGAAAAGCCAAACAAACAGAGGCGGCGTTTAAGCTAACTAGTTCTATATCCTCAGGTCTGTCGTTAAGCTAACTCTCGCATTTATATAACCACTGAATACTTAAGACTGTAGGCAATACAACAGCAGTGCAATTAACGTAATTAGTTCGGGACAGGGTCGAAATTGGTATGCAATTTGGTATTTTTGGACGAGTTTACCCACCTGGTGTTAAGTGGTTACTGGAGCCCATAGACATCTACAACGTAAATGCGCCACCCACCTTGAGATATAAGTTCTAGCGTCTCAGTTAGTCGAATATTGTTTAAAGCTGGCTGAAATACAGTGAGTTCGTGTTATGAAGCCCCTACATGTTTGTGCGTAGCAAAAATATTAAACCGACGAAGCCGGTTACAGCAAAGGGGCAACAAAGGAATTTGTTACACCATATAAATGTATTTATGTTCCCGAAGAAAATATCTAGAAATTACCCATTTTTGCAAAAAAAATGTGAGCCGTCACGGGACGCCTGGCAGATGTGAAACATCGACATTATTTTGTAAAAGTAATATGCAGAAAAGAACAGATTGTGATAGGAACTAAATATGTCATAATGATAAAATAAAATATTACGAAAAAATAATTTGTTTTCAAGTAAAACACAGATTATGTGTACTGTAGTAAACAACACTGTATACACTACGGAGTATACACTATAGGTATCCGAGCTCAGTGCAGCGAGAGAGATGGCTTAACGCCGGATCGAGTGGGAGAGAATCGCACAGTCGATTGCGCATGGCGACGCGTCGCCACACCGTACACACTACTGCATATAGACTGGATATATTATTATGTAAATACCATCATATAGCGTGCGTCGCCACGCCAGAAATCGGTTTTACGTGTGGCTATAGATGTTTCACATAAAAAAAAACACGTATTAAATAAATACGTCTGAAGAAATGATACGGCCGCCTTTTTTTTCACGAGTCTAAGCTTCTAAATTGTCGTGGTATTGAGGAAATTTCGCGGAAAGCCTGAATCGTCGTAGCAACAATTTCAACTTGGCATACAAGCTCCGAATTATGTATTTTGACGTTGGTCTTCACGATTGATTTCAAAATCATCAGAAAACTTTCAATCGTCGGAACGGCACTTCGACAACAACAACATAATAAGCCGCTTATCATTGCCGCAGCGTGTTACACCTCTGAGCAGGCTAATGCAGGTTACTGTAGACGTCCTTATGAACCCATTAACATTATTGAGAGATGCTTCTATCTCTAACCTTTGTATCAAGCATCACACGTGATATCCGGTTCTTACATCAGCCCGCTGATTTTTATTTTATTGCTTCGATGGGAAGACGAGCCCACAGCCCACCGTGTGTTAAGTGATTACCGGAGTCCATCACCAACGTAAATTGCGTCAGAGTGGGATGAGTTCTAAGTTTCAGTTTTTGAGTACAATGGGCCCATTACTGCTTTACGGCAAAAATGAGTGCGTTGGTACTTGCCTACTCGCAACGCCAGCCGAGCATCGCACACGCATTTGAGCAATAAATAATTGAAAAATACACTACGAATTTCATTCAAAGACCAAATACATTGGGGATTTTTAGCAATTTCGACCTAAAATGAAAAGAAGTGCAATGTATTTAAAAATTGTTATACCCTGTAATAAATTCACATTCTTCATTACAAAGTCCAAATGTAACATGTCTGAAGATAAAACGCTACATTTCAAGTCGAAGACAAGATAATCTCTTTAATCCGACAGCTTATAGAGTTGTAGGTTATATTATGTAGTTGTTTAAAATATATGAACAGACACGACATGTTGACCGGTCGCTATCGGCGTCCCAATGACGAGGGTCCGCGACTGTGTCTTTATTACGTTTTCAATTTCGTGTCTGACGTCATAGACTGATTTCATGTGTATTATTTGCTACGTAAGCCGTTATAAAATATGTACATATGTCAGATACATGACTAATTTTTTTTTTTTTTTCAATTGCTTTGATGTGTGGGTGAATGAGCTCACAGCCCACCTGATGTTAAGTGGTTACTGGAACCCATAGACGTCTACAACGTAAATACGCCACCCACCTTGTGGTATAAGTTCTAAGGTCACAGTATAGTTACAACGGCTGCCCCGCCCTCCAAGCCGAAACGCATTACTGCTTCACGGCAGAAATAGGCAGAGCGGTGGTACCTACCCGCGCGGACTCACAAGAGGTCCTACCACCAGTAATTACGCAAATTATATTTTTGCGTGTTCGATTTTTATTACACAATGTTATTCCTTCACCGTGGAAGTCAATCGTGAGCACTGGCTTATTGGAAATCGATCGTGAACTTACTGGCTTTAAGATATTAATTCGATTCAAGTACTTAATAAGCTCGAACTGCCTAAGTAATAATAAAGATCTTAAAGTTTTACATGAACTCTCTAAGCTAAATCTGTTTTACTTATGAAGAAAATTTTGAAAATGAAAAAACCATTACATAAAACGCAAATTACACAATCACTTTTCGACAGCTCCTACGTATATTATCGTAACCAACAAATTGACGAAAATGACATTTTTAGATTTTCAAATACTTTATAACATCGTTTATCGTTTCATCTAATAAAAAAAAATATATTTGCAATAGAACCAAAGATATTGAGAGTGCATATTGTCGTATGTTCATATTTACCGTAGTAATATATCGTATAGTGCAGTTAATGTGCTGTACGCGGGAGGCGAGTGATCGTTTAGCCGCGCGAAGGAATGGTAAGTAGTAGTACCGATTGTATACGCTGGAGAGGAGCTCGAGCGCGGCTAATATCACATTTTTAAAAAATGTACTGATTTATATTATTTAATGGACAGTAAGTATAAGATTAACTATCAACTATGTCATCTAGGTCAAAACGAATGATTGATGCAGTAATGAAACCGGTAAAACAATGTGATAATTTGATTGGCAAAAACCGGTAAACGCTAATAATTCAACTTATAGTGATGATGTGTGTACATCCAACCCTTTTGTGGAAAATACTACGAGGGTACAAGGTAATATATATGTTTTACACTATGAATAATGATTTTATGATTTATTTAAAATATAATAATATGAAATAGTATAATACCCACAGTAAAATATCGTAAGTATATATATACTATACTATACGTTGAATTTAGATCCTTCTCCAATATCGTAAGTAAATACTTACGATACTTTACTATTGAAAAAAATATAAACGAGTCCCGTATCTGCTCTTACGATATTTTACATTGGAATTTCCCATACTTTTTTTATCCTATGTCACACTTAAGATATTGTACTTCGATATAAAGCATAACTTACTATAGTATTCTTTTCAAAAAATCTCAATAAAAAGATATTTTTGTTTTTCTTTTACAGAGTTACCGCCCCTTTTTGACGCAGATATTGATGAGATAAACCAATTGATGGATTTGTCCTATTTTGGGTCCTATGTGTCATATGTACCTAATGCAGACTAAAATGTTCAACAAAAATGAGTGATGATGACAGAATATTGATTTTCAATAGATTTTAAGATTTAGGAAACTGTGAAAAGCAGTTTAGCAGCAGCAGCTTTTATTGAAAACTTGGTCAAACAAAAAAACTCAGGATTTTCACTGACATGGAATCTAGGCGTAGGTTTACTTTGATTTATAGATTACCAAGGGCTGTTTTAGACGACCAGGAAAACTATTTAACTGTGTACAAGAAGATGTTTCTAAACACATTTCCATTAAGTAAACAATTTGTCTACAAGTCTTTAGAAAAAAAGGTAAGGTAAGTGGATTGATAGAAGCGGATCTGCGAAGGCGTCGCAAAGTAATAACTAGGGATGTTATCAGAAGTATATCCGATCACATAAAATCTCTTCAGCCTGTAGAGTCTCATTACTCTCGCCAAGGAAGTAGTAAAATTTACCTAGACGGAGATCTAAATTTCCATCGCTTGTTTGAGTTGTATAATGAGTGATTTAATACACTAACATACTCTTCAAAAGCTAGTTCTGAACGGCAATATCCCGACATCGTCAATGCATACTTTAAGTTTAGTTTTTATATGCCAAAGAAGTACCAATGTGACAAGTGTCATATCTATAAGAATATATCTAGTCTGACACTATCTGAAACACAATTATATGAAGCACATATTAAAAATAAAGAGATAGCTCGCCAAAAAAACTCGACCGATAAAGAACTGGCCAAAGTATCAGATGGTAAACTATTAGTCGCCACTTTCGACTTTCAAAAGTTCTTACTGCTCCAAATGGTAATATAAGTATCCTTTATTATAAACGAAAGCTTTAACTGTTTAATTTTACAGTTTTTAATGTGGCTGAACAGGAAGGTACTTGTTTTATGTGGCATGAAGTCCAAGGGAATCGCGAGGCAAACGAAGTGGCTTGTATGAGTACATCTCTAAACGTAAGGATCAAGGTACAAGCAAACTTCGGTTGTCGCTTTTATTTTTAAGGTGACAATACATCATTGTTTTTTAGAAGTTGGTCATAACCAAAATGAGGGCGATAGCGTTCACACCTTAATAGAAAAATGTGCCAAGAATAAACTTGCTTATACACCATTTGAGTGTTTTTGTTTAGTACGCTGGGCTCAGCAAAAAGGAAAACCTTATATTGTAGAAGAATTACAACACACCGTTTTTTTTAATTGCAAAACGTTATTAAAGGGCAATGGGGTTAAAAGTACTAATGGAGAAAAAGTTCAATGGAATAAAATAAGAGAGGTGTTTAAAACCTGAAGATCCTTATAAATTATTATATAAATATGATTTAGCTGCCGAAGATTACCATACTTTATGTATAAAAGCGTCTACCAGGAGACAATGTGTAATCAATATTGATGTACTGTATGCCAATAGGCTGCCGATGATACCTCAGGTGAAAAAATATGATTTGATGAGCATGTGCAAATCTCAAATCATACGCAGCGCTCATTATGATTTTGTCGAAAGCCTATTAGATACTGGTAACGACAGTTTTCCGGATTTAGATACAGACTAATTTTGTAATAATTAATGTTTTTTTTTTAATATTACATAGTTTTTATTAATTTCTTTTTATTTTTGTACTGAAAATTTTAGATTTTAGAGACTGCACAATACTGATTGATTTTTTTACGAATATTCAAGTAATGAATAAATATTTTTTTCTTGTTAGTAAAATATATTTTTAATTAGTTGATAAGGAGTGCAGGGATGAATAGATAATTCATAATAATAATATGTATTATATTTTAAATTTGAAAGAGATTTTATTTAGTTGATTTAAAATTTCAGATATAAGTATTTCGTTGCATTTTTTAAATAATACGTATATTTTTTAAAGCAAAATACTATTTATTTTGGATAAAGCAAATTGATTTAGACAATACGTAAATTAATAAAACAATAAATACAATCTTTATGATAATATAAAGATTTTATTTCATGTTCTTAATACTACATTCTATTAAAATAACAACAATACCATTGATTAATATTTTAAGATTATTTTCTTAGAGGGAATGTTTATTTAGACTGTTTTGATTACGAAATACATTATATTTCAGTATAATGGAAGATAATTATTTTATTTTAATTATTCCCCTTAATAGCACTAATGCTATAAACGTCTTTGTTCCATTGTATATTATGGTAACTGTAACCCAAGACACATTATTATTTGATTAGTTCCAATGTAAGTTATCGTACGTGTAACATACCCTACTTAATCCTACATATATATCAACGTAAAGTATAGTAAGTACTACATACAACGAAATACCATTGATATTTTCCGTAGTAGAAAACCGTATGTGACTTTTAAGAAATTCTAGCAAAAAATTCAAAAAACCTTTTTAGAGGTAATATTCCGTTCCTAAAAATATATTTGTATGCCAATTTTGATTCTTAAATGAGCTGATTTGACTTCACTATCATCAAAAATCTGCTTGCATAACTTTGAATTGCGATACTGTAAAGTTGATAAAACAGAGTTACGATATTATACGTAGGAGGTGTCGTTTTTATTATATTAGTATTAAAGTATGAGGGTGATTTTCAGACGATTTCAATGGTTTGACTAAGATGGTTTTCAAATGAATATCCATTCAGATAAGCAATTCAGTATTCTTCTTCTTCTTCTTAGCCGAATACTTCATTGCTGAAGGTCGTGTCCTTGAAAGCCCTTCGTGGCTCTTTGTACCATCAGCTTCCATTTGCTTCGGTTTTCGGCTTCTCTCAGGGCGTTCGCAACAGAGAGTCCAGTGAGCGCAGCTATCTGATCCGATCAACGGCTTGGTGGCCGGCCGGCGGGACTTTTCCCTTCTACCTTGCCCACCACAATCAATCTTTCAAGGTTGTCTGGTGGCTGCCGAGCAATGTGACCAAAGTAACCAAGAACCTTCTGGTAGCAAATCGTCGATCTGTCCTGGAGCAACTTCGTATAGAAACGAGACTTTCTATACGAAGTTGCTCCAGGACAGATTTGTTTGTTGTCCGCATACCGAGGACCGCCAAGAGAATATATAGTATTCTATGGCATTTAAAAAAAAGTAACGAATTATTCCACTTGTTTTGTAGCATTTCACTTCGCTTAGCAGTTCAACGACCCCGCAGCGTTTTCAAACGTAGCGTGATATCGTGCCGTATTCTTAAGGGTATAAGCATCGGAAGATCGTGTCGCGCTTGGATAACTCGCTCTTTATCAGACTTGGGTATTCTTTAACTGAAGCTATTTATTGCACCCAAGCGTAATGTAATGGTAGTTTCTCATTTATTTATTTATTTTATTTTATATGCTTTGTACACACAGCTGTTAGAAGAAACATGACAATAAGGATACAGAGTACAAAGGGCACTACTTATTTCATGTCGAAATCTCTTCCAGTAGGTCCGCAGAAGAAGAATTAGGAACACAAGCCTGGTGCATACTGTAAACATTACATATGATACATTATACAAATATATATACTTTTATTTAATACTAGCTGACCCGGCATTCGTAGTACCTCATTCGATAAATAAAAGACCTAAACTTTTATATAAAATAAACTTAAAACAAACAAAAGGAATCCGCCCGACGGAGGACACAATCAAAGGAAAAACAAAATTGTTATATTTATTTCACTCCGAGCATTTTCATGTTTATCTACCTTTTAAACCTTCTCTGGACTTCCACAAATAATTCAAGACCAAAATTAGCCAAATCGGTCCATCCGTTCTCGAGTTTTAGCGAGACTAACGAACAGCAATTCATTTTTATATATATAGAAGATAGAAGATTGAAGAAGCCGGAAAAATGTCACTTAAACATAATTATTTCTCCATCTCCCATCGTTCCCCTCCGATATTGTGCGTTGACGATGGGCCGAAGTCAAGTCATTAGAAGCCAGGACAGGAGAAGCGGTTCCTGGAATTAAACACAATGTTTAAGCAAAATTAAATGCTTATATTTTAAAAGCTTTTAAGTTTACGTATTAATTACATGTATCTTTTTTTTTATTGCTTAGATGGGTAGACGAGCTCACAGCCCACCTGGTGTTAAGTGGTTACTGGAGCCTAAAGACATTAACAACGTAAATGCGCCACACACCTTGAGATATAAGTTCTAAGGTCTCAAGTATAGTTACAACGGCTGCCCTACCCTTCAAACCGAAACGCATTATTGCTTCACGACAGAAATAGGCAGGGTGGTGGTACCTACCCGCGCGGACTCACAAGAGCTCCTACCACCAATATCTGATGATGTGATGTATTGTTAAAAGCGCACTATTATCTGTAGATTCGTGATCATTGCTACTTTGATTTGATAGCTGCTGAGACCATGATCTGACGGTCTCAGGGGACGGGTAACGAAAACTGAAGTACCTAACATTTTTTTGGTGGATATCTTTGTAATTAAAAATATAAGACGCCCGGTTGACTTTGCTGTCAACATTATAAACCTAGAGAAAGGTACCATTTTGGTACGTCATTAAGGAATGTTCACCTATGACATTAAAAGTAAAGTTGTATCATCGTGTAGAAAATTGAAACCCAATTTAAATTTGTATAAATATCGGTACTAAAACGCCTTATAAGTCCGCATGGGTAGGTACCAGCACTCTGCCTATATCTGCCACAAAGCAGCTTTCTTGCATTTGTATAATACAATTAGAACCTCGACACTTGGCTTATAGTAAGGAGGCGGCTTTTCAGTTATTGCGTATATGGATAATCACTAACTTTAGAACAAACTTCAAAACATTTTTAGTGGAAGCATCTAAGTTTTTTTACTGGTGGTAGGGCCTCTTGTGAGCCCGCGCGGGTAGGTACCACCACCCTGCCTATTTCTGCCGCGAAGCAGTAATGCGTTTCGGTTTGAAGGGTAGGGCAGCCGTTGTAACTATACTTGAGACCTTAGAACTTTTATCTCAAGGTGGGTGGCGCATTGACGTTGTAGATGTCTATGGGCTCCAGTAACCACTTAACACCAGGTGGGCTGTGAGCTCGTCCACCCATCTAAGCAATGAATAAAAATAAAAAAAAGTAATTGTATTAAACAAAAAGCACTCTAAGAAATTCGTAGACTGGGTTTAGTTAAGTGGTCGTTTTCTTGGAGTTACACGATGTGAAACCGTCTTCGATACCGTGGGGACTTCTCCACGAATTTTACTCGTTGTAAAACGCTCTGACAGTTTTCTTAAGGATTGCGCGTAAATCAGTCACTAATATTTTCGGCACGTCAACCACTCACTAATATATTAACGCATTAATTTGATTTAAAACTTAAGACTATGCGATAAAATAATTTAATACTGTTTAAATTCATACTAGAGGTCCCGCAGTAGTCGAAATTCGACTATAATTAATTGGAATTGTAAGTTTGTACACTATTATGATTGTATTTTACACTTCTATAATCACAAATTTCGCCAAGACTACACTATAAAAAATATTAACAAAGACAAACAATATTTAATCTATTCTCAATTTGAGAACAGACGTCAAGAACAAAAATTTGACAATAAATAGTATGCATGCGTGTGTGCGTCAAATACGTGGTATGTAGTGTGTGTAATGTTTTCTTTATTGATTTCCTGTATCTTTTATGCGTTATTTTTAAAAAATATTAGCTTTGTGCACTTCTTCTCTATATTCTCTATAAGTGTGGAAAATTTCATACTCCTGCGTCCACGCAATTTTCGTAAAAAGGGATACAAAGTTTTTGCTTCACGTATTAATATATAGATAACAGGTACTTAAATATAACTGACATAGCTTAATTGAAAAAGTACAAGTTAAATTAGCAATAAACATTATAATTGGAATGAAAAGAGTTTCAATTAATAGCTTTATCGCTTAAAGAAATCTTCATTTACGGATAGGAGCTATTAATATAAGGGCGGTAGTTTTCTATTATAATTTCCTGTAAATCTATATAAGTATATATAAAAATGAATTCCTGTTCGTTAGTCTCGCTAAAACTCGAGAACGGCTGGACCGATTCGGCTAAATTTGGTCTTGAATTATTTGTGCAAATCCAAAGAAGGTTTAAAAGGTAGATAAATATGGAAATGCTCGGAATTCAATAAAAATAACAATTTTGTTTTTCCTTTGATGTGTATGTACCCCATCGGACGGATTCCTTTTGTTTGTTTTAAGTTTAATTTATATAAAAGCTTAGGTCTTTTATTTATCGATTGAGGCACTACGAAGTCTGCCGGGTCGGCAGCTAGTTTTTGTATAAAAATGTAATGTATAAAAATGTAACTCTGTGGCACGAAACATTAACATTAAGAGATCGTATATTACCACACTGGAACAACAACTGACAGACTACAAATAGACTATGTACGACAGAGATAAAGTACTACGAAGCCGAAAATAGCCGATTGTCTCTTTCTAAAGGTCGATGTGCAATATTTATCGTCGGGTACTGTAAATGCAAAAAATACTGTATATTGAGAAAAAATCAATTTTGTTTGACATGCAAAATTAATAATACACCTATGGCTTAATCCGTCGTGAATTTTATGTTGATTCGACAACGTTATAGTTTTTAAGGTTCGACAAAGAGTAAACAGCTGACATTTCAATGTTACGTTATCGGCTTTTCGATGTAATAATGTAATAGTAGTGTAATAATATATTAAGAAAATTATGTTTACGTTTAATCGTGAACAGAAAAACTAACAGAGTGTTCGAACAGTTTGACTTTGTAAAGTAATAAAAATACAAAAATAATTATACTTTTATCATAATACTAGCGACCCGCCCTCGATTCGCTTCGGAAACATTAAAACACACATGAAACAAAAAAAAATTAAAAAAAGTAGCCTATGTTCATCAGGGACAGTGTCGGCTTCTAATGGAAAAAGAATTTTTCAAATCGGTCCAGTAGTTTCGGAGCCTATTCGAAACAAACAAACAAACAAATCTTTCCTCTTTATAATATTAGTATAGATATAGATTTAACGTTTTTAAATCAAACACTTAATACATTTAATAGCTTCGAAGATTTTGATTAAATCAATAGAAACACTCAGAATTAATAAGCGAACCGTCAAACCAAATTTCAACATAATGTAATTTTTAAGGTCAGTGAGTGGATGCGAACCTCATTTCAAATCTTGCCTTTAGGCGCTATTAAATTATAAATTGATGGCAAGTGACCAAGCTTTAGAAATCTAGCCTTTAGACGTCAATCGTACTTAGAAAATACAGTATAGATTTAATTTTAAAAAGCTGTAGTATTTTTTTCGGTTTTTGTGAGTCGTAGATGTAATTTAAGTTGGTCCCAGCCCACAATACCGTCTTTACCATAAGGGCACACGGGGCCCGTGCCCAGGGCCCCCATTCTCAGGGAGCCCCGAAGGACCGACAATTTCTCTCACATATTTATTGTCAAATCATTTTTGTCGGGCACATTACACTTTTTTCACAAATCAGTAATCTTATGAGAAGGTATTTTCAAGGCATGTACTACGTCATTACATCTATGACTACGCCTATTCCTACTGTACTAATTAATAATATTTCCGAACGCATCCTACCTAATTTACTAAGTACACCATCTAGCGATCACGATAACGGTTTCCGTCATCGTAATCGTAACCAAAAAACCAGCAGCAGCATTCTAATACCATTAATGACATATTATATCATACTATATTTGATTACCTATAATAAATGGTCATACTTAGTACGAAAATCTTTTTTTAATTTCCAAAAGGGCCTCAAGTTCTTGTGTGCCCAAGGGCCCCAGTCTAATTTAAGACGTCCCTGCCAGCCCACTGAGTTTCTCGCCGTATCTTCTCAGTGGGTCGCGTTTCCGATCCGGTGATAGATTCTACGAAGCACTGCTCTTGCCAGTGTTAGCAACACACCCGGTTTGAGACCCCTGAGCTCACCTACACGTCAAGGAGAACTGATATAGCCTCTCAAGGCTATCAGCATAGGTAGAAAAAAAGCTGCTTTTAATCTTTAGTCTCGTGCTTTTTACTGTTATTGTTATTTCCGAAGTTTTGAATACATTACAGCTTACGTGATTGCAGACGACTAAGGTTTTTTTTTATTGCTTAAATTGGTAGACGATCTTACAGCCCACCTGGTGTTAAGTGGTTACTGCAGCCCATAAGACATCTACAACGTAAATGCGCCACCCACCTTGAGATATAAGTTGTAAGATCGTATTTATTATACGTCGACATTTTAATTATGTACTAATTGAGTACAAATGGTACTAGTGCGTAATATGCAATGTTAAATGCTAGAGCGGCTATCCCTCAAAAACGATGTACACTATTGCTTCGGGGTGGAATTATATTAAGCTAACTGCATAAGCGACATCACTGCATAAGCGAATTACGAACTGCTACCAATATTTAACATACGCGTTAGTTACAGTCGAGTAGGAGAATATGTTCTGAAACTACTGCAGAAGGCAGAGAGAACCCTACAGCGCTATCACAAATAGAGCACGAAAACTATTTTCTAAAATGACTTGCTTTTATCCGACTTAAAAAAAAGAGGAAGTTCTCAATTCGGTTGCCTTTCGAGGTTAACCGATTTTGATTATTATTACAAGTTTTCATAAAAGCTATTGTTGTTCTTAATTTAGTCCCATTCAAAACCTATCAAGATATGACCAGATGACAAGATATGATGATAAGATGACTTTTTGAGTTACCCGTAGTAATTAATGCACATTTAATTGTCTTCTACTACATGGATGACGAACTTGTTTATTTACGGGCAGTTTGTTTCCTTCATCGATTTATTGCATAGGTTGAGAGACGAGCCCACCTGATGTTAAGTGGTTACCGGAGCCCATAGTCATCTACAACGTAAATGCCGCCACCTACCTTGAGACATGAGTTCTAATGTCTCAGTATAGTAACAACGGCTGCCCCACCCTTCAAACCGAAACGCATTACTGCTTCACGGCAGAAATGGGCAGGGCAGTGGTACCTACCCTCGCGGACTCACAAGAGGTCCTACCACCAACAATTACGCAAATTATAATTTTGCTGGTTTGGTTTTATTAGACGATGTTATTCCTTCACCGTGGAAGTCAATCGTGAACATTTGTTAAGTACGTATTTCATTATAAAAAATGGTGCCCGCCGGTGGGATTCGAACACCGGTGCATCGCTAGATACGAATGCACCGGACGTCTTACCCTTTAGACCACGACGTCTTCTAAAATATACATGAAGTTTGTTGATGAAGGCTCATTGTACATTTTATGTTTTGATAAGCATTTGAATTTATTTTCGCTATGGCTCGAAGTCAAAACAAATGCGTAATTCATGGTAATAACCGGGCTATCGGAGACCTTGCGCTGAATGCAGACAGGTATGGCTTTTCAAAATAAATGATTGAACGTTTTGTTAAGGTCAAGGCACACTCAGTTTATTCGGCATAATATGATATTTCTCTGAAAATTATTGGAATACTAGCTGACCCGGCAGACTTCGTAGTGCCTCAATCGATAAACAAAAGAGCTAAGCTTTTGTATAAAATAAACTTAAAACAAACTAAAGGAATCCGTCCGACGGGGGACACATCAAAGGAAAAACTAAATTGTTATATTTATTTCACTCCGAGCATTTTCATATTTATCTACCTTTTAAACCTTCTCTGGACTTCCACAAATAATTCAAGACCAAAATTAGCCAAATCGGTCCATCCGTTCTCGAGTTTTAGCGAGACTAACGAACAGCAATTCATTTTTATATATATTGTGATTGTGGTTATTGGCAAAGAGCGTATTGTGAGCCCATAAGGATGGCTATTTACGTTTCTGTCATTGTTGTCACGAAGCAGTCCTCCTTTTCAGTTCGATGCAACTAAAACTTTAGATTTGAAAACGGACGGTAATGTTACCAACGTGAATATTTACTACGTGATCACAGAAGCCAAATGTCAGATCTTAAAATTCACTTCCCATTACCATTTAATTTATGAGACCGAGGATAATGAATAGGAAAGACGTTTAATAGTTCCATTTACCCAATAAACATGATTTGGCGTTGTTAAATTTGGCTTTAAACTATAATTTAAAACATTACAGGCCTTAGTTAGGTACTTAACCATGTTCAAACAATCGGATACTTGGTTAAGATTCGTTGTTCTGTCTAATAATCAGCTTAAATCTTGAATTTTAAAGAACATATATCTCCGTAACACAAATACATTAGCTAGTGATTACATATTCTTTTTTGTCTTACGTTACTCAACGTCCGTTGGGTAACGTAAGACAAAAAAGAATATGTAAACAATGTATAGCCAAATATTCACTTTACATATTCTCCGTAGAAATTATGGATGTGAATTACCCTTAACGTGCAAAATATTGAAGCTATTATTTTTATACCTCGGATGGATTTCTGATGTACAATGTTGTTTCCTAAAATTCAGTTCCTTAATTTAAAAAATATTTGGCCAATATTTGGCCTTCTTTTCCCAAATACCGTAAATACTCTAGACGAAAATCTTTGACCACATATAGCAATGAGACGTAATCGCTAACTATGAGCCTTATTAGAAGACTCAAGATTCTGATCACCCGATGAGCATCCAGTGAAGAGGACTGGGTTGGGAGTTTCCTTGAGTGATCTAATCACAAAAGAGAAAATTCGCAGAAGAACCAAGGTAACCGACATATCTCCAAGGTTCGCAAGGGTGAAGTGGCAGCGAGAAAGGCACATTGCTTAAAGATTGCGATGGATGCCGAAAACTGGTGGTAGGACCTCTTCTGAGTCCGCACGGGTAGGTACCACTACCCTGCCAATTTCTGCCGTGAAGCAGTAATGCGTTTCGGCTTGAAGGGTGGAGCAGCCGTTGTAACTATACTTGAGACCTTAGAACTTATATCTCAAAGTGGGTGGCGCATTTACGTCGTAGATGTCAACGGCTTCCAGTAACTATTTAACACCAGGTGGGCTGCGAGCTCGTCCACACATCAAAAAAAAAAAGTTCACGAGTGGCGACCAGAAAATGCAGCGTATGGAGGGGAGGCCTTCCACGAGGTGGACCGAAGTCTTTCTGGCTGCGCTGGTGCAGTCATTGTGGCGAAGCTTGGGGAGGCCTGTGTCGAGCCGTAAACATCTGGGGGCTGATAATGATGAATTTGAAAAACCTTATAAAATTGCCTGCAATACGAAAAACCCTACCAGACATGTCCGATCGCGAGTACCTATCACGTGATTCACTAACTCTCTTCGTTATTTAAGCCGGTTTAGACCGGTTACCTTAAAGCTATTAGAAACCTTCAATGTTTGAGGGTTAGCCGAAGGCGTGTCAATTGTAACTCCGAAATTCATGGGTCCATTAATCGATTCCGTATTTGTAGAATTGTAAGCACGCAGCCTAAAGTTGTGAGGACAAGCGGAAGCGGTTACTACCTTTTTTTTTTGTGTTTTTTTTTTTTTATAATCTGGTACACAAGCAAAGATTCGCTGTAATATGGGAATTAGGTACTAATGCACGTTTTTATTTAAAAAGATTATAGTGTTTATAGACAAAGACAAAACGAGTCCGATATAGGAATTTTTCCTCGACTTGATTGAATCGAATTTACAATCCTCGACCTAAAATCGAACGGCGCTGAGTACTGCGCCACTGAGTAAGTCTAAATTCACAATTAGTATAGTTATGTTTCGAAGCAATCATTTCTTACGGTTTGAAGGGTTATTGTTATGCGATCTGATTAAGGCCATTTACGCTTACGATCATTTTAATTTTGTGTAAGTTAATTAATAGTTTGCGGTAATAACTAGTCAGGTCATAAGTATTGTCACACAGCAAAAACTTTTCTTTTAGAATGCTGGCCACAAAAAAGTATATTGAATTCGAATTTCGAATTGTTCATGAAAATAAAAATGTATACTTTTAGAATTTTACTCATTTTTTAATATGGAGTGGACGCTTAAAGAAGACCGTGTTGCAGTTATTGCGTTGCATCGTTGCGGTTACGCGCCAATTAAAATTTTTAACATACTGAAAAATTTTAATATAACCAAAAGATTCGTTTATCGTACCATCAAACGATACAATGAAGACTCTAGTGTAGATGACAGGTCAAGAAGTGGTCGCCCTCGGTCTGTTAGGACTCCAGCAGTGATAAAAGCTGTGAAGGCGCGAATTCAAAGAAATCCCAAACGTAAGCAGAAACTGTTAGCCCTTCAGATGGGGTTAAGCAGAACCACGGTGAAAAGGGTGTTAAATGAAGTTAGGGCTTCGGACATATCGAAAAAAAACAGGACATCGTTTGAATGCTCGTCTAATGGACCTGAGGCTGAAGAGATGCCGCGCTTTGTTGAAGCGGTACGCGGGAAAAAAATATCGGGAAATTCTTTTTTCGGATGAAAAAATTTTTACCGTAGAAGAGAGCTACAACAAACAAAATGATAAGGTGTACGCACACAGTAGTGAAGAAGCGAGCAACCGTATTCCGCGTGTCCAACGAGGTCATTTCCCATCCTCGCTCATGGTATGGTTGGGAGTTTCTTATTGGGGCTGAACAGAGGTACATTTTTGTGAGAAAGGTGTAAAAACGAATGAAGTTGTGTATCAAAATACAGTACTGACGAACCTTGTGGAACCTGTTTCTCATACCATGTTCAATAACAGGCACTGGGTATTCCAACAAGATTCGGCGCCAGCTCATAGAGCGAAGAGCACACAAGACTGGCTGGCGGCGCGTGAAATCGACTTCATCCGGCACGAAGACTGGCCCTCCTCCAGTCCAGATTTGAATCCGTTAGATTACAAGATATGGCAACACTTCGAGGAAAAGGCGTGCTCAAAGCCTCATCCCAATTAGGAGTCACTCAAGACATCCTTGATTAAGGCAGCCGCCGATATTGACATGGACCTCGTTCGTGCTGCGATAGACGACTGGCCGCGCAGATTGAAGGCCTGTATTCAAAATCAAGGAGGTCATTTTGAATAAACTTTAGTGTCATAAGAATCTATGTTTTGTTAAGTTCATTTTGGTATATGAATGGTTACATAATGAATAAACTTGTTTCAATTATTTTACATTAAACATGTGACAGAATTTATGACTTGACTAGGTATTATGTGAAACATGTCGTTCTCTTATTTAAGGCTATAATTTAATCTATAGTAAACATTTTTTTTATTATAACAAACAGAAATAAAAACAAATGAAAAATATTTTTTACTCATGTGATCCTGATCATTTTTATTAGACCAAATTATTAGATTGCGACGGGTTCGTGATACCCACACAAATTATCAAGTAAATCAGATATATGTTAGTAGATGTAATTATTAAAAAAAAAACCGTTACATAGATACATACAGATTAGGCTAATAAAAGCATATTATAACAGAAAAAAACTTCCAATGTCAAGAGAAGATAGTATCCTAACAAGACTTGGATTAAAGATGATAGCGAGTTAAAGCTGTGAGTGCAGAGGGTGATGTATGACGGGTCTGATTTAATTCTACCGAAGTACAAATTAAGACTATATTAACACTTAAAACACTTAACGAACACTTTAAAATTCTTAATTCACTTCTTCCACTTCGCTTCAGGTGATCCATTCGCTGTTTCGCTTCGAGTAGTTCCAATTACTAACTCCCTTCATGACATTTCTGCAACGCATTTATAGACGATACGACATCCCTAGAATTATCGGGAACATTCCTCACATGTCGAGTATTTTCGTTAAGCGTTTCCGCCATTTTAAAACAGATGGCGTTACACTCGTTACGATCTCACTAGATCTTTTGATATTTTTTTCCGCTATTCAACGAGAGATGGCGTTGCTCATACCGGCATAACAATATGATATATCTGTGAAAGTAGAGTGAGGCTAAGAGAGCTACGCATTCTTTCCCCGCCGTTCACAGATTACCGTGCCAGCAGCGACATTTTACAAACGTCTTATGATTTAACTATGAATATTGATTATTTAAGTAGATGTATCGAACAAACGAAATGCTATTACCGACGACACGGTACTTTGTGAATGTCGATGATACTCAAACAATGCGGTAATTGTCTTCGTTCCATTCATCAAAGAATAATATCGCTATTTGCTGTTCGAAAGAAAATTTTACAGGAGTTTTATTGTTCTTCGACACCTCGTTAGTAACTGTTTAATTGTTGATTTAAAAAATATCCTTAATTTTTCGCATAGATATGTATGTTAACATTAGAACCGATTTGGACTGTTCATTTTTAGTGTCGAAGCCATGGATAGCCAGGTCCCGTATAAGATGAGGTCTAACGCCGGAAATATGTTTTGACTGTTTGGTTATTTATAAATATGAATAAAGCAATATTTTTTGGTAGATACGTTCTTATTGAGGTAATACATACGTCGGATAAGGATGAAACCGTTCCGATCTATATCGTGTACTGACTCTCCAAAATGACGAAATGACTCCAATGAAGTACAACACCTGCTATTGTCAGATAGCGAAAATACACATCGAAAATACTCGACTTGTGAGGAATGTTCTCGATAATTCTAGGGATGTCGTATCGACTATAAAAGCGTTACAGAGATGGCACGAAGCAGTTAATAATCAGAACTACTCGAAGCGAAACAGCGCGTAACAATATCAACATTTTTTTCCCAAATTGCGAAATAAAAACAATAACTTAAATTAATTTAATGCAATAATGATATTCGCACGAACATTAAAGTGTCCGTGTTATCGGATACTCAGTAAATTCGCTGATAAATTTTAATGAGACAAGTTTGTGAACAAAATTTCAACTTTGCACTGGAGATCAACAAAATATTATTTCTCAAAGGATACTTAGCATCCGAGAATATCCGAGTGCTTCACATCAAAATGTGATTTAGTATTTATAAGCATGTTTTATTTTATTTTATTAACGTTCTTGTATCCGTCTAAGCCGTACCATTGTGCAGCTAACGAGTTATTCTAATATGAGAGAAATGATCGTGAACTTGGGGATTACCATATACATATATAAGTCACTTTCGTACCGAATAACTCGCCCGGTTACGCTGGCCGCTAGCCCCCTAATTTACCAGCTTAGGTAGGTAAAACCAAAAGACAAACAGTAATAAAATCTATTTCTAATGAAATACGTACTCAACAAATGTTCACGATTGACTTCCACGGTGAAGGAATAACATCTTGTAATAAAAATCAAACCCGCAAAATTATAATTTGCGTAGTTATTGGTGGTAGGACCTCTTGTGAGTCCGCGCGGGTCCATCACCTTGCCTATCACCACCCCGCTAAAAATCTGCCGTGAAGCAGTAATGCGTTTCAGTTTGAAGGGTGGGGCAGCCGTTGTAACTATACTTGAGACCTTAGAAATTAAATATCAAGGTAGGTGGCGCATTTATGCTGTAGAAGTCTATGGGCTAAAGTAATCACTTAACATCAGGTGGGCTGTGAGCTCGTCCACCCAGCTTTATTTATAACCATATTTTTTTTCTTAATGTTTACGTCCTTCACTGATGTCATATAAATATTTTATCGAAGTTTATATAGTTTATTACTTGCCGAAGTTTTCAGGTCTTGGAATTAGAAGCTTTAACAAAATATCTTACGTTGTCTATGAAAACCTGCTTAAGACGATAGGAAGCTACACCCAACCACCTAATTTATAGCATAAGGAAAACAAAAACAATAGACATCGTTTTAAAACGTAGAAAACAATTTCAAACAGCAACATTTAACAGACGATTGAAACGATAAAATAATTCAAGCCCAAAAACTACTGCACCAACGAACATAACTATATTTTATGAAGCTAAAACCTAGTCGTAAACATTATTACCGGATCGAACGACCCCAGTAATGGTATAGAAGTGGATTAAATCCTAGTTTCATGCGGCTCTGTAAAAGTTTAGCGTACGCTTTTGCAGTTTTATTGTATTTTGCAAAGTTATAGTCTTGGGTAACAGATTTTCTATTAGATTTTTGTTGTTATATGGATGCAGATACCCAATAGCGATTAAGACGGCGATATATGAAAACGTTTCTTTTTTTATTCTTAAAATGGTTTCCAATGGCCATTTTCTGGAGAACTGTAAGCAGACAACAGAGGAGACCATAAGTGATAGTAGATTGTGTCCTTCGTCGAGAGCGTGGTCAATTATCTCAGAGGATACTAGTGGTATGAAAGTTTTATCAATGGAGTTTCGCGTCCTGTTGCAAAGGAAAAAAATTCACCGAATTAATGTTATATCCGGTACACCTGCAGTATAAAGTTGCTTATGATAGCCAGTAGGTATATTTCCAAGATATTTGGTAAATATTACTATCACGATACAAGTCTTTTTCAAAGATGCAAGTAATAAGAAATAGATTGGATAATCATAGCACTGCACGCCACCGGAGTAGTATTCATCCAAAATACAGTGCATTTCCAGATGTATTTTGCGGTATACCATCCTCCATTGGAATTAACGATCCTCTATAGTGTTTAACGATAGCTATGAAATGTCCTTTTTCGAACGAGTAGAGGCTACGGTGGTAGGCAGTGACATGGCTGTCTTCTGAAATTTCTCATTTTCATAATCGACGGTAACCACTCACCATCAGATGAATCGTAGAATTGTCTGCTTGCAATAAAAAAAAAACTGTAGCTGCGAGAAAAGTAATTGAAAAACTAAACTGAAGCCTTAAATTAAACGAGAAACTAAGTGTAGAGACAAGGTGAATCATTTTGTGAACGCCATTTGGAATACTTAAAGACCACATGTCTTAAATTGTATTCAAATGTCCAACGGATCTAAATAGCTTGGCTAATAGATACCAGCAACTTTAAACAAATAGTGATATGCCGGTCGTGTTTTTATTAAATACAGTTTTTCTATCTGTTCTAGTAGCCTCAAGGGACTACGAGATTCATCGGGCAAGTAAGTGAGCTCACGGGGCTCTAACCTAAACAATTTGTTAATACTAGCCCTAGCAAGAGCAGTTCTTTGCAGAATCTGCAATACGCAAACTAGTGGAAACTGTGCTACGAGTATCACTTTAAGTCTGTATGATTAGTTTCAGCAACGTCAATTGTATTTTAAGCCCGCCTAGCTTCTCGCCGGATCTTCTCAGTGGGTAGCATATCCGATCCATTAGTAGATACATTCACGAAGCAGCTTCCCTCGAGCTATCAAGTCTTCTTCGGAGGCGTTCAGGCAGCTGTTAGCAAATCCCGAAAGAAAACTAATACGGAATCGCTCATAGATATTATTTCTAGAATATTTTGCTACTTTAGTGAAATAACCAATTTACTAAGAACTTCAGAAAAGAAAATTCGTTCACTACTCAAAATGGTTGCACGGAGCGCTTTCTAATAATAACATATTATATTTTAAATTAAGTCATAAAGGTACTAATCCCTACTCAGTTTTACGTTCAGGTTTTATATAAATACCCTCCCGCTGGATTCATTTTAACTTTTATGGCCTTAATCTCTGTTAAAGAGCTCATCCTAACCACTTAACTGGATTATTGCAATAGCGCATTTAGCTAGGTATTTACTGTTATACAAGGTACGTAATTATTCAAATTTGGAGGTGTTATGTTAAATTTGATCTCGTGAGGAAAAGAGTGCTTAATTGACTCGTTTTCAAATAAACGGTGACTTACATATGTAGCAGTAGCATATTATATTGAACAGAAGATATCTGATAAATGCCTACATCCCACCTACAACATTTTCAAGAAAAATATGCATATATATAGCAAGAGAAGCACTTGGTGGTAGTCTGTACCATGCAGTCCATGCCACCCATGATCGAGCACAGTGGAAGAACGTCACATGTGGTAGCGATCCTCAGTAGTGAGGGAACGATATAGAAGAAGATGCATAAACACAAGTTCCGAACAATAAGATTCGCTTCGCCAGTCTGCCGCGCAATTCCAACTGCTCTATGGAAGATCTACCTTTTGTGGTTTCTCTCAAAACTAACCAACTGTTTTTGTAGTTCAACGACCGTTATTTAATGAATGCATTATTATTTTTCAGCTTTTTATATGCCAAATTATTACTGCCAACATTTTGGATCGATTTCTACCTTCCGACTTATCATCGGGAAAATAACTAACTGAAACATTCTAGGTGTTTTTAATAATTTTATTGAAGTAGCCACATCTGCAAAATTAATGATATATCGGAATCCAAAAAGGTTTTTGAATGCCCCACATACATATGTGGACAAACTTTTATCCTTAAGTTCTATTTCTATGGGCTTGTAGCGACTCACTTATCCGCCACTACTTGGGCAACCGCCTTACATTTCGACAAAATAGCTGTCGCTTGTGATTTTAGGCCGTCATCCATTATTGTTGTTCAAAACACGTTCGGAGATACTTCGGCAATCTTGGAAACTGCGGGCAGTACATATTCATACTCACTGTTTTACCCATCCTTCGTGTTAGTCACCCAATCCAGTTAGTGAAACAGCACTACTACTAATGCTCCTACAGACTAATTGTTATTAAGTTCAATAGTTACTGGAAGGTATCAATTTATCGAAGGATAAATAGGCGAAATGTTGGTGTAAGTAGTACGTGTAGTACTTACCATGTGCCCTACTATCAATACATGCGATTTTGCTCATGACATTCTCCGCTAATTCTCATAATAGTTATTTACGGCGCCTATGGGAAAATACAGTTTTTCCTAAAAAGCGGCCTATTTTGTAAGCATCTGCATCGGCAACAATTGTAATCTAGTTAGTACTTTCGTTAACAACATTGACATTAAGGTTGAACAATAATGTAACAGGTTGTAATAATAAAATATCATATTTTAAGTAAATTACGTCTTGATACCGTAAATAATTTGCGGTAATAGCACATTACAGTTTTACGACGTAATCTACCGAGCAACGCGCTCGTAAATAGAAGAAAGTGTCGCTTTGAAGAGTGTTTTTGATAGCGAACGATTCTTTGTATCTTATATTTTCGTTTTGATGACGTTATTTAAATTTGTGATTCGTATAGAATATAAATTTGACGGAAAATTGTTCTCAAAAACGTGGCAGGCGATAAAGTCTTGTAGTACGTGAATCCAAAAATGCAATTTCTAAAAGTAAAACTTCACTGCATTGCACGCAGTGTAGCATCTACAACGTAAATGCGCCACCCACTTCGAGATGTTAGTTCTAGGGTCTCACTTTTATTACGGCTGCAGCGTCCTTCAAACGGAAACGCATTACTGCTTCACGGCAGAAATAGGCGGGGACCACCACCCGTGCAGACTCACAAGAAGTTCTACCACCATTGTTGTATTACGTCGTTGAAGTAACGCGCGGTACATCTGCTAGACGCTCAGTTTTACATTGCGGCTTCCATTCTCGAACAGAAATTCACTAAAGTATGTTATTTTCCGTTTATTAATTTTCTTCCAATTTCAGCTTTGAACGATCTATTTTTATAATTTATTATTTGTAATATTTATTGTATTATTGCGAAATTTTAATATTCCTATATAACTTTTAAAATACTTAGTTTGTAATTAAATGACTGAGCTTTTGATATTAATTGTAACGTACTGGTGAAGCATAGCCATACAAACTTGCTGATCGAATGATCCCACTATGTTAAGATTCGAAAACGTTTATCAATCACAAAAGGCACTACTCAACTCATTAGGTCGAATGCTATTCAATAAAGAAAGAAACATTGTCCACTCGACAAAAGTGAACTAGTAGCGATTATCCCAAAAAAATACATTTGTGTAAAAACTTTTCTGTTATAAGTGAAATGTCAAAACTTTATCTCTTACAGATTGCTTCCGGAAGAAGAAACATTCCACCATTTATTACGTGCGGCTGCTGCCTGCTTCTTAGTTATTGCTTTAGAGTTCTTTTTTCTTATTTTTTATGCGTTATGTCTTATGCTTTAATTAGAAATAATTTGAAAGTTTTCACTTTGAGTTTTCACACAGAAAGTGAAAACTTTCAAATTAGTTGAATTTAGTAAGTTTTCTTGGGCAAAAAAGTGCTCAGTAATCTAGCCGTTTCGGAAAAAAAACACTTTTTTGACAGAATTGAGAGAGGATTTTGGCAATTAGATCTCATCTAATTTATTCCAACCTGTTATCTTGGGTCGTGACTTCTTCTTGTCCTTCTCCCACATCACGTGAGGTCGGTTAATCCTCTCGAACGGGTATCTGTAAATGGATTCCCAAGAGTTAAAAAAAAGAAACTTTTTCTGTTTTATCTTTCGATATTTCTTTTATTTCATTCATTTATGGTTCTCTGTTAAACTTTTTATCATTGTAAATATTTAAACTACAGTTCAGATTTTCCAATACCAAAGGGAAAAAAACTATCACAATTAGTTTTTATTTATTGAGCTTGCACGTGATGAGATCACCCTCCTGCATATTTTGTCACGAAGTATTAGCGTGCTTACTTCCCAAGATGGGACAGCCATTGTACCAAAGTGATGATTTGTCGAATATCAAAGTATGGTACAACAAATTAAGTAACAAAAAAAGCGAACGCTCAACACACTCAACAAAAAAGTACAAAAATTAAAACTTCAATCTTCTTTTTCAGGATCCTCTTTTACCGTCGCAAAGGCTGTCCCGTCTTAGCTAATAAACAAGACAATGAGGCGCATATTACACAATTATGTATTTCCTCAGTGTCTACATCCCAAAGTCTTTGCCATGTTAAACTATAATTAGTTCTTACCTGGAATGAGTATCTAGACTGCTACTAATAAGATCGTATCAAATTTAGATCACAAACGAATGGCCGTGTTTCATAATCGACTCAACACTATAAAAGTACCAAAAAACCAAGAGATACTCCGTCTCTAGAGCCCACTCGACGACGATCATAAATCGTGAATCTTTGAATTCATTGCAGATTCAGGTGAACGTTGAGGTGATTATTCAAATGGGCCAAGTATTTCGGATCAGAATTCGAAATTTATGGATCGTCTTTAAGTTGTAAACGGGTGGGAATCAAGCTAATCGCTGTCTGAGTACATAATAGACTTGTTCCATTAAAATTGATTATGTTGATTACTCAATAATTGAATTCAATTTTTTTTTTAATCATACAATTTGTTACGAAATTATAATGGACCTTAAGCTAAATAAAGTAGCTTTACAATACAATCCACTCAAAATGATCGATGCTGTAATTAATGACACAGTTGAAACTCTGGTCACGATCTGTTAATGGAGTAACTTCGTTCACATCGATACAGCCCCAATTAACTTGGTTCGATTTATCAAAGATGAATTGCAGTAACATTGTTGTTTACTGTCTTGAGCACGTATTGCTTACTGTTAGTATCAGTTACTTCTGGCATACCATCTGGCTTATTTCTGTCAAATATGCCATCCCCTGCGACGGTTCATCATCCACCCATCATTAAGGTCCTAAGACCCCCAGGTAGAGCTTTAACAGTTTTTCACCATCGCCCTATCTTGGGCTACGCATTTTGCTTTGGACCAGGTTAGCCCAATTGTCTTCATCTCCGGTACCATGATTTATGCTAAGGGTATGAACCATTATGAACAGCTCAACTGACATTTTGACAATATAATTCGGGAGATGTAGTGGCCGATAAGTTATGACATTGGCCAATGTATAGTTTTATTGAACCACTGCATTTTAACACGATTTTACTAGCTTATGCAGTATGATAAGATGACATTCTACGCCAACTCCACATGATGTTTGATAAAGGCAAAAGGAAGAAATAGTATGTATTTTTGTCTATTTGTAACGGAATTTTGACGTGACAACGTCTTATAATTCGATGGAGCCGGCTGCACGCACGAAAAAACATGACTCATGCGGCGTTACCTCGCTCTGAGGCGTTCCATTTAAGGCTTGAAGTGCAAGCGAGAGTGCGCAACGAGCGACAAAGAGGCACGATCGGCCTCCGCGTTCGGCAGCGATCGACATCTTTTTTTTATTTATTATTGCTTAGATGTCTTATTATTATTATCTGTCTCTCTCCTACTTGAGTGAGCGATGCGTCCGTTGCTATACAAAAATGAAACCATTCCATCAGTACTTTACAGACAACCGATTTTTTTCGAACATCATATTTACCGATTTCTAGATGTTCTGTTAACATGAAACTATTCACACGCATTAAGGATAATTAATATTTTATTACTTCAGTCTTGATCAGTAAAAGCGGATAAAAAAGATTTTAAGTCGGTTTGTTACTTCTACTTGAGCGTATTTATTTATTTATTAACTAGTTATTATTGCTACTATTTTTTCGGTAGGTACTGTGTAGGCATTCATAGTGGCTCCATTTTTTTTGTAATAAAATACAGTCGTAATATGGACCATATGAGCTTTCTTCAACTCCACAAATAAAACTAGGCCATTTCCTTTACATAAGATTTTGTTGTAAAGACGAACATAAAACCTCCCAGAATAATTACAGATTCAACCAGCCCTTGCCATTTAATTTGTATAAACTAGACACATCCTGGAGATTTACCTAAATTATTTTAATTTATTATTGTATTAAGTAGTTCTGGTGTGAACGAACTCTTTTCACAGCATGCGCTCTTACACGCTAATAAACATAGCATAAATAAGAAATAATGGGGTATAAATCACACACGGTCATCTGGCCCTAACCTATGTTCTCTCTATACTACAAGAACAAGACACTAATGCTACAAACTAATGCTGTATATAATTTTAAATATTTATTTACAGATATTATACATACCGACGTGGAAATGGAACCCACGATTCTCGATCGACTAATAGTTCTTTTTTTAACATCAACCTTCACAGATTAGCTCCCACTTTGCTGTTTAACAGACAAGAATATGTATGAAATTAAAATTCATCAAACAAGTTACTCAAAGTTCAACAAGAATTCAATTCAGACTTAAGGTTCGTTCAAATGTTTCGTTTGATTTCTAACACAGAGATCGCTTAATTTAAAGTCTGGAATCTGATGAAATGCCAAAAGGAGCTTATAAAATATTCAATTTGTGAACTTACCTTGAAAATCGCGTTTGGCGAAATTTCAACAGATAACGTCAATCCATAAAATTCAATATTTGCAATGTTCGATTTATTATGCATCTACTCGTATTTCAAGAATTTAATTGAAGCACGAATAATTCGAATTATCAAAAGAAATATTGGATGATGTTCTTGAATTAATCTATTTCTAATTTTAATTTTATTTTCAATTTTTTTTTCATTGTTTATATGGATGGACGAGCTCAAAGCCCACCTGGTGTTAAGTGGTTACTGGAGCCCATAGAAATCCACAACGTAAATGCGCCACCCATCTTGAGATATAAGTTCTAAGGTCTCAAGTATAGTTACAACGGCTGCCCTACCCTTCAAACCGAAACGCATTACTGGTTCACGGCAGAAATAGACAGGATGGTGGTACCTCCCCGCGCAGACTCTCAAGAGGTCCTACCACCAGTAAAAACTTTCACCGGCTAAATACTTATTTTGTAGCTCTTCTTCTTGTTCAGTATGGCAATCGGTTTCTTCTGATGCCATTGTTGCAAGTGTCAAGTTTATAAAAAAGTGATATAAAAAATGGAAAGGAATTAATTCAACGGGATGTCTTTTTCAAATTTTAATTAATAAAAGACTAAATAAAACAATTCAAACAGCTGCGCAGATCGCGTTCCCGTCAAATAATATACCTCTATTTATTTATTACGAAAATCAACCACCAATATAATATCCACAGATACGATAGGTATACATAGATTATCTATATATTAATACGTGAAGCAAAGGAGGAGTATGAAATTTTCCACACTTATAGAGAATATAGAGAAGAAGTGCACAATGTAAATATTTTTTTTAAAATAATGCATAAAAGATTACATTAAATCAATAAAGAAAACATTACACACACTACATACCATGTATTTGACGCACACACGCGTGAATACTATTTACTGTCAAACTTTTGTTCTTGACGTCTGTGGTCAAATTGAAAATAGATTAAATATTGTGTGTCTTTATTAATATTTTTTTATAGTGTAGCCTTGGCGAAATTAGTGATTATGGAAGTATAAAATACAATCATAATAGTGTACAAACTTACAATTCTAATTAATTATAGTCGAATTTCGACTACTGCGGGACCTCTAGTATTACTAAAAGCATATGACAGTTTTGGTAGTTTCATTGTCAAGAGAATCGAAAAGAAAAAGGAATATCGATTAATTGCAATTACATCTTCATCTGTTATTTTTGTGGAAAAAAGTAGAAATTACTTCGACAATCAAGGAATAACATCGCGTAATAAAAATCAACAAGCAAATAATTGTACTACGATTTTCGTATTTCGATTTCGATTGGAGTTTGAATATGTAAGTAATAGCAGGCAACACTTATCACATGTGAAGTAACAGTTTTCGAACATTGGAATGCTTATTTAAATGTTTAAAACAGATGATTGTCTTCTCTTCAGTCATGACTAGGACTTCTCATCTAGACACGGACAGTGCAACGTCTTAGGGTTTTATAAAAATAAAATATTGTAATGGTGTAATAATGTACAAAGTGTTTGCAATATATATTAACCATGAGGCAGAGTGTTTTTAAATAGCCCCTCACCTCCAGAACCCAATCTCCTCAAATTTAGCCGTCCAACAAATGGGGAATCTTATGAGCTCACACGGATACCCTCCCTTTTTGCGATGCGTAGTGGTAATGCGTCCTAGCTTGAAGGCTGGGTTATCCGTTTTATCAAAGAAATGAGAGTAGAAGTCGCGTATCAAGATGTACATTGTTGACATCTATGGGATCCGATATTAACATTAGGCGGACCGTGACTTAATTCACATGTTTAAGTAATCAAAAAAAGAAACGAACTGTTCCAGACAGCGCGGCAGATTCCTGTAAACAAGTGATTATCAAACTTATTTCTTTTACCGCCCCCTTTGAAAATCAATTATTTTTCAGCGCCCCCCATTTTTTATACACCCCTAAAACTTTAAAACCACAATTTCATTAATTTAATTAATAAATGTTGTATCAATTTTAGTAAATGTAGTACCACGTGGTACATATATATTTGTAGATGCTATTATTGTTTCTTCATATTATTATATGTCCGTACATTGCTACAGAGCCTGTATTTACAAATTTGCAAAGTAAAAATGAATTCTTCTCATCAATATGTTTGTTTAAATTCAGAATTACCAAAATAAATTGCTAGTTCACTCTTTTACTATGCTAATTTATTAGAACGAAACTATTTTTGTTGATTATCTTTCTCATTGATATAAGATTCTCATCATAAGATAATTAAAAATTTATATTTCGACTAGTAAATACTACTACTAACAATAATAATATTAAACTACGTATAAGCTAAACCTGGAAGTCGTAGAGGATTTCATTTATCTGGGCTCCGTCATAGCTAGTAATGGATCCTCCGAAAAGGACCTCAGAAGGCGAATCAGTATGGCAAAGAAAGCTATGTCCCAAATGGACCGTGTTTGGGTGGCGTTTTTCTCTACGGCGCAGAGACTTGGACCCTCAAGAAAGCCGACCGCCAACGCATCGACGCGTTTGAGATGTGGTGCTGGAGGAAAATGCTTGGGATTCGTTGGACAGAACACAGAACCAACGAATCCATTCTTACCGAGCTCAAGATTCCAATGCACCTCCGCACTACATGCGCGCGGAGGAGTTTCGAGATCTTTGGACATATCGCCAGAAAGAGAGGTGACAATCTGGAAAAGCTGCTGGTAACAGGCAAGGTATGCGGGAGAAAGCACAGAGGCAGAAATCCAATGCGCTGGTCGGACCAAATACGCTCCACTCCACGTTGCTATCCACACAGCCGAGGACAGGCAGGAATGGCACAAGATGATGCAGGAGAAAGTTATTAGAGGAGGCCACGACCCTCAGCACTGAGGATTATCGACGCAAGAAGGAAGGAAACTACGAAAAATAAATTAATATCATTTCGTGTTATAGATAAATATGGGTAATTTTTCATAGAATTTTAGTTTATAATTTAGAACTGGTTCAAATAAAAACCGCCGCCTAAGTCAGCGTTTTTATTATTTGTAATAATTAATATCTATACTAATACTATAAAGAGGAAAGATTTGTTTGTTTGTATTCAATGGGCTCCGAAACTACTAAACCGATTTGAAAAATTCTTTCACTATTTGGAAGCTTCACTATTCCCGAGCGACATAGGCTATATTCTTTTTTGAAAAAAAATTAGGTATTCTTACTAAAACTCCAAGAACCCAAGGTGTAAAAAAAATTTACCTAAAATATTATTTACGTCGCGTGCCCTACGAAAACTATTGATGACAGAATAAAATAATGTACTACGACTTTATAAAAAACATTAGTATTTACAAAAAGTGTCGCGACAGCATATGTCTAACTATTATAGTTATGCCGCAATAAGTGTTCTTTTATTTAAAAAATGTTCCTGGTAAGACACGGAGTGCCCCCCTACCTTCGCCAACTGGTGGCTTCATACTTGGAGGACAGATCGGTCACGTGTACTGAGCACGGTGGGATCGTGCACAGGTTCCCGGTCGTGCGCAGTGTTCCACAGGGGTTGGTGCTCGGCCCTCTTTTGTGGAATATCGGGTATGACTGGGTACTGAGAGGTGCCCTCCTCCCGGGCCTAAGCGTAATCTGTTACGCAGACGACACGTTGGTCATGTCCCGGGGGGGAGTTTTGCTGAGTTTGCTCGTCTTGCCACCGCTGGGGTGGCGCATGTCATCGGCAAAATCAGGAGATTAGGCCTCGACGTGACACTCAGTAAAACCGAGGCCATGTGGTTCCACAGGCCGCGGAGAGTGCCACCTGTCGATGCCCATATCGTTGTTGGAGGCGTCCGTATCGGGTCGGGGTGCAGTTGAAGTACCTCGGCCTCATTCTGGACAGTCGTTGGACCTTCCGTGTTCACTTTCAGAACCTGGTCCCTCGTTTGTTGGGGGTGGCCGGCGTGTTAAGCTGGCTTCTTCCCAACATCGGGGGGCCTGACAAGGTGACGCGCCTTATACGAGGCGCCCGCGTAGGGCCAGTCACTGGCCGTGGGGGTAGCGAAGTTGCTGCAACGGCCGCAACGCACCATCGCGGTCAGGATCATCCGTGGTTATCGCACCATCTCTTTCGAGGCGGCGTGTGTACTGGGACGCCGCCTTGGGTCCTGGAGGCGGAGGCGCCCGCCGCTGACTATCAGTGGCGGGCTAACCTTCGTGCCCGGGGCGTGGCGCGTCCCAGCCCCGGTGTGGTCAGAGCGCGGAGGGCCCAATCTCGGCGGTCCGTGCTGGAGTCATGGTCCAGGCGGCTGGTCGATCCTTCGGCTGGTCGTAGGACCGTCGAGGCGATTCGCCCGGTTCTTGTGAATTGGGTGAATCGTGACAGAGGACGCCTCACTTTCCGGCTCACGCAGGTACTCACTGGGCATGGTTGCACCGGATCGGAGCCGAGCCGACGGTAGAGTGCCACCATCGTGGTTGCGACTTGGACACGGCAGAGCATACGCTCGTCGCCTGCCCCGCATGGGAGGGGCGGCGGCGTGTCCTCGTCGCAAAAATAGGAAACGACTTGTCGTTGCCGAGTGTTCTGGCATCGATGCTCGGTGACGACAAGTCGTGAAAGGCGATGCTCGACTTCTGCGAGTGCACCATCTCGCTAAAAGAGGCGGCGGGGCGCGTGAGAGATGCACAGGCCCGCCGCCATCGAGCGGGGTCCAGGGAGGGGAATCTCGCCCAAGCCCTGGCCCTCTAAGTGTTTCGGATCTCCCTCACGTGTCGGCCTGGGGACCGGCGAAGGGGGCCTAAGAAGATGACGTGCAAGCTGATCTGCACACGTTTTACGCATGAGCATCCGGGTGATGGAAGGCCGGCTATCCTCAACCCACGCTGGTTCTGACCCAGCGGAGTATTCCGTAGGATAGACCATTCTAACCGGCGCCATCTAGGCAGGCTTCGGACAGCCTGCCGACCGAGAGGGCTGGTGGTCGTGGCGCCGACGACCACCAGTCCGGCGTCCCGAGGGGGAGGATAATGGGAGAGATGTGCTCCGCACTAAACGCTTCACTTTCCCCCCTTTGCCTTTTCATGAGCTCTGTCTCATGCGAGGTTTGGATGCTGGTTGTTGAGCGACAAGAGGTTTTAGTCGGTTCGACTCCGACATGCCCCGCCCTCCATCCCCAGTGAAGGGCGGAAGTCCGGCGATTTCCTCTTGACAAAAAAAAAAAAAACGTGTGGCACTCGGGAACTGCGGCGGTAAAGCTATTGCATAGCATTTTTTATCAACTTATGACATTATAATTAGACAATGATAATTTAATATAGAAATTTTACCTTCCAATAAAATTTGTATTATGTTTCCTAAGACGTCCGAAGTCCATTATGAGAGTACATCGTATGATTTCCACTGCAGGTCGCTAAATTTGACTACTTCCGTTTCCTAAGTCCCATCTACAGCGCCCTCTATAACGTCTGGAACCGAACCAACAAGCAAAGACAAGCCGCCATATTTGTCATTGTTCGGCTCATAATGATGGATGTAGCCCCAGGAAGACATTATCTGGACTTCGGACGTCTTAGGAAACATAATACAAATTTTATTGGAAGGTAAAATTTCTATATTATGTGTTCCGTTTGACGTCCGAAGTCCATTATGAGAGACTGTTTGTTATCTCCTGGTGGCTTGTATTTGAAATAAAATAAGATTTATTTAAAAAGCAACAATGTGAATTATTGTGTTTAATTAAGCAAAGCTTAAATTAAGCACGTAATTTAAATTAATTGAAGGTAACCGTATAATATTACCCACTGAATTCAAATCAACCTAATAAGATTTAGGACGAAAATACTGAGAAAGATTTCTCAGAATTTATATCAGTGTTTGATGCATTAATAATAAGTTTTTGATAGAACTTTCTAAAAGTATGCTCATGTCGTCAGTTATCTTTAGCTGAAATATCATTAATTTGGTAATTTCCTACCCAGTTTAAAGTTTTCACCACCGCTCTACAGCTTCCAACTGAGGCCTGAATACCTGAGTCTCCTAAAAGACTTTTTACCCAACTACTAATCCTCGCTGCAGTAGCTGGCTTAGTGGAGCCTTTAGTTGCTAAGAATAGATTAAATATTCCCACTGGTTTGCTGTGTCATATTCACTAGATTGCGTAGCCAGTATACTGCATCGATGATCAATTGGTCAGGAGCAGCCACGAATGTCCAACTGGACTGTTGGTGTGAAGATCGATTAGTTTTCGACCCAAATATCAGTAATTTAGAAGGTGCAGGCTTTGTCAAGGAAATAGATTTCAGTATGTTTCACTGTCGGGCTCGAAGCTATTTTTTATATCCGATAGAGTTTCACAAACGGACGTTATATAACAGACTTATAAACTAGAATGGTCCGGTAGGAGAGACCATGAGATAAATACAGATAACAGAGAAATCTAGCTACATTTTCTAATTCGGGTACACAAGAATTAATACATTTTCTTGACAAAACCTTACCCCTTATTCCAAATAGGGGCGTATGTTCTTATCGTAGACTCTCTCCTGCCGATGTCCATGTCCCTGTCAGCGTGTCCCACCCAAAATGAACCAAGCTTCCAGGTGTAGATTGCTGACAGCCTGGCGGTGGCATTGTCAGTGTCCACCAGACTGATGTTCAGATCTCTGAGCTTCTTGAGTTTTTTTTTTTTTTTTTTTTTATTGCGTAGATGGGTGGACGAGCTCACAGCCCACCTGATGTTAAGTGGTTACTGGAGCCCATAGACATCTACAACGTAGAAGCGCCACCCACCTTGAGATACAAGTTCTAAAATCTCAGTATAGTTACAACGGCTACCCCACCCTTCAAACCGAAACGCATTACTGCTTCACGGCAGAAATAAGCAGGGCGGTGGTACCTATCCGCGCGGACTCACAAGAGGTCCTACCACCAGTAATTACGCAAATTATAATTTTGCGGGTTTGATTTTTATTACACGATGTTATTCCTTCACCGTGGAAGTCAATCGTGAACATTTGTTGAGTACATATTTCATTAGAAAAATTGGTACCCGCCTGCGGGATTCGAACACCGGTGCATCGCTTCAACACGAATGCACCGGACGTCTTATCCTTTAGGCCACGACGACTTAGTCGCTTGAGGGCAGGTGATTTCAGGTCTGGCCTCCACAGGGGCTTCTTGCACTTGGGTACCACTAGTATGTACCGACCTGAGGTTGAGTTGAGGTGGTCCAGCACTCTGGATATCAGACTGAGCGGCGGAAACGGCCATGCTAGTCAGTAATGCCAAGATCTGCTGAACGCGTTGTAAAGGCAGGCGTTCGAGTTTTGCTTTGATGGGTGGACGAGCTCACAGCTCACCTGGTATTAAGTGGTCACTGGAGCCCATAGACGTCTAGAACGTAAATGCGCCACCCACCTTGAGATATAAGATCTAAGGTCTCAAGTATAGTTACAACGGCTGCCCCACCCTTCAAACCGAGACGCACCACTGCTGCAGGGCAAAATACCTACTCGCGCGGACTCACAAGAGGTAAACAGTTTTTTTTTTTTTTTATCCATGAGCGGTCCGAGACGCGAACAAGTTCCCCACAGGCTGAATAGCCTAGTAGTTGCTTTTTCTGTGAGATACCACTCCAAGCCGCCGCGATTGCGTAAGAGGTGATCGGCTTCAGTGTTGTACAGTCCCGGTAGGTGGTGAAGGAGAAGTACAACTTTGAGGTGGTCTATTAAGTTAAGCAATTTTCCAGTCAGATCTAGCAATTATCGTGACCGGGTTCCTCCCTCGTTCTTTATGTAGGAAAATTCTGTTCTGTTGTTTACAAGGGCTCCCCACTGAATGTCCGACGCGTCGGTGATGACGTGGTTCGTGGCCATTCTCTGTGGATGAATTGGTGTGCTCTGACTGACTTTCTCTAACCACCAATCCAGCTCTGTACGTACCTCGTCCGAATACTGCTTTGGTAAATGAGGATACCTCCTGAGCTTGTTGCTGTGGTACTGCAAGGACTCGGCAAAGCAACTTTCCCCGGTGGGTGATGAAAGTCGCAAAGTTGAGATATCCTAAGAGGCTTTGCGCCTGCTTTAGGTTCCAACCGCCGGCAGTAAGTCGCACGAGCAAATTCTTGGGTAGGGACTTTGTCTTGGATTTGGTGTCCCATACGATTCCCAGAAAGTCTATCAAGCTCGTCAGTGTCATAACCGGTTGCTTAGATGGGTGGACGAGTTTACAGCTTACCTGGTGTTAAGTGGTTACTGGAGGCCATAGACATCTACAGCGTAAATGCCGCCACCCACCTTGAGATATGAGTTCTAAGGTTTCAGTATAGTTACTTGAGATTTCAACAAGTCTTTTGCCCTTGCAGGCAGACGAGCATACGGCCCACCTGAAGGTGAATAGTTACAGTCGCCGATGGACTTCAGCAACGCCAGGGGCAGAGCCAAGCCGCTGCCTACTGCTTAATTCTCTCCACAAGCCTCGTTTGAAGAAGGACATGTCATAGCGCTCGGGAAACACCGTGGAGGGAGCTCATTCCATAGCCAGCTGGTACGTGGCAAAAAAGACCTCTGGAAACGCACTGTCAATGAACGCAGCGGTTCCAGATAATATGGATAAGCTTTGCTCCGATGGCGGGAGATGTTCTGCCCTGGTGTACAAGCACATAACCACTAGTCGCAGACCCTTCTGGCGAAGTATTTCGGCTATTTAGTTTGTCACTGAAGCAAAAATCCGCGGTGGTGCAGCTAAGCCGAATGGCAGACATATCATCTGAAGTAGACGACCCTGATAACTGATCCCGAGAAACGTCATTGATAGATGATAATAGGCCTGGCTCATATCCAATTTGACATTCCAATCTGTTATAAAACTTAGGAACTCGATGGTGGAAAAGGTGAAAAAGACTGTTTCATGTACTTGTTCAATGCCTTGAGGTTGAAATTTGTTCGATTTTTTATTGGTCTTGGGAAGTATGAAAAGAGGAAATCTGAAAGATGGTGTCGGGGGTGCGGGTTCTAAAGCTCTATTGAATTAAATTTTGGATTTTGATTGACATAAAGTTATTATTAATTTCAATATTACGTTTGGTGGATCGAGTCCAGGTGTTTCGATATAGTCTTAGACATCCGCCTGAAAATGCTGTTGAGTAATTTATTTTTATTTCCTGATTTTCGTTCCACTTTGTACTTGTTCCCCCTCCCCGTTTTTCTTGCTGAGGAATTATTTGGATAGCATCGCTCAGAATATCTGTTTTCGGCCTCTTTAGATGTATTGGAATGTGGCCTACCTCGACATGGCTTTGCATTGGCAGTACAGGCTGAGGGTTCCGGCGATGCGGGCCGGATGCGAGTAGCAGACGGTGCCGCTTTTGTAATTTATCAATACCACCAATTTTCTGTATATATGCCAATAATAAGTTGGGGTTAAACATATAATCACAAGAAGAAGATATTTTCTCTATATCTTCCCTGATATATCTATCCTTTAATTTCTTTATGAGGTATCTACGACGCTATCGTATAACCTCGGCTCGCTTACCGAAAATTATTTGAAGGATATCGTTAGAAACTTTTATAGGCGAAATCGTTACCGAATAGCGGTTTAAACTTTTCGTAAAAGGCGGAAGTATTAAGCTGAACATTCTCTGAATTTGACCCGTCGGCAAGGTTTTGTATGGCAGCATAACGCATTCGTTCTGTGCCAAAAGAGCATTAGATAACGCAGGAAAAAAATTTTTTTTTTTTTTTTTGAACCTCCGAATACTGCACCGCCTTCCAAGTCGGCTAGTCAAATCTTTGCATATCTGGTTCTTTTATAGAAATGCTCAAATTTCAAAACCTACCCGCTTCTGGTAACGGACGGTCTGGTGGCAGACATAAAAACTATTCGTCGTTGTCTAATTTCGATTGGAAGTTGAAACCAGATAAGACATTATTATTATAAGATGTTGGTATTTGTAAGTGTAAAGGCGGGACCACTGGTGCACAACCAGCAATAGCATGATTCGAAGTTAAAATATTATTCACATGACTCACCCATTATTGCGACAGTAAGTCAAACCTTTTATTCAGATCTCGCGACCAGTCACTTTTTCGAAGTTTTCTTGCTGGTCCCTAGTCTTTATTTTCCGACGAACCCGAAGAAATATCCGAAGAAATCGAAGAACTATCCTCACTTAAATTTTACTTTGAAAGGCGCGATAACCTCGTCACTCATTGTAGAGCCTTGGAGGTTTCACGAAACGGAAGATAATCATAACACTTGTTTGAAACAAACTTTCTACTTCAAATCTCGAAAGTTGCTTATAACATTTTAAATTACTAACTTCTTAAAATATTAACGACTGCACGTGGGAAAAAACGACGCAACAATGACAAATATGGCGGCTTGTCTTTGCTTGTTGGTTCGGTTCCAGACGTTATAGAGGGCGCTGTAGATGGGACTTAGGAAACGGAAGTAGTCAAATTTAGCGACCTGCAGTGGAAATCATACGATGTACTCTCATAATGGACTTCGGACGTCAAACGGAACACATAATATTAAAACAATAATAAAACAAGACCACGCTATATTAAACCTTAATAAAGGCAAAACCTTAACTGTCCCCTTCATATTCATAAGCTAAACCGCGCGCGAGAGAGATGGGCAGACTTTTCATGATGCGCATGCAGTGTGACGTCACGCCACGCGCTTATTCACAAACACTACACAAGCGCAACGTGTGAATGTGTTGAACGCGAGCTACATGGTAGGCGGAGTGAGGGATGTTAGGTTTTTTTCGTTACGGAATTTCATGATTCGGTCGCCACGCTCAAGGCCCGCGATAAAAGCTATGCAATAGCTTAAAAATGTATGAACTTGTAATAAAATCTCCTTAGCTATACTATTTGTATCTGGCTGGTTTTGGTATCATTAAAAGTTTAAGTTCGAAAGAAGATAATTCCAAATTAAAATTAGGAAGATGTGTGATTTTATTTATTTTTCGTACTGTCAAGATGAGTGAATCTAATGAAGATATTCGATACATTTTAAAATTTTACTACAAAAAAGGTAGAAAAGCAACGCCAGCCGTGAAAAAATATTGCGATGTTTATGGACCTTGTCCAGTGTCTGTGAGAGTAGCACAAATTTGGTTTAAGCGTTTTCAATCCGAAAATTTTGATGTCAAAAATGCACGTCGCTCTGGTCGCCCTATTACGGATAAAATCGATGCCATTTTTGCAAAAGTGTGGCAAGATCGGCATATCAGTAGTTACGACGTAACTGAAGAACTGGGAATTGACCACAAAATAGTTATGGCGCATTTGAAAAAAACTGGGCACACAAAAAAGCTCACTGAAAGAAATCTAATGAACCGTGTACTCATTTGTGATTCTTTATTACGACGTAATGAAACCGAACCATTTTTGAAGAAGCTGATAACTGGTGATGAAAAGTGGATCACGTACGACAAGAACGTACGAGAAAGGTTGTGGTCAAAGGCCGGTCAGGCTTCACAGACTCTGGCAAAACCCGGGTTAACTCGCAACAAGGTGATGCTGTGTGTGTGGTGGGATTGGAAGGGCATTATACATCATAAGTGAGCTGCTTAGGCTTACTATACTATTTGACATTGGACGGTAATGGGTAAATTAAGTAAATGAAATTACAAATTTTACAGCGCCCCCCTAACCCACATCAACGCCCCCCATTTTTTCCTGGGCCCCTTAACGCCCCCCTCTAGGTTTCAAACGCCCCCCAGGGGGCGTTATCGCCCACTTTGAGAAAGACTGCTGTAAACGGTAGGCAGCGGCTTGGCTCAGTCCCTGGCATTTCTAAAGTCCATGGGCAACAGTAACCACTCACTATCAAGTGGGCTGTATGCTCGTGTACCTACAAGGGCAATAAAAAAAAGATTCTTGTCACTGAAAAAAAGTCTCAGCGAATCCTATAATTTACTACGGCAGCTCTAATTGTCACTAGCTGTTCTATTTATAAATACTACTATTCATTACTAATTCTATTTAATAAAAAAAAGTATACTAAAATAGAGTATATTTAAAAAGAAATCCACAGCTTTATGTCGATATGTGGAAGGTTTAACAACAGTAATTGAGTGTCGGTAGAACGAACACGCGACGTGTGAATGTGTCAGGGCGACCCATCTAAATACAGCCCTCGGCAGGCATGGCGCGAACCGGTCTGTGTTGAAACGTATCGTGGGAACCCGCCTTAGGAGCACCCCAGGTGTTAGATAAGTGCCTAACATCTTCTCTGTTGAAACTCGACATTCATTTTGATCGCCTCGTGTACGGTACGCTGTGCAACCCCGAAATGGTTTTCTTTAACGAGTATTTTAGTTCAAGTATATTCAAACATGAGCGAGTTTTGACGAGCGTCTTTTTTGATACGCTTTATATTAGCTTCACTTGTATGTATGCTTGGAGTTTCGTGGACCAACTTTCGTACAAATGTCTGGATACTTCAGGAACTCGGCATCATGCAGCGTCTATTTGCTATAGTACAGTCTTGAATGGTGGATTTCTTCGGACACGTTTCGCGATGAGATGGCCGGTCCATAGAACGCCTCGTTGTACAGGGAAGCGTTGATGGTACAAGACCGCGCGGGAGGCCACCAATGCGGTGGACCGACCAAATTAAAACTGCAGTGGGAGGTCCCCTAAATGAGTGCAGTAGAATGGCCTCGAGCAGGGAGAGATGGCGCGACATCGTGAGACGCATCAAGTCTGCCCCTTCCAACACTACATGACGATCACGACCATTCTGTCAAGAGTGACACGATTGAGAAGAAGTGTGTATGTACTTCTGTATAACTGAATCCTTTAGACGCGATTTTGACCCACTTTAAACGGCCAGATTTCATTCAAACTTTGTAGATTTATCGAAGACCGATGACAATACACTTATTTGATAAGATTATTCCATTATAAATTTGGCAAAAAAAAATTAACTAAAAAATTAAAATAAGTAATAGTGTAAAAAAAATATATTTTTTATTGTAAAAAAAGCGTGGGGTGCATTGTGTTATTAGTTATAAATATTTTTCTGACAGATATGAGTAGAAGAATTATTATTTCAATAACATCTTAAAGAGCACCCCACCCTTTTTTTTACAATAAAAAAATATATTTTGTACACTATTTTCAATTTAAATTTATTAAAATTTATTTTCTAATTTTTAGTTGAATTTTATATAAAGCGTATTTTTTTGTTTTTTTTTTAAACTATTATTTATTATAGCCTTGGAAAGGCATACGGTCCAGGTAATAAATAGTGAATGCGTTCTTAACAGATTAGTCTTTGTTTACCACTGAGGAATCTTCTCATGGCGCTCAGAATAGCACCTTCAATTGCTGAGTGATGGATGGGTAAAAATGATTTATTGAAACCGCATTATGAGTGAAGTGTGTTTTGAAATAACGAAGACGATAAAAATAAAATCGTCTGAAACATAAATTCTGATTTTCTTTGAGGTTTTCAATCTCACCAACCCTTACGAAGAGCTTTCAATTCATGACAAACGAAACTTTACGAATAAGCAACGGCCGATGTGTTCCATTTCAATATTTACATGGAAACAGATTGAAAAGTTTGTTTCGTCCAAGTTTTTCTGAGCTTCCAACCAAATCCAACCGATATTGAACATAACATTTCTTTTAAGACTTTTCCATTCTTTCTTTTCAATGTAGTCGATTATTAAAACAAATTGTGAACAATAGAACGTAAATAAAAATATAAAAAGTAAAATCTCACTTAAGGACGATAGGTTGAGATTGCTGATGTCCTTGTGTATTTGATGATTGGGATCTTTCGTTGTACAAAGAAAATTCAAACTTTTTTTTATGGCGTAGATGGGTGGATGAACTCACAGCCCACCCGGTGTTAAGTGGTAACTGGAGCCCATAGACATCTAGAACGTAAATACGCCACCCACTGAGATATAAGTTCTAAGGTCTCAATATAGTTACAACGGCTGCCCTACCCTTTAAACCGAAACGCATTACTGCTTCACGGTAGAAATAGGCAGGGTGGTGGTACCTACCCGTGTGGACTCACAAGAGCTTTTACCATCAGTAATTACGCAAATTATATTTTTTCGGTATGAATTTTTATTACACGATGTTATTCCTTCACCGTGGAAGTCGATTGTGAACATTTTTCTATTTTTTTATGTCACCACAAAATCATATTGCTCGATACCAACCCGACTTAAACATTAATTGATGTTCGAAATTGTTTTCAGTACATCGCTTCTGTGAAATGAATTAGAATAACACTGATACTGCTCCACCGGGTAATAAGCGGGAATGTACAGATGTTAAATATTATGAAGCGAATAAAATAACAATCAAAGTAATGTCGACGTCCGCTTTCCTCGTTTGGGGGTTAACGTTTAAAATGTTTGTTTGTTGGGCCTTTAAATTGTTTTATCTTTTGTTTTGTTAATTCCGTGAAAAGTTTACTTTAACAGCTCCGTCTGGTCGTAACTGTTTATAGCTGTCGAATAATTTGTTTATAACAATTTTGACAATGTTAGCGTAACTGTTTTGGTTGAGCTAGCTATGTGGGATCTTGTAATGTGTGTTATCCGGCTGGGCATTTATTATTATCTATACCTAAATTAATACGTGAAACAAAATCATTGTGTCCCTTTTTACGAAAATTGCGTGGACGGAGGAGTATGAAATTTCTCTACGCTTATAGAGAATATAGAGAAGGAGTACCGAATGTTAATATTTACCGTGTATTTGACACACATACGCATACATACTATTTGTTTATTGTCTAGCTTTTCTTAGTGCTTATAGTCTGTGGTCAAATTGAGAAAGATTAAATATTGTTTGTCAAATTGAGAATAGATTAAATATTGTTTAGTTGTTTTTGAAGTGAAAACTTATTTAGAATCGTTGTGATTTCAAACCGGATGCAACGGAAAAAACGACAGGTAACAGACACAAATACAAAAATGTGTAGGATGAAGCCAGCAAAGAATGATACAGAAATATACATACTATTTAATACACCGCCATCTGTGAGATTTTTTAATACTAACGTGTGTATGAAAGCTCTTGTAGTGAATTTTAATTTAGGATTATACGTGAAATTAAAATATCAATTCACAGAGGGCGCTACCTTACAATTATTTACTAATGACAAAATTTTACATATACTTAAGACGTTTAGGATAATTGTATTTTAATTTTGGAAGGTTTCACTTCTACCACGTGTGAATTGCACACATTATTTATTTTTTATTTTTCAGGAATAGCATTAGTATCATCTATCTAGCTGTAAATTTAGAAGCGATTCCATTGCATCCTATATTTGTCCAAATTGTAGAAAATATAATAATATGACTGAATATATATATTTACTGATATAATATTTACTGAATCGATCCTAATAGCATGTTGAATAACGACGTGTGCGCGTAAGAATATGAAAATAATGAATAAGGTACAAATTCGCGCGTTTTATTACACAAAAGAAGTAAATTATTTAAGAAACTGTGTGTACGTGCCTTTAAATTACCTACTGCGTATTCATAAATTTAAGAAAACAGTAGTAATTAACTCAGAACTGGGGCTGTCCTTTGCAGTCGGTGGTAGAGTTAAATTGAATATTTTATCAAATAGCACTAAGCAAGAACATCAACTAAACTAGGACAAATTAAATTTCATTCCTGAGCACTACGGCATTGCTGACGTCTATGAGCGACGGTGGCCACTCACTCTCAAGTGAGCCGCATGCTCGTCTACCTACAAGGGCAATAATAATATTATTATTTTTTATTTTAGTACACGGACAACATTGAGTCGTTGCAGCCCAACATGAGTCGGGAGGCGAATTTGAAAAAACGGTCATCTTTTTGAAGAGTTCCAATTTCAAGTGATACATTCAAGCATTCATAAAAAAATATTCATATATTACTTAAGTGAAATGTTTGTAGAAAATTATGAATTAATTAATAATTATGAATTAATTATTATCGCACGAAGTACTCTTAATTAAATTACTTATTTGTTGCTGAAACTTTTTAAGATACCTACTTATTTACTAACAAGTACTGAAACGTCATTGTCCGTAGATAATACACAACTTAATATAATATTCTAATAACTTTGATAACTTTTGGTACATATGTAGATCGTCTATGAATATATATTTTTTGCTGCCCTTGTAAGCAAACGAGCATACGACTCACCTGATGGTGAGAGATTACAGTCGCCCATGGACTTCAGCAATTCCAGGGGCAGAGCCAAACCGCTGCCTACTGCTGCTGATTTTATCTGTATCTGTTTTTAGGATTGAGTACCTTGGATCTGTAACATAGATTTGTTGTGGGGTACTAATTGGCCTGATAATACGGTTTGATATCTGTAACCGATAAGCTATCGCAACTCGGCGTACTGATTCTAATTTAAGGCGTGTAATTTCAGTAGAACATCATAGCTTAAGGTCAAGGTATTAAACATATTAACATCGTCAATATTAACTCACGGTAATTACGAAGGGGAGATTCCATTGATCGAGTATCGCTGCTCGAAAGAAATGGCCCAAATAATATTTTAATTTCTACTATTCTATATCTACTGCTGCAATATTAAAGGAATTGTTACATAAATTGCTATACCAAATCAAATTCAAAGCGATGCGATTAGGTACGTTGCAATTATGATTATAATCGTTTGATAATTATTATTCTTTTTCTTCACCTTATCCACTAGGTTGGATCTTCACAGCTAATTTTTCTCTTCAATTCTCTTCTATCATACGTCAGTTCAACACTCACTCTCTCTTTCTCATATCGTCATAAATACACTCCATCAATATCTTCTTCGGTCAACCTCTACATTGCACTAGCGTTTAACAATTAACGACCCAAATTAGGATCTTCTGTTTATAGTTTCTGAAGGCATAAGGAATAAAAACACGCACGTCCAGAACACAAATATATTTTAAAGAGAGATCTACTTCGTCCGGAAATTCGAAGCTTAGGTTAAATTATTAAAGCCCGTAATCACTTGATAAGCAACTTCAAAAGCAAATATTTTTTCACTATGTATATTTATTACATTACTTTTTTGAAACCATGCGCTGTGCAGTCTTGGAAAAGTCAGATCTACGATACCGCTACGCCAGTGCTACGTCGTAGGCCGACGTAGCCGAGCGTCGGGTCTCGCCACGTGGCGCAACACCGAGATTGTTTACGAGATCTCAATTTTCGTAAATAATATTTTAGAAAAACAATCATTGTAAATTATTTTAAAAATAAAATACAAACTTTGCCAAAGTGTCTCTATGTTAAAATTCGGTAGTAGACTTGAAAGTTTTATTTATATATTTTTAAATGTAACTAAAAATGAGTGTGTACTTTTTGAATTTATTGAAATATGAATCGAAAATTTCTTCGGAAAATGAATGTAAGTATGTGCCTATGTTACTAAGTCGTAGTTTTCTTGCTTGCAATAAATTATAACAAGATTAAGATAGTTTTTAATTTAATCAACTTTTTTATTTTATTATTGTTGTTTTAGGCAATGAAAATAAATTAAAATCGTCTTATTTTATACGAACATTACTCTAAACAATTTTGTTGTAATTAATTTAAACTTAGTATAGCTTTTTAATAAAATATTAATTGCAAACAAATTATTTTGGTTACCATGTTAAAGTGTTATAATTATTATAATTTCGTTTGTACTTCTGCTGCTGTACCCTCTGCTGTACTTCTGTTGCGGTTAAAAAAACTCATTTAATGTTTTCGTAACTCAAGAGCTGATTTGTCTATACTAATATTATAAAGAGGAAAGATTTGTTTGTTTGTTTCGAATAGGCTCCGAAACTACTGGACCGATTTGAAAAAATCTTTTTCCATTAGAAGCCGACATTGTCCCTGATGAACATAGGCTACTTTTTTTTATTTATTTTTTTATTTTATTTTTTGGTTTCATGTGTGTTTTAATGTTTCCGAAGCGAAGCGAGGGCGGGTTGCTAGTGTTAAATAAAACAAATAATTTAACTTATTATTATAGTCTATATTTATTTAAAATCTTATTAATTATACACAATTTTTTAATAAAGGTATCAATAAAACAAATGTTTAAAAACACTATAATAATAGATTGCCGCTGATGGCGGTATATACGACACAAGCCGCCAGTGGTTAGGACTCCAGATTGAGAAACCTCCTCACAATACGCGCAGTATCGAAGATAATTGCCTATATTCTGTATCAAGGCCCTAACCCTAAACGAAAGTTTCTTAAAATGTTATTATTATTATTATTTATTTTAGTTCACTGAATTATTCAAAGATATCTAACACTAAAATTGTTACCTGTTAAACATTAGAACTAACAGCAAGTTTTATTTTAAATACCGAAATCATTGATATCCAGTTATATGCTACAAGAGATTGAAATAAATAAATAAAAACACGATTCTAATACTGCGGAAATATCGCAAGTTGGTTACCTTAAAATATTACAAAAGTAGATAAAGAAATCCATTTTTGTACCAATCTTATCTAAATTCTAATCTATGTATCGAGGTCTATCGACGACCAAACAAACAAAAGCTTTTTTATCGGTTAGTCGCTCGAATAACTATGTGGATACACGTATGTAAATGGTTTTAGAGTATTTTCTAGGTTCGAATATTTTATGTGCCGGTCAGCTGTTGTAACTAACGCATGGACGTCACGAAACACACTAAACTAAACTAATATAAATACTTTAAAAATATATTCGCCTTTTCAAAAGTACCTACCTACCTGGTACCTCGTAAATTAGACTCTGTACAAAACACAAACAATGAACAAACCCAGTAATTGTAAGAAATCAACCATTCTTGGTGTTGAAACTTTTGTGGTTAAAAAACACGCGTGTCGATCTTTTTACAAAATAAGGGACAAGTAATAAGAAATTGTGTTCATTATTGTTATAAGTACGGTCGTTAAAATAATTAACTTCAACAATAACGTGTTTATTTAGAGATTTATTACGGTTTATTTTTATTCTATTGACAATAGGGTGTTTCCAAACTTTTGAACTGTAGTGTATAGTGGAGCCATATTTATACTTCCAAACAATAATGCGTTCTTTTTTTAGGAGCAGTATTTACGTTATTCAAACGAAATAAAAAACTTCAATCTCGTGCCGCAATATCGAATATATTCACATAATCGATGAGTTCCAGTAACGCCTAGTCCATACGTTTAGTTTGAAGTTATCCACGATTTTCTATTTTTGGTGTGGTTCGAATTATTTAACTATATTTACGTTGGCAAATGATCTCAGATTCCAATTCATTCTAAATGAAGTCCGTATACATAAAAGCGTTAAAGCCGTTGAGACATGAAGTGGTTCACTAGACATATTTGGCAATTCAGTTTCTTCACTTAATTACCCCTTTGCCGAGCATGCTAAGAAGCCGCTTAGCAATACAGTCCAATTACGTTGCGTGGCAACAATTCGCTCCTGTATAAAGGTCTTTGTACCAGACATCGGTTGTCAAAAGAAAATAATAAATTCACGTCACATACTATGTATCGTATTATGTGTTTTAATCTTTCGATAAAAAAGTATAAAGATTAAATCACCAATAACAACAACATATACTCGGAAAATATATTGTTTTAAGCCACTTTTACGGTTTAATCTCGCCATTATAATTGTTTTGGTATTATAATAAACTAGCGACCCGCCCTCGCTTTGCTTCGGAAACTGTAATTTATTATTGATTTCTCCACTATTTAATGGATGTTATTATACATATAAACCTTCTTCTTCAATCACTCTATCTATTAAAAAAGCCGCTTCAAAATCCGTTGCGTAGTTTTAAAGATTTAAGCATACATAGGGACATACATATATAGGGATAGACAAAGCGACTTTGTTTTATACTATGTAGTGATAACAGTAAACTGAAAATAGTTCTGAAAGGAAATCTTTTGTTATCGTTTAATAAAATGAAAATTTATATTTTACAGTAATCGTAAAGAAAGTAAAATTAAAATAATAAACGCGAGATTAAAGTGTAAAAGCAGCTTTAAAGGCAAGTTTAAAGTGGTTTTAACGACTCGCGAAAACAGAACAATATACTTAAATATATCAATCAATAAATAAACAACAAGCTCCATAAATCTAAACTTTATTATTTACGACACATCGCGTTTATTTGTGTGTATTTTCGCGAAGGCGTCATCTGAACATTGCGAAGTTGCCACGCGGCTCTCTTCCAGTACGTGCCGACTGTTAAGTTCAATCTATTTTAATTCCTTAGAATAATTTTTATATCTAGCTCCATGTAAATCTTTCGGATTCACCGATAAATCTTTCTTGATCAATCTGCACCATATTTCCCTTCCCTCACCTTTAAAATACACGGAAACACAGAAGGTTCACGCAGATCATAAATACGATTTGTTTTAATAAATAATGTCTTGGTTGTGTAACGACATTCTGTAAATGATGACCGCCTTACACTTATATTTTATTCAATGGCGATCGATACAACGAGGGGCGATTGATTCGGACGTTGCGATACGACACACGTGTGTGTTGTGATGTCGGACCGTTGCTGAGGCGTCGTATGAGCCTACACGGGCACCTACAAGCCCTACTCTGCCCATTTATGCTGCGTAGCAGTAATGCGTTTCAGTTTGATGGGTGGGGAAGCAGTTGTGCTGTAGAACTGAGAATCAAAACTCATATCAAGGTAAATGACGGCATTAATATTCTTGATATCTATACCCTCCGATAACTTAACACCATGTGCACCGTGAGTTCATTCACCCGTCTGAGCAATAAAAAAATTGTTTCTAGGAAAAGCTTGAGCTTCGTATACAGTTTTTATGTTCTAGCAAACTTGTTTATCGGATTTTTTTTTTATTTTTTTTTTATTGCTTAGTTGAGTGGACGAGCTCACAGCCCACCTGGTGTTAAGTGGTTACTGGAGCCCATAGACATCTACAACGTAAATGCGCCACCCATCTTATTTATTTATTTAATGTATAAGAAATTTCATTCGTTTACAATTTTTTGATAAATTGCTAATGTCTATATTCATGTTGTTGTTTAGAACTTGTATGTCTATATCTATACTAATATTATAAAGAGGAAAGATTTGTTTGTTTCGAATAGGCTCCGAAACTACTGGACCGATTTGAAAAATTCTTTTGCCATTAGAAGCCGACATTGTCCCTGATGAACATAGGCTACTTTTTTAAATTTTTTTTTTTATTTTTTTTTTTGGTTTCATGTGTGTTTTAATGTTTCCGAAGCGAAGCGAGGGCGGGTCGCTAGTATTAATTAAAGACGTCTCTGAAACAATCGTTTACGGGAATCTTATTGACCAGAATAATGTTAAGGTGATATATGCCTTTCTTGATATAAAACAATATAAATCTAATAAAATTTATGCCAATAGGTGATGGGGTTATTATATTGGTAGGATCCATCCAATGAATTATTATCTGAAAAAATCGCGAGTTTCAATTTGAAGGGATAAGAATAGATTAGTACTGGAGTTTTCGATTTTATATCTTTAGGGCCGCATTCAAGTTGTGTTGCGGTAGTTCGATTACTCCTGTATACCTTGATAAACAAGAGAATGGTCATGGTGAAAATGAGTAATTAAAAACATTCTGTCACTCACCTTGAAACATGAGTTATATGTCTAAGTTTTACAGTACAAGGGATAACTCATCCCTCAAACAAAGATGCTTCAGTAGAGAAAGAGACAGGGTGGTATTGGTAATACCAGTGTGAGTTCACAAGATGTCGAACTTATAGTTATCACGCAAATTATACGTAGATATATTTTTAATTATAACATCAAAATGGAAAAATATTAAAACGCAACTGAAATTCGGCCTTATGTTCCGAATACTGACAGAATTTATGTGACGCTGTCTTTACGCTTCATCAGTGTGACATGACTTCCTCTAAATCCCTAAGAAATCACTAGAATAACTTTGTAACTATACTTGAGATCTTCGCTTTGCCACATCGCTCGTAGAGGCCCCGATAACTTGGAGAAGCTGATGGCAGTTAGTCAGGTTGAGAAGGTCACGCGGACGCTCACCTATCCGCTGGTCTGATTTGGTAAAGACGCTCACCGGCCTGCCAATAACCGAGGCTATAAAGACCGCCGAGGACAGGAAGACGTGGGGAAGCATTGTGCATCGAGTGGTCTACATTTTAGATTAGACACGACCTTCAGTAATGAAGAGACCGACTCAGAAGAAGATACTTGAGATCTTATAACTTATATCTCATGGCGGGCGGCGCACTTACGTTGTAGATGTCTATGGGCTCCAGTAACCACTTAACACCAGGTGGACTGTGAGCTCGTCCACCCATCTAAGCAATAAAAAAAACATTTGTGCAATTTACACAGTGAAACCTTCAATCATATTCTATCTCATTCTGTCGCAAGCTAAATCATGTATGTAGATATTTTTTTTATTGTCCTTGTAGGCAGACGAGCATACGGTCCATCTGATGGTGAGTGGTTACCGTCGCCCATGGACTTCAGCAATGCCAGGGGCAGATGTTTGTTTTTTTACCTTTATTTAATGTCACTTTTAGAATGTCATTTCCGTTTTATCGAGCCGAATAACAATGGTGCTCCGGAAAATTTCACATTTAAATAAAATCAGTACTGAAGAAATTCTGACACGTCTTAGGCTGTCTCCGGTTTCGAGCCGCGATTGAAATGCTCGCTTATTTCATTTAAGAGACAGACAACGGGATAGCTGAAGCGAAAAAAACTTTATATCTGGCTTTTCGTTGAATTTCTTTTTTCTTTTGTTCTGACATTTTAAGCTATCTATACTTATGGAGAAATACGCCGAAGTTACGGTATGGCTAAAAGTGTCATGGCCAACTTCTGGAAGATCTGAAAAAACCTTAGCATGTGCTATAGAACCAAAGTGCGCTTGTAGCCGGCACTGGCCTTTTTCATATTCCTCTACGGAGCAGAGACATGGTGCATGAAAAGCCGCGATACTAAAAATATCGATGCTTTTGAAATGTGGGTTTGGCGAATCCTCCGAATACCATAGACTGCCATGAGAACTAATTATTCCATTTTAATAGAGCTAAACATCCAAAAAAGACTCTGCCATTTGCCAAGAAATTGTTATGAGCTTCTTCGGACATATGATGCGATCTCCCGGCATTAAATAGAGAAGCTTATAATTTTGGGTCGCATAGAAGGCCAGCGCGCCGTGGACAAAACACCCGCCAGATGGTCAGACCTGGTTAAGAAAGTGGTTGGTGGTAGTCTATACCATGCAGTCCATGTCACCCATGACGCAACATTGTGGGGGAAAGAAGAAGAAGAATACTTTTGGATATGAAATAATAAGCAATTTAAAGAGTACGTTAGTTAGTTAGTGTTAAATAGTTACGGGTGCCCATAGATATTGACAACGTAAATGCCTCCACCCACCTCGAGACATGAGTCTCCTCGACATGAGTCTCCTCGACTCAGTTTTTACAGTACAACGGCTGCCCCGCCCTTCAAACCGAAAAGTATTACTGCTTTATGGCAGAAATACGTAATAGGTGGTGATGGTACCTATCATTAAATACATACCGGATCCTGTAGACCGAATGGTAAACAGTCGACGTCGCCCAAAGCACGTCATTACGGATCCTCCCGATCCATTAACAGTGCTTTTAGGCACCGCAAGCACCGGTCACCGTCCTTCCGTCGCTTGCGACGAAGGGCTCGATAGACACAGCCCACTGATTTTCTCACCGGATCTTCTCAGTGGGTCGCGCTTCCAATCCCGTGGTAGATTCTGCGAAGCACTGCTCTTGCTAGAGTCAGTGTTAGCAACATTCCTAACAACGTTAGGGTGAAGCTGAAATAAACTCTCAAGGCTATCAGCATAGGTAGGAAAAAAAAAACATTCAATGTAAAAGAATTTGTCTATTTGTCGTTAAAATATTTCTAGAAATAAATGCTCCTTTTTACTTAAAAAATAATTTGTAAATTTAAAAACTAATTTGACTTAAAATTTTTGATCGCCATTTAAAAAAATATATATTCATAATTCGAATTGTCTGATATAATCTATAGTACAAGTTTGATAAGTTTGTCAAACAATCCTAAACTAATATCCTCTATACTAACAAAGTTGTTTCTATGCTCAAACAACTTTAATTAATAAATGAACAACACGTATTACGTGACACAGAAGTTCAGTTTCACTTTTATACCGAACAATTTTCACGAAAACTTTCAAGTTGTCGTCAACTAGAGTTGTCCAGTAAACTATTTTTTTTGGTATCGACAATCTATGTCAAAATTTTTAATGGTGTTTTTTATAACTTGTCGTTAAGTTTATCTAACAATCTAAAAGCTGTTTACAATAATCAATATTATTTATTGCGCACAAAAAAATAATACAGAAAAGGTATATTTATTTATATTATTAAAATGATATGTAAGGCAAAATTAGCTGGATTATTAGTCTAATAAATAAATTTAGTAAATACATGATTGTGTCTAGTAAAAACTAACAGGTAAAATTATCTATATATTAATCCGTGAAGCAAAAACTATGTATCCCTTTTTACGAAAATAGCGCCGACGGAGGAGTATGAAATTTTCCACACTTAAAGAGAATATAGAGAAGAAGTGCACAATGCTATTTTTCTTTTAATAAGGCATAAAAGATACATTAAATCAATAAAGAAAACATTACACACACTACATACCATGTATTTGACGCACACACGCATGCATACTATTTATTGTCAAACTTTTGTTCTTGACGTCTGTGGTCAAATTGAGAATAGATTAAAATTAAATGTTATTTGTCTTTTTTAATATTTTTTTGTAGAGTAGCCTTGGTGAAATTTGTGATTATAGAAGTATAAAATACAATCATAACAGTGTACAAACTTACAATTCCAATTAATTATATTCGAATTTCGACTACTGCGGGACATCTAGTAATAATGAAACCAATGTTTGACATTCAATAGCTTCAATCAAGGAAACTCCGAAACTTCTTTAAGTATCGGAAACATATGAAAAACATGTACAATTATATCAAGACCTCTTTTTTCTGTTTTTGTATTTCAAGCTTGAAATCATAACGATACTAAAGAAGATTTCATTTCAAAGTATAAAAACACATATAAATTCGAATTATCGATAACAATAATATTGATTGATCCCATCACTATTCCCGTTTCCCGCCGTCTCGTCGAAAGTAACGCTAGAACGACCACGGTAATCTCGATTGTTGTTGCGCATTCGAAGCTCAAAAACTTTTCATAATCGTGGCTGCGTAGAAATTATTTCGTACAATTCAATTACTTAAAAAAAGAAAAAAAACTTAGACGGGTGGACGATGGTGGAGTCCATAGACATCTACAACGTAAATGCGCCACCCACCTTGAGATATAAGTTCTAAGGTCTCAGTATAGTTTTGGTGGTATTACTATAGTATTACTGGTGCTAGGAAATCTTGTGAGTCCGCGCGGGTGGGTACCACCGCCCCGCCTATTTCTGCCGTGAAGCAGTAATGCGTTTCGGTTTGAAGGGTGGGGCAGCTATCTACATACATTATTTATAGAACAAATTAAATAAATCTCTTTTGAGAATGAACACCAAAAAGTATTATCGCGCGCCGGAAACATTTTGGAATCAAAAGTATTTTGAAACTTTCTCTGTGCTTCAAATCGTCGCTAATGAAATCAAATCAATTCCAACTTCGATTTGGGATGATCAAAACACAAATCTGACACAAATCTTTTTTTATTAAATACTAGACGTAATCGCCCGCTTCGCTGGGCTTTTAAAATTAACATTATTGTTTATTGTCATTATTATTAGGGAGTCCAACACTCATATAAATATTAGCATATACATTAAGTACATGTATTTTCTACATGGATACCAAGTTTCAAGTCAATCGGATGTATGGTTCAGTAGTTATAACGGAACATCCGTAAAAACCACTGTAGATTGATATATTAGTATAGACTAGATTAATAGTTATCTAGCATGGTATTCATACGTCTATGATAATTTATAGAATGGTCGAGGTGCCTCTCGAGTCATAGATGTGATTGCAAACGTTTTTTTTTTTACGATATAATCCTCGTCACAGACGGACAGTCCCCACATTTTATTACAACGCTTCGAAAGCCATTTGATATTATTTGATGGACTCGGTTTAGCTTACGAATATCTTTGGGTAATCTGGTGGAGGAATCAGAATGATGTTGTGGATTTAGAAATGGCGGCGGAATTAAATCTAATCAATTGCAAAATCATATAATATATATTATTATATGAACGGTTTCCAATGTAACAATGCAAATGGAACTTTAATTATACAAAATATTATTGTGTATGTCTCAAAATGGGTATCGGTATTTTATATTTTATACTGGTGGTAGGACCTCTTGTGAGTCCACGCGGGTAGGTGTCACCACCCCGCCTATTTCTGCCGTAAAGCAGTAATGCGTTTCGGTTTGAAGGGTGGGGCAGCCGTTTGTAACTATACTTGAGACCTTAGAACTTATATCTCAAGGTGGGTGGCGTATTTACGTCGTAGATGTCTATGGGCTCCAGTAACCACTTAACACCAGGTGGGCTGTGAGTTCATCCACCCATCCAAGCAATAAAAAAAAAGTCGAGATGTCTACGGTTGCGGTTGTCTTTGGTAGGCAGCGGCTTGGCTCTGCCCTTGGCATTGCTGAAGTCCATGGGCGACGGTAACCACTCACCATCAGGTGGGCCGTATGCTCGTCTGACTACAAGGGCAATAAAAAAAAAACTCCAAATAAAGCATGTAAGCTAGTTCAGCTCAGAAAATAAAATAAAAGCAAAAATATTTCTTTTCATATTTTTATCTCCCTGAATCGCTTAACAAAAAACATTTCAAACATCTTCACAGTATTCATAATTAAGAACAAATTATTACATTTAAATGGATTCAGAGAAATGTTCGCGAGAAAAAGTTCTTAATTAGCATTTCTGATTAATCTACCTTGTTTGATCTTTTACATCTTTATTTTTCATGATCGATCCTTTTACGAAGGATTCATTATTTGAAAATAAACTAAAAAACACGTTTTTGGAACCAGACGAATTAAAAAGTCGAAAAAAAAAGAGAGTTCGTTCTATTACGATATCAAAGTTACTGTTTTAATGTAAGTTTGTTTTTTTATTCTAATTATTTTCAAATAAGAATTATTTTATTGACAAACACATTCGTTTTATTGGAAATGTGTAGATTGCTTAATTCAGTTCTATATTATTATGTTAATAAGAGCTATAATTATAATGATTGTTATTTTCAAAGAACAGTAAAAAAAGATAGAGAATTCGTATAACTAACGTACAGATAACCATGAATCCATCAGCTATCCGTCAACAGGATTTTTAACATCATAAAACATTGATTCACACGATAAAAAAACCAAACAGAAAAACAACTCTATGACGTGATGGATAGCTTATCTGATGATCGGATAAACCTGAAAAGGATTATATGAAATTTTTTTAACAATAAAACATTAACATTTACACAAAACAAAAGGCCACCCACAAAATACAGACACAGCGCACACGATGTATTGTTGACGCCACACCGCTGTCAAATTGTCAAACCATGTAGATTCAATTAACTGATATCCACATATATTCCCGACCGAGGTCAATACAAAGACGAATGTAGAGAGGAAACAGCCCGTATTCTAAAGACAAACGGGGGTTTGATTTTCTAAGTGTTTTTTATTGTCTTAGATCGGTCTAAAAGATAACGATTTAATCGGTAATTAAGGATATATGCACGTATAGCATTCATGATTCGAATTTGGAAGGATCTTTTAAAGCACACGGTTCTTATTTTCGATCGTATTCTCATTGTTGAAGGTCTTCTTCTGCGGTCTTCTAACTATTTCTGTCTACCTATTCATATGTCTTGCATGGCGACGAGTTTCGTTGACCTTCACTTCTAGCCGAGTCATTTGGTCAACCACCGCTTTGAGCTTTAGTCTTTAGTTTTCTATTTTGCCGGTAATGATGAGCCTTTTAAGTTCATCAAAGTTTCTGCGGGATCTGTGACCGAAACATCGGAGGAAACAATGAAGACATGATAAAAACCGAATCTATTATATCGATACAATCTGTCGTACATTGATGGTATTACGAATAGAACATCCCCTAATACGCCAACCACTAAAGTTTCAAATCGATTGGACGAGCGATGTTTGATTACTCAAATATTAATTTTATCGATTACGTTAAATCGAATTGTGACGGAGAATGTTTCGAGGATGTTGGATATTATAATTGGATATTTTTGACAGCAAAACTACCGTGCTGTGTCATCGTGTCGCAATTATACCACATCGGTTAACAGTTCATAGTATTTAGTAATAAAATAAATGTTTTCTACGGTTTTCTCGGCCGTAGACATAATTAAAAAAAAATCGGTTATCTGTAAAGTCGGCTTACTGACGATAGTTGAACGTGACAACGTCATAAGAAAATACTGATGGAATGGTTTCATTTTTGTATAGCAGCTGTCCACGCGGATGCATCGCTCACTCAAGTAGGAGAGAGACAGATGTCGAACGCTGCCGAACGCGGAGGCCGATTATGCCTCTTTGTCGCTCGTTGCGCGCTCTCGCTTGCACTTTAAGCCTTAAATGGAACGCCTCAGAGCGAGGTAACACCGCATGAGACATGTTTTTTCGTGCGTGCAGCCAGCTCCATCGAATTATAAGACGATGTCACGTCAAAAAAATTTTACAGCTTAATCTCTTGTTTTTTTGTGGCAGCTACAATAATATTTCTGCCGTGTCGAATATTTTCGTGCTCACGGACCACTAAGGTGTTTATCCGTCTACATTTAAATATTGTGCAAAGAACCGTCTAAATTATGATTTAAAAAAATACTAAATTTGTATTGAAAAGAAATGTGAAGTACCCTGCGTAAATAATAAAATTAGAACAAAAAACGCTAGATTAAGCCGTAAAAGTAGTTTTAAATAGATAAAGTTATTCTTCGATAACTAGAATCTCGAAATGGAAAATGTACTTAAACTTAAATCTTTGATTAATTAAGGAGAGTTAAGCTTAACGCCCTTGTAACTTATGAGGGCTTAACTGATACTTATGAACAGGGGATTCGAGTTCTAGGGTAGGGCAGTTTATGTACTAAGCTTGAGCTGAGTCGTTAGCTAGCCATAAAAATATTGCTTGTCAAATAAACTGTCGCCTAATCGCAAGTGATTATCGTTTCTCATAGAAACGCCAAGGACACAGTAAAGTCGATACCTACCGCTCACGTTACTGAAATTAATTAACAAATTTATTAAAAAAAATTACAGAATTTTTAAATAGAGAGAGAATATTGCACACTAAAACATAATGGACATCTAAAATCAGTCAACAGACAAGTTTGCTTTGTACAATAGGCAGTCATGTCGCTAAAAGCCATCTATCTCTTCCAGACAACCGTTTTGAAATAGTAAAATTCTGAAAAATATACAGCAGATGTGTAGCGGTGTACATGTATATCGACGCTCGAAAGGCAAACGTGACTAAGCGACAATGCGTGAACTTTACAGTAGACTAATTTAAAGTTGAAATACCTGAAAATAAAATTTATTTTAACGAATCTAGCTGTAGTAGAATCTAGCTAGTAGCTGTAGGATTGAAATGATTTTAATAGACCTAGAAATATATATTTTTTGCACATCGAATATGGTTATTGCCTATCATTTATGCATAAAGCAGTTATTGTCGCTTAGTCACATTTGCCTTTCAAGCGTCGCTATGTACTTTGATCAAAATAGACTTAATCTTAAAATGTTTCATTACAAAAATTAAAATATAAATAAATAAAAAGAAATACAAATAAAAAAATAAAAAAAACCATTCCGCGAAAACAGCAGTTTTTTTGCCTACCTAATCCCGGGTAGTCCCGGGAGGCTATCCCAGCTTCACTGGCTTGGTAGCGAGGTCTCGGGGCTCAGCCTGAGAGAGCTTGCCCTAGCAAGAGCAGTGCTATGCAGAATTTACCACCGAATAGGAAACGCGACCCACTAAGAAGATCCGGGGAGAAACTCAGTGGGCTCTATCTGTGGGTTAGGTTGCATTTCAAACTCTTCGACGAGTTCGACAAGAACGGTGACTGGTGCTTGTAATGAAACAGCAGAGCGAGATTTCCCTGTTGTATTTAAACGTTAACTACATGATGACCGAGCTTGACTCGCTTTTTTTTTATAACGCCATCTTGTTTTGTCTTTAAAGCGGTTAGTTGCCCTCAATTAAGAAAAATAGTATTATTTTTCGCCAATAGATGTCGGGAAGAGTTGATTATTGAAAACACGAATAAAACAACATTTTCTGAAAATAAATCGTAGCTAGATCGATTTATCTCCCCCAAAATCCCCTGTATACTAAATTTTATGAAAATCGTTGGAGCCGTTTCCGAGATTCCGATTATATATGACGGCGTTAACGATATTTATGTTATATAGCACGTGCAATAGGAGTGACTCACACAAACCAGGTGCGCCGGCCGTGTCGTTCCACTCGTAAACAACAGCTGCAACAGAGGTGACTCATAAGCCAGCTGCGCCGGCTAGTATAAAAAGGCGGAACGTGCCTTGAAATGAACATTCGTTGGACTGCGCTTGCCTGGTGCACTTACTATATTCTTGTTACGTTGTGTGATTCAGTGACTGTTGTACGTACTGGTTAAAGTTGGACAAGTGTTAAAGTGAATTGTTACGATAACATATTGTTGATTAAATCAGGAATCAAAAAGTGACATCGTTTTACTTGGTGTTCAACAAGATAATGTCTACCCTTAAGCCAACATCAGAAGTGAGATCAGGACTCTACTCTCACTGGCGTGACGTGTTTGAACATGTTCGAAGTACAGCAAAAAAAAAACATGATGCAGATCAGAATACTAGTAGTGGTACGCCACAAGAGCGTGAATGCAGCATACGTAAGTCGTGTAATAACGTCTCTGTTACCTCGATGGAAGATCTGAGCCACGAAGAAATCGTCACATCTTACGTTCTGGCTCATGTTGCCCAGTTTGACTGTCGACTTCATCACATGGCATTTACTAACGGAAATACAACACGTAACAAGCTATTGCAAGAAATTAAGGCAAGTGCAAATCTCAAGTGAAACTTCGATCGCAATAATGGATCTGTCATGACGAGTGGGTAGTTCCGACACGAATCGTTTTTAAGCCAATGACTACTGCTAGAGTTACATGGCACTAGTACAGTAAACCAGGACATGAGACTGTGAATTGTCGCTGAAATTTTAGAATCTACTCGATTCAATACCAATAACACTACACGTTCGATGACTTCGGGCTCCAGCAAGCAAGCAAACAAGAAAGCAAGCAAGTTTCCGTGGGGAAGAAAAATTGACAAATCTGAAGTCGTCGTGACCTGTAAGATAAGACGTCCGGTGCGTTCGTGTCTGGCGATGCGGCGGTGTTCGGGTTCCGCTGGCGGATGCAGGTTTTTCCGGTGAAGTGCGTGCTTGTGCGTGCTTGACATGTGTTCGCGGTTGGCTTCCTCAGTGTGGGAGTAACATCGTGTAAGAGAGGTGGAACCCGTAAAATTGTAGTTTGCGTGGTGGCTGGTAAGATTTGTTGCGGTAAGAAGTTTGCATGGTGGTAAAATGTCTTGTGAGTCTGCACAGGTAGCCGGAGGTGAGACTTCCGCGGTCGCGGCCCACCCAGTCCGCGAGAACCGGGCAGATCGCCTCTACGGTACGGAGGCCGGCCGACGGGTCCGCCAAACGACGAGACCACGCCTCCAGCACGGACTGCCGATATTGGAGCCCCCGCGCTCCGGCTGCACTTGCGCTAGGGCGCGCCGCCTCGTAGGAGACTGTGAGGTATCATTGAATAACTCTGACTGCGATCGCGCGCTGCCGGCGTCGCAGCGCGGCGACGTTCTCGTGGGTAAGGACGTGGCACCAGACGGGTGCTCCGTATAGTGCCATCGACCGCACGGGTACCATCACCCTGCCTATTTCTGCCGTGAAGCAGTGGTGTATTTCGGTCTGAAGGGTGGGGCAGCGGTTGTAACTATACTGAGACCTTAGAACTTCTATCTCAAGGTGTGTGGTGCGTTTACGCTGTGGATGTCTATGGGTTCCAGTAACCAATTAACACAAGGTGGGCTGTGAGCTCGTCCACACATTAATACGAAGAGCATAATCAAACGAAATTAGATGCGAAGTTTAAAGGGCCGTTTAAAGTAGTTGAAGTATTGGATGGTGTCGATTTAATTTTGACTCTCACACATTCGCTTAAGGCTCGAGCTGCTACTTGCCTCACAAAAATACAGCTTGCAAAACCTGAACAACCTCCTCATCCGTGGGCGCCCGGCTCTCGCCTGCAAGTCGGCTGTTACGTGTGCGGTGATGCGAGCCATGTAGCTTCTGGGTGTTCCATGCGCTACAAGAAGAAAAACGACACTGCTCCAGGTGCTGTGGCAGGTCCAACCAGAGACGTCAACGTGTGTTCCAGAGCTTCAGTGTGTTACAGATAAGTGGTTTTGGCTCCCCCTTTATGTTCCATTCAGGGTCAGACTGTAGTCTTATAAAACAAAGCCATAGTAATTTATTCAATGGTAAGCGGTTTCATGAACAAGTCACCGTAGTCACCCTAGACACGTCCTTGCGGATCCATCAGATCCAATAACTCTTGCATTAGATACCTTCAGCTCTAACACTAGGAGCAGGCTGAGGAACCCCAGTAATCGTACTCGTCGAACTCGACAAAGAGGTCGACGTGCAACCTAACCCATGCATCAGCCCACTGAGTTTCTCGCCGGATCTTCTCAGTGGGTCGCGATTCCGATCCGGTAGTAGATTCATTCGCGAAGCAATTGCTCTTGAGTTGTTAGGTCTCCTGCGGAGGCGCTCGGGCAGTTGTTAGCAAATCCCACCCCTCTTGGCTGAGCCTTTGCTCGCCCACCCGTCCTGGTGAAGCGGGAAAGGCCTCCGGGCCACCAGTAATCTTTCAATCATCTGCAGTTTTGGAAAACGATAGGTATAAGTTGAGATATGTAAATGGTTCTAGTGTACAAAGTTCCCCATGAAAACTTACGCGAAGTACCTCGAGGCCCGTCAGGCCTCCTAGAAATTTCTGAAAATTATAGTGACGATGACGTGACGGCGTACACAGATGGGGTAATTAATCTTGTTCATGAAACTGATCTTAATGATGACGACTCTATCACTGACAATAGAAGCGACATTTTTGTCCGCAAATAGCGATACAGCAAATACAGTGTGTGGGTAGTGATACAATGTCTGTAAGCTCAGGCCCCTCAGGTGCAGGTGTTGGAAATGTAGAAAACGATGGTCGGTCTCGCACTATTTCTGAAGAAATTCCGTATAAATGTTCTGGTTTAAGAAATGTTTTAACAAACGCTACCGTACACGCAAATTAAAAAAAAAAAAAAAGAGAATTGTATGTGGCTAGAGAGATGTTAATCCGGACTAGCAAAAAAAAAAGAGGAAAAAAAAAAAGAGTGTGAAGTCATTGAAGGGTCTGTCCGGTCCAATGGCTTGGCTATAGGGATTTTCATCCAGATTAGCCACAACAATTAGCTACAGGGATTGCGATTCGGTCTAGCATTATCCGGTCCAGTTCGAAAAACTGAAGGGATAACAATTCCGGTCTAAGTTAAAAGGGACATACTTACATACCTGAAGAGTTTTAAATGAACTGGCCCAGGTATGTAAGCAGTCTGAAGGTTATTTATAGCCAGTATAGGATTTTCTGAAGAATTATGCGAACCGAACCGTACTAGATTATTAATATCATAGACCACGTTTTAAGTTGCATCCGTTAATGTCAGGATGAACGAACACGTTTGTTGTTCACAGACATACCATAAGAATGCGCGCACGAGGACGAGCGCACGTCAGTATGGCCGTGACGGCGTTAACGATATTTATGTTATATAGCACGTGCAATAGGAGTGACTCACACAAACCAGGTGCGCCGGCCGTGTCGTTCCACTCGTAAACAACAGCTGCAACAGAGGTGACTCATAAGCCAGCTGCGCCGGCTAGTATAAAAAGGCGGAACGTGCCTTGAAATGAACATTCGTTGGACTGCGCTTGCCTGGTGCACTTACTATATTCTTGTTACGTTGTGTGATTCAGTGACTGTTGTACGTACTGGTTAAAGTTGGACAAGTGTTAAAGTGAATTGTTACGATAACATATTGTTGATTAAATCAGGAATCAAAAAGTGACATCGTTTTACTTGGTGTTCAACAAGATAATGTCTACCCTTAAGCCAACATATACATACGAGAATTGCTCGTTTATAGGTATAAAGATAAGATTTAGAACACGTGGATCGTTACACGCGAAAAGAGAATGAAGTCGTGAATCAGACGTAGTTGATCACCTCAAACAGAATTTTAAAATAGCCCTTTTTTCCCTGATAGCCTTTAGAGGCTATATCGGCGTTACCCTAGGTGTAGGTCAGCTCTCGGGACTCAAACCGGAGGTGTTGGTAGCACTGGCCCTAGCAAGAGCAGTGCTTTGCAGAATCTACCACCGGATCGGACACGCGACCTACTGAGAAGATCCGGCGAGAAACTCTGTGGGCAAAATAGCCCTCCTTACTATATAGTATACACACGCACATAAATCCAATGAAATGCAAAGCGTTTTCAATTAAATTCCAGGATTTTATCGCTTTATCCATAAGCCAGGCTCGAGACCTCGTAATTGTCTGCTAAATAATGAGAACCCTCAGGGAATACGTCCACTATTAACAATTATGGGTACGTGTTTATGTATTTTACAATATCTACGAAGTGTTCCTGCATAGAATCTACTACATTCAAAAATGGACTTTAAGGTCTAGTCAACTCAGATTATATTAGTATCTTAATTATTGAAAATCGTTCACTGAGCAATTATATTTACCGTAAAAGACTATCATAGTGCATTAATTATATTAAACAGTAATTAATTCTCTGCTTCGGAGGGTATTACCGATTAAGTGCTTTTAAGGCAAACATGCATTACCTATTAGTTTAAATTTGATTGAAGAAACAAGTACTTTTTTTCCAATAAGAAATCGACACGATTGGTAAAAATATCTTCTGAAATCAAATATAGTTACTTGACATTTTTAAGTTTAGATTTTACGAAGCCGCGGTGTAAAGAAAAGCTACGAAGGTACGAGAGCTAATTTTTTTACATTGAAGGCGACGCAAAAATATGAATGAATGAATAAATTAATGAATGAAAAATTTTTATTGCACAAAATAGTGTACAAAGGCGAACTTAATGCCATGCAGGCATTCTCTTCCAGTTAACCCTCGTTGATGAAGTGAAAGATTCTAGAAGTGCGTAGCTGTGATGAAGTTAATACATGGCGATAACTTAAAGAATTACAATAGACATTAGTAAAATGAACACTAGGCTATATATTACATTGCCAAAACAAATACATAGATACATACATACAAATACATACAAAGATACATAGATAAGAAATACTAATACTAATATTATAAAGAGGAAAGATTTGTTTGTTTGTTTTGTATTGTATAGGCTCCGAAACTACTGAACCGATTTGAAAAATTATTTCACTGTTTGGAAGCTACACTATTCCCAAGTGACATAGGCTATAATCTTTTTTGAAATAAAAAGGAATCCTTACTAAAACTCCAATAATGTAACCCAAGATGTACAAAAATTACCTAAAACATTCTTTACATCGCGTGCGCTGCGAAAACTATTGATGATAGAATAAAATAATGTACTACGACTTTGTAAAACACATAATTATATACAAAAAAAACATGTGTGCAATTCACACGTGGTAGAAGTGAAACCTTCCAAAATTAAAATACAATTATCCTAAACGTCTTAAGTATATGTAAAATTTTGTCATTAGTAAATAATTGTAAGGTAGCGCCCTCTGTGAATTGATATTTTAATTTCACGTATAATCCTTAATTAAAATTCACTACAAGAGCTTTCATACACACGTTAGTATTAAAAAATCTCACAGATGGCGCTGTATTAAATAAATAGTATGTATATTTCTGTCTCATTCTTTGCTGGCTTCATCCTACATATTTTTGTATTTGTGTCTCTTACCTGTCGTTTTTTCCGTTGCATCCGGTTTGAAATCACAACGATTCTAAAGAAGTTTTCACTTCAAAAAGTGTCGCGACAGCATATGTCTAACTATTATAGTTGTGCCGCAATAAGTTATTTTATTTTAAAAATAAAACAACGTCAAATATCGTTGAAATTTTTGTTAAAGACCCGAGCGGAGCCGGAGCGGGCCGTATCAAATAAAATAAATTATATAAACAACAACATACTACAAAACAATCAAGCTATCTGTGTTTTGAAAAAGAGATCATGTACTTTCGCATCCGTACTTATCGATCTGTACTTACACCGTGAAACGATATATTATACGACCGTGATTTTTTTCTGTGCGTCAAGGGATCACCATTAACCGGTCAGTTGACGTTTTCGAGAACATTCCCAATACACCCGGCTTCCAGAACGATGATACTGTCAAAAAATTTCATACATTATTTAGTGGCGCATCTATCGGAAACTGGGTGACGTCGTAAATCTCTGAGATTGTGGGAATGGTAAAACACACGGGTTTCCACGAGTTACTGTCGTGTAAATAAATAAACTCACGCAGTAAAAACAAAAGGTAGTCCCAGATAGAACCTGCTATAAGTTTTTTAAAACATACTTGTAAAAGAATCGTCTTCACATAGTTTTATCATTGACGGCATTTTTCATTGAATTATTAGCAGCTTGGAGTGAGCACTTGAAACTTAGGCATGTCAACGTGAATGCTAACGCATTTGAGGCTTGAAGTTTGAGGTCGAACACTCAATTGCATTTAATTAAATTGCTTCCCGAAAGATAAGCACTTGATAGTGACAAACCAATCTTCAAGGTCTGGGTAAGTGTTTTAATTGAAATTATAGAGGACTCCGGGCGAGAAACTAGTGCTCTAGCTATTTCTTTTTCTTCTGTCGTACACTACAAGCGGAGCGGTGGTTTTTTTTTATTGCTTAGATGGGTGGACGAGCTCACAGCCCACCTGTTGTTAAGTGGTTACTGGAGCCCATAGACATCTACAACGTGAATGCGCCATCCACCTTGAGATATAAGTTCTAAGGTCTCAGTATAACGGCTGCCCCACCCTTCAAACCGAAACGCATTACTGCTTTATGGCAGAAATAGGCAAGGTGGTGGTACCCACCCGCGCGGACTTACAAGAGGTCCTACCACCAGTAATTACGCAAATTATAATTTTACGGGTTTCATTTTTATTACATGATGTTATTCCTTCACCGTGGAAGTCAATCGCGAACATTTGTTGAGTACGTATTTCATTAGAAAAATTGGTACCCGCCTGAGATTCGAACACCGGTGCATCGCTCAACACGAGTGCACCGGACGTCTTATCCTTTAGGCCACGGCGACTTCTGGGTGTGTTTTAATTAAGTTATAGAGGAATCCGTTCGAGAGTGTAATGTCCTAGCTATTTCTTCTTCTTCTTCTGTCGTACACTTTGAGGGGTCTGGTCGTGGTTATGTTTGTCTTATTGCTTGGGTGCAGATTTGTGAGGCTTCTCCATCTCTCTCTATTTGTGGCGGTACGTGTACATTCAATATGGGAACACTGAGTAGATGACGTAATCAAGTCTGTCCACCTTTTGGGGATTGCCCGCGAAAGCGTTGACCGTTTATTCTTCCTTGAACCATCTAGCTATTTAGAGTATAGTTATTTATCACGGCACATAACACAGTTCCATGATCAACTACGATCAATTAAATAATAATATGGCAGAGCACAATATATTTCCCACTTTAATTATATTCTACCCAACATAGACTTAACAGATCTTTTTTTCTATTGCTCTTGTAGACAGACCAGCATGCGGTCCACCTGATGGTGAGTAGTCACCGTCGCCTATGGACATGGCAGGAGCGATGGCAAGAGTGGAATCAAAAAAGTTTAGGACGTTTGTATCTTGTTGGAAATTTTTTGAAAACTTCTCATGCCCCAAATTGGCTATATAATATTGTAATACTTAAACACCACCATTAAAATTGTAACCAGTGATAAACCTTAGCTTCCAAACACTCCCGAAAAGTATACTATTAGCCGTTCACTAATAAACCATTAGCTATATACCAAAAACTAGTAATTTACATTCCTAATCTAAAAATAAACTAAAATATTCGATGCATGTCTGAATGCCCAAAAATTCTACCATTTCTTTTGAACATTAATAACATGGCAACACGTACCGCGTGCGCGTTCTTACATACTGAAGAACTGAGGGCTTAGTGGTCGTTTATTAGCCGAATTGCAGACATAAATTTCTATTTGGATAGACATTCCTGGGGTCCGCTGTATGGAGAATGTCTTAATGAAAGCCCGCGGTCTCTGCGGCGTGCCTACATGCTAAATTTAATCGGCTCAAAGGGAGAATATGGTTGAGTCTAATTAACGTTTAGGCTCTAGACTCCAAGACTTCTTAAACTCTAACTAGAAGGAGACATGTTATTTTTAAGCGTTCAATTATTGTGTCGCCCAAGCGTTTAGTTGTGTTAATTATTTAGTGTAAAAGTAGGTTACATAGTTACAAACGAAAGTATTATGTTTGGAATATTTTATAGGTTTAAGAATTTATAAAAATATAAGATACTAGCGACCCGCCCTCGTTTCGCTTCGGAAACATTAAAACACACATGAAACCAAAAAAAATAAATAAAAAAAAATAAAAAAAAGTAGCCTATGTTCATCAGGGACAATGTCGGCTTCTAATGGAAAAAGAGTTTTTCAAATCGGTCCAGTAGTTTCGGAGCCTATTCGAAACAAACAAACAAACAAACAAATCTTTTCTCTTTATAATATTAGTATAGATTGAATCTGGTTGACGAAATCTGTTCATCACATAATGTATGCCTGATGTGGGAATCGAACCCATGATCATATATCAGAAGAAGTGTGAAAGTAGTCCCGGTAATCGACAAATTAAAGAGCGGACGGTTAGCATGGTATGGATATGTGATGCGTAGAGAGAAGATGCATGTGACTAGGAGATGTATGGAAACGGTAGTGCAAGGTAGAGGGGGAAGAGGTCGACCAAAGAAGACATGGATGGAGTGTGTGAATGATGATATGAGAGAGAGAGGAGTGAGCGTTAAGATGACGGCTGATAGAATATGGAAGAGAAAAATTTGCTGTGTCAACCCCACCTAGTGGGATGAGGTGGACAAAAAGAAGATTCCCGTGAAACAGACGGTAATCACACACCATAGAAATAAATAAAGTATCTCCGTGAGATCAGAGCTATGGCCAAGCGACTCCTTTCTGTGTGAAGTTGGAATTAGTGTGTACTAGTTTAATCACTTCATTTTAGTACCTTCAAGAATACATATATAACTATACTTTATTGAAGTCTATTGTAACACACATACAAACCACAACGTGCGGTATCTAACCGCTTCAAGGAATGAGTTCATAGTTTCAAATGAACTAACAGGGAGTAACATTTCGGCAGCAATAGGCAAGACGGCTATGGCACTTTTTGATAACACAATACACTTATATTATCTATATAAGTATATATAAAAATGAATTGCTGTTCGTTAGTCTCGCTAAAACTCGAGAACGGCTGAACCGATTTGGCTAATTTTAGTCTTGAATAATTTGTGGAAGTCCAGAGAAGGTTTAAAAGGTAGATCAATATGAAAATTCTCGGAATTAAATAATAATAACAATTTTGTGTTTCCTTTGATGTATCCCCCGTCGGTCTTTTATTTATCGATTGAGGCACTACGAAGTCTGCCGGGTCAGCTAGTACTTAATAATTAAAATATACCCAATGAGCAGTATTGTAATATTGTACTGATAAATAAAAAACAATACGAGACTAAGCAGCTTATTGATTCTTCTATGTACTTATATTTTTAAATTGAATTTAACGGATTTTACGGATATAAGTCCAACGCAATGCCCACTTGTTTGTTCGCCAATATTAGCTCTGTCGGCTACGCAGAAGCGATTAATTGAAATTTATAGTGTATTTTACAATTTTATCGCAAAAAAAAAAAAATATGCTATTATATTGGTTCTAAATAAATTAATGTTTTAGATTATTTGTTATTGAAAGTAGAAGATTGTTTAGAATTTGTTTAAGGTACTCGATTTGCTTGATTTCAAGAGTTATTGGCCGAATCAAAAGCTTCACATTCTAAAATAAACTCTCCGCCAATAAAGATCTCATTCGTACTAATGTAACTACTGTACTCAGCCTTTTTTTTAAAACCTACTCAGGTAGGATTTACCATCTCAGGATGGTAATCTAGAGGGCTATGTCAGCGTAACGGAGCGAATAGGCGAGCTCACGGGGCTCTAACCTGATGACGTTGCTAACACTAGCCTTAACAAGAGCAGTGCATCGCAGAATCTACCACCCAAGATCCGGCGAGAAACTCAGTGGGCTGTGTCTATGGGAGAGAGTGTTGTGAGCGCGCACCTATAAATAACCACCATACCTGAGATGCTGATAATATAATTAAAAACTCAATCTCACGTCTCAAGAATGGCGGCATTAGGTGTGATGTCCACGGGCACTGGTATCCACTCAGCACATGGTGAGCCATTAGCTCATCCACTCATTTAATACAATAAAAAATATCGTATTCAGTGTGATTAAGATTATTGAATGTCTTTTTCAGTCACCGAGCAATGGATGCGACACAAAAAAACTATGCGAGCCAAAAGACAGTCGAACGTACAGAATGAAGCCAGAACCAAACTACAGAGTGGTAAGTCTATAGTAATAATTAGCTGACTGTTATATTTTGGTAAGTCTATACTAGTTATAATTAGTTGACTGTTAGTTAGTTGACTATTTGTTATAGTTATAATTATAATAAATTAACTACATGACTGGTTTTCAATTAGGATTCTGGGATTACACAGTATTATTAGCTGAGGGTAGATCCACTTCGTGTTCTTGGCTCGTATATGTGTTTCTAGTACACAAGAAAATCCTAGTTTGGCTTTGTATATTGTATTATGTTTTTTATCATTCCTGGATATCCAATTTCCACACTTATTACCCTAGCGTTACGGTATATTTTACCACAATACCAATGTCCATTAAAATGTAGTATTCTTACGTAAAACATAAATATTTTCTTCACCTCGGTTCACTGGTCACTTTCGACGTCTGCTCATGCGAATAGAGATATATCGAAAGACTAATCAACTAGTGAATGATAAATGTTTTGATATGAAGGCTATTTTATCTGTAGAGTATTTGTATTTGGTGGTAGGACCTCTTGTGAGGCCGCACGGGTAGGTACCACTACCCTGCCTATTTCTGCCGTGAAGCAGTAATGCGTTTCGGTTTGAAGAGCAGGGCAGCCGTTGTAACTATACTGAGACCTTAGAACTTATATCTCAAGGTGGGTGGCGCATTTACGTTGTAGAGGTCTATGGGCTCCAGTAACCACTTAATACCAGGTGCGCTGTGAGCTCGTCCACACATACAGTAATAATTTTTTTTTAACTTATACTTACTTTACTTATTAATACTTTTACTCACACGCAAATATTTTGTGTGAGAGAAACGCTTATTTAATAAATTACTTGACGAATTTCTCGGGAGCGAGGTATCAATTTTGAAAACGGTAAGTCGGTGCTGTGCTCCAGAAATTAATGATGCCTGAATAAAAGCGATGTCCCGATACTATATTACATTGGAAGGCGAAAAACAAATTTTATGTCATTTTTATACAATGCAGGCAATGGACACAATTAAAAATGAACTCAAGCGCGGGGTCAACGCTCTTGTGTACCGCGAAATTACAAAACGATAAATATTTTTGTCCTATTTGTGTTGTTAGCTATACATACCGAAATTATAGTATTATGGTTCACACTTCGATTGCGGATTTCATAGGAAATACCCAAGTATCGATCAGAAAATTTTTATACAACAATCAATATTTACTAAAATAAAAATCCTTTTTCTGTTGGCACGTACTCAACGATAATATCGCGATACAAAAATCACCTCGTAAATCATAAAACAACGTCATAAGTCACCGTAATTTTGAGTTAAAATTAATCGAGTTGTCAATTACAGGTCGTGACAACGCCTTCTCGCTGGAACCCGACCCTATCTGACGATAATAATACAGATTTTTGATCTAAGCTTTGTTCGTAATACGTAACGTAATCCGGTCATCGTTCTCGTCGAACCCGTTTCTTGCGACGAAGGGCTCGACGAGTAAATTAGCACGCAGACACAGCCCACTGCGTTTCTTGCCGGATCTTCTCAGTGGGTCGCGTTTCCGATCCGGTGGTAGATTCTGCGAAGCACGGCTCTTGCTAGGGTTCGTGTTAGCGACGTCGTCAGGCTTGAGCCCCGTGAACTCACCTACTAGTTAAGGCTACGCTGAAATAGCCTCTCAAGGCTCTCAGCTCGGTAGGAAAAAAAGTAACGTAATACGTAAACTTTATATATGCTCAATGTTGCATAAGCATGTTCTGAGACTGTATAGGTAGTTACTAAATAGTAACAACAACCACCCGATCTGCTAACTAATTTTTTTCATTTCCCTACCTATTCGCTGGTAGCCTAAGGGCTATTTCAGCTACGCCCGGACGAGTAGGTTAGCTCAAGGTCTTAACTTGAGAGAATTTACTAACACTAGTCCTGTTGCAAGAGCAGTGCTTCGCAGAATCTACCACCGAATCGGAATCGCGACTCACTGAGTTTTTCCGGCGAGAAAGTCAATGGGCTGTGTATGGGACTCTCTCAAGATGAGCAGCGTTCTAGTTGAATCAACATCAAATTAAATAACTCTATAATGATACAAGCCAGAATAATAAAAAAAAAAATAAAAAAAATACGTGTCGCACTCGGGTACCGCCGCGATAAAGCTATTGCATAACATTTTTATCAATTATAATTAGACAATAATAATTTAATATTAAAACAATAATAAAATAAGGCCACGCTATATTCATAAATATTAACAAAAGCAAAACATTAACTATCCCCTTCACACTCATAAGCTAGACTGCGCGAGAGAGGAGAGATTGGCAGACTTTTCATGATGCGTATGCAGTGCGACGTCACGCCGCGCGCTTATTCACAAACACTACACAAGCGCAACGTGTGAATGTGTTGAACGTGAGCTACATGGTAGGCGGAGTGGGGGGTGTTAGGTTTTATTTTCGTTACGGAATTTCTTGATACGGTTGCCGCACTCAAAGCCCGCAATAAAAGCTATGCAATAGCTTAAAAATAAACATTTATTGCAGTTCAAAATAAATCGATAATATTTCAAATATAAAGCGGACGGAAGTAGACCGGGACACACCTAGTTACCGATGTAAAAGTGCGAGCGTGACATTAATTCGAATGTCCAAAACTAACTGACGGCTTCTTCAGTCCCAATGGACGGAAATGTCCTTGCACACTGTAATTTACTGTTATTACTAGGCTTTGGAACAGCGGAAGACGCTTTTGTTTTTGCAGTCGATATTATTTGTTTATTTGGGAAACTAACAGTTCAAAGCAAACATATAATATATTGAAAATAGGTAAACAAAAAGCAAACAAGTTTCCACCATCAACATCACGTATGAGTAATGCGCAATTGTATTATTTCATCAGACTTTCTTTAATTGGTGAAGTTTATATTGAGGGATTTAAGCTATTGTATTTGTATATATAAATGTTGATGCCTTGTATTTAGATTTAAATTTATCAAGGTATCAGTATTTACATATCTTATGATAGATATTTACATATATTCTTATATATACATATATAGCATAGATTGATACACAAAATCTAGAAGTATCTATAGCCGTCTCAGTAAAGCTTGGTAATTTAGAATTTAGAACAACAGACCAAAAACAAAAGTTTAACGCATTAAATAAACAGTTTTCTATTCGAATAAAGCTCTCCCGCAAATGGACGGACAAAAAGCTCGGTTCAAACTCATAAATAAACGTCGATTATATCGAAAATGAACGTGGAAAATGTTTTAATAGTTATGCTCTTAACTGTAAAGCTCCAAGTTCAAATAAACGTGACCGAGAGCTCTGTTAAATTCTGAACTTCGACTGCGGTCCTAAAAGTTACATTTGAAACTAATCTTACAGCTCCTACCACAAAATATTCTCAGAAAATTAATATTGTAACTGTATTTGATATACGATGGATCTTGATATTGACATCTGAATGCTTTAACATACTGTTACGCCGGTATGAGTAATGCCTTGTATCGCCGAGTAGTCGAACGAATATCGAAGGATCTAGTAACCCCTAGAACGCTCGAGAAGCACAACGCCATCTATCGACAGATAGTAGAAACTACTACTAGAGATGTGTGGAATATTCGAATTATCGGCTATAAAAGCGTTGTAGAGATGGAACGCAGTGAGTCAGTAATCGGAACTACTCGAAGCGAAACAGCGGACGGATCCGGACCTGAAGCGAAGCGGAACATGCAAATTGAGAGCTTTAAAGTGTTTTTTGAGTGTTTTAAGTGTTCTAAGTGTTGAATACGGTTTTTAGTTGTATTTTGGTGAAATTTTATTTATCCCGAACCGCACCGCATAACAATACTTTTGCACGTAACTCAACAAACTTAACATGTATCTACTGTGTAACGGAGTATTTTAAAATAATTTTCACCAACTTCAAAATGCGTAATTAATTTGAAGTTTTTATTTTATTTTTTTATTGCATAGATAAGTGGACGAGCTCACATCCCACACATACCTTGAAATATTAGTTCTAAATGTCTCAGTATAGTTACAACGGCTGCCCCACCCTTCAAACCGAAACGCATTGCTTTCTGCATCTGCTTTACGGCAGAAATAGGCACGTTGGTGGTACACGGCCGATTGACCACACAAGACACCCTAGTAGAGAAAATCGAATATCAAATAACATTGTGAATTCACGACCTAATTGACGTTAGCATTAATCATGATAATGAATTCACATTGAATTGTCCGATAACTATAAGTTTCCGTTTTGCGGTCTCCAAAGGTAAACTGTAGGTAGCCTAGATCGGTTTTTTTTTTAATTGCTAGATGGGTGGACGAGCTCACAGCCCACCTGGTGTTAAGTGGTTACTGGAGCCCATAGACATCTACGACGTAAATGCGCCACTCACCTTGAGATATAAGTTCTAAGGTCTCAAGTATAGTTACAACGGCTGCCCCACCCTTCAAACCGAAACGCATTACTGTTTCACGGCAGAAATAGGCAGGGCGGTGGTACCTACCCGTGCGGACTCACGGTTAGGTATATATATATATTTTTACTGGTCCTACCACCAGTAAATCTATTGCATTGAAATAAAAATGAAGATATTACAATCAACCGTTATTTATATAAATGTGCTCGTATTTCATCATCCGGCCTACATTTGCAATCCAAAGGCATATAGAACGATGCATTGCATAATGCAAAAACCACGACAGTTATTAACACGCTTTCATACCTTGTATATATTTATGTAAAGGAATCTTTGAACGTGATTTTCAGCTAGTTCAAAGCGTCGAAGCAAAATGATATATCACACATTTGTCAAGGATCTGACAATATTTTATAATAATTTAATATATTTTTACGGTTATCCCGATAATAATATTCAGGATTGACGGTACGATCACTCTTTAACTTAATGGTAGGCAACGGCTTAGCTCTGTCCCTTGGCATTGCTGATTTCTATGGGCAACAGTAACCACTAGCCATCAGGTGAGCCGTATGCTCGTCTACCTAAAAAGGCACATTACTGTTTAAACTTACTTTTTAAGGCAGCTATAGAAATGTTTAAGTTAGTTTTTTTTAATTTAATTATTTATTGGAAAGATCGGTGAATGAGTTCACTGCAGATCCAGTACTGGTAGATACCACCATAATACCTATTTCAACGGCAACGTATACCACTTTAAAGAGTCAGACAGACGTTATAAAATTCTGACTTCGACTTCACGTATTAGTGAGACTGTTCTTCAATTGGGCAGCTCCTATAACCAGTTAAAACCTGGTGGGCCTTTTTTGTTGGAAGTAGTTACTGATGGCCCCGAGGTCTTTCCAGTTTCTCCACGATAGTTGAACGAGCAAATGCTCAGCCAGGAGGGGTGGGATTTGCTAGCTGCCCCAGAGCCTCCAAAGGAACCCTAACAGCTCAAGGGCAGCTGCTTCGCGAACGCATCTAACCTAATAGGCAAACGAATGGTCTACCCGTCTAGTGCCTTTAACAAACTTTTACATACTGGTGGTAGGACCTCTTAAGAGTCCGCGCGGCTAGGTACCACCACCCTGCTTATTTATACCATGAAGCAGTAATGCGTTTCGGTTTGAAGGGTGGGGCAGCCGTTGTAACTATACCTGAAACCTTAGAACTTATGTCTCAAGGTGGGTGGCACGTTTACGTTGTAGATGTCTATAGACTCCAGTAACCACTTAACATCAGGTGGGCTGTGAGCTCGTCCACTCATCAAACCAATAAAAAAATAAAAAAAAATATACTCAATTCTGTAGACACGAAATCCTCAAACAAATCAGTAGTTGAACAAATGTTTGTTTTAAATTAACTATCTCTCTTGAGTTTCGTGTAATTTCACAGGGACTTGCACATATTGGGGCAACGTCTAGCTCGCCATCCTCAACTTAATGTATGTTTTATGAAGCAATTTGCATGAAAGATGCTATTTCATCAAGCTATCCTTACAAACCGGGCTTAAACTTGAATAAATATAGTTTTTAATTAATTCAATTTAAAGCTGAGTCATGAAATTTAATGAGATAGGAGAATACAATTATGACGTAGCTTGTATCCCGCAGGCAAGCACCAGTATTTAATAAGAATGCCCAAAGATTTTCACTTACAATAAAATAGTGGAATGAAAATCAAACTGTCAAAATGTGTGATTTTAAAATTACTAATTATGGGATGTTTTTAATCAAACTAATTTATTGTTATTGCTTATATGGGTGAATGAGCCCACGGTCCACCGGAGCCCATAGACATTAATAATACAAATTTCACAACTAAAATTGAGACATGAGTTCCAGGTTTCAGTTTTTACAGTACAACGGCTGCCCCAAACCTTCAAAATGAAACGCGTGCCTGCTTCACGGCGGAAATAGGCATGGTGGTGGTACCTACCCGTGCGGGTTCACAGTACGACCTATCACCAGTAATTACGAAAATTATAATTTTTGTGGAATTTGGTTGATATTACACGACGTTGTTCCTTCATCGTGGAAGTCGGTTGTGAAAATCTGTTAAGTACGTATTTCATTAGGAAAATTGGTACCTGCCTGCGGAGTTCGAACATTGGCATATTCGCATCTTTCGATAGGAATGTCCTTTAGGCCACGACGACTTCAAAGTAAATACAAATGATAACGGCCACGCCATTAAGATTATCGTTTAATCCCAATCTACTCTGAGCTGAGAGGGCTTGCCGCCAAGTTTTAATCTTATGGTTAGCAAAAGCCAGACCTAAGGCAGATTATCAATCAATCTTTTTGTAGCTAGATTTAAGTCTTAGACGTAGCGTAATCAGAGAGCAAGGACAAATACGAAAAAAAAATTGAATTCCTGAGAGTTAAATCAAAACGGAAATGGGCCTCCCAAAAAACTGTTCCTTAACAGATTAATCTTTGCTTGTTCAAATATTCACCCGGTGGAAACTTTTTGGCTCAAAATTTTACACCACTGGTTTTCAGCAGAGTATCAGTTTTCATTTCAGTGCTGTATCCAAAGCCTAAATAGTTTTATATAATAGGTACATTAGTCTCGTGGCATGCAACCTCTTTTGAAAGGACATAAGACCTACAACGACTAGGAATAGATTAAGACAGAGACTTGACAAGAATTAGAAAAGAAACAAAAGAAAAGAAATGGAACGAGGGTGGACGTAACTAGCGGCAGGCAGTAATTTTAATGCCTTCCTAAAAGACGGACACGAACCAGACGAGAAACGAACGAATCAACCGTTCAATTAGTACAGCTACTGAAAATTCACCTACGGGATGTCCTTGAAAAACTTTGCCTAAGCTCAAAAACACATAGTTACTTTATAACTACTGGTTCTGGTGACTATAAACATATGGAAACTTGGGAATACTTGTCTTTGTCTTAGCTTATAGTTGGCAAGCAAAGTGGCACGGAATCCGGCAGAGCATTGTTTATGCAACTGTTTTATTGTTATGAACTTTGGCACTGGGCCGTTTCGCTAAGATGCCAAGGTCCTACATTTAATTTTAAAGAATACGTTCTTATTTAAAATATTGAAATAGTTCGTTGCAAGCGAATTGTCGTATATCATATAGAGAAGTGTTTTTTTTTTGTATAATTATTTTAATCATCACTATAGTCAGTTTAAATGTAAGAATAGAATGTGTGAAAATTAATAGCGAAATATAAGTTTCCGTAAGTAATTCGATGTTTACGCATGCAGAACAATCGAGAGATAAATGATAGATAAAAAAAAAGAGATAATAACTAATAGGTAATAACAAAACAACAGAGCAAATGTAATAATAATGTATTTAAAATGAATTTATATCTTGATGTATTAGTGATTAACATTGAATTTCGAACATTAATTTATTAAAAATAATTTATTATTATTTTTTCCTACCTATGCTGATAGCCTTGAGAGGCTATTTCAGCTTCTCCTTGTAGTGTAGGGTGAGCTCATGGAGCCCATACTGGAGGTTTTGCTAATACTGGCCCTAGCAAGAGCAGTGCTTGGCAGAATCTACCACCAGATCGTAAACGCGACTCACTGAGAAGATCCGGTGAGAAACTCAATGGGCTGTGTCTATGGGAAATTTACTTAATGACCATTCTGTGCTTGTAAAATGGTTTTTTGTTATTGCCTTTGAAGGCAAATGAAACTGTGACTTGAAGGCTTGTTGTGGCTTAGCAACAAACATGCTACAAGAATACAATCGAGCTGCTCGCTATTGTTGAATATTTTTTTAAGATAAAGATGTGATAGCTCTCTGGGAATACCTTCGCTAAAATATTTGACGGACGAGACAACTACTGACATGACAATTTGTAAATAAATAAATCATATTTTGAACGAAAAATTGTGACGAGCAATTTTATGAAAACGGATACTTTATACATTTTTGTAGTGTTTTGTGCTGTGTGCTACTGAAACGCACATTTTCATGACAAAGAATGCGGTGATGTCACTTTCACTATGCCGTGGGACGTTGCGAGCTGAAAATTTTTCGTGAACAGATTTCAAACAAATAACACAACATACCCAGCTATTGAGATACACGTGCTGTCTGATTAAATACATAATATATCACTTAGATAAACAAAGTTCTTGAATTAAATATAAAGAATAATGCACTGTCCGTATTGAGGACCTTCATAATCGGACAAAAATGAATATTTGTTACTATTTTTTTGTTCAATTTCATTTTGTTTTGCGAATTAAACCTTTTGAATAACTATTATTGGTGTATCAGAGAACTTTTCTGGTATATTACCAGCAACGTAGAATAAGTGGCGTTCGATTTATCTCAACAAATGGGTGATTTTCAAACAACTCTTGCGTAATAACGCAGCGAAACGGGCGGACTTCAATAGTAGGAATTAAAAATGACTTCTTGCGTAAAAAATGGTCATTAAAAATCGGACTTGATTTAAGCTAAAAACAAAAAAGTCGTACAATCGATCGATACTTTAATTCTCAATACGCAAATGTTCGATTCCCCTGATGTGAGCGTGTCAAGAGTACCCTAAAAAGGCGTGGCTCAATTAAACTGGCCACGGCACATCAATACTTGTCACTAAGCCATTCAGTTTTTGCACATAAACGTGTATATTTTCTAAAGACTCCTTCAGAATAAAATAATGAATAATCTGTTTTTATTCTGCTGAGGCCATCTTGTTGCTTGATGACACGGTGAAGGACGCCTGAGTGTGGCGAAACTTTAAGACTACGCAACTTATAGTCAGTAGCAAAGCAATCGAAGAGTAACAGATAAGGAACGCTAATTAAATCGAAAAGATCATTCGTAATATGATATTGTCGTGAAATTTAGTCGATTTGAAATCACTAATTCAAATCTAACATTATTTATCCGTTTTGACATCAAGCTGCACGTTGATATCAATCTTTATATATGTATGACTAATTAATCCCTATCTTTATATATATATATTTCTTCTGTGCGTGTGTTTGTCACTGAACCCCCTCTAAGCGGCTGGACCGATTTTAATGACATTTTCTGTGTACCTTCAGGTGGATTCGAGAATGATTTAGATTTACAAATCAGCCCGGCCGTAGGTGCTGCAGTCCGTAAGGACCGAATTTATTTCGGCCTATTCCTATAGTGTATACGTAATATATATCGTTTAGTTTTAAAATTTTTATAAGTGCTGACCACAACAAAGACGACACACCAAAAGTTACTATATAAACCCAAGATTAAATCGCAAAAGTTTTTTTTCTCTGAAAATACTTCAATACTTTAAATACTTTACTGGTGGTAGGACCTCTTGTGAGTCCGCGCGGGTAGGTACCACCGCCCCGCCTATTTCCGCCGTGAAGCAGTAATACGTTTCGGTTTGAAGGGCGGGGCAGCCGTTGTAACTGAGGCCTCAGAACTTATATCTCAAGCTGTGTGACGCATTTACGTTGTAGATGTCTATGGGCTCCAGTAACCACTTAACACCAGGTGGGCTGTGAGCTCGCCCACACATTTAAGCAATAAAAAAAAACCGCCCCCTTCGCTGCGTTGTTACGCAAAAGTTGTTAGAAAATCATCAATTTGTTGAGATAAATCGCACGCCACTTATTCTACGTTGCTGGTAGTATACCAGAAAAGTTCTCTAATTCACCAACAACAGTTATTCAAAAGGCTTAATTCACAATATGAACTTGAACAAAAAAAAGAGTAAAAAATATTCATTTTTGACTGACCAAGAAGGCTCTCAATACGAACAGTGCATTATTCTTTATATTTCATTCAAGAACTTTGTTTATCTAAATGATATATTATTATGTATTTAATCTTACACCATGTGTGTCCCAATAGCCAGGAGCGTTGTGTTATTTGTTTGTTCACGAAAAAGATTCACTGCATGGTAAAAGTCTCTATTTCACCGCATTCTTTATCATGAAAATGTGCATTTCAGTAGTACGCAACACAAAACACTACAAAAAAGTATAAAATATTTTAAAATTAAAAGCTTTCATAAAAAAAAGACGACTTTGGTGTGACAACAATGCTCATCAGAATTTTTCGTTCAAAATATGATTTGTTTTATCTGATATATAATATTCTCGTGTCACGGTGTGCGTGATTGAACTCCTCCGAAACGGCTCGACCGATTTTCGTGAATCTTAGCGTGCATATCGGCCAAGGTGGAGAATCGGACAACATCTATTTTTCTAAGCAATAAATAAAAATAAAAAAGCCATATAAACGAATTTCCAATTCGAAACGTCGTTATTAAAAAAGAAGACCCAAACACATACAACCGAGTGAGTGCGAGCGAGTGAGCTTAATGAAAATTGAAACTCGCAATTTCACTGTTCAAAACATTGAAGGATAGTTTTAGTTTTAATTGCAACGAAATTGTTTTTATACGATTGCTTTGTTTTTATGAAACATTATATATATATGAAGACAAAGAAGAGGGGTATTTCTTAACATCGGTTCCCATGTTTGATCTTAAGCAACGTGAGTAATCGTGGGTTAGGAGAACATGAAAACATAACGTTAGATTTAACGATATAATTTTTTGCTTATATAATACTTGGCACAAAGTAAGTCCCAACGGTTAATGACATGAAAATCAGATAATACTCCACCTAAAACGTAGTACACGCTTGCGTTGTTAAGCTGTTGCTGTTTTTTCACGTAATAGCCGCCATTGTATATTAGACTAGCCCTCCGTGCTGCATGAGACCCTAATGACAATGACAAAATCGCGCTGTTACTGTTGTATACTGTCTATAATTGGACACGTCGTCATTATATGCTTACATGGATTGTACATGAAGATCGTTATGTGTGTCTGAAAAGGTTAATGTATTATAAATAATTTACTTAATTCTCTTGAACTTTAGTAACCGCTGAATATCCTATTGGTTGCGATATAGCTAGCCCATCTTAGGTAAATACACAAAAAAAATCATTGGAAAAATGGATTATAAAAATGTGCATATTTGATTCTCTCTCTCACCCTCTCTCTATCTTGTTCCATGTTAAATTTTTAAGAAGGGCTTAATGACGCCTAATGACCGAAAAACGTAAAACCATGACCTTGAAATATGAGGTCAGTCTCAATGAAACTGCGAAAAAGCTATTCCAACATTAAGCCAGCAAAAACGGGCAGGTTGGTGATACCTGTGTGGAATCAAAGTCGATTTTATGTCCTGCGCCTAATATTTGATGTCAAGACGAAGCGAACGCATGCACATTCGCATATCTTCTACCCTTAAAATATATGTAGCGGGTAAATGAGTTCTTAAAACAAATCAGTATAGCAACGCTACATTTACTCACAACGCGGCAACGCTGCATTAGGACGCGGTTACAGACACAACGATAACCACAAGTAATCTACGGTAGCCCTGCAGCCCTAAAAAAAAGCATCAGCTAGAGGTTAATGAATGCGGTGCCGTGCAATTTGTATGTTTATCTAAATATCTTCGTATTTTATTATATACTAGATGATTGATAACGCCATCTTTTTGTGTCTTTAAAGCACTCAGTTGCTCTCAATTAAGAAAAATAGTATTATTATTCGCCAATAGATGTCGGGAAAAGTCTGATTATTGATAAAGTTGATTATTGAAAACACGAATAAAACAACATTTTCTGAAAATAAATCGATTTATCGCCCCCGAAATCCTGTGTATACTAAATTTTATGAAAATCGTTGGAACCGTTTCCGAGATTCAGATTATATATATATATATATATATGTCGGCGGCGGCACCAGGGATGGCTGAGCGGTAGGTTCCGTCATCACTCGTATTTGGTTGAACTCAGTTTATAAAAAGTCAATAAAACCTTTTGAATAATAATTATTGAAACTCAAAACACACAACTTTCACAATGACAGGATAAACCGACAGTTTCGTTGCACATACCGACAGACCGACTGACTGACTGACTGATTGACTGCCAGAGACTCACTGACTGAGACGGACGGAATGACTGTCTGACACGGAATGCCACGACTCTGTCCACGTACCGCCATTTTATACTGTGGCGTTACGGAGTCTACCCTTCATTTTGTGATATTTATCAAAACAACATTTCATCATTTAAAATAATAATCAAAACCACCGTCTTAGTATTACTAAAAGTCGTTATCCACGACACGGCCATTCTGACACGTCACACGTCCTCGTGTGATGGTTAATCCTACAATCAAAAACACCCACGAGGACACTTGTTCCGCTCGATCACTCCTGACTACACAAATTCTATAACGACATTGAAAGATTACACAAACGAAAATAAGTGATTTACTACTGCTGCAAGTTCTCCCCGTACAATTCATGTACACAGTAACTAAGTCATCCCTGTGACTACAAGTGTTCAATGATAGTCATCCCTGTGACTACAAGTGTTCAATGATAGTCATCCCTGTGACTACAAGTGTTCAATGATAGTCATCCCTGTGACTACAAGTGTTCAATGATAGTCATCCCTGTGACTACAAGTGTTCAATGATAGTCATCCCTGTAACTACAAGTGTTCAATGATAGTCATCCCTGTGACTACAAGTGTTCAATTATAGTCATCCCTGTGACTACAAGTGTTCAATGATAGTCATCCCTGTGACTACAAGTGTTCAATGATAGTCATCCCTGTGACTACAAGTGTCCAATGATAGTCATCCCTGTGACTCAGATATCAACAGTCATCCCTGTGACTCTAATCAACAGTAACCTTTTATGAGAACCATCGTATAAAATTGCTGAATTATGAAGCTACTACTAATAGATTTCTCGACAAGAGAACATTCGGCACCAGATTCCAAATAAAAATAAAACGACTCACAAAATTTTTCTCATTTACCAAAAATACCCGACATCACGCAGCCACCGGCACGTCGCTCCGCTGCTGCGTTGCTCGCGGCCGTCGATGACATCGCGCCATCAATTTGCCTCAGCGGCAACTCGTGGCAATGTTTTTGCTTAGATGGGTGGACTATGCAAGAGCTCACAGCCCACCCGGAGCTATGTAGTTATTGGACCCCACAGACATCCACAACGCAAACGCGTCATCCAACCCGAGATACAAGTTCCAAGGTCTTAGAATAGCTACAACCGCTGCCCCACCATTCAAACCGAAATACACACTGCTTCACGGCAGAAAATAGGCAGGGTGATGGTACCCGTGCGGTCGATGGCACTATACGGGGCACCCGTCTGCTGCCACGTCCTTACCCACGAGAACGTCGCCGTGCTGCGACGGCGGCAGCGCGCGATCACAGTCAGAGTCATTCAAGGATACCTCACAGTCTCCTACGAGGCGGCGCGCCCTAGCGCAAGTGCGGCCGGAGCGCGGAGGCTCCAATCTCGGCAGTCCGTGCTGGAGGCGTGGTCTCGTCGTTTGGCGGACCCGTCGGCCGGCCTCCGTACCGTTGAGGCGATCTGCCCGGTTCTCGCGGACTGGATGGGCCGCGACCGCGGAAGTCTCACCTCCGGCTACCTGTGCAGACTCACAAGACATTTTACCACCATGCAAACTTCTTACCGCAACAAATCTTACCAGCCACCACGCAAACTACAATTTTGCGGGTTCCACCTCTCCTACACGATGTTACTCCCATACTGCGGAAGCCAACCGCGAACACTTGTCAAGCACGCACAAGCACGCACAAGCACGCACTTCACCGGAAAAACTTGCATCCGCCAGCGGGACCCGAACACCGCCGCATCGCCAGACACGAACGCACCGGACGTCTTATCTTACAGGTCACGACGACTTCAGATGTGTCAATTTTTCTTCCCCACAGAAACTTGCTTGCTTTCTTGTTTGCTTGCTTGCTTGAAGTCATCGAACGTGTAGTGTTATTGGTATTGAATCTAGTAGATTCTAAAGTTTCAGCGACAATTCACAGTCTCATGTCTTGGTTTACTGCACTAGTGCCATATAACTCTAGCAGTAGTCATTGGCTTAAAAACGATTCGTGTCGGAACTACCCACTCGTCATGACAGATCCATTATTGCGATCGAAGTTTCACTTGAGATTTGCACTTGCCTTAATTTCTTGCAATAGCTTGTTACGTGTTGTATTTCCGCTAGTAAATGCCATGTGATGAAGTCGACAGTCAAACTGGACGATTTCTTCGTGGCTCAGATCGAGGTAACAGAGACGTTATTATACGATTTACGTATGCTGCATTCACGCTCTTGTGGCGTACCACTACTAGTATTCTAATCTGCATCATGTTTTTTTGCTGTACTTCGGACATGTTCAAACACGTCACGCCAGTGAGAGTAGAGTTCTGATCCCACTTCTGATGTCGTAGGCGGGGCCAGGGATGGCTGAGCGGTAGGTTCCGTCATCACTCGTATTTGGTTGAATTCAGTTTATAAAAAGTCAATAAAACCTTTTGAATAATAATTATTGAAACTCAAAACACACAACTTTCACAATGACAGGATAAACCGACAGTTTCGTTGCACATACCGACAGACCGACTGACTGACTGACTGATTGACTGCCAGAGACTCACTGACTGAGACGGACGGAATGACTGTCTGACACGGAATGCCACGACTCTGTCCACGTACCGCCATTTTATACTGTGGCGTTACGGAGTCTACCCTTCATTTTGTGATATTTATCAAAACAACATTTCATCATTTAAAATAATAATCAAAACCACCGTCTTAGTATTACTAAAAGTCGTTATCCACGACATATATATAGAAGAGTTGCTCGTTTAAAGGTATAAGATAAGATAATTTGTTATATGAAAGAATAAAGTTCCTATTTTTTTTTTTATTGCTTAGGTGGGTGGACGGTCTCATAGCCCACCTGGTGTTAAGTGGTTACTGGAGCCCATAGAAATTAACGACGTAAATGCGCCACCCACCTTGAGATATAAGTTCTAAGGTCTCAAGTACAGTTACAACGGCTGCCCCACCCTTCAAGCCGAAACGCATTACTCCTTCACGACATAAATAAGCAGGTGGTGGTACCCACCCGTGCGGACTCACAAGAGGTCCTACCACCAGAACAATTTAATCAAACATCCGTAGTTTAATTCCTCTGACACCATCATAGAACTGAATTTTAATGTTTTGGTATCACCCAAATAAAGTGATGTCATGTTTAACTTGTCAATAAAAATAGCTATAAATCATACTACGAGTAGAAAATGCAAATAATACCCACTGAGTTTCTCGTCGGATCTTCTCAGTGGGTCGTGTTTCCGATCCGGTGGTAGATTCTGCGACGCATTGCTCTTGCTGGGGTTCGTGTTAGCAACGTCGTCAGGTTTGAGCCACGTGAGCTCACCTATATGTTAGGGCGAAGCTGAAATAGCCTCTCAAGGCTATCAGCATAGGTAGGTTAAAAAAAGCAAATAGTATATGCAATGTTAGTATAATTTCAGTCACGTTAATCTATTACACTTTTGAAGCTTAAGCGAGTTATTTGCATGCAAACAAAATGTACCGGCGCTCATTTTCATTTTCCTCGGAAAATTCATATCTTGTTTCCTGAATGCTATTACAATTTAGAGTTCTTGTTCCTACAATGATGCACCTCTGTAAAGAGCGTGTACTCGAACATTCCTCGTGTTTTTCTTGTAGCTCCATCATCTGTCAGGTCAATTTGTGAGTCCTGCCAGTTTTTTTTTATTGCTTAGATGGGTGGACGAGCTCACAGCCCACCTGGTGTTAAATGGTTACTAGAGCCCATAGACATCTACAACGAAAACGCACTACCCAACTTGAGACACAAGTTCTATGGTCTCAGTATACTTAGTCTGGTCATAAATACTGTTACAATTAAAAATAAACAAAATATTACATTTGAATTTGGATTCTGTCATTTTTATATGATTGATCATTGAGTTTTCTCATTTAGGGGCCAATACATTGTACAATATTTTGCGATGTTAAAATGGAGTGGGGTGATAAAGAGAACCGAATCGCTGTGGTTGCATTACACAAAGTAGGTATGGAGCCAAATGCAATTTTTAAAACTCTCCATACGCTTGGTATTAGTAAAATGTTTGTGTACCGGGCTATTAATAGGTGCAATGAGACCTCCTCTGTTTGTGACAGAAAAAGATCTGGCCGTCCACGTAGTGTTCGTACGAAAAAGGTGGTCAAAGCAGTAAGGGAAAGAATTCGAAGAAATCCTGTCCGAAAGCAAAAGATTTTATCTATATTATTATAGCACCTAGAACCATGTCGCGTATTTTAAAAGATGACTTAGAACTTGCAGCCTATAAGAGACGTACTGGTCATTTCTTAACTGATACTTTAAAAGAGAATAGGGTGGTGAAATCGAAACAACTACTGAAACGGTACGCAAAGGGAGGTCATAGAACTTTTTTGTTTACGGATGAGATTTTTTTTACAATTGAGCAACATTTTAACAAACAAAATGACCGTATTTATGGTCAAAGCTCTAAGGAAGCTTCCCAATTAGTCGACAGAGTACAACGTGGGCACTATCCGACTTCAGTGATGGTTTGGTGGGGTATTAGCTATGAAGGAGTGACTGAGCCATACTTTTGTGAAAAAGGTATCAAAACATCGGCACAAGTGTATCAAGATACCATTCTTGAGAAGGTAGTGAAGCCCCTGGTCAGGTACAGGTACAGTTGTTTACAATAATATTTTTTGTACTTAACTTATACGAGTATCAAGCTTCAACGTTTTCATAATATAACTAATGACTATACAATTAATTTTGATTCCCTTAAGTAATTTCTTTTGAGTTGATCACTTTGCGATAAAGTTACGTGACCCACACGATTAAGAAGCACAACAACGATTCTCATATGTTCGATTATCGAAATTTAAACTTTAAACTAGTGTTCTTAAGAAAATTATTGGTCAACGAAAATTTGTACTTAAGCTCTTTCACGTAAATGCTGTTCATTAATTATTAGACCCGTTCGTTCAACTGAGATTTTAACGCCGATTCTCATATACGTTCTGTTTTCAAATTTATTTATAATTAGCTCCATTATACGAAATTGGAATTGTAGACGAGTATATAAAATAACATCTTCGAGGTTTGTTTGTCCGTTCGTATTTTTACGGGTCCTTTATACAGCTATGTTATGGGAAAAATAATATTTCTATGTGTATTTCATTATTATTTTTCCTACCTATGCTGATAGCCTTAAGATGCTATTTCAGCTTCACCCTAACGTGTAGGTGAGTGAGCTCAGGGGGCTCAAACCGGAGTGTTGCTAACACTGGCCCCAGCAAGGGCAGTGCTTCGCAGAATCTACCACCGGATCGGAAACGTGACCCACTGAGAAGATCCGGCGAGAAACTCAGTGGGCTGTGTATTTTTAATAGTAATAACAAAATATTATAAAAAGTAAGTAAAGTCAAGTTCATTCGACAGATAACTAGTTTTGAAGAGATTTCTTAAAGAGAAAAGTTTAAATTAAATCGAGAATTTGTTTCTTTCATGAAAATTCATTATCGTTATGCAGATTGAGTTTAGTAGGATTGTGTTTTCAACGTTGTTACTTGGTCATGTTTCTCACGACCGTCTATTGTGAGCACCGGCTTGAATCGACCGCCGCCATCTTATCCTACCGCCATCATACATTGCGGCTTGAAGTGTAGGGCTGCCTTCGTTTCAATATTAATTTTAATTTAGCATTTTTTTTATTTTTTTTTTATTGCTTAGATTGTTGGACGAGCTCACAGCCCACCTGGTGTTAAGTGGTTACTGGAGCCCATAGACCTCTACAACGTAAACGCGCCAGCCACCTTGAGATACAAGTTCTAAACTCTCAGTATAGTTACAACGGCTGCCCCACCCTTCAAACCGAAACGCATTACTGCTTCACGGCAGAAATAGGCAGGGCGGTGGTACCTACCCGCGCGGACTCACAAGAGGTCCTACCACCAGTACCGTGTTTAACTCGTACTTCTTAAAGTTATTATTAGCGTGGCTTTATAGTAGCCTAATGATCATAGCATGGAACAAACAAAAAAACCTTCACATCGACGCTGACTAATAAATGCCAATATGGTCAATGAAATTTTACTGGTGGTAGGACCACTTGTGAGTCCGCGCGGGTAGGTACCACCGCCCTGCCTATTTCTGCCGTGAAGCAGTAATGCGTTTCGGTTTGAAGGGTGGGGCAGGCGTTGTGACTATACTGAGACCTTAGAACTCATATCTCAAGGCGGGTGTCGCATTTACGTTGTAAGTGTACATGGGCTCTAGTAACCACTTAACACCAGGTGGACTATGAGGTCGTCCACCCATAAAAGCAATTAAAAAAAAACGTATTTGAAGATTTTGCCTTAAATCTTCCTCGACTCAACAATCGAGAGCTCACCTCGACTCATCCTGAAAATCAGTGTCTTTAGTTATAAATAGATCTTATCATTTTGATAAAATAAAATAGACCATGAGTTTTCCTCAAGTTTCTTGAACCTTGACTTCGGCAGTTGCTCCATCGTAGACTGAAAAATAGACGCAAATTTGAAGGGATTTTTAGCAACTAAGAATACCGATTTCTTCTTATTTGCTAGCGGAGCGGAGTCAAGGAAATTTTAAAATAACATCAAGAAGACGTGCATAACTGGTGGTAGGACCTCTTATGAGTCCGCGCGGGTAGGTACCACCACCCTGTCTATTTCTTCCGTGAAGCAGTAATGCGTTTCAGTTTGAAGGGTGGGGCAGCTGTTGTAACTATACTTAAGACCTTAGAACTTATATCTCAAGGTGGGTGGCGCAGTTACGCTGTAGATGTCTATGGGCTCCAGTAACCACTTACCACCAAGTGGGCTGTGAACTCGTCCACCCATCTAAGCAATAAAAAAAAATTACATTTTATTCGTCGAAGTTCTAATTCTGTCCAACTAATGTCTAATGTTTTTTTACAGCGTTTACACAAAAATACTATTAGTGTTTTGAAGAGTGACATTTGTCTGAATTTGGGTTTCTTCTTAGCGGTAAGAAGATTCTAAATGTTGGCAGAAAAGTTTCTAAATTGGACGGTAGCTAACACAACAACCAAAGATTGTTAAATAAAACCTTGTTCGATCGTGATTCACGTCTAAAGCGATATAAAAGCTTAAAATAAGCTTTAAGTATCTATTATTTAAGTAAATATATATCGAAGAGTGATTTGGATTTAGCAACATTTTGGCAATGTAACGGAAGAGCCATTTAAAGTTTAAAATTTGGCTAAAATATAACAAAAAAAAACTTCTTCAGCTATTTCAATGGAGTAAACTTAATTGAAGTTCAATTAAAAACTTCGAACTGTTAATGCAAATATCAAATAAAACGCACCTTTAATTACGAAGATAAACATTGCGTTATAAGCGAAATATCGCTTAAGCCTTTTACCTCTCGACATTAATTTAAGTATCTTGAGACTGACTGATTGTATTTGAGACCTTAGACCTTATATCTCAAGGTGGGTGGCGCATTTACGTTGTGGATGTCTACGGGCTCCAGTAACCGCTTGGCACCGGGTGGTCTGTGAGCTCTTCCGCCCACCTAAGCAATAAAAAAATAAATTAAAAAAATACTAATACCCGCAAACACCGCAAAAGATCACAAAAATTAAATCCTACTTTTACCAGCAGAAGTTCTTCTGTCATTGCGAAATAGAAAAGTCGAATGGAAAATACATCACTTAACGGATAAACATTTCCTAGCTTCTACCTAACTATTAACCAAAAAAACCTACACGTCAACAACTGACTCCGCAATATGCGTTCTTATTGCTTTCCACGAGCATTATATCCACCTGTTACTGACGCAAGTCTCCGAATCTTTGACTATATCGATTTGTGGCCGTTCTAATGTCGACCTTCAAAAGAATTGTCGACAGCAATATACAATATAAGCGGCTTTGGAGTTTGGACTAGTCACAGAAAATCCTTTGATGGTTGGTCACCGCAATGCTAAGCACAACGCACCTATTTTTTAAAATCATACGTGATATTTCAGACGTAGTCGAAATGGGAAGACGACATATTGCACAAACATAGCCAAATATGACCCTTATGAATGGTGAGATTGAGTTAACGAATCCAAAGTTTCAGTAAAAGAGTTTTTTACATAGGCCCAAAGTCTGGTAATTTTGTGGCAGTGGCATTTGGCAATCTGATAATGTGTGGTAATAGTTGCTCGTGGACATCAACAATCGTAGAGACACATCCAACCTCTTTCTTACCGCTTACACTGCTAATAATCTATTTATGATCACAAATATCTAAAAATCTAAAACATATCAAATGAAGTAAGTGTCTATACGAAATTTAAAGCTTCGATCTCATGCATGAGAAATGCTTTTTTTTTCCTACCTAAGCTGAGAGCCTTGAGAGGTTATATCAGCGTAGCCTTAACTAGTAGGTGAGCTCACGGGGCTCAAACCCGATGACGTTTGCTAACACGAACCCTAGCAAGAGCCGTGCTTCGCAGAATCTACCACCGGATCGGAAACGCGACCCACTGAGAAGATCCGGCGAGAAACTCAGTGGGCTGTGTCTGAGAGTAACGAGAAATGCATGTATGCGTGTGGTATAGTTTTCTCTAAACATAAAGTGAAGAACAACATAAAGTGAAATCACTTTATGTATACCCAAACACAGATAAATGAGAAAAGAAAAAAAAAACAATTGCAAAGAGATTTCGTTCTCTCTGCTTAAACTTCGACAATTAAACTTTGTACCTACCAATTTGGGGGCAAAAGTTCAGCAGCTTCAATTAAAAGTACGAGAGTTTTATATTACAATTCGAACAAGAGTTTGATCCAAGGTTTGCGTAAAACTTAAAGAAAATCTAGTTAATTTATTCGATATTTGTTGTAGATATTGATTTGTTTTTACTGCGGTCGATAAATAGGTGCGCGGGTAGGTACCACCATCCCGCCTATTTCTGCCGTGAAGCAGTAATGCGTTTCGGTTTGAAGGGTGGGGCAGCCGTTGTAACTATACTGAGACCGTAGAACTTACATCTCAAGGTGCGTGGTGGCATTTACGTTGTAGATGTCTATGGGCTCCAATAACCACTTAACACCAGGTGGCCTATGAGGTCGTCCACCAGTCTAAGCAATAAAAAAAGGTGAAATAAATTCAAATTTTGAACTTATATTTGAGGTTAGGTAGCGGAATTCTCGTTTTGGTGCGCCTTAATACCAGTTACCCTATATAAACCTGCTGGTCGTCGTGGCCTAAAAGATAAAGATACCCGGCGTACTCATATCGAGCGATGTGACTATACCGGTGTTCAAGTCCCGGCGACAGGTAATCGATTCTTGTAATAAAAAGCATACGTACGTTCACGAATGTCTTCCACGATGATGAATTAATATCATAAAATAAAAATCGAATCCACAAAATTATAATTTCCGTAGTTATTGGTGGTAGGGCGTCTTGTGAGCCCATACGTGTAGGCACCACCATCCTTCTTATTTTTACAACCGTTATAGTATTCAATTGGGACTTAGACTTCGTTAAGTGGTTACTGAGCCCCTAGACATCTACAACGTAAATGCACCACCCACCTTGAGATATAAGTTCTAAGGTGTCGGTATAGTTACACCGGCTGCCCCACCCTTCAAACCGAAACAAATTACTGCTTCACGGCAGAAGTCGTTAACGGTATTTGCATTCTGATGTCTATGGCCTCCAAAAATCTGTTAACACCACGCGTGGTGTAAACTCATCTTCATAATAAATTATGAGTAAATAATAAACAGACATATGTGTAGTTAACATAAATTAGAATGATTGTAATAAAAACAAGTACAGAAGTTTTCTGTCTCATTCTCGCAAAGGCTATAAAGGGATTTTATATTTGTTTATTACCAATGCCACTTTTTCGTTTTATCGAAGTTTCCAATCACAGCGATGCTAAAAGTTAAATTTAGCAATTAAATTCAAGAAAAGCACGTACGGATAATGGTTACACACACATACGTAGAAACCGTTCCTTCGTCTGACAGTTTTATCTAATAAATATTCCAAACAGCGCAAGACATTTCTATACAAAGAACTCAAGAATACAACCTTAAATTACGAATCCTTTGTATTCTTTGAAAGGAAGAAAATATCGATTTCGCTACCCAATTTTCAAGTCAATTACCATACGCTAACACAAGTACAGGGGGTATTATTCCAAATGCATTTTTATTATAACTAGTGGTCCTCCGGTAGTCAAAATTCAACTTTAATTAATTGATATTATAAGTTTGTACACTATTATGATTCTATTGCCAAAGACTTATGGTTATACTTCTATTGCGCTAAGACTATGTAAATTTTAGACAAATACTATAAAGACAAACAATATTTAATCTATTCTCAATTTGACCACAGACTATAAGCAATAAGAAAAGTTTGACAATAAACAAATAGTATGCATGCGTGTGTGTGTCAAATACACGATAATGTGTGTAATGTTTTCTTTGTTTAATGTATTTTTTATGCGTAATTTAAAAAAAAACATTAACATTTTGCACTCCTTCTCTATATTCTCTATAAGTGTGGAAAAGGAGAAACCCCATTTTGGGCCTAAGCGTTACACGAATGGGATATGTACCAAAAAATTCGTCTATTTTGCTTGATTAACCTATTGAAATCTTAGCTTCATTGACAATGGCCAAGTGTAGAAAATAAGTTGAATTCAATTTTTTGTTTTAAACAATCTTTGTAAACATCTGCAACACTTATTTCAATATACGTAACTAACTCCACAAACGTGCGGATTAGAATTAGAGCATCCATAAAATAGGATCGATTTAGTGGAAATCGAGTGTAAAAAATAATTAATACTCTTTTACTTTAGGATAAATGACTGTTTTTACAGGTATTTTAATCAATGTAAATAGAGTATGGCCATCGAATCGTGACACAACTACTTACAATAGCGGCAATTCAAAATATCTACAACTGACAACATTAAATATAGCATGAAAGGGTAGTTTTGCATTTTTATATAATGTTGCCAACTGAAGATATTTTGGATTGCCGCTATTTAGTTTTGCCATGATTCGCCGGCCAGACTGTAAACTTAATCTCATTGAATAACGTAACGTAAAGCACCAAAATCTACTAACAAAAATCATTAAAAGAAATAAATAACTGTGCCATTTAGTTATGACACGAAATCATGTCGGCAACTGCGGCAATTCAAAATATTTTCAACTGGCAATCTTAAATATAACATGAAAAAGTCGATTTGGTACTTTGAGTTTTTCTATGGTGTAGTTACATTAATAATTTTACTGGTGGTAGGATCTCTTATGAGTCCGCACCTCCCGCCCGCCTATTTTTTCCGTAAAGCAGTAATGCGTTTCGGTTTGAAGGGCGGGGCAGCCGTTGTAACTATACTGAGACCTTAGAACTTATATCTCAAGGTGGGTGGCGCATTTACGTCGTAGATGTCTATGGGCTCCAGTAACCACTTAACATCAGGTGGGCTGTGAGCTCGTCGATGGGTATCTAAGCAATAAAAAATAAAAATAAAAAAGGCATAAAATAAAATGAAATGAAATGTGATGAGATAATATGGGAGCACGTAATGATTTATATTTTATATAAAAAAGTTATCATATAAATATAGTTTTTCATATAAAAAAGTTATCATATAAATATAGTTTTTCATATAAAAAAGTTTTCATTAAAATTAAAATAAGACTAACCTAAAGGTCTTAGTTACCAGGTCATAAAATCCCTTAAAAAAAACATTTCGTGCGCAGCGCGTATCGCATTACGTTGTTTTTAATTTTTGGCTTTCGTTCGTTTTCGTAAACAACCTAACACGCGATTTCTCGTAACAGGTTCCATTTTTATTTTAAAGCAACCTGCTGCTGCAACAGGTTTCGTAAAAAATTACTCATCTTTAGTAGGAAACAGCCTCAAAAATATCGTTTTTATTAAAATATTTCGAACAATAAACATAACCTAAAATGTAAACATTGTCTGATTTTACCAATTTGGCCATTGCTGGGAGACCTGAAAATTGGGCTCATGAAACCTTCTTAGGTATTGTAACTTATGCCCAAATTCTAGCACTGTAACGCCAGGCCCAAGTTTGTATGGATTTCGGGTTTGTCCTTTAATACTCCTCCGTCCGCGCAATTTTCGTGAAAAGGGATCTAAAATTTTTGCTTCACGTATTAATATATATGTCGTGGATAATGACTTTTAATAATACTAAGACGGTGGTTTTGATTATTATTTTAAATGATGAAATGTTGTTTTGATAAATATCACAAAATGAAGGGTAGACTCCGTAACGCCACAGTATAAAATGGCGGTACGTGGACAGAGTCGTGGCATTCCGTATCAGACAGTCATTCCGTCCGTCTCAGTCAGTGAGTCTCTGTCAGTCAGTCAGTCAGTCAGTCGGTCTGTCGGTATGTGCAACGAAACTGTCTGTTTATCCTGTCATTGTGAAAGTTGTGTGTGTTGAGTTTCAATAATTATTATTCAAAAGGTTTTATTGACTTTTTATAAACTGAGTTCAACCAAATACGAGTGATGACGGAACTTACCGCTCAGCCATCCCCGCCGCCGCCGCCGACATCAGAAGTGAGATCAGGACTCTACTCTCACTGGCGTGACGTGTTTGAACATGTTCGAAGTACAGCAAAAAAAACATGATGCAGATCAGAATACTAGTAGTGGTACGCCACAAGAGCGTGAATGCAGCATACGTAAGTCGTGTCATAACGTCTGCTACCTCGATGGAAGATCTGAGCCACGAAGAAATCGTCACATCTTACGTTCTAGCTCATGTTGCCCAGTTGACTCTCGACTTATCACATGGCATTTACTAGCGGAAATACGACACGTAACAAGCTATTGCAAGAAATTAGGGCAAGTGCAAGTCTCAAGTGAAACTTCGATCGCAATAATGGATCTGTCATGACGAGTGGGTAGTTCCGACACGAATCGTTTTTAAGCCAATGACTACTGCTAGTTACATGGCGCTAGTGCAGTAAACCAAGACATGAGACGGTGAATTGTCGCTGAAACTTTAGAATCTACTAGATTCAATACCAATAACACTACACGTTCGATGACTTCGGGCTCCAGCAAGCAAGCAAACAAGAAAGCAAGCAAGTTTCCGTGGGGAAGAAAAATTGACACATCTGAAGTCGTCGTGACCTGTAAGATAAGACGTCCGGTGCGTTCGTGTCTGGCGATGCGGCGGTGTTCGGGTCCCGCTGGCGGATGCAAGTTTTTCTGGTGAAGTGCGTGCTTGTGCGTGCTTGACAAGTGTTCGCGGTTGGCTTCCTCAGTGTGGGAGTAACATCGTGTAGGAGAGGTGGAACCCGTAAAATTGTAGTGTGCGTGGTGGCTGGTAAGATTTGCTGTGGTAAAAAGTTTGCGTGGTGGTAAAATGTCTTGTGAGTCTGCACAGGTAGCCGGAGGTGAGTCTTCCGCGGTCGCGGCCTACCCAGTCTGCGAGAACCGGGCAGATCGCCTCAACGGTACGGAGGCCGGCCGACGGGTCCGCCAAACGACGAGACCACGCCTCCAGCACGGACTGCTGAGATTGGAGCCCCCGCGCTCCGGCTGCACTTGCGCTAGGGCGCGCCACCTCGTAGGAGACTGTGAGGTATCCTTGAATGACTCTGACTGCGATCGCGCGCTGCCGGCGTCGCAGCGCGGCGACTTTCTCGTGGGTAAGGACGTGGCACCAGACGGGTGCTCCGTATAGTGCCATCGACCGCACGGGTACCATCACCCTGCCTATTTCTGCCGTGAAGCAGTGTGTATTTCGGTTTGAATGTTGGGGCAGCAGTTGTAGCTATTCTGAGACCTTGGAACTTGTATCTCGGGGTGGATGACGCGTTTTCGTTGTGGACGTCTGTGGGGTCCAGTAACTACATGGCAACAGGTGGGCTGTGAGCTCGTGCATAGTCCACCCATCTAAGCAAAAACATTGCCTCGAGTTGCCGCCGAGGCAAATTGATGGCGCGATGTCATCGACGGCCGCGAGCAACGCAGCAGCGGAGCGATGCAGTGACGTGCCGGTAGCTGCGTAGCACCGGGTATTTTGGTAAATGAGAAAAATCTGGTGAGTCGTTTTATTTTTATTTGGAATCTGGTGCCGAATGTTCTCTTGTCGAGAAATCTATTAGTAGTAGCTTCATAATTCAGCAATTTTATACGATGGTTCTCATAAAAGGTTACTGTCGATTAGAGTCACAGGGATGACTGTCGATTAGAGTCACAGGGATGACTGTCGATTAGAGTCACAGGGATGACTGTCGATTAGAGTCACAGGGATGACTGTCGATTAGAGTCACAGGGATGACTGTCGATTAGAGTCACAGGGATGACTGTCGATTAGAGTCACAGGGATGACTGTCGATTAGAGTCACAGGGATGACTGTCGATTAGAGTCACAGGGATGACTGTCGATTAGAGTCACAGGGATGACTGTCGATTAGAGTCACAGGGATGACTGTCGATTAGAGTCACAGGGATGACTGTCGATTAGAGTCACAGGGATGACTGTCGATTAGAGTCACAGGGATGACTGTCGATTAGAGTCACAGGGATGACTGTCGATTAGAGTCACAGGGATGACTGTCGATTAGAGTCACAGGGATGACTGTCGATTAGAGTCACAGGGATGACTGTCGATTAGAGTCACAGGGATGACTGTCGATTAGAGTCACAGGGATGACTGTCGATTAGAGTCACAGGGATGACTGTCGATTAGTCACAGGGATGACTGTCGATTAGTCACAGGGATATCGATTGAGTCACAGGGATGACTATCATTGAACACTTGTAGTCACAGGGATGACTATCATTGAACACTTGTAGTCACAGGGATGACTATCATTGAACACTTGTAGTCACAGGGATGACTATCATTGAACACTTGTAGTCACAGGGATGACTATCATTGAACACTTGTAGTCACAGGGATGACTATCATTGAACACTTGTAGTCACAGGGATGACTATCATTGAACACTTGTAGTCACAGGGATGACTATCATTGAACACTTGTAGTCACAGGGATGACTATCATTGAACACTTGTAGTCACAGGGATGACTATCATTGAACACTTGTAGTCACAGGGATGACTATCATTGAACACTTGTAGTCACAGGGATGACTATCATTGAACACTTGTAGTCACAGGGATGACTATCATTGAACACTTGTAGTCACAGGGATGACTATCATTGAACACTTGTAGTCACAGGGATGACTTAGTTACTGTGTACATGAATTGTACGGGGAGAACTTGCAGCAGTAGTAAATCACTTATTTTCGTTTGTGTAATCTTTCAATGTCGTTATAGAATTTGTGTTTAGAATAAAAATTATTTGATGACTTTTAAATTTTCCGATAAGTCGTAACGTGTAGTCAGGAGTGATCGAGCGGAACAAGTGTTCTCGTGGATGTTTTTGATTGTAGGTTAACCATCACACGAGGACGTGTGACGTGTCAGAATGGCCGTGTCGTGGATAATGACTTTTAATAATACTAAGACGGTGGTTTTGATTATTATTTTAAATGATGAAATGTTGTTTTGATAAATATCACAAAATGAAGGGTAGACTCCGTAACGCCACAGTATAAAATGGCGGTACGTGGACAGAGTCGTGGCATTCCGTATCAGACAGTCATTCCGTCCGTCTCAGTCAGTGAGTCTCTGTCAGTCAGTCAGTCAGTCAGTCGGTCTGTCGGTATGTGCAACGAAACTGTCTGTTTATCCTGTCATTGTGAAAGTTGTGTGTGTTGAGTTTCAATAATTATTATTCAAAAGGTTTTATTGACTTTTTATAAACTGAGTTCAACCAAATACGAGTGATGACGGAACTTACCGCTCAGCCATCCCCGCCGCCGCCGCCGACATATAGATATTATTACATTTATATAAAATTTCATCTGCCGTGCTATAGTTTCGTTAAGCCTAAAAATGGCTCGACTCATCTGAAACTTGCTTTCAATTTGTTGGGAAGGAAGAAGAAAGGAAAATATTGAAATTACGTAATGTACGTATTTCACCTATCAGCTATTGATAATAAAATTAATAGCACGCAATGTAACACAAAGAAAAATCAACTGACGCACGGGGTCGATGACTCAAAACAATAACAATAAAATTTCACCATTTAAAAAAAATTTCAATTAATATAGAGTTTTAAAGGAACCGGAAAAAATTTGGTTCAGTCGCCTTTAACTTTAGTAGCTTTTTAAATGTCTCACGGATCTAAGCCTAAATGTGCCACTCTTATTTGAATAACGAAATAAAATACACATTATATTGTTTGAAAACTATATGTACTTTAAGTATTTCACGAATACCGTACTACGTTTAATCCGTTTACCGGTTTTATCGAAGTATAGTAAGATATCAGGATATATTCACAAGTATTATAATATTACATAATGAATATATTCGTATTAGCTAATACTGAGAAATATCGGTGTCTACGCGAGACACTGTGGCTTTATTGTTTCTATAATAAAACTAATTGAATGCTTGCTACTTGCTTTAATTACAATTTACAATGGTTTAGTCGTGATTGTTCTGCGATGAATGTATGAATGTGACCTTTCTCGAAAAGGAAGGATCTTGTCCCAATAATGATTATTGTGAGGTAAATTAAGAATATTGTTGAATGCTGTCAGCTCGCGGTGCCGGTAGTAGTAAATGTTTTGGTATGACGTTTTGGCTAGCTTGCTGTGCTAAACGAGTCAGGCGCCGCGACAATCGGTATTAACCTATCCATAGTATTTAGTTTGTGAAACTACAAAGAAAACTTCAAATAGCCGTTTGATATGTAAGGAGGTTGATTTTATATTTGAATACATAGTATAATTTCTATATTAGCCTCTCGTATCATTTGCGGTTCCAGGGCGGCTTCGAGACCCTTCCAACTGGGTCAAGGAATCTGCAGACGGCACAAAATTCTTGTGCAGATTTTTTCTCTTTAATTTATTTTCGCCCGCGATGATTACGTATTGATGCAAAGTAAAGCATAGGGTCAAATAATCTCAATGTGAACGAAGAAAGTTATATCAGAGCTATTACCGTTAATCCCAATATTTTCGGTTCGCGGAGGACAGAAGTTAATTCAGTACAGTTTGTCAATGTGGATTTAAATTTACTAGTGGTCCCGCAGTAGTCGAAATTCCACTATAATTAATTCAAATTGTAATTTTGTACACTATTATAATTGTATTTTATACTTCTATAATCACAAATTTCGCCAAGGCTACACTATAAAAAAATATGAATAAAGACAAACAATATTTAATCTATTCTCAATTTGACCACAATTTGATCAAGAACAAAAGTTTGACAATAAATAGTATGCATGCGTGTGTGCGTCAAATACATGGTATGTAGTGTGTGTAATGTTTTCTTTATTGATTTAATGTATCTTTTATGCATTATTTTAAAAAAATATTAGCATTGTGCACTTCTTCTCTATGTTCTCTATAAGTGTAGAAAATTTCATACTCCTCCTCCAATATATAGATTTCAGTCGAGTCTGCGTTCCAACTGCGGAACTGCGATAACTATTACAAGAACATATTTTTAAAACAAACGAACTCTGAAAGTGCAAGACAAAATTTATTCAAAGGTTACCCGTATCGTTTACGATTGGGTTTGACCAGCTTTATCCCAAAAAGGACGGATGAAATGGAGTTTTATTTCAGACAATCTAATTTCCGTATTGGCTTTCTCAATTTCTCCTCCGCTTAGCTAGAGAAGGTAGTAAAAACTGGTATTTTGTTGATCTGAGTCGTATACAGATTAAACAATGTATTTACATCAGCAGAGTATAGCTCTTCAAGTTGCTTCTGTGGTATTAAATTTTCGACGATAAAAAAGTAATGGCTTTATAATATGCTAATCTACAATATGCATACAGGTCGACTTTATAAAAATCTTCCACAACATGTGCTTAAATCAAAATAGCTCTGTTACTTAGACTAGCTAATCCAATTATTATCGAACGGCATCTTTTGTACAAAGTGTTTGGTAATCTGTGAGATTTTTGTCATCTAAATTCTAGGGAGTGTCTTCAAATAACAAAATCTCATAAAACCAAGGTTTCCGCAGAATTCAATAAAAAGCGCGAAGTTCGTGACATTTTTCATAACAAACGGATTATTCGTCGAGTCCCCGTAATGTGGGGACGAAGTGTTTCCGTATAATTGTATTTACGTTATGTTAGGTTTTATTTTATAAAACATTAATATACTCGTAGCCTGTCATATAAAATGTACAGGCGTGTGATGTAATAGTGACCTTGGATGGGCCCTTAAGCCAGCGTGGGTAAAATCGCCATGTGTAGCCCGGAAAGTGAGAGCATGCGTTTCATTCAAACGAAGCGATATGGTTTTGAAGTGGCCCCTACTCTATTTTCTATTTTTAAATATTGTAAAAATGAATCATCGATACCAACCTAATATGTAAAAATTTAGTGCTAAACTTTTTATTCGATTGTGGCATTCTTATAGTGGTCGGAAAACAGAATATTTAGAATTGTTTTATTTTAGATTTCTAAATTTTTCCGGAACTGAATCCTGTGCAGAAAATATTTTTTTATTTAATATTTTTACTGCTCCTTTAGGCAGACGACCATGGATGTCAGCAATGCCAGGAGCAGAGCCAAGCCGCTACCTACTGCTTAATACTCCCTACAAGCCTCGTGTGAAGAAGGACATGTCATAATATATCATAAATATGTTTGTGTAAAACTAACAATGTTCTGAGCGAATCCCTTTGATACAGATCAGTGCGCCATTTCAAGAAAGCGACACGACACGAGAATCCTCTGATCGTGGCCGCCGGTAACTACATTCCCGATCCCTGTGGACCGAATGGTAGACAGTCGACGTCGCCCAAAACACGTCATTTCGGATCCTCCCGATACACTAACGGTGCTTTTAGGTAACCCAAGCACCGGTCAATGTTCTCGTCGAACACGTCGCTAGCGGCGAAGGGCTCGGCGAATAAATTAACCCACAGACACAGCCCACTGAGTTTCTCGCCGGATCTTCTCAGTGGGTCGCGTTTCCGATCCGGTGGTAGATTCTGCGAAGCGCTGTTCTTGCTAGGGTTCGTGTTAGCAACGACGTCAGGTTTGAGCCCCGTGAGCTCACCTACTTGTTAAGGCTACTCTGAAATGGTCTCTCAAGACCATCAGACTTAGGTAGGAAAAAAAATATTGAAATTCTTAATAAGCATCGATTTTGTTTTCACGTAATTTATAACACTAAATTACAGACACACAGCTGCAAAGGTCAACCAATGGTACTCGCAAGCCGCAAGCCTTCCAGCAATTTATTAGACATGTTTCAAATTTAATGCTCTAATACACAAGCAGATTTTTTAAATTTTTTTGTAGCGTACTGGTGGTAGGACCTCTTGTGAGTCCGCATGGATACCACCACCCCGCCTATTTCTGCCGTGAAGCAGTAATGCGTTTCGGTTTGAATGGTGGGGTAGCCGTTATAACTATACTGAGACCTTAGAACTTATATCTCAAGGTGGGTGGCGTATTTACTTTGTAGATGTCTATGGGCTCCAGTAACCACTTAACACCAGGTGGGCTATGAGCTCGTCCACCCATCTAAGCTATAAAAAAAAAGCAGATTCACGAGTTTCGCTCAAAACGCAATTCATAAGAAATACCGAAGCTTAAAACGTTTGTAGCGGAATCAAAAACATCATTTTTAACGTCTTTCTATCTATTTGTAGTTGTAGCCCCGCTTACAAAGAAGATTCTTTTTCGTTAGCTCAAAGGTATGTCTGTCTTTTATCCGATTGACAAACAAATAATACGTATATTATATTATTATATCAAATATTTGTGTTATTCATAGGAATAGCTAGAATAAAACTGAGATATCTCAATTTATATTTCATATCTTCTGTAAACGTATTAAGCTAACTTAATTAATTAATTCTAAACGATTGCCAATTTTTTGGTGAAACTTGTGCGATCTCTTTCGACTTGGACCGTGTTTTGTCGAAACAACATCTATACAGCCAACACCGTAATGTGTGCCTAGCCTTACTTCGTCGGTCACTAATATCATTATGAGACACGTCGATATAATTACATACTAGCTAGCTACTGTATTTTTAGATATAAGTTCATAACTGACATTCAAGTTGTGAGCCGTAATATTAGGTATTATTCTCATTAGATAGTATTTTTTCGTTTATTAAGAAGAAACGCCCGCGGCCTGGAAGATAAGCTGAATAAGCATCAAGGAATGTGACTAGATTACAATTCAAATTTCGTTGTTTTTTTTGTGTAATTAAATACTGATGACGTATTATATGGGTAGGTACGACTATCTTATTTGAAGCATTCCCGTATTCTGGTGTAATGCGTACTTAGTAACGCCCGGCTGTATCTGGGTTGAACAGCAACAAATGTCAATAAATTGCTAGCAATGGCGAGGACGCGTACAGTAACTTCATATCGTCCACTCCAGCTATGAAAATATCTGAAAATGCACTAACTGGTCTGATTGGCCGACCAAAAGCGCTGTAAAATGTAGACTAAGAATATAGCATATTTAATCATCACAATAAAATAAATTATCACCGATAATAACGAGTATATTTAAGATAAATAGCTTAATAACTTTAGTAAATAACATGAGTGGCAAGTCAAATAAAAAAATTAGTTATTTATTTTTTTATCCGATATAATACAACTATTGTAATATCATCGGTTCTTGATGCGTCTACAAATTTTCATGTTATTGAATTTATAATATATTACATATTATATGAATTTGGTGTAATTTAAGGTATTTATTTTAATGCCCTTGTAGGCAATCGATCGGACGGTCCAACCTGATGGGGAGCGGTTACCGTCGCTCATGGAGTTGCTAATGTTAGGAGCACAGCCGAATTGCTGTTCAGTATTCCCTTACATAAGTATATAGAAATGGGGGTTGATTGCTTCCCGCTTCCGTAGGTTTAACCCGCGATTCCCTACAAGTGACCCCTGGGTGGTGCAAAACGGGAGCCGAACACATAATCGGTGGTAGGACTTGTCCGACTGGCTGGCGACCACCCTCCAACTAGAGTCCGCCGCCAAATAGCCTAGCTGTGTTCCGGCGTGTGGGTTGGAGAGCCAGTTTTATTCCTTCCCTTTCCTCTTCCTTGTTCGGGGTGAATCTTGATGATGCCTGGAACATGCGGAGCAGACGTGCGTGCGAGCTCGCGGGACGTGATTGTTTGACGGGGGTATAGGGAGACCCAGTGAAACGGTGTTCGCCGCCGCCCGCCGGTCAGTTGGGGACCTGAACCCGGGTGTCTCTACTAAACTCCGCCCCGGGAAGCTGTCCCGCCAACCGGTGTAAAATCCTGCCGTGCGGTCGTCGTGCCGGAGTCGGAGACCGGAGTGGATCCCGGCGATCGCACGCAGGGTGGACTGGGGGCCCTTCCATGCCCTGCGTCAGTCTCTCACGCAACCCGTGGTCGAGCACGTACTGTGTTCCGCGCTTTATTCAGGTATCGTCATGATTTCGCTTCGAACTTCCTACCCCACCCATTCCCACTCTCCAAACAAAAAAAAATCAAACATGACAGCACAAAAAAGGAAAAGGGTTTTGTCGGCGATGCCCCATTCCACATTTAATGTGGATTTCAGCAATGTAAGGGGCCTACACAGCAACCTCGACGCCGTACACCACCATCTTGAGACGGCGCAGCCTGCCCTCCTTTTTCTGACGGAGACGCAGATATCTGCTCCGGATGATACTTCGTACCTTGAATACCCCGGCTACGTATTGGAGCACAACTTCCTGCGTAAAGCCGGGGTGTGTGTATTCGTCCGGGCTGATGTCTGTTGTCGCCGTCTACGAGGCCTCGAACAACGGGACCTGTCCCTCTTGTGGCTGCGCGTAGACCATGGGGGTTGTACCCGAGTCTACGCGTGCCTGTACAGGTCCCAGAGCAGTGATGCAGGTTCAGCTCTGATAGAGCATGTGCAAGAGGGGACTAGCCGCGTGCTTGAGCAGTACCCATCTGCGGAGGTGGTGGTTCTTGGAGATTTTAACGCTCACCACCAAGAGTGGTTGGGGTCCAGAACCACTGACCTCCCGGGTCGGGCTGCCTACGATTTCGCCCTGGCCTACGGCCTCTCCCTGCTGGTGACACAGCCCACCCGTGTCCCAGATATTGAGGGGCACGAGCCTTCTCTGTTGGACCTTCTGCTGACCACCGATCCAGCCGGATACAGTGTAGTGGTCGACGCTCCGCTTGGATCGTCTGATCACTGCCTTATCCGTGCTGCCACACCACTCTCTCGTCCTAGTCGTCGAACGACGACCAGGTATCGAAGAGTTTGGCAGTATTTGTCAGCAGATTGGGATGGATTGCGTGAATTTTACGCATCCTACCCATGGGGGCGGTTCTGCTTTTCCTCTGCTGATCCTGACGTCTGTGCGGACCATCTTAAAGACGTGGTACTCCAGGGGATGGAATTGTTTATTCCCTCCTCTGAAGTGCCCGTTGGGGGTCGCAGCAGACCCTGGTATAACAATGCCAGCAGGGATGCTGCACACCTCAAGCGGTCCGCATACGTGGCATGGGATAATGCCAGGAGACGTCAGGACCCTAACATCTCAGAGGAAAGGCGGAAATATAACGCCGCTTCCAGGTCCTACAAGAAGGTTATTGCCAAGGCGAAGTCGGAGCACGTTGCTAGAGTTGGCGAGCGACTAAAGAGCTATCCCTCTGGGAGCCGTGCTTTTTGGTCGCTCGCCAAAGCCGCAGAAGGAAACTTTTGCAGGTCTAGTCTCCCACCACTGCGAAAGTCCGATGACAGTCTGGCCCATAGTGCGAAAGAGAAGGCTGACCTTCTGGTCAAACTCTTCGCCTCGAACTCGACCGTGGACGACGGGGGTGCCACACCACCGAACATCCCCCGGTGTGATAGTTCCCTGCCGGAGATCTGCTTTACACAGTGTGCAGTCAGGCGGGAACTCCGACTCCTGGACGTCCATAAGTCGAGTGGGCCAGACGGCATCCCCGCAGTGGTTCTGAAAACGTGCGCCCCTGAGCTGACGCCTGCGCTAACGCGTCTGTATCGCCTCTCTTATTGCGCTAACAGGGTTCCGTCTTCATGGAAGACCGCCCACGTCCACCCTATCCCCAAGAAGGGTGACCGGTCGGACCCATCGAGCTATAGGCCTATCGCGATAACTTCCTTGCTTTCCAAGGTGATGGAGCGAATAATAAATATACAACTCCTGAAGTATCTTGAAGATCGCCAGCTGATCAGTGACCGACAGTACGGTTTCCGTCACGGTCGCTCAGCTGGCGATCTTCTCGTATACCTTACTCACAGGTGGGCTGAAGCCTTGGAGAGCAAGGGCGAGGCTCTTGCTGTGAGCCTTGATATCGCGAAGGCCTTCGACAGGGTCTGGCATAGGGCACTTCTGTCGAAGCTACCATCTTACGGAATCCCCGAGGGTCTCTGCAAGTGGATCGCTAGCTTTTTGGATGGGCGGAGCATCACGGTCGTTGTAGACGGTGACTGCTCTGATACCATGACCATTAACGCTGGCGTTCCACAAGGTTCGGTGCTCTCCCCCACGCTTTTCATCCTGTATATCAATGACATGCTGTCTATTGATGGCATGCATTGCTATGCGGATGACAGCACGGGGGATGCGCGATATATCGGCCATCAGAGTCTCTCTCGGAGCGCGGTGCAAGAGAGACGATCTAAACTTGTGTCTGAAGTGGAGAACTCTCTGGGGCGAGTCTCCGAATGGGGTGAATTGAACTTGGTTCAATTCAACCCGATAAAGACACAAGTTTGCGCGTTCACTGCGAAGAAGGACCCCTTTGTCATGGCGCCGCAATTCCAAGGAGTATCCCTGCAACCTTCCGAGAGTATTGGGATACTTGGGGTCGAGATTTCGAGCGATGTCCAGTTTCGGAGTCATCTGGAAGGCAAAGCCAAGTTGGCGTCCAAAATGCTGGGAGTCCTCAACAGAGCGAAGCGGTACTTCACGCCTGGACAGAGGCTTTTGCTTTATAAAGCACAAGTCCGGCCTCGCGTGGAGTACTGCTCCCATCTCTGGGCCGGGGCTCCCAAATACCAGCTTCTTCCATTTGACTCCATACAGAGGAGGGCCGTTCGGATTGTCGATAATCCCATTCTCACGGATCGTTTGGAGCCTCTGGGTCTGCGGAGGGACTTCGGTTCCCTCTGCATTTTGTACCGTATGTTCCATGGGGAGTGCTCTGAGGAATTGTTCGAGATGATACCGGCATCTCGTTTTTACCATCGCACCGCCCGCCACCGGAGTAGAGTTCATCCATACTACCTGGAGCCACTGCGGTCATCCACAGTGCGTTTCCAGAGGTCTTTTTTGCCACGTACCATCCGGCTATGGAATGAGCTCCCCTCCACGGTGTTTCCCGAGCGCTATGACATGTCCTTCTTCAAACGAGGCTTGTGGAGAGTATTAAACGGTAGGCAGCGGCTTGGCTCTGCCCCTGGCATTGCTGAAGTCCATGGGCGACGGTAACCACTCACCATCAGGTGGGCCGTATGCTCGTCTGCCTACAAGGGCAATAAAAAAAAAAAAAAAAAAAAAAAAAAAAAGATGAAGCAAAGAGACCAAACTAGGATTTTCCTTCATAATGTATCTACCAGAAACACATAAACGCGACCAAATCTATGATTTACGTAACACAGCATTTGGAAATAGATATTTTAAAAGGTTGGCTGGTTTACTTGTGGTAGGACGTCTTGTGAGTTCGCACGGCACCCTGCCTATTTCTGCCGTGAAGTAGTAATGCGTTTCGGTTTGAAGGGTGGTGTAGCCGTTGTAACTATACTGAGACCTTAGAACTCATATCTCAAGGTGGGTGGCGGCATTTAAGTTGCAGCTGTCTATGGGCTCCGTTAACCATTTAACACCAGGTGGCCTGTGAGCTCGTCCACACATCTATGCATAAATAAAAAAGGGTGCCATCTAATTTGCATTTTTCTCTTCTTAGCCAGCACCGCGCTGCCGACAACAGAAGCAATAATAGTCCACGACGAATCAACAAAGAAGTCACAGCCTTCCCCTCCATCGAAGATCTCCGCCGGTGAGCGCGGTAAAGCTTTGATTAGTACAAATTTGGTTTGATATTTTTTCACTTTTGGAATTACCGTAACTAAACTCATAAATTATTTAGATGTTTTGGTCCCTTGCTAAAATTGATTTTTCGAAACATACTATTATATAATACAGTTACTTTTGTACAAGTCAAAATATGTAGTAATTATAAAATATCACAAAATTTGACACGTGCTTCCATTATTTTGAAATATCACTGGAATAGTTTGAAGGACCGATAATTACAAGAAATTAATCGATATTTCGTTGTACCATGTAATGTTATTATCGTAACAGATCAAAGCTACAAGTAAATTACGATTGAAATGTATATGAAGAACCAGAGTAGGTCAACGGGGATTGATCATCAGATAATAAGCGGAACATAAATCCGTTTTCAAATCAAAAGAGAAGGCCTTATTTTTTTCCTAATCAAACGTCTACGGATATAAGAAAATACATATTACCTAGATCAAACACAAATGAAGCATGAAAGATATATAATAATACTAGTGGTCCCCCAATAGTCGACATTCGACTATAATTAATTGAATTTATACGTTTGTACACTATTAAGATTCTACTGTCAAAGACTATTTAATAAACTTCTATATTCACAGATTTCACCAAGACTACACTTTAGACAAATATTAATAAAGAAAAACTTAATCTATTCTCAATTTGACCAAATACTTTAAACAATAAGAAAATTTTGATAATAAACAAAGGTGTGTTGTGTCAAATACATGCGTGTAATGTTTTCATTTTATTGATTTAATGTATTTTGTATGCATCTTATAAAAATATTATCATTAATGTATTTTTATACATAATTTAAAAAAATATTAATATTCTGCACTCCTTATATCTATACTAATAATACTTATATAAATCTACAGTAGTTTTTACGGATGTTCCGTTATAACTACTGAACCATGCATCTGATTGACTTGAAACTTGGTATCCATGTAGAAACTACATGTACTTAATGGATAGGCTAATATTTATATGAGCGTTGGACTCCCTAATAATAATGACAATAAATAATAATGTTAGTTTTAAATGCCCAGCGAAGCGGGTGAATACGGCTAGTTGGGAAATTTCATACTCCTCCGTCCGTGCGATTTTCGTAAAAAGGGGTATAAAGCCTTTGCTTCACGTATTAATATATAGATGAAGACTGTCATTAAAGTTCAAACTAATTACAGAATGGAGTGGCGCAACGGGTGGTCCACCTGCTGAAGTGGTTCTGAGACTACATCCAGTGCCTACACCGACTGCTCGTGTCAACGCTTCCTATCCAGACATCGACAAGAATACGAGTAATTTAATTTGTTACATTGATTAGTGCCAACGACTTGCGGATTGTCTTCATACTCTGTCTTACTCACTGTTCACCTGCTGACCGGTGGTTATCCAGTAAATAGAGTCCATAGATACCACAATTACCACCGCTTTCTTCCAACATGAAGTCGAAGTTTTTCTTGCATTGTAAAGATGTTAAAGTTTGTAATATACTGGGTTTAAGGGCACTATTTTCTTGTATTTTTTTTATTGTTTTGATGGGTGGATCATCTCACGCCCCACCTGATTTTAAGTAGTTACCGGAGCCCAAAGACATCTATAACGTAAAAGCCGCCACCTACATTGAAATATGAGTTCTAAGGTCTCAGTATAGTTACAACGGCTGCCCAACCTTCAAACCAAAAGGCATTACTGCTTCACGGCAGAAATAGGAAGTGTGGTGGTACCCGGGTGGACTAACAAGAGATCCTACCACCAGTAGATTTTCTTGCAATGTAGTGAATGTCTCAGCCCCAAAACTGAAATATGACTGCTTTGCTGCAATAATAGCCCGGATTTCTATTTCCGGTCTGAGTCGATATCTTTGATAAAGTTATTTATTTAATATACGGATATTTTGGGTGTTTGCTTATGTTTTTTTTTATTGCTTAGATGGGTGGACGAGCTCACAGCCCGCCTGGTGTTCAGTGGTTACTGGAGCCCATAGACATCTACAACGTAAATGCGCCACCCCCACCTTGAGATATAAGTTCTCAGATCTCAGTATAGTTACAACGGCTGCCCTACCCTTGAGACCGAAACGCATTACTGCTTCACGGCAGAAATAGGCAGGGTGGTGGTACCTACCCGCGCGGACTCACAAGAGGTCCTACCACCAGTAAATGTTGTATCGAATGCATGGATTTCGCGTATGAATAACATTAGAAAAAACGCTAACTTGTAGTCGCTAAATGAAACGACTGCTTGGTCTTGTTACATTCACGTCCGAACTTGGTTTGTTGTAGATGCACGTAATATCGCGACCTCCTTATAATTAACTTCCCTGTCTCAAAATGCGTTTTATATAAGTTGACATTTTTATTATGATTGTTTGTTTACGAACAAGGTTGTGCGAATTTGGAATTCCCTTGTACATTATATTATTCGCTCTAGTTGTTCTGGCATTTATAAAAATGTACTGGATAAGTTAGGCTCCTCGTTTGTATATACAATTATAATGGTTTATTTGTGTTTATAATTAATTTTTTATTGTAGTTTGTGTCTTGGGTTATTTAGGCGTTATTTGAAAAGTATTTTTCAATCTTGGATGGCTATTAGGATTTACAAGCCTCAGTACTGCGAATTTTACCAACGACGATCGATAGTGACTTTTCATAAATTAAAAATAGAATACTGTTTAATTCTGAATAATCAACATTTATAATTAAAAAATTATATAGTAACAATAAAAAAGCAACGTAAAACCGATCAAATCATTTCAATTATGTCTACGATCCGAAGCTATAATCTTCATTGGCACATTTTTCCTTAAAGCATTCAGATTTATAAAACATGTATGACAAGAATTCCCGTTGTACGTAATTATTATTTCATCGTAAATAAATGGCCAGCACGGTGTTTTGTTGGTAAAGATATAGATATAGATATAGACATTGATATAGATATAGATATAGATATAGATATAGATATAGATATAGATATAGATATAGATATAGATATAGATATAGATATAGATATAGATATAGATATAGATATAGATATAGATATAGATATAGATATAGATATAGATATAGATATAGATATAGATATAGATATAGACATAGACATAGACATAGACATAGACATAGACATAGACATAGACATAGACATAGACATAGACATAGACATAGACATAGACATAGACATAGACATAGACATAGACATAGACATAGACATAGACATAGACATAGACATAGACATAGACATAGACATAGACATAGACATAGACATAGACATAGACATAGACATAGACATAGACATAGACATAGACATAGACATAGACATAGACATAGACATAGACATAGACATAGACATAGACATAGACATAGACATAGACATAGACATAGACATAGACATAGACATAGACATAGACATAGACATAGACATAGACATAGACATAGACATAGACATAGACATAGACATAGACATAGACATAGACATAGACATAGACATAGACATAGACATAGACAGATATATCAGAACAGAAAAGATAGGAAGATGTATATGGAGAAAAAAAACTGATTATATTAACAGAAAGGCAGTTTTAAAAAAAAAACTTAAATAATATACTCGTCAATTGTAACTACCTATAAACGAAGTACGTACAGTGAATAATTAATTGTAAAGGAAATGAACATGTCCTGTTCGAACCATACTGGTTTGGTATTCACAGCTGCTTCGAATAATTAATTACGAAGCTTGACAAAGATTATCAACGTTAACTTAGTTTTGAACCGTTTCTTAAGCAGCAGTCGTTAAGCAAACTTAGTAACAGACTTCGTACCGGGCACTTTGAGAAACTCTATCAAAAATGGTCACGGTTTGGACCACTTTATTTCTTTCTTTAGTACAGTTTTCTTCTTAACTAAGAGTTAGGCTACCTTTGAAGGGATTAATGGTGCTTAAATAACGTTTGACTGCTTCCTTACTTCTAGCAGAGTAATGCCATCGGAATATCCTATCACCTTATGTTGTCCTTGTATAACGTCTTAGCTTTTGCCCGCGACTTCATCCGCGTGGAATAGTTACTTTGGCATAACGTTTAATTTTACCCGCGACTTCATTTACGTAGAAAGTGAAAATATTTTTGAATAATAGAATTTTAAGCAGCTATTTAAGGTACCAAAATCACGCTTTCTAACCGACTTCAAATGAGGAGGCTATCAATTCGACCACCATTTTTTATCTATGTATGTTCACCGATTTCTCGAGAATGCTTGAACCGATTCTGATAATTCTCTTTTCTATTTTTTATTCGAATGTGTAAACTTCCCGAATTGTCCTGTAATCATCAAGACCTGATGAAGTTAAACTAATCAGTGAGAGCTGTGCCAACTCGTACCGTCATTCTACTATTCCTAGTAGCAACCTTCATCATTCTCACAAGCTTCCGTAAAACTTTACAGCTGCTGAAGATTCCATATAGAGTCGGTCCTACAATGCTAATATATGTAATTGTAATGATAATTATGATTTTAATAATAAAATGTAATAAAATAATTGATAGTTTGAAATTGTATAGTCTGTAAGTTCATTGTATCTCTCATTTCTATTTAGTATTCGATGAACGCTTCCATCCAAAATGATCTAACTTCTAACCAAGTTAAAACTCTCGTTTCGTATTACGATATACTTGGCTTCATTTCTGACATTTATATATAAATCTTATAAATTAACTAACTTTATCAAATTTTAAAAGCGAATCATGCTCTTGGATTGTCCATGAAGGAATTTTTAAAATAAATCCTATCGGTGTTGTGATTTCGTATGAGTTATTGCGTAGTACTTATAAAAGTGACATTCATATTTGATATATACCTGTATACTGGTGGTAGGACCTCTTGTGAGTCCGCACGAGTAGGTACCATCATCCCGCCTATGAAGCAGTAATGCGTTTCGGTTTGAAGGGTGAGGCAGCCGTTGTAACTATACTGAGACCTTCGAACTTATATCTCAAGGTGGGTGGCACACTTATGTTGTAGATGTATATAGGCTCCAGTAACCACTTAATACCAGGTGGGCTGTGGGCTCGTCCACCTATCTAAGCAATAAAAAATTCACACATTCATTGTCTGGTCAGATGGCAGCGGCGTGGTGGTCAGAGCTGAAGAAGCACTGATAGTGGCGTTCGTCTTGCTGTTGTGGGTGGCAGCCATTGCTTTGTTCTTCAACCGCTGGGGCAAGATAAGGTGTGTCTATAAGCTGTACGTAGATTACATAACATTTCCTTTTACTGCACTATCACAGAAAAACTGTATTTTTTTTTGTTCAGCACCAATTCTTAAAAAAAAATATTTTTTTTACGATTATGCCAATAGCTGGTGGGTTTTAATATTCAATGAGAAAAGCTATATTGTTAAGAGCTTAAAATCTAGTTTTTGTTTCATACAATTTTGTCTGTGATAAGTAAAGATTTAAAACATAATCAGTTAGCTAAAATTAATGAAGACATTTATTTAATAATATAGAAACGAGCTACTTAAATTTTATTTTTTGATTTGTCTTAAAATTTCATACAATGAGAGTACAAATTATTTCTTTGACATTAAAAGCATGACAAAATCTTAAGAATTTTTTATGAAAAAATTATTTTCGAGAGGCAGTACATACTATTTTCAAATCAAGAAACATAATCCATCAAAAGTACTGATATTTCGAATAGCCGAATCTAGAGCACAAAAATTGATAGTTTACTCTCCATTGAGAAAGAAACTATTCCTCTAAGTAATTCCACATATTTTCAACTTTATTTGTCGCTATACAAGTAACAAAATGTATGGGCTCAAAGACAACTTCATCTTTACGAGCACTCCACTAAATAACGTTATTCTGCTTTCAATTCTACGACTATGCCTGCCTCAAATAATCTACCGAGAATCCCTAACCTTATAAACCAAGTATGAATAAAATTACCATAAAGACCACATGCGACTCATCATTTTTTCTCGAAATATCTGAAATAAAACGTTTTGTGTGCAGAATGCTGGAACCGTATCAACCGAAATTTCAACAGCAACATCGGCAGAGCTGCGTTCTAGCTGAAAGTTCAGTGGTTGTTCCACCTCATGTAAGCATACAGTACATTTATTAGATCGCGTATAGTGCACAAAAAAGGCTGTGGTACGCGAGATATGGCGACGTCTTGTGGAGCGCATCATCATCCAGATTGTCCAAGACCCTCTGCCAAGAGCGCTAATGACTAACAGGAAGATATGTATATATTAAATGCAGTGAATCCCTGAACATAAAAATTTATTCGAGATTATTTAATACCAGATAACTTCCAAAAATATATTACGACAAACTTATTAAGACATAAATGAATTAATTAGTAATATATTATTGTAATTATTTTTTGATACTATTTATGAAAATTCGACAAACAAATCGAATTTTAAATGAGTAACTATGGAATGTGGAAACATGAATGGTTTCATAATATTGATATCCTTAGATTAACTTATTTAATGAATCGTAAATTATGTGGGTATGAAAATTCACCGTCTTTTAGCGGCAACCACACTTCGAAAGAAAAACATTTTAGTAAAATACTTGTAAAAGTTAATTCATGCCCGAATTAAGCTAAAGTGCCTCGAACGCTAGCGCTGAGCATCTAATAATATAATTGGACCGGTTCCTAAAATAACAATTTAGAACTCAACATGAAGATTTTCCTAACTAATTATAGCTAAGTATTAAAAGTGCCAATAAAAAGATGCGAGCACTCAACTTTTTACTACTTTCTTTCTTGAGCGTATTGTAAGCTCCCGCAGTAATCAGTTTGCTTTGGCCTTGAGGCAACCAGTAATAACTCTGAAGGAAGGTAACGAATGTTTGAGAACCACTAGTACAAGTATATTTGTTGTTTTTAGCATCGGGCATCACTCTCTCGTGGATGCGTCTCATACGACTGTGGAACTGGCTTCCCAACTTATCAACCGTTTGCTTATCTATCACATCGGCCTAGGCAGGTAATAATACGATTTCAATTAATAAAACTGTAGAGCACACCAAACTGTAAACTATAAACTGCTTATTAATAAAACTGTAAATTGGTAAAGAATGAAGTATACAAGACGAGATTGTTTTCAGAATTCTGTCTTCGTTGGCAGCGTCGGTGGAATGGCGCTGATTCCTGAAAGTCCTCCTAGACGCTCACGATCAGCAGCAGATCTACCAGCTCTTGTCCCACCTACAGATGGCTCGCGTACAACAGTCAGGTCTTCACGGGCTGCAAGTCTCCACAGCGCTGTGGACTTAAGAGTTTGTGCACCTTCACCGAGAACATCGCGAGCGGCCAGCTTACATTCAGCTGTAGATATGCCCCCTGGATGCGTCCAAGTACACGTTAGAGGCTCAGGATCCAATCTAAGCCGACCTAAAAGTCCAAGACGATTAACAATTACTAATGTTTAATATTATGGATAAAGTATAGTGAATTAAGATGGTGCGTGTTTAAACGGACCAAATTTTCGTTTACTACTTGGCTGTTATCTACCCAGACGATTAGCTAATTTCAGCTATTAATAATCCATATTCCGAAATTAGTTTGTAAATTTGCAGTACATAAAAGTAAGTAACAGTAGCTTTAAGCCTTTTGTTCTTTAATAAACAAGATAACTTATTTACTTCTTGGTGTGACAGTGGAAATGTACCAATTAGAGAAATTAAGTATAAATATTTAAGAATCTTATCTTCGGACTTATCATCTAACCTTTACTTGTTATCTATCCTCTCATCATATCTAATGAAATGTAGTTTATTTAGATAGTGTTTTAGTGCGTTTATACGCAGCGTTAGACGTGTGGTGCTACTCTAAGAAAAAGATTTTTTTACCTTTTGTTATCAATGAAATAGGAAAGTATACTACGATAAAAATAGAAAAATCCACACAGACTTCCTTGAACAATCACTGGTCGTTATGCCTTTTACTGATTAAGTTCCCTTAAATCTGCATTTATCCATTGTACTAGGTTACGGTTGCAATAATATAATTATGAATACTTAGACTTTGGCCCTGTCGAGTACGTCCTCTGTAACTATTATCGTACTAAGCTCATTAGTTTTAATGTGAATGATGTTATTGGAATTATCCTACCTTCGGTTACAAACATGTCACTATTGCTTTACAAACTATTATACTTAGTGGACTATACTTTCCCGACCCAAATTTTTTATTGAACAACCATCGTCGTCAAATGTCTTGTCATAAACAAATCAACTATTTAAAAGTATTTGAAAAACCATCACAAGTAAAAGCAAATAAAATCGAATGTTCTAAAATTACTTTTACCATTTAATCACACATTTTGATTATGATTAAATTCATTCCGACGTCTGAAATACTTTACAGTTTTCGTAGTCGCGAATTTTATGAAATTGTAAAAGTTATTTAATTTTAATTGACATTCGTTCTAGTGTCTGAATAGTTTATTCAACAAAAAAAAACTATACTTTCAATGGCTAAGCTATATTTCGTACGCTTAGAACTAAATTAACGTCTATTAATCAGAATTTTACAGTAACGCTCGATAACTACAATTTTATGTTTAAAACTAAAACAATCCGAGACTAAATGTAATAAAAACATTTATTACTCACTCATTTGCTCATTTCATTTCTTTCGGGCACGATTCAATACAATTCGATTCGAACGTAATTTGCATAATTTATTCTGTTATGTTAATAAATGACAGAAAAAGACGTCGATGTACATATTTTCGACTTTTTAGTTCTGTTCATTTCAAAAAAAGCTCAGCACTAGAAGTAAAATAAAACTAAAAAAGTTTCTTGTACTTACATCATGGAATAAAATTTAATCTTTGCATATAATTCTTGCATTATTAATAGATACTAGTTTAGATTTTTTTTTATTTTGTAACTTGTTTTATCTCGGCACTAGATACTGAAACAGCGATGGATGGTACTGGGGCGAGGCGCGTCTCTACAAATCAGTATTGCTCAGCGGTATCTCTAATAACCTCTTTAGGGGATTCAGTTTCTAATTACATAAGTAAATGAACGAAATAAAGGATAAAATTGCGAGCCACATTAGTGGTGTGGCTAATAAATTGCTTAGGGTGTACGTCCAGGCCAACCCTCATTGTACTGTGTAATATTGTCCTGACCAAGATCACTTTAAATGATTACCGAATGCTGATGTGATGTTGTTTTCTCTCGATCCAAATAAAAGTTTATTTAGAAGAGCTAGCTCACAGATCGGTATGACGAGGGCACATGGAAAGTTGTAGGACATTGAACACAAATAAAAGCATTGTATATAATTTAATTTATTTTTATCGTCAACTGCGGTTTCCAGAATGTTCTATGTATATATTAAACAACTAACGTTGATTAAAGAATATTGAATTAGGGAATTACTGATACTAGTAGCAAACATAAAATCAATTATTCTAAAACACACCCACTCCTTAATAAAATTGTAGTATATTTAATAAGGCTACTATGCTCCTAGAAGTATCTTTAAGAATGAAAAAAAAACTATTTTGTGACTCCGATGTATTGATTCCCCTCAAAATTTGTCCAGATCTATGCTAAGTTGTGATTTCATACAAATCACTTATAAATTTATAGCTATCAAATGAAATGAACTAAAATGGAATACATATATACATACTACAACGCTAGGAGAAAAACAACCGTTGTAATGTTTAAAGAATAGCACTTTATACCGTAAAGATACAACTGTTACCCAAAACCAATAAATATAATGGAATAACAATATTCAACTGTGACAAAGAGTATTATTATGCGCTTAATAGAGATAAACATTACGTTACCAACTTCTTTCTTACCCTTACTCTATTCTGTTAGATATTTACAAATGACAATATAAACGTAAGTCATTCGACAATCATTTGTTTTATGAACATTGCTTAAAAGAATGTCACAATTTTTTCAATGATTGATAATTAAATACAAATATTTAAATGCGGAAGAGTTGTATACTATTGCGAAGTCACTTCAATTGACGCAACCATCTTCCAAGATTTTAAATCACCTAACGTACGTACAAATAATTTTTTGAGGGAAAATAAAAGCCACAAAAATAGTTATGCCGTCTAAAAACGAAAACCACGCGCGGTCGAATAGAAAACAAAATCTACCCATTGTCTAGGAATTACAGTTGACCTAGAATTCCATTTTTGAATTGTTCGCAGCTATAAAGTCGCTTCGCTTTCAAAATAAATAACCTTTGACAATGGAAGTGACCAGATCTTGCGAACTCATTGTATTCTAAAACTTCTGAAATGTTATAAATTTAGTCACAATTTAAATGTTACTAAATAGTTAAGTTATAAGCTAGGCGAATAATGAATAGCTCATAAAGTAATTCATAAACGAACATTTTTGATCCAATTCCATCACATCAATTATATACACCTTTGCGTGAAATGTACGATATTACATACAATAATAAACGTAGTAAGAAACCACAACAAAAAACCCCGACAAGCTAGAAGACTTTGACATTAAAAGAAATAGTTTTACCCTGGTAACCCTGGAAAATTACTTATACTTGGATTCTGTTACATAGAGACAGGTAACGCTAATATGAGATAAAAATATGAAGCTTTTCATGAACATGTACCGGATTTATTTTTGAGCTTATATGGGCAAAGCTTAGCCAGCCAATAACAAAAGGCTTAAGGGATTCCAGAAAAACCACATCGGTACCTTTATAAGCCGGACAAAGTGTCAATTGTAATGGAATAATAGCTATATAATCCTTCAAATTTGGATGCATTCTTTTGCTTCTGAAGTATTATAGGTAGGACGACACCTACTCACACGGTTAAACAATGAATAAAATTTGAATGTCTAAACACTGTTTTATCGCTTTTTTCGCGATTATGGAGGAATTGGGTCAAGGGATCCCGTTATTTAGTTGCGATTTCTCTTGGCGACACCAAATTTGTATTGAATTTAATCAATTAAGTAAAATATTTTCTTTTTGCGTTTTCGAAAGAAATAAAGCGTCTTGAACAAGGGAGTTCCTAAGAAAACAGTGGGTAAGATAACGGCAAAATGTCTAATATTTACATACATATTTCTATTATTATTATTTTTATTGCCAATGTAGGTAGTACCACAGCCACAACCAACTTATAGCCGACTAAATTTTAATAGTTTTTACCAGCTTACACTTGCCAATTGTCCCTTTAAACAAACATTAGAAGACAATTTTAACCTACTTCTAACTCTGCTCTCGGCGTGAAATTTCCCGCCCCATCGATTACAAAAAACTGAAGTCAAAACAAAACTAAAACACAGCTATAAATGTACACCAGTAAAGACTAATCCAACAAATTAGATTGAAAAACTAAAATATCAATTTATGTTATATTTACAATTTATTTATTACTAAGCGAGAATGTATTTCTGTATGCTCCTTTAAATTAAGAATAATTCTAAATAAAAGGCCTTCTAGCCCGAAAGGCTTCTTAGTTAAATATTTAATAAAATTTAGATGTAATTTATTAAATAATAGCTTTTAAGTACTTCAACATAAAAACAGAGGACTAATAAAATTTACCAAAAAATGTATATGTTTGATTTACTTCCTTCTGATTTAATAGGGTGGGCATTTTACGTACATACAACTAATGGTTCCCCGGTTGTCGAAATTCGACTATATTAATTGAAATTATAAGTTTGTACACTATTATGACTCAAACAAAGACTATTAAACTTCTATAATCAAAGATTTCACCAAGACTACACTTTAGGTGACAAAGACAAACAATATTTTATCTATTTTCAACTTGACCACAGACTATAATCAATTAGAAAAGTTTGACAATAAACAAATAGTATGCATGCGTGTATGTGTCAAATACATGGTAGTGTGTGTAATGTTTTATTTATTGATTTAACGTAGTATTTTTTAAGCATAATTTTTAAAAATATTAACAATCTGCACTTCTTCTCTATATTCTCTATAACTGTGGGAAATTTCACATTCCTCCGTCCGCGCAGTTTTCGTAAAAAGGCGCACAACGTTTTTGCTACGCGTATTAATATATAGGTAACTGATAACTAGGCTAGCGTTTTTATAACACAGGGATTTCGATTCCTGTTTGAAGCTCGGCTTTACTAATGATAGGCTGCATTTCACGCCCGCACTACGCTACAACGTCATGAGTGTAATTTTACTCATGATTCTAAATTAAAGTATTTAAATCACATCTCACATGACAGATTTGGTATTTATTACAGATCACGTGCTAAATATTTCTATACTAGTACGACCATACGTGCCTCCATTTTATCCTCATCTTCGAAAGCTAAATCTAAAGCAGCACTTAACGTTAAAACGTTTGTGACACAAAAGAGTATAGCAGCATTAAAAATAAAACTTTTATACTTTCTTTATTTCATGTCGTTTCCTTTATGGCTCATACTTACCATGACGGATGTCTCGATGCGAAGCATTCAATGAGAATGAAGCCAATTACATTGTTCTTCAGAAAGCGGTACGACATTTTTACATGAACAATTTGGGTTTTGGTCTAAAACATAAGCGACCAGTATTTTTTAATAATGTTTAACATCTCAATTTTTGTATAAAAACTAGCGGGCCGGGCAAACGTTGTTTGGCCATATAAATAATTTCTATGAAAGATAAATAGCCTAGATACCGACTGCAGCGCCATCTACCGGGCTGATCTGTGAACCTAAACCATCCAGGGTGCCACCCAAACGCATACAAAAAAATCATTCAAATCGGTTCTGCCGCTTAAGAGGAGTTCAGTGAGAAACACACGCACAGAATAAATATATAGTATTCTAAATAACTTACAACATTGGCGATGGTTGCTAATATTATCAGATACGACTTACCGTGTGTAACTTTCTAAGAATTTAATGTTAGTTAAATTACGTCTTTGTTAAAGTTAAGTCTTTGAAAATAAAACATATTACGGTATTTGATACCAATAAGCACTGTTGTAACTTTGTTTGTTTCGAAAATCTACAAAAAGGTACGAAAAAAAAAAGCTTTTACAGCTTTTATATAAGATATTTTGTTAATTGTTTGAGCAAAAAAGGTCGATGGTGCTCAAAGTATAAGCATGGATTTTCTTCAACCTGAGGGTCTTTGAAAAGTATACCTGGGAGACATGGGTAATATAAGACCTATTAGCATATTAGTACATCCATAGTGCAAAGGACTTATGGATCGCCTCCTACAATTTTCTATGAAATTGAAAATATCTCAGATTTAAAAAGTATTAAAGCATATATGCAGTTCACACAGCTCACAGGCTCAATCATCTAGATGTTTGCCTTTTTAGTATCACTGTTTCCCTTCGTCGATTTACAAATCACAATTGTGCCAAAGAAGTTTTCACTCCAAAAAGCCAATTTTTATTTATTGCTTCGGTGGGTGGACGAGCTCACAGCCCACCTGGTTTTAAGTGGTTACTGGAGTCTATAGACATCTACAACGTAAATGCGCCACCCACCTTGAGATATAATTTTTAAGGTCTCAAGTATAGTTACAACGGCTGCCCCACTCTTCAAACCGAAACGCATTACTGCTTCACGGCATAAATGGGCAGGACGGTGGTACGCGCGCACTCACAAGAGGACCTACCACCTGTAATTACGCAAATTATAATTTTGCTGGTTTGATTTTTATTACACGACGTTATTCCTTCACCGTGGAAGTCAATCGTGAACATTTATTGTTGAGTACGTATTTCATTAGAAAAATGGGTACCCGCCTGGGATTCGAACACCGGTGCATCGCTCAACACGAATGCACCAGACGTCTTATCCTTTAGGCCACGACGACTTCATAGAAGCACAAGATTTTTTATTATTTTGCCATTAACTAAGGAAAGGTAATCTTGAATGAAAGCGTAGTATTTCAATCCTTAATCTCTACTCAGTCGGTCCACCTAGAACAACTATTATTTCTTACAAACATTTTATTATAATAAATAAATTTCGCTTCGTCTTTTGACTTACGTCCGTCTAGGTATTAGCAATCGCGTATAAAATTTACGCTTGTATCACATACATCAAGTAAAGAACACGTCAATTGAGCAATATAAAAAATCGAAAGAACTTATTTGATACTAAACGTCTTTTGACATAAACTTGATATTAGCATTGTTAAAAGAGTACTTTTCCTTATATATTCTTTATTAATACTTTGTTAAATTTATTAGATACAATATCAATTTATTTAAGGCAGTACGTTAGTCGGATTGGTGTGTTTCCAAGTCGTAAGTCAAGATTGGTGGCGTAAAAGATAAGACGGCCGGGGTTACTCATATCGAGCGATGCGACTGAGCCGGTGTTCGAATCCCGTAGACCGGAATCAATTTTTTAAATGATATACGTATTTAACAAACATGAATTCCACGATGAAGGAATATCATCGTGTAATAAAAATAGTACATTGGGGTCCGCTGCCGTATTTTGACGGCTGTCCATCTCGAAAATATGTCAGTTCTAAGTTTTTTCTTTTCTACCTATGCTGATAGCCTTGAGAGGCTATTTCAACTTGGCCTTGACGTGTAGCTGAGCTAACGGGGCTCAAACCGGGAGTGTTGCTAACACTGGCCCTAACAAGAGCAGTGCTTCGCAGAATCTACCACCGGATCGGAAACGCGACTCACTGAGAAGATCCGGCAAGAAACTCAGTTCCAAGATTTCACTATGTTAACTACGACAGTGACGTCAGACCTTATGACATCACTACCGTAAGTAGCTTTTGAACCTAAAACGAGGAATTTTACTGTAAGTCATTTAAAAAGGAAATAAAAACAAAATTTGGATTGCACTAGGTGATACAAAGATATAGCGTAATAGTTATCCCGTATAAAGTATTTCTACGATTTCCTGCAATAAAACCCGCAAGAGGGTATCCTTTTAAGTGCTCATCCGAATGTCTGTGAGCGACGTTACAATCAAAGTACCCATAACTCAATGGAACCGAACATAGCTATCGCATTTAGCACTTTATACCGTGTCTGGCTTTATGAATAACGACTGTAGGGAGATACTACTATGGGAAATAATGAGAGTATCAATAAAAAGAGATTATTAAAAAAATGGTTGTTGATTATCCGCGTGCAACCCGAAAATTGGGTAAGCCGAAACCGAATTTATAGTGAAAGACGAGTGTGTACTTGTCTATTTTTTTTTAAAGTTTGGTTACGGAAAACTGATTTTTGCCATAAATAAAGTGGATATAAAAAAGAAAAACATGAGAAACATGGGCGGCAACCAAAAGGAACGTGCATACCGTTCATGTTGCTGAAATGAAGATGCTGAGGTGGATGTGCGGAGTGACTAGGCTCGATAAAATCCGCAACGGGTACGTGCGTGGATGCCTCGGTGTACGGGACGTCGCCGACAAGATGCAGGAGAGTAGGCTGGGATGGTATGGTTACGTGAAAAGGAAGCCACCTGACTATGTCAGAAATTTGGCACTACTGCTCGACCTCCCAGGTCGGAAACCTAAAGGTAGACCCAAGACAAAGTGGAAGGATGTAGTGCTGAAGAACAAAAGGGAATGCAATGTTGCTGACGAGGATGTCGAAGAGCGAAATGGAGAAGTAAAGTAAAGAAAGCTGACCCCACCACCATCTGGAATAAATAGCTGGGAAGAGAAAGAGATAATGCAGACGATTTTATGGACGACTATTTTCAAACGTCGTTTGAAGAACTTTATTTTTGTGTGTCCACAGCCCTTTAAGGTCACAACGTGATTCGCCACCCGCTTTGAGACATGAGGTCGAAGACTCAATTGCGTTATATAATTGTTGACCCCAGTCTTGGAATAGAAACTTTTGGCTGCTTCGCGGTAAAATGAGACAGGATGGAAATGTCAACCCGTACGGGCTAGCAATGCCTCCTACAAGAAAATACGGGTTAGCGATCGCATTACGAAGAGTTAGGGTAGTGTTATTCCGAAATACCACCACACACTCATATTTAAAAAATAATAATTAATTAGCTTGCAAATGATTTAAAATGTAGTTAAAACAACAACAATCGTCGTTTGAAAGATTCGGCTTAAAGGATTAAGCTGTGCACTTGTATGTATAATAAATAATTATTTCATGCCGGGTTGCCTTAAGCGCTTCGGCCTATTGTCGGCAATAAAAATTAAACTAAATTACCTCCAACAAAAACGCCTTAAGAGTGTAATAAATGTTACGAAACGACAGTAACAATTTACGAGCCTATAAACTTCACGCACTGATTGAACACATTTAGCTGGCTACTTAATAAGGCGGGGCTTTAGTGTTTACTCCTGTTAGTGAGAAAAACCTTCATTTTCAGTTGGTCGCCCTTTCTCGTAATATTGAGTTGCATTAGGCAGCGGCTTGGCTCTGCCCCTGGCATTGCTGAAGTCCATGGGCGACGGTAACCACTCACCATCAGGTGGGCCGTATGCTCGTCTGCCTACAAGGACAACAAAAAAATTTAAAAAAAAATTCGACAGTCGTATTATTGAAGTTGATCATATTGTGAATGAAACGGCACTATTAGGGGTGATTTTTACAGGGACAGTACGCGAATTGTTCTCTTAAAATACATATTTACGTTTAATTAAAAGTATTTTTACGGTCACGGACGAGTGAACCAAGAAATGAAAAACAAATGAAACGTCCAAAAAAATATACCTCATAACATTAAAAACATGAGATGAAACCGTATTATTTTTATTATGTCCACGACTCACTAATAACGAGAAAAACAATAACATTGACCGGGAACAAATCACTAGTAGTAGGACCTCTTGTGAGTTCGCACGGGTAGGTACCACCACCCTGCCTATTTCTGCCGTGAAGCAGTAATGCGTTTTGAAGGTTGGGGCCCAAGGTGGGTGGGGCATTAACGTTGTAGATGTATATGGGCTCCAGTAACCACTTAGCACCAGGTGGGCTGTGAGCTCGTCCACCTATCTAAGTAATAAAAAAAACCCACGGTCGTTCGCCCCAATTTAGGATTCCCTGTGTTATGGGTACCAGATGTATGTTTAAAGATATAGATAACTAGCGACCCGCCCTCGCTTCGCTTCGGAAACATTAAAACACACATGAAACAAAAAAATAAAAATAAAAAAAAAGTAGCCTATGTTCATCAGGGACAATGTCGGCTTCTAATGGAAAAAGAATTTTTCAAATCGGTCCAGTAGTTTCGGAGCCTATTCGAAACAAACAAACAAACAAATCTTTCCTCTTTATAATATTAGTATAGATAAGCACTCAGACGAAGAATAAGTAAAACTATTCATCACAATGCTTCTGCGGACATCGAGCTCACGACCGTCGGCGCAAAAGTCAGCACATGCATTCTGTGTAGACTCGAGATATGTTCACGTTGAGGTTTCAATACTGACGATTGTTGTAAACTTCAAATCTATCTATGATTTACAGACCAGTGTCTAAAAAATCAATTGCGTTTAAGTCATTTGAAGCTCTTCGTATGATCATTGGTATCAACGTCGTTCATGCAGGACACAGCGTAACTTATTCACCGCTAATCTGCACGAAGAGTAGAAGAAACTGGCATTATTAAAACAATAATGACGAACAAATTAAGAGGCAACCCACGCCTGTCTGGCACCCAAATTGGAAACATAACATCCCCGTCCACTATTTTTTTTCGGGCCGGGGTCGAACCCTCTTACGAGGTCCCTGCGCCTAGGTGGCACGCGAGACTTGACGATCTGCAGATGTTGGGAGCAGATCACGAGCCCAAGAATATTTTTAGGGCCTAACCGCATCACTTGCCTGTCCAATACCAACTTCATAGTCGCTCGCATCGAAAATGAAACTTGAAGCAAAAATTAAAACATTTACTACATATGTATGTATGAGAAGTTGAGAAGTGCGCGCTTGGAATGGTATGGATATGTGATAAGACGAATAGAAAATGAAGTTGGTAAGAGAGGGTTAACTATGAATGTGGAAGGATGTAGAGGAAGAGGTAGACCTAAGAAGAAATTGATGGATTGCGTGAAAGACGATATGTGTAAGAGGGAAGTGAGCGAAGAAATGGTATATGGATAGAGGAGAAAACATGTTGCGCCAACCCCAGGTGACTGGGGGAGGGCAGGAGAATGATGACTACATGTGTATGTACGTATTTTCTAGGGATGTATTATAGATAGATACCGTATCGACGTAGATACTAAAGAGAGAGAGAGAGAGAGTATTCTTTATTGTACACCAAAAAACAAATAAACAGTGCGATACATTAAATACAAAAAAAGTACAATTGGCGGTCTTATCGCTAAGAGCGATCTCTTCCAAGCAACCATCAGGTGGACAAGAATCATTTGGAAACGAATTGTACCAATCCAGTGAAATATATATATATCGCTGGATATATGTATGTACACATACATATACACACATACATACACACAAACATAGGTACATACATATATTCATAAATATATATACAATTAATACACAATGTAATATAGTAATAATTATTAAAAATTAAAAATTTTGCTTCTTTACATATAAATAAGAATAAGTAATTTACATATAAAAGATACTTAAAATACTTTTGAAACATATACAATTGAAGTAGATACCAATTTCAGAAATCTATCTTATCACATATTAAACTTGACCTAGAGCTAGACCATAGCTTACTATTAATCGGTCGTCAATCAATCGAATAGATATTCCTTTGAAGAAATGAATCAATAAATGAAAAACAGGTAAATATACTCACACATGATCGTACATAGTATCGACTGTAATAAAAATGTATAATAATAATACATTGTAGATATGAAATTACAAAATGTTGTCTGGAAGTATGTTTTGATACTCGTGAAGCATTATAATTCTAATTCATCACAAGAAACAATGTACCGAGGCTCATGAAATGTAGACAGGTAAATAAAATTTATAAGCTAATACAGTTGTGTATTCAGTAAATTTTGTTTGGGGGGTCCGTATTATAAATATCTATGCTTTTTCGTGATTAAATTCGGCTATTTATTAATTAGGAAGTATATTGCTTTCTTCAGCTACCCCTACTATTTCCTCGTTACCCACCCGCAGCCGTTTCATACGTAAGTCTTATTTATTATACCCACCAGCGAAGCCGCGAATACAGCCTAACTTCCGAATTCTTACTTTGAGTTTTTTTTTATGGCTAAGATGGGTGGACGAGCTCATAGCCCGCCTGGTGTTAAGTGGTTACTAGAGCCCATAGAGATCTACAACGTAAATGCACCACCCACCTTGAGATATAAGTTCTAAGATCTCAGTATAGTTACAACGGCTGTCCCCACCCTTCAAACTGAAACGCCTTACTGCTTCACGGCAGAAATAGGCAGGGTGGTGGTACCTACCTGTGCGGACTCACAAGAGGTCCTACCACCAGTACTAGTTATCGTCAATCGCTACATTAATAAGACTATGGCTTTGCTTCTCAAGGTGTTGGAATTCTCGTTCTGTCGGTTGACTGTTAATTATTTTCTTTATTATGTGACCTAGTTAGTCTATCTATCTAAAAAAGAATAAAAAAATGTTCTCAAACCGTTGGGACCCAAAGCTTACAAGTTCAACCCGTTACGCCCCTGTCCTTGTAAAAAGCTCGAAAAATCCCCGAGTTAACGCAATCACTCTTTCAAAGAGGGTAGTATATTCGCTCTTTAGAAATTGTTACCGAATTCCAAGTATGTCAGTTAACGCTAATTTTAATACATGAAAACATAACCTCTGATATATTTGTATGAAAGGATAATATTAAAGTTCTTTGCCTCTTGTCCTGTATTGCTTTCATTAATTTAAGTCTTAAGAAAGGCTAGAGGCATAGAGGCTGTTGGCTCTTTCAGAAAAAAGTCAAATACATTGCTGTCACGATTATTTTATTTATTCAGACAACATTGTTATATCGTTGATGCGTATGAGCTCTGGTAACCACTTAACCATATGGCGGCCCGTTCATATTGTTACGCCGGTAAGAGTAGCGCCATCTATCACCGAATAGTCGAACGAATATCGAAGGATCTAGTAGCACCTAGAACGCTCGACAAGTACAACGCCATCTATTGTCAGATAGCGGAAACACAATACTTGAAATGTGTGGAATATTCTCGATAATTCTAGGGATGTGGCATCGACTATAAAAGAGTTGCAGAGATGGCACGCAGTCAGTTAGTAATCGGAACTACTCGAAGCGAAACAGCAAACGGATCACCTGAAGTGAAGCGGAAGAAGCGAATTGAGAATTTTAAAGTGTTTGTGAAGTGTTTTTAAGTGTTCTAAGTGTTGAATACAGTTTTTGATTTGTACTTCGGTTGATTTTTTTATTCATCCCGAACCCCAGCGTGTAACAATATGTACGAGTATAAGCGCTAGTTCATATGTGTAAGCAATAAAAAAATATTGAAAAACTTTTTAACGTTACTTCTAAGTCATACATTATCTTCGTTTTTTTATTGCTTAGAAGAGTGGATGAGCTCACAGCCCACCTGGTGTTAAGTGGTTACTGGAGCCCATAGACATCTACAACGTAAATGTTCCACCCACCTTGAGATATAAGTTCTAAGGTCTCAGTATAGTTACAACGGCCGCCCGACCCCTCAAACCGAAACGCATCACTGCTTCACGGCAGAAATAGGCAGGGTGGTGGTATCTACCCGTCCGGACTCACAAGAGGTCCTACCACCAGTAATTACGGAAATTATAACTTTGCGGCTTTGATTTTTATCACACGGCGTTATTCCTTCACCGTGGAAGTCAATCGTGAACATTTGTTGAGTACGTATTTCATTAGAAAAATTGGTTCCCGCCTGCAGGATTCGAACACCGTTGCATCGCTAGATGCGAATGCACCAGACGACTTATCCTTTAGGCCATCCCTTTATTGTTATCATCATAATTATCAGCCTATAGTAGTCCACTGCTGGATCTCCAACGGAATGTCTCTCCAAGCTACTGAACTCGATCCTCGGCTTCTCTTATCCAGCTCTTGCCAGCCATTCTGCATAGATCACCACTCGTTTATTCAGGACTAGAAAAATAATAAAAAATACTTCCAACTCTATTAGTATGATTAGGCTTTATAATTAATTAATGCATTGCAAGGACAACACTTCGGATCATTGAGCCGCAATTTAAAGTTCATCACACTCGCACGAACTGTAATAGTTCAACATCTGTACTTGTTCATTGTTTTTTTTTCATTATGTAATGAAAAATTAAATGAACTCTGAATCAACTTTCATTACTTTGCAAAGAAAAAAATGTAAATATAAAAAATGTAGGAACTATAGGTACGTTTTAACAGAGAATATTTTCATAAAACTTGACTCGGCAGACTGAAATTTGGCCAACGACCTACAATCTCAATCGTCGCCAAAAATTCCCAAAGGACCGTACTACGGTCGAAGCGGCGATACTGATATTTTAGTTTTAAAGCTTTGCATAGGAAAAATGTAACATCTAAAACACTTTCTTTATTAAAGTTATCATTAACTAAATGTGCCTCGCGGCATCATCTAATGGATTTTATTTGTCCAAAAGAGTATGTAAAACGTGTTTTACTTTTCTAGGCATAAAGCGTTGCTTATGTCACTCTGGTCCATTAAACACCTGTCGATTTCTAGATCTTTTGGAGGTAACAACAATAAAGATCTTCCACCGTACGAGTGAAATTACTCGGTAGACCGACGACACGAATGTTACTTGTTCGGATATTGTTAACTACATATGAGGTCATCAGCGCAACAGTGGCCTAACCCACAATTTTTCATAATCATGCTTATATGTATATTGTAATTTATTTAAAATATAATAAATTTTGATTCAAATTTTGACACAAAATTTTGATGCCTATGCATAGTTTCACCCATAGATAACAGATGGCTTTGTAAGCATTACTTTTGCGCGTATTGTTTTTTTGCCTATTCAAATGCAAATTCATAAAAACTTAAATCTCATTGCTCCATAATAACTATGGTAAGCTTTTTTTTTTTTTTTCCACAGGTGAAAATCGCCGGATCCCCACCCGCGCGGCAGGTGGGGTATGTGGGAGTTGAACCCACTAAAAACTCCTGCCGCTCACAACCGGCGCCCTACCTCGGACCGGGCCGGAGCCCAGTCGGGGCTATTGAAACGGCGGGACAGGGTTGACGCAGAGCACATTACATCCATCCCACCGTCCCACGGACGCCGGACCGGTGGCCGCCAGCGACACGACCACCGGTTCCCTCGTTCAGCGGGCCGAGAGCCCGCTTTGATGGCGCCGCGTTACACCTTCCCCCAGAGCGGTCGGGGGAACGCGGTCTACCATCACCCGGCTTCCTATTGCGGGTGAGCGTGCCAAGCACGCCACCCCACGTCTGGGTCTCTCCCCGCACAAAACGGGTGGGACCCCTAGCTCTTAGGGGGCCAGGTCACGGATACGACCCCGGTCCCGACCCCCTGCTCGGCGGCGGCGGGTTTCTGCGTAGTGAGGAGAGCTTTCCCTCACTCGCCCCGCCGCCTCTTTCTGCGAGATGGTGCACTCGCAGAAGTCGAGCATAGCCTTCCATGACTCATCGCTGCCAAGCATCGACGCCACGACGCCAGGCAGCGACAAGTCAGGTCCTATCTTTGCGACCAGGACACGGCGCTGCACCTCCCACGCGGGGCAGACAGCGAGCGTATGCTCCACCGAGTCCAGGTCGTGTCCACAATGGTGACACCTCGTCGTCGGCTCAGCCCCTATCCAGCGCAGGTACTTCCCGAAGCATCCGTGCCCGGTCAGCACCTGCACCAGACGAAAGGTGAGACGTCCTTCGCCACGATTCACCCAGTCATCAAAGACCGGGTAAACCGCCTCGACGGTCCGTAGCCCCCACGTGGGGTTGGCCAATCGCCTCGACCGCGATTCGAGCACGGACCGCCGAAAATGGGCCTTCCGCGCCCGCAGCTCACTTTCGGGGAGACGCGCCACGCCCCGAGCACGAAGCTCGCTGCGCCACCGATAGTCGGCAGCGAGCGACTCCGCCTCCAGCTCCCATGGCGGCGTCCCCGCCAAAACACACGCCGCCTCGAAGGAGACGGTGCGATATCCGCGGATGACCCTGATGGCAACGGTGTGCTGCGGCCGGCGCAGGAACCGAGCCATAGTGGCCCGGTTGCGCGGCTCAGCCCACACAGGAGCACCGTACAGGGCCATCGATCGCACCACCCCCGCGTAGAGGCAGCGCACAACCTGATCCGGTCCCCCAATATTCGGGAGCAGCCGGCTCAAAGAACCGGCCGTCCTCATCAATCGGGGGACCAGCTCCGCAAAGTGAGCACGAAAAGCCCACCGGCTGTCCAACACGAGGCCGAGGTACTTCAACTGCACCCCGACCCCTATCCGGACGCCTCCAACCACGATGGTACTATGGTAACTATGGTAAGCTTAGGCCACTTTTGCGTTGACGGCCTCATATATGCAAACTTCTCTTGAAAATGTACATAGCGAGATTCAGGCAATCTTCTGATCCGTTAATACGTAAAGTCACGAACCAACACGTATGGCGGGTAGCCATCATACAACGCACGATAATTGACAGATGCCTGAATCTCGGTTACGACATTTTCAAGATAAGCTCGCATATATACAAGTTCCGAACAACAACATTCGGACTGTCGGTCTACCGAGCAATTTCACCCGCTCGGTGGAAGATCTTCCCTTTGTCGTATATAACCCCAAAAAGTCACGAACTAACACGCTTGTATTTAATATAGCACAAAAACTCAACTTTTCCCGGGTTATTTTTATTTACCACGATGATCAGACAAAATTTTGACAAAAAACAAAACGGACTATTACAAAATAGAATGAGAATATCATGAACGTTGCTGAAGTCAATTATATATACATTAGTAAGGTTAACCCAGAAACCACTAGTCCGATCTTGATATAATTTAAATGGAACTAAATCAGATTCACAAGCTTTCTAATAAAAATAATCATCAAATTCGGTTCACCTAGAAAAAAGTTTTGACCTAACACACATTACTAATACAGTCCAATTGAGAACCCACTCATTTTCTGAATTTGTTTAATAAGTATCTCACGTATTGATCCAAAATATCAACTACTGGTTCTAAACTACCTTTGTGTGAAATTTTATTAAAACCGTTTTTACGTGTTATACATATTTTAAAATTATAGTATTCATATAAATATACACTAAAGTATGAACCTAAAACTAAAAAACAAATATAATAACTAAAATATACTATTAAAAGGAATCCCTTTAGGCAAGGTTCCGGAGATACTAGCAGCGTTCCCCCTTTGAATAGCTAGACTAATTCTTTGTCCGAGATAGCTGCCAGCTCTTCAGTTTCCTGTGATGTTGACTAACCTTTTTGATATTGACTTAAAAATCCTTATAGCGCTAGGACGAACCAAGAATCTCAACACCTAAATCTAAGTCATTTAATATTTGAAGTTAGTGTGCGAGTAAAATATCGCTGGTAATTAATTACACGTGAAACACACGCATTTATTCAATTCGCTTGATGATCGAAATTCGACCATAATCACTGACACCACAAGATTATAATTAATTTTACTCACGTATGTATCATGTTTTCTCTTTTGCTTTTGTTACTCATACGCATGGGCGTATAACTGATAGGTGCGTTGATTAAAAAACACATCAAGAAGGCCATAAACAGAAAAAAAGGGCTAAAAATATTGGCAACATTCTTTACTCGATATACGCTGACAACCCTGAATACTTCCTTATAAATTTAGAACTACAAACTCGTATTGCCATAAAGAAAAAAAAACTACAAACTCGTCCGCGATTCCGTATAGTGAATCGTACCCAAGACGGCAATTTTCCGATACAAATCGAACTTCCAGAGAGGGAACTCGAGACAAACGGTTGTCTATTATATTGACTTGATTTCAGTGAGGCGCGTATTGGATGCTGAATTCAAATCAACTACAAGTCTACGCAGCGATTGTGCATACGTAAGCGGATCTGTTGGGTTTGTTCTAGAAATTTACAGACAAACCGACTTATTGAAATTAAATTTAGGTTGTCGCAGTCTGAAGAGAATTAACTACACGTTTTGGGTATGAATGGTAAAATAAACCTTACATTTACAGATTACTAGCGGTCCGCTCCTTACACCTTGGGTTACATTATTTGATAAAATAATAATGCTAAAATAGTTAAAATAGCTAAAATACGACAGAATTGTTCCCCTTTAAATGATCAAAAAAAAAATGTCCGCGACAGCGTATGTCTATATGTTAAGGTTGGCTCACTATAACGTTTTTTATGCTAACCAAATTTGTTGTAAAATAAAGCATTATTTGTGAACTATTCCACGCGGCCGAAGTCGTGAGCAAAAACTAGTTTCTAATAGTTCTTTGCTCTTTATAATTTACGGTTCAACCACATATAATTGGAAGACGAGACGTTAATTCCTCCCGGGAACAAAGATAACGAGGAATAACAAAACGTGAACGGAATCAGAAAGAATTAATACACGAAGTGGCCAAACGTGGTTGGTTGTCGGGGTCGGACAAGATTTACAAGCACTTGAAGAAATTGCACCAAATTATACGGCCGTTAAATTATTACGTGTCTTTAATTCAGACATGCTTAGAAATGTGCTTTAAATAAATAATAGTTTAATAAAACTAAAAAAATACGCTTTTATAGAAAATCCCACCGAAAAATAGAAAATTAATCTTAATAAATTAAAATTAAAAATAGTGTAAGAAAAAATGATTTTATTGTAAAAAAAGCGTGAGGTGCCTGGTATCAGTAGTTTTAAATATTTTATGAACAGATATGAGTAGAACGGTTATTTTGATATATTTATTTTGATATCCTTATAGATTTATTTTCTAGTTTTTAGTGGGATTTTCTATAGAAGCGTATTTTGTTAGTTTTTTTAACTATTATTTATTTTTCTGTCTTTGGTTGAATTTCAATTTTTTTAATATTTTTTTTAATTTTGAAATGTTCAATATTGTAATGTTATTCAATAATATAAAATGTTCAATATTGAAATGAAACGTCTGTCCTTAATATGTATACCAAATTTCGAGTTAATCCGACGTTTTGAAGGGGGTCAAAATCATGTTCAAAGATTCCGTTACATACTAACATACATACGTCTGAAGCTAATAAAAGATTATTAAAATACCCTCCCTTTAACAGAGAAGATGGTTGATCCTGTAGCGGTAGCTATCATAGAACACGAAATATTTGACAGATGCCTGAATCTCGGTAGCGACATTTTCAGGGTTATACATTTAAAATTTCTGAACAACAATATTCTGATCAATGTCCGGTGAAACTAACATGGCCCCTCGAGATTACTATACTCTATTCCAATTACGAAGTCCCTTTTGACACTTCTTAGAACGTAACTCTTCACGTTTCGCTTAATTTGAAATAATAATCATTTTTTGTTCATGGTCGTAAATATGGTGCGCGTTTGGGATGTATGGACATGTAATGAGACGAAATGAAAATGAGGTTGGTAAGAGAGTGTTAACTATGAATGTGGAAGGATATAGAGGAAGAGGTAGACCTAAGAAGAAATGGATAGATTGTGTGAAAGACGATATGGGTAAGAGGGGAGTGAGCGAAGAAATGGTATATGATAGAAGTAAGTATGGAAGGAGAAAACATGTTGCGCCGACCCCTGGTGACTGGAAGAAGGGCGGAATAATGATGATGATGATGGTCGTAAATATCATTTAAAAAGGCACAATCAATCTAATCATTATACAATTGATTCACACACACAATAACATAATAATAATATCTGTCTCATGGGACTTCGTAATAGGAATACAGTATAGCAATAGGCAGAGAAAAAAGGACCTCAGGATGACTTAAGCTTTCGCTAAATGCAAATAAGTGCATATTATTGTACAATAAATTTTACTTTCTAATGTCGAATAATACGACATAAGTGGAAGACTTATATACCTAGTCAGGTCATAAATTCTGTCACATGTTTAATGTAAAATAATTGAAACAAGTTTATTCATTATGTAACCATTCATATACCAAAATGAACTTAATAAAACATAGATTCTTATGACACTAAAGTTTATTCAAAATGACCTCCGTGATTTTGAATACAGGCCTTCAATCTGCGCGGCCAGTCGTCTATCGCAGCACGAACGAGGTCCATGTCAATATCGGCGGCTGCCTTAATCAAGGATGTCTTGAGTGACTCCAAATTGGGATGAGGCTTTGAGCACGCCTTTTCCTCCAAGTGTTGCCATATCTTGTAATCTAACGGATTCAAATCTGGACTGGAGGAGGGCCAGTCTTCGTGCCGGATGAAGTCGATTTCACGCGCCGCCAGCCAGTCTTGTGTGCTCTTTGCTCTATGAGCTGGCGCCGAATCTTGTTGGAATACCCAGTGCCTGTTATTGAACATGGTATGAGAAACAGGTTCCACAAGGTTCGTCAGGACTGTATTTTGATACACAACTGCATTCGTTTTTACACCTTTCTCACAAAAATGTACCTCTGTTAAGCCCCAATAAGAAACTCCCAACCATACCATGAGCGAGGATGGAAAATGACCTCGTTGGACACGCGAAATACGGTTGCTCGCTTCTTCACTACTGTGTGCGTACACCTTATCATTTTGTTTGTTGTAGCTCTCTTCTACGGTAAAAATTTTTTCATCCGAAAAAAGAATTTCCCGATATTTTTTTCCCGCGTACCGCTTCAACAAAGCGTGGCATCTCTTCAGTCTCAGGTCCATTAGACGAGCATTCAAACGATGTCCTGTTTTTCTTCGATATGCCCGAAGCCCTAAGTCTTCATTTAACACCCTTTTCACCGTGGTTCTGCTTAACCCCATCTGAAGGGCCAACAGTTTCTGCTTACGTTTGGGATTTCTTTGAATTCGCGCCTTCACAGCTTTTATCACTGCTGGAGTCCTAACAGACCGAGGGCGACCACTTCTTGACCTGTCATCTACACTAGAGTCTTCATTGTATCGTTTGAAAGTACGATAAACGAATCTTTTGGTTATATTCAAATTTTTCAGTATGTTAAAAATTTGAATTGGCGCGTAACCGCAATGATGCAACGCAATAACTGCAACACGGTCTTCTTTAAGCGTCCACTCCATATTTAAAAATGAGTAAAATTTTAAAAGTATACATTTTTATTTTCATGAACAATTCGAAATTCGAATTCAATAAACTTTTTTGTGGCCACCATTCTAAAAGAAAAGTTTTTACTGTGTGACAATACTTATGACCTGACTAGTTATATGTGCTACCACGAAAACTGTTATATATTCGAAGCATCGGAAACAGTAAATTAAAAAAAAACTTCAGAGGTGTCAAGGGACACCCAGATGGAACAAAGTTCCTTTCGATTAATTAGTGAAGGAATTGTAATTTTTTTTTAAAGTTATAATAATAAATTACGGCATTATGAAGAAGAAAAAAACAATACTATGAACTAAATTACTATTGTTGAAACGCTATCTCGAGAAACTGTACTCATTACGCGGATCAATCGGATACGAGCAATGTCACGCGATAAGCGCCTACACGTTGATTGGTCAGAATGACGGATCTAAAAAGTGTCGTGATAACTTTTCGTAAGAATTTTTTCCGTCTAGCCCCCTTTCACAACGCGCGATAAGGAACTTCGTTCCAAAAAAGGAAGACGACAAAAATAATTTGCAATAATTATCAATTTCAATTCATTTCACTTCAGTGTAAGGTAACACTGTAAGATAACAATAATTTAAAACTTATCATGTTAAAATTATGAAAATTTTCGGATTGCCATATGGCAACACTGTTACTGGGAGAAATGGCAGTAGTGGGGATGAGACATAATAAAAAGGCGGTAGTTGGAAAAATAGAGAAAAAAAGCGGTGTATTCTTAAAGCTCCTACCTAGATTGTATAAGCGTAGTTACAAATAGAGATACAGAATCACGGGAACTACTGAAATCTGTGTATTTATTTCTTGGCTGTTGGAAGCGAAGCTTACATAAGGAATTGTTTGCAATACATAAGAGATAATCGTTTATTGAACTTCTTAGGCGTTTGACTAGAAATTCGTACATTTCGCAGATATAGGACATGTTCCTATTGTTACGCGCTGGGGTTCGAGATAAATAAAATTCCACCAAAGTACAACTAAAAACTGTATTCAGCACTTAGAACACTTAAAACACTCAACAAACACTTTAAAACTCTCAATTCGCTTCTTTTGCTTCGCTTCAGGTGATCCGTTCGCTGTTTCGCTTCGAGTAGTTCCGATTACTACGAGGGCGGCACTGAAAATTTCGGGAATTAACGAAGTGTCACAACATTACTATTTAAAAATGTATTTATTGCTTTTCGAAGTATTCTCCGCGAAATTTGATTTGATTCCATACGATGGAACCAATCATTGAAGCAACCATTCCATTCGGAAGTTGGGGTCTCCAAAATTGCCGGTTTGTAGGCGTCCATAGCTTCTTCAGATGATGAAAATCTCTGGCCACGCAATTTATTCTTTATTTTAGGGAAAGTATAGAAATCATTAGGGCTTAGGTCGGGGCTGTACGGCGGATGGTCTAATAATTCTATATTTTCTTGCTCTAAAAACACTTTTGTTCGGTGCGCGGTGTGAGAACTCGCATTGTCGTGATGGAGGATGATGCGGCGGTTGCAGTTCTCTTTACGGAGTTCAGAAACGACCTGTGGCAAACAAATGCTAGCATACCATTCTGCATTAACCGTTCTTTGTCCCTCAAGAGGAATAGTCGTAACATGGCCGGTTTTGGAGCCGAACGTGGCCACCATTTTTTTTGCAACACTCCGTGAACGAACAATTTTTGTTGGCTTTAACTCATTTTCGAACACCCAAACTCGTGACTGGTTTTTTGTTTCGGGTTCGTACGCGTATATCCAAGATTCGTCACCTGATACAATGTTGTATACAGCATTTGAGGATCCTGCGTGGAATCTTTCGAGAGTTCTGACGCACCAAGTAACGCGAGCCGCTTTTTGCTCTTGACAGAGCGAATGCGGTATCCATCGGGAAAAAAACTTTTTTACACCTAATTGTTCATGCAAGATTATTTGTATTTGAATTGTGGTTTTGGATGGGGCTTCATCACCAAATGCAGAAATCATCCGGTCAACACACTGTTTTTGTTTTAAACCACTTCGAAAGTCATAATAAATTATCGCTCTTGAATTTTCTCGAGTCAATTCCATTTTCTCAACGACTAAACAAGTTTGACAAAACCTCGTGACAAGACCGAGAATCTTTTTTTAAATAAATAAATGGTATTCGATTTTTAAAACCAAGGAGTTTTCAATTAAAAAGATTTTAATATGACAGGAACAGTGGAAATATTCCATTCCCGATACTTTTAGTACAGCCTAGTAACTGACAGCGTGCCATCTCTGCAACGCTTTTATAGTCGAGACGAAATCCGTAGAATCGTCGAGAATATTCCACAATAGTCTAGTATTATATGTTTCTATCTGACTATTGTCTATTAATGGCGTTGTTACTTTTCGACCGCTCTAGTGACTACTAGGCAGGCGGTAGGCAGCGGCTTGGCTCTGCCCCTGGCATTGCTGAATCCATGGGCGACGGTAACCACTCACCATCAGGTAGGCCGTATGCTCGTCTGCCTACAAGGGCATAATCAAATTAAAAAAAAACTACAATTGGCAGCATCGATTCGTAATATCAATTGTATTCTAGCTACAGTATGAATGGAAATATGAATGATGGAAATATGAAAAATGAATAATAGGCACGATTTTGGAATCCACACACACGCGCTCCAAATAGTATGCCTCACCAACATTTATTACCCAAATAATCAACCTAATTCTAAAAGTGGAGTGTACAATTTCTAAGAAAATAACATTTGCCAAGGAAAGGTCAATCCTGTCCCCCAAATTACTCAATCGATCAGGAAAGATAAACAAAAACACATTATCTGTATGATTAGCGAACAAGGGCCGCCCGAATCAATCACTCAGCCACTAATGTAAGACGAGAGGGTGCTAAAAGGGCTTTCAAATCTTTTAATAGACTTTCAGACAGTTCCATAAGTACTACGTCAAACGTGCTACGTAAAATTTATTTAATTTAATTAACGAATAAATGTGACTACTTTACTGGTGGTAGGACCTCTTATGAGTCCGCACGGGTAGGTACCACCGCCTTGCCTATTATTGCCGTGAAGCAGTAATGCGTTTCGGTTTGAAGAGTGGGGCAGCCGTTGGAACTATACGGAGACCTTAGAACTTATATCTCAAGGTGGGTGGCGTATTTACGCTGTAGATGTCTATGGGCTTCAGTAACCACTTAACACCGGGTGGGCTGTGAGCTCGTCCAACCATCTAAGTAATAAAAAAAAGACTAACGAGAAATTTAATAATCGCTCTTTTCTTAGGTCATCCGTTGTCTTCACAAATACTAATAATCTGCATCTAATCTTTCATGTGTACAATGGCTCTGACCTTTAAGCCGGTATGCGTGATTGCTCATCGATCGATATAAAAATGATGGTAATTAATATTTAACCTCGTATTCCTCCTGGCTGAAGCCGTACTCGCTCACATGTCCTTATGGAGCTGTCGTTCCACCTTCGGGCCACCGATAATCCTTTCGAAATAACTCTTGTATGCTCGTAATGTGATTTAACACCGGTACAATTATTCGACCTCAAGTTTAGACTTGGGTCACTTAATGATATCCAGGCGGCTTCGATAACCATTTCACACCACGTGGGTTTAGATTATTCCTGGAAAACTTTCAAATTAAACACAAGATTTTGCGTTTTTTTTGTTATTGTTTTTTTATGATTGAAAGATGACTGATGGCCCGCAGGTCTTTCCAGTTTCACCAAGGCAGGTGGGCGAGCAAAGGCTCAGCCAGGAGGGGAAGACTTTGCGTGCCGAGTGTCTGTTATGCACATACGGCATTTACGGGATATAAAGACATTAACCAGTCACTAAACCCTGTCCCGCCGTCTCAATAGTCAATCTCCGACTGGGTTTCCGCCCGGTCCGGGGTAGGGCGCCGACTGTGAGCGGCAGGAGTTTTTAGTGAGGTTCGACTCCCACATACCTCACCTGCCGTGCGGGTGGGGATCCGGCGATTTTCTCCTGTGGAAAAAAAAACCAGTCACTAAAATCTACTATAATAATAGAGAGTAAATTATTCGTCTTATACACTTAAAAACAAATTCATATTCTATTCTTCCTCTCATCGTTTTGAATCTGAATTGTTGTATCATACAATATAATACTTTAATTGAATAAACTCTTTCGGGACAGAATTTCATTTTGCTAACCTCAGAGACCCCGACAAACGAATCTAAATTTTAAATTTAGTCTACTGGCATTGGGACAGTGTCAGCGAAAACTATGTAAGGCTATTTAAATAATTTGTAGTTTCGGCAAAATCGCGTTTGAATTCTCGTATAATTTAAAGTCTTTCCATCAACTTTTTAGAGCGTTGAAACAAAATTTTGATCGGTTCTTTATTAACATACGAGAAAACTGATATATAGCTTTCACCAATTTTAATAATAATGACATCTAGTGAAAATACTTTTGTACTTATGTATGTACAAAGCGGAAGTGAACAGTAGTTTATGATAGTCATGAAACTGGTACATATTTAAGTCATGTATTATTCTACAAGTCTGACTATTTTAATAATAATATTTACATGTATTTTTCATTTTATATTAGTTTTTTTTAAAGCTTTTATTTTAATTTTAACAGTCATGCTTTAGTACCTTTCATATAAACACTATTCCCCTCTTATACATCGTATTTCTCTCTGAAAAGGGTTTGTTGGAAGAAAACTCATGAATGAGTTAAGCTCGCCTTTGTACATAGTATTTAGACAGTCTTTAAATCTGTTTTTATTGTATTTTTATTGTACTTCGATATCGTTTGTTATGAATATTACGTCTGTATAAAGTAATGCAATTTAAATAAAATTATCCTAACAGTTTCATGACTGCGCTCGTCAGCGACTGTGAGGCGGCTGGCCCGAAAGGGAAAGTTAGGCGGAAGAGAAAGTCGAGGGGACTTTCTTCCCGCGAAGGGGAGGGGCAAACGTCGTCCTCTGACACGGATGCCCCACCGGAGAAAGTGGTGGTAGTCTCCGATTCGGCCTCTGCCGCGGAGGAGATGCCGCCCCCTAAAGGGAGACCCGCTCGGGGGAAGGGCGCACCGTCACCGGCGCCGTCATCGGCGTCGATGTCTGTCGCCTCGCTGGACGGGCGGACGACAGAAGAGGAGGAGGGCGGTCTTCGGGACCCTGCCTTGGTCATAGGCAGGGCCATGAAGACCGTCAAGTCGTATGCGGCGACCAGTGCCAAAACCAAAGCTGCTGGCCGCAGGCTGCGGGAAGTCGTCTCGCGAGTCTCGAAGGTTCTGCCTTCGGTTGCTTCCGCCAATGACCAGGTGGTGCAGCTGATGGCGGAGAATTCGAGGCTCCGAGCACAGCTACAGGCGCAGCAGCGGCCCGATGGCAGGGTTGCTGCTACCAAGCGGGTAGCCGCCACGAGGTCGTCGCCCGCGTTGCCACGTGCCGCTGGGTCGCGGACTCCTCCGGCATCTGTGCCGGCGGTGTCGCCGCTGGTCTCCGGGGTCCCTCGGGGTCCCTGTCCCTCAGCGGCGGCTGGCGACCCGTGGCCCGTGCTGCCACCATCGCGCGCGGTACAGCGGCGTTCGCGTCTCCCGTCGCCGCGGTCTAGGGAGGCGACGGCCGTCGAGCGGCAGCAGGGATCCGCGGGGCCACGGATCGTGGGCCTGCCGGAACCGAATTGCTACAGCCTGGACGAGATTATCGATCGCACCGTCCAGGCTGTAATGGAAAGGCTGGGTGGCGGGCTGGCGGCTCTCGAAGCGAAACGTATTGTCGCTAGTGACGCTGAACGGCCTGCGTCTACACATGCCGCGGTGTCGGGTGATGCAGTGACCCGCTCCACCCCCGTACAGGCTCCCGCCACTAGGGCGGGCCCGGGGCGAGACAGAGCCAAGCGGGGGGGCGGCGCTAACGCGAAGTGCACATCGCAAGCGCCTCAACCCCGTCCGCTGCCCCCGCCCCCGTCTAACATGGACGAGGGGTGGAATGTGGTGGCCCGGCGGGGTGCCAAGAGGGCCGTACCGACAGCTCCCCAAGTGGGTGGAGCACCGGCCACTGCGGCGTCTCAGGCTGCTCCCCAACAGGGTCGAGCGCCTGTGGCCGCCAAGAAAAAGAAGACGAAGAAGAAGTCGTCGCGCGCGCCTCGTTCGGCGGCAGTGGTCTTAACGCTGCTGCCGGCCGCCGAGGCCAAGGGCGTGTCATACGGAGATGTAGTCTCCCGGGCGCGCGCGGCTATTGATCTAGACGAGATCGGGGCGGGGGAGGGCCTCCGCTGTAGGCTGACGGCCAATGGGGCCAAGCTACTAGAGTGTCCCGGTGCCGATAGTTCCGGCATCGCGGAGCGTCTGGCGGCGAAGCTCCGTACGGTTCTGCCTGAGGAGGAGGTTCGAGTGCACAGGCCGGTCAAAATGGCTGAATTGAGAGTGACCGGCCTGGACGACTGCACCACTAAGGATGAGGTGGCGGCGGCTATTGCCGCCCGGGGCAACTGCGCCCTGGAGAATATAACTGTAGGCGAGCTGCGCCTCGGTTATACCGGGGCTGGCTCTGTTTGGGTGCGTTGCCCGGTAGAGGCGGCCACCTCCTTGGCTGCTCCTCCGCCCGGGAGACCGTCGGGGGAACCGGGCAGGTTGCGCGTGGGCTGGATAGCGGCCCGCGTGCGCCTTCTCGAACCACGCGCCTGGCGGTGCCTCAGATGCTTCAGCACTGGGCACTGCCTCGCTAAATGCGCGAGTGCGGTTGACCGCAGCGGATTGTGCTTTCGCTGTGGTCAGCCGGGACACAAGGCGGCCGTGTGCTCGGCTGCGCCGCATTGCTTATTATGTGCGGCGGCCGGGCGCAAGGCTGACCACCGGGCCGGGGGCAAGGCCTGCCCTCCGGCCAGCAAGAATGCAGAACGAAATCGGCGCCGCCAAGCTAAGCGGCGTCAAAAGAAGCGGTTGGCCGGGGGAGCACCGGCCGGCACTTTGTCCCCCGCTGAGGCGTTCGCGCCCGATAGCGGGGGCAATGGAGTAGGGGAGGGAGCGATGGATGTGGTTCAGTCTTAATGGATCACACCTATCGCTTCCTGCAGGGAAACTTGAACCACTCCGCTGGGGCTCAGGACATGTTGCTCCAGACCATGGCGGAGTGGTCAATTGACGTGGCTGTGGTCGCCGAGCCATACTTCGTTCCCCCAGCGGATGACTGTTGGTTTGGGGACGTTGATGGCTTGGCGGCCATACATATCAGAAGAACCGCGATGGTCCCCCCCCTGGCGATGATGACCAGGGGCCCCGGGATCGTCGCGGTACAGTTAGAAAATATCGTCGTGATCGGGGTGTACTTTTCTCCGAATCGGCCTACCGTCGAGTTCGAGCGGTTCCTGGACGGGCTAGAGGTGATCGCTCGTCACCTCGCTCCCCGTTCAGTGATACTGGCGGGGGACTTCAATGCGAAGTCTGTCGCTTGGGGTTCCCCATTCACGGACGCTCGTGGTAGGCTGCTGGAGGAGTGGGCGGTCGCGGTCGGTCTCTGTATCGTTAATAGGGGCTCGATCGCGACTTGCGTGCGGTGGACGGGCGAGTCTATCGTGGACTTGACGTTCGTGAGCTCGCCCGTCGCACGGCGCATCCTCGGCTGGAGAGTGGTGGTGGGGGCGGAATCGTTGTCCGATCACCGGTATATCCGGTACGATCTTTCTGCCCCTGCGCCGACGCCGGCTGCAGGTGCCCGCGGGGTTGACCCCCCGCAGAGTGCATCCCGGTCATTCCCTAGGTGGGCACTGAAGCTCCTGAACAGGGAGCTCCTGGTGGAGGCCTCTATGGTGGCGGCGTGGGCGCCCAAGCGCCCACAACCTGTCGATGTGGAAACCGAGGCCGAATGGTTCCGGGGCGCGATGCACCGCATATGTGATGCCTCGATGCCCCGGGTCGGCTCTCGGCACTCTGGACGGCGACAGTCGCCCTGGTGGTCGCCCGAAATTGCAAGACTGCGTGCGGTCTCCATTCGGGCGAGCCGCCGGTGCACTAGACACCGCCGTCGCCGCCGCCTGCGGCGCGACGAGCCCGTCGCGTTCGCGGAGGAGGAAGCTCGGCTGCACCGCGAATATCGCGCTGCGAAGGACGCCCTGCGGCTGGCCATCAGGCGGGCCAAGGAGCAGAACATGGAGAGACTCTTGGAGGCGCTCGAAGCGGATCCGTGGGGGAGCCCATACAAATTGGTACGCGGCAAGTTGCGCCCGTGGGCCCCCTCTATGACTGAGCGTCTCCAGCCCCAGCAGCTGCGGGACATCGTTTCGGCGTTGTTCCCGCAGGAGCGGGAGGGTTTTGTCCCTCCCGCTATGGGCGGGCCGTCTGACACCGTCGACGGCCAAGCTCCTGCTGAGGTGCCCCGTATTACCGAGGCAGAGCTCCGGGTGGCCGTTGTCAAGATGACTGCGAAAGACACGGCCCCCGGCCCGGACGGAGTCCACGGCCGGGTATTGGCCTTGGCCCTCGGTGCCCTGGGGGACCGGCTCCTTGAGCTATATAATGGCTGCTTGGAGTCGGGACGGTTTCCGTCGCTCTGGCGGACGGGTAGACTTGTGTTGTTGAGGAAGGAGGGGCGCCCGGTGGATACAGCCGCCGGGTATCGTCCTATCGTGCTGCTGGACGAGGCGGGAAAATTGCTGGAACGTATTCTGGCTGCCCGCATCGTTCGGCACCTGGTCGGGGTGGGGCCTGACCTGTCGGCGGAGCAGTACGGCTTCCGGGAGGGCCGTTCGACCGTGGATGCAATTCTTCGCGTGCGGTCCCTCTCGGACGAGGCCGTTTCTCGGGGTGGGGTGGCGCTGGCGGTGTCTCTTGACATCGCCAACGCATTTAACACTCTGCCCTGGACCGTGATAGGGGGGGCACTGGAGAGGCATGGAGTGCCCCTCTACCTCCGCCGGCTGGTTGGGTCCTATTTGGGGGCCAGGTCGGTCGTATGTACCGGGTACGGTGGGACCCTTCATCGTTTTCCGGTCGTGCGTGGTGTTCCACAGGGGTCGGTTCTCGGCCCCCTCTTGTGGAATATCGGGTACGACTGGGTGCTGAGGGGCGCCCTCCTCCCGGGCCTCCGCGTTATTTGTTACGCGGACGACACGTTGGTCGTGGCCCGGGGGGATGATTTTAGGGAGTCTGCCCGTCTCGCCACAGCGGGAGTGGCCCTCGTCGTCGGAAGGATAAGGAGGCTAGGTCTCGACGTGGCGCTCAGTAAATCCGAGGCTCTGTGGTTTCACGGGCCGCGGAGGGCGCCACCAGTTGACACCCACATCGTGGTTGGAGGCGTCCGGATAGGGGTCGGGGTGCAGTTGAAGTACCTCGGCCTCGTGTTGGACAGCCGGTGGGCTTTTCGTGCTCACTTTGCGGAGCTGGTCCCCCGATTGATGGGGACGGCCGGTTCTTTGAGCCGGCTGCTCCCGAATATTGGGGGACCGGATCAGGTTGTGCGCCGCCTCTACGCGGGGGTGGTGCGATCGATGGCCCTGTACGGTGCACCTGTGTGGGCTGAGCCGCGCAACCGGGCCACTATGGCTCGGTTCCTGCGCCGGCCGCAGCGCACCGTTGCCATCAGGGTCATTCGCGGATATCGCACCGTCTCCTTCGAGGCGGCGTGTGTTTTGGCGGGGACGCCGCCATGGGAGCTGGAGGCGGAGTCGCTCGCTGCCGACTATCGGTGGCGCAGCGAGCTTCGTGCTCGGGGCGTGGCGCGTCTCCCCGAAGGTGAGCTGCGGGCGCGGAAGGCCCATTCTCGGCGGTCCGTGCTCGAGTCGTGGTCGAGGCGATTGGCCAACCCCACGTGGGGGCTACGGACCGTCGAGGCGGTTTACCCGGTCTTTGATGACTGGGTGAATCGTGGCGAAGGACGTCTCACCTTTCGTCTGGTGCAGGTGCTGACCGGGCACGGATGCTTCGGGAAGTACCTGCGCCGGATAGGGGCTGAGCCGACGACGAGGTGTCACCATTGTGGACACGACCTGGACACGGCGGAGCATACGCTCGCTGTCTGCCCCGCTTGGGAGGTGCAGCGCCGTGTCGTGGTCGCAAAGATAGGACCTGACTTGTCGCTGCCTGGCGTCGTGGCGTCGATGCTTGGCAGCGATGAGTCATGGAAGGCTATGCTCGACTTCTGCGAGTGCACCATCTCGCAGAAGGAGGCGGCGGGGCGAGTGAGGGAAAGCTCTCCTCACTACGCAGAAACCCGCCGCCGCCGAGCAGGGGGTCGGGACCGGGGTCGTATCCGTGACCTGGCCCCCTAAGAGCTAGGGGTCCCACCCGTTTTGTGCGGGAAGGGACCCAGACGTGGGGTGGCGTGCTCTGCACGCTCACCCGCAATAGGAAGCCGGGTGATGGTAGACCGCGTTCCCCCGACCGCTCTGGGGGAAGGTGTAACGCGGCGCCATCAAAGCGGGCTCTCGGCCCGCTGAACGAGGGAACCGGTGGTCGTGTCGCTGGCGGCCACCGGTCCGGCGTCCGTGGGACGGTGGGATGGATGTAATGTGCTCTGCGTCAACCCTGTCCCGCCGTTTCAATAGCCCCGACTGGGCTCCGGCCCGGTCCGAGGTAGGGCGCCGGTTGTGAGCGGCAGGAGTTTTTAGTGAGGTTCAACTCCCACATACCCCACCTGCCGCGCGGGTGGGGATCCGGCGATTTTCTCCTGTGGAAAAAAAAAAAAAAAAAAAAAAAACAGTTTCATGACTATAGTGTAGAAATGGAATCAGCAACTTACATATTTACAATAAAAGTTTATCTTGATTATTTAAATTACGTTAATAAATACATGTAATGATCCTAGCACAATCTTCCGATTTCTACCTCTAGACTATATTTTTTAGATTTATTATTTAATTTAATTTTATTTATTTAATTAAATGTTATCCTAAACTGGTCACTTGATATTTCAAATTCTAAATGGTGAATATTATGATATCTTTATGAAGTCGTCGTGGCCTAAGGGATAAGACGTCCGGTGTATTCTAGCGATGCACCGATGTTCGAATCCCACAGGCGGGTACCAATTTTTCTAATGAAATACGTAGTGACTTGCAATATTACAATTGAGAGATATTGTAAATCCATGTTTATTGTTTACATCCTGTTTATCTTTCCTAAACAAATAAAACTAGCCTGTTTTCGATAACTCTGATATTTCCTAACAAACAAAGAGCTTGAACAGTTTTCCTCAATACCATCAAACTCAATTTCACACAAAGAAATCTCATACCAAAAACGAATCCTTCGGAACGTCGGAAAAACCGATACATTTCTCTTACTGCCGCTTCATGTTGCCCACACTGAGGTCTATTTATCTCTCGCCATTACGAAGCAACATGATATTTTCCCGGGGGAATCGTACAAAGAAAGTTAAGGTAACTCGATATAGTTCTTAAGGTTTCTTAGAAGTTTTAGTTTGGGCGTTTTCTTCTTGTGTATGTTTAGTTCAGATTTATTATGGGAATTTCGACCGTAAGAAATGAAAATTCAATATCCTTGGAACTTTACTAATTAGATAATTGAAGTATATTTATCTTTCCATGTAACTCGTCCACTCTTTCTGATCCGCAGCGCGTATTATGATAGCGTATGTACCTGATTATTTTTGCAAGCTGCTTGAGAATAGGACATCATCATCATCATCATCAGCCTTTGTCTGCCCACTGCTGTACATAGGCCTTCCCCAATGCCTTCACATAATGCGGTCCTCCGCCTTCCGCATCCAACGACTTCCCGCCGTGCGCACTAAGTCGTCAGTCCACCTGGTTGGAGGACGCCCCACGCTCCTTGTACCCATCCGTGGCCTCCATTTTGACTTTCGAAATTATATACATCTGCAGCTCACCGAATTGTGTGTTACAATCGCCAACCAAGGCACTGTCTGACCGCTGACTCATGTCATATTGGACAACAACATGTCAAAATGCTTGACAAACATCAGGGAGGAATTTATTCTAGAGTCAGGTGGTATGCTGCAATAATAATGTGTGAAAAGTGAATGAAACCGTGGATGAGCGTTCCCAAGCAATATATAAACTCTGCTCTGATATTGGATACCGCGAAGGTAAAATACAGACAACAGAACGGAATTCTCAAACAATTCATCAGCGTACAATACATCTGCTACAATTTAAAAAAACCGCTTTCCAATCGAAACGCATGAATTCTATGCGGCCTAAAAACCAGGATGGTGATACCCTATAGACATACCGATCCACCGACTATCTGAACCGATTTCGAAGAAATTTTCAGGAAATGTTCAACTCGGTCTAACGGGTGATCCTATTTAATAGCATCGAATCAAAGTGAACAACTTTGGTCAGCTAAATGAGACTGGTTTGACTGGCTTGCTATTAAAATTGTGAGTTGTCCCACGCTTTGAACCACGACAACACTACTGCTGCCTAGTGCGATGTGAGACATGTAGGATAAATAAATGAAAATCATCGTCTAGGTGTGCTCTCTGCTATATGTTAAATTCAGTCGTAAAATACTTTCAATATAGGCATTACATATGCTAGTCTCGACTGGTAAGCACCTATAAAAATCTATACAAATCCAATTGAAATTTATGGTTTCTATGTATACAAGCTATATTTTAGCTATTTGGAAACACTGGAACACTGGTTTGGATCTGTGGTTTATTGCTTGGATGGGTAACGAGCTCGCGGGTCACCACTTGGTCCTAAGAGATTTCTGGGCTCATAGACATCAACAATGTAAATGCCGCTATAAAAGGTGAGTGTCTTGAGACATGAGTTCGAAGTCTCAGTTCTATAGTCCTATAGGCTACCCCATTCTTCAAACATATTTTAAAACTAGAGTTCATAATTTCTGTCTGCACACAAGTCTTTCGGTGTTGAATTCTCTGTCTTTCTCACATCATTAAAAAGAAACCTCTAATATATATTGCCATCATTAATTCGAGGCCCTTTGAGAAGCATTGTAATGATTTAAAACAAAAACATCTTAAGATACTTTAGAAGACGCATTACTCTCTGTGTCGCTTGTGTCGTTACAAAATTAGTGGCCCGTCTATACATCTGTTCTATAACAAGGCATTAGTCACACTCTTAAATCGGATTTCAGTTAATTAATCCATATTTCAATTAGATTTTGAATGGAGTAGGGATGCTCCCAAAAAGATCTGCTCGCGACAACTCGGTATGAAAATGAATAATGAGAATTTGAACACGACATGTTCTTATTCATATGAATACGCGGTGCTAATAATGTACTAGAAATAACCTTAAATGCTTTATTCGTTCACTGAGAGACTCTTTGATAACTTTCTTTTGATGTCACTTAATTAAATACATACTTTAATTACAATTGCACGTGTTGTTTCTCAAGAACTTTGTACGCACGGATTTTGTATGAATCTTTCGGTATGAATGGATAAGCAGGATAGTTACATCAATACTAGAATTAAGGGTTCAGACTATGATTACAGTAATGAAAGTGGTAGATAATGCGGTTCAAAAAACTTGCGGATAATTGATTTCCGAGTATGTTAAAATTGAAAAAACAAACCTTGTGATAAATCGTCATTATTTTAACACGCTTATTCATTTATTAACTAGCTTTCTATGTGTGTATATTTATTTTTGAATGGAATCTTTGAATGTAATTTTCATTGCATTCTTAACGGCCGTCTGGTGGTAAGTGACATGGTCACTACACAAGGGGGTCGCGGGTTGGAATCCCGCCAAGAAAAGATATTTGTATGATAAATATAAATGTCTTTTCCAGTGTTATGGATGTATATTAAATATGTGTATGTGTATAATAAAAATCTTAGATTTATTTCCGTTATCTGGTACCTGTAACACAAGTTCTTTACGAACTTATCACGGGACCAGTTAACGTGGCGTGACTGTTAGTAAATATTTATATTTATATTTATTTCTTTATTGCCTTCAACATATCCGATTAACTTGAAATTTTGCACGCGTATCAAGGATCAATGACAGTACCTACAATCATTTTACAATATTTTTCTCTCTATGCTCTGACCAGTATGAAGAGGATAAAAATTAATAATAGGCTTGCTAATTTTTTATAATATATATTCATTACTGTGATATATTTTAGACCATTTATTCACAATTATAACTACTTTTCCGGTTTAATCCCACGTTTTTATTGTCATTGCAATTTTAAAACAATGGCCAACTGTACTTATCTTCTTACATATTTTTGAGACAAAACCCAGAGCGAAAGAACATCAACGGAACGTAACGAAAAATGTAATTCTCCCAAAAGGAAACATTATTCGTAGGCCCACAGTGATTTTATTACGAGAATTTCTTGCAATTTCTCTCATTGTGTAAAATATCGAGGGATTTTCGCTGTCCCGGGGCGCTTGCCTGCTAACTTTACACAAACTTCCTGACCCGGTTGTCATTGAATTTATGAAAGCACACGCTTTGTACAAACACTTTATGTTTTTTGTAGTAGTAATAAAAACATTTATGATCCAAATTGAATTGGAATTAGAAGTCGTCGTGGCCTAAAGGATAAGACGTCCGGTGTATTCGTGTTGAGCGACGCACCGGTGTTCGAATCTAAGGCGGGTATCAATTTTTCTAATGAAGTACGTACTCAACAAATGTTCACGATTGACTACCCCGGTGAAGGAATAACATCGTGTAATAAAAATCGAACACGCAAAAATTATAATTTGCGTAATTATCTGTGGTAGGACCTCTTATGAGTCCGCGCGGGTAGGTACCACTACCCTGCCTATTTCTGCCGTGAAGCAGTAATGCGTTTCGGTTTGAAGTGTGGTGCAGCTGTTGTAAATATACTTGAGACCTTAGAACTTATATCTCAAGGTGGGTGGCGCATTTACGTTGTAGATGTCTATGGGCTCCAGTAACCACTTAACACCAGGTGGGCTGGGAGCTCGTCCACCCATCTAAGCAAAAAAAAAAGAATCGAAACAACATTCAATAAAGCACATTTTCGCATGTAATCGTGACCTGTGTAAAGTTCTCGAAATTTGAACACCTTTTTATCTAACTACATGAAATGCTTTCTGAAGGCATAGAACAGTGCAGGGTGAAACAAGTAAATGTAGATTTAACTGAATTCACTGTGACGGTACGTCGTTTAGTGCCGTTCTGGTATCGTGAATGGGAAAATACGCAGTCCTGCCGGCCTAGGGTAGCGACGGCTGCCATCAAAATGCCATAAAAACGCGTAGAATGAAGTCCCTCGAGTTTCAAAAGAACATTCACTTTCTTTACTACTCGAATTTCATACAATAAAATGCCGTTCTTTTGCGTGGGAATACACTGAATTTTAGTGTGGCTCTTTAAAGTATTTACGTCTATTTACGTCAATAAATAAAAATACCTAATTCGCTACACCTGAGTAAGTTTAAAATATACTCAAGGAATAAGATGAGATTTTTGACGTGACAACGTCCTATAATTCGATGGAGCCGGCTGCACGCACGAAAAAATATGACTCATGCGGCGTTACCTCGCTCTGAGGCGATGCATCCGCGTGGACAGCTGCTATACAATAATATTTCAATTATTCAAAGCACATTCATACTTGTAAAAGTACTATGTAAATTGTAAAAAAAATATTTACATAATTGTATTTATGCGAACAAATAAATGTAACTTGATCAATTCAATAGTGATTTCCATTTACCTCCTTCTCTATATCCATACAAAATATCTATCAAACAAATAAAAATAAAATTTTCTTTTGAAAAATGAAACCATTCCATCAGTATTTTCTTATGACGTTGTCACGTTCAACTATCGTCAGTAAGCCGACTTTACAGACAACCGATTTTTTATTTATTTCACGTTAATCCATATTTTGAGTATAAGCAATGGCAGACACAGCCAAGCCGTTGCCCACCGCATAGGATTCCATTCAAACATGGCTTCAAGAAGAACACCTAATGTGGGCGTCATAAGAAAGCTTATCTAAGCTGGGACACATGTTCTGAGCACCACGTGTTATCCTCACTAGTACTGATGTACCTAGTAGTACCTAGTAGGACTAAAAATACTACTGCTATATATTTTTACTGTATATTACAAATATTAATAAAACTAACCCAACATTGCGAGAGCCGAAATTGTTGCCTTCATTTTCTTCTACCTTGAGCATAGCTCACATAGCATGCGACAGTAAAATTCGGTCAAAATAATTTGCGATTCACTGTTCTAAATTCAATGCGACCGACTAAAATAATTTCCAAACGAAAGGATTCCTTTGCTCGGAATATCATTGAAGAGAAATCGTGATTAATTAAATTCTCAATACAACGAGGACAAATACGGAGACTCGAACCGGAGAATTCATGAAATTAAATTATTTCAATATCCGATTTCGATTCCAACAACGGAAATCGTTTACGATTAATAATTTTTCGGAAAATTTTAAAAAGCTTACGTTCCCTATTCGAATGATTTTACTAACCTATCTGCAGAATAAGATAATGTAAGAACAACAAACAACATGTCTGTGCCTTATTCTTCTCAGTCGGACACTGTTCAGTCGGTCAGATAGACCGCTTTTTTTTAGGATTAAATTATTACCGGTAGCCTGGAGGCCTTTCCAGTTTCACCAGGACAGGTGGGCGAGCAAAGGCTCAGCCAGGAGGGGTGGGATTTTGTAACAGCTGCCCGAGCGCCTCCCAAGGAGAACTAACAACTCAAGAGCAGCTACTCGTGAATGAATCTACTACCGGATCGGAATCGCGACCCGCTGAGAAGATCGACGAGAAACTCAGCGAGCTGATTCATGGGTTAGGTTGCACGTCGAACTCTTTGTCGAGTTCGACGAGTACTATTAGGGTCCCTAAGCTTGCTCCTAGTGTTAGAGCTGAAGGCGTCGAGTAATCGTGATTGCGCTGACGATATATGTGCAGAAGCGCCCATTAGACCACCCATGCTCCCAAAGACCGCCCTCTAGGCAATGCGCTTCCAGGTCTGGCGGTTCGAAGCGTTTCGAGTACATTCGACCATAGTGGACTCAGTTGCCTTCTTTATTAGGTCATTCCAGCGAGTTGGTGATCGGCCGCGTGATCTCTTACCTTCCACTGGGCTTTACCAGTCTCTCCATCGAGTCCTCTTTTCTGGAGATGTGACCAAAGAACTTTAAAACCCTTAGTTGTACAGTTGACGAAAGTCGGTCTTTGATACAGTGTTCCTTGAGGATGGATGCATTGGTGCGGAATGCCATCCACGGGATCTTTAGGAGGCGTCTCCAGCACCACATCGCCAGTGTATCGATTTTACGGCGACCCTGAAATTTTAGAGACCAGTTTTCGTCTCCATAGGGAAAGATTGGAAACACAAGACACTTCATCAATCTGACCTGAGTATTTTTGGTAATCCTCCTATCCTTCCAAATCTTTCCCAGCCGTTCCACTGCTGACCTGGTGATGGCACATCGTCGTCTAATCTCTTCACCACATCCTCCAGTGCTTGAGATAGCAGAGCCAAGTTGGATGTAGGTCTGTACAATTTTGCAATTAGCTATATTTTCTACATTGATTCCATTTCGTTCAGGACGGTCTATTATCTCTGTCTGTCTGTGTATTATTGATGACACCGAAATTTTAGCACCAGAAAAATGTATCGTAGTATTCGAAGTCAATATAAATGGTCTCCCCACCTCCTTTAACGTCATACAGAATATGAAAGACGGACGGTGATCACAACTATTCTATTATAGTTGGTAAATGCCTCAATTCATCCTTACAATGTATTTGTCATGTATCACGGCCGGTAGCGCTTGCATTTGCATAATGCATTTGACAATTACATTGGCTCGGTATAGCCTACAGAATATCTTAACAAGAAAGCTCAGAATGAGTCCACTCCGAAAATATTAGAGGCAACGTTTGAATGATTTCAGAAGATCATTAAATGATTTGGTAAAGTATGTGTTCCATCTCAAAGTAGGTACACTAATAAGAAACTGCTGACTATTGTGCTATTTGCAAAGACTGGTTTTAAATCAGGGCGTCCCAGGGTACTAGTTGGGGATGACATCTGAGCTTCGAATGGATCGACGCGCAAGAAGGCCGATTGTCGTGGCGGTGATACTATCCGAGGGGCAAAGCTTCACCAGTCCCAGCGCTTACCATGGATAATATCTGCCTCATCACCGGAGTCTCAAACGCATTTTGTTGCGACAGGGTTTAGATGATCGATTCATCTATACTAATATTATAAAGCTGAAGAATTTGTTTGTTTGAACGCGCTAATCTCAGGAACTACTGGTCCGATTTGAAAAATTATTTCAGTGTTAGATAGCCCATTTATTGAGGAAGGCTATAGGCTATATAACATCACACTAAGATCAATACAAGCGGAGCACCAATAAATAATGTTTCACAATCGGGTTTTTTCCCTTTTGAGAGCTTCCGCTGCATGCGCTGCAGAAACGGTTAAAGTTTCGCTAAAATAATGTATGACAGAACTGTTTCCCTTTAAAGGATCTAAAAAAAAAACGTGACAGCATATGTCTATAATATGTTAACCTTGGCTCACTATAACGTTTTTTATGCTGACCAAATTTGTTCTAAAATAAATTATTATTTGTGAACTATTCGCGGGCAAAAGCTAGTATATAACTATAATACATATAATAAATCATTTGAAAATTATACGAAATATGAGTTACATTTATTCCCAACTGAACGCTTCAGAACCATGCCTTCAATGTGGGAATCCGAACGAAATCGTGCGATCTTCAAAAGGAGGATATTTTCTTATCATTAATCAAACTAGCCGCAGATGGAGCGCCTTCCATAACCGGTGACATTTTCAGGAAGAGCGATCGCCTGAAGGATTTCTTTATCATTTTGAAAGGAAAGCCGGATGAACATGTCTTATAAAAAGTTTGAGTGCAAAATGATATGAATGTAAGCTTGTACCTGAACTTTTTAAAGCACAACGAAAAATTGGGAAGTTCGAAGGGTGGGAAAGACATTAGCCATGATTCGATGTGGCATGTAGCATTTACGTATCAATGTGGGCTTTCGTAACCACTTAACGTTAGCACGCAGGCTTGTTCACCGATCTAAGCTGAGAAAAAAAACAAATCGTAGTTTGACTACATGACTATAATAATATAACAGAAAATATATTTTTCTATATGAAAATCGATACAAAAATCTAAATTTAGAACACAAGTTAAATAAATTGAGGTAGTCAGTAATGGCCAGACCATATCATGGCGATCCTATTTCGATATTCGAATAACAACATTCACCACGAATACTACAGACTTAACCAATAAAAAAATAAAGTATAAGACGTAAATACGCAAATATTCAACTCTGAAGTCCCAACGTCGTAGTCTCCCATTAATCAAACTCCACGCAGCTGCTAACCGACCTGCTATGCAATTTGCACGATTGATGACAGCCGTAAGTAAGGCTACTCTGAATGTTTTGCGTGACATTTTTATAGTTCCTTACATTATACGATCTAATTATCCCGAAGAAAATCCTCTTAAATTTATTAAAATGGAGTGAATATGATTATTTACTGCAGCATTGATATCAACGCCTGGACTAAATTTTAATGTAATTCGACCTTGGCTATCTTCGGTCAAAATGTTTTATTATTGGGATTAAAGGATAAAATTGCCGATTTGTACCGAAAAATTGAAATATTTTTTTTATTTCATTTAATACATTTATTTAATCAAAATATCTACCATTATCATGAGGCGTATGTGTGCATGCATGTGTGCATAAGGCACGCATTTTTCATATTTTTTTATTTTATTGATTTGACGCAATAGAGTCAATATTGTTGGTAAAGTACATTAAACCGTGCCGCTAATTCCTGTGGCTCGGATCGGCTTCCACCATCTCTTTCGTTATTCACATGTGTGGGCGGTCTTCCACGTGGTTCATTCTTTAAATCAAAATTTCCGTCACGAAAGCGCTTAAACCAAAATCGCACGGTGCTTTAATTAGCAGTCCCCTCTCCAAACGCAACATTAATATTGCGAGCTGTTTCTGCAGCGTAGTTCCGCGTCGGAACTATTATTCAAAAATCACTCGATTTTCCAAAGCATCCACATTTCTTGTCTAAGATAAAAAAACAACTGAAAGTCGAAAATCGAATGTTGCACATTTTTTAAAAGAAAAACCTCATAGGTATCATTAACAAAACGTTTCACTCAATAATCTCAAGCCATGAAGGCTCTATGTCAATTCGAAGCACCTTTTACAATAAAACGGCAATTTCATACTTTAACTCCTATTATATCAATAAGTAAAGCTCTCATTTCCTGATTTTCTGAAAGTCTTCCCTTAATAGTTTTTCGGTATTATCGCTATTTTAATCATAATTAATAATATTTCTACAAATTGAAATTTACAATTTTATTTAAAAAAAAAATATTTTTCATTGTTTGGGAAAATTACCACGGGAAGATCTTCTACCAAATGGATGAAATTTCTCAGTAGACCAATGACCCGAATGTTATTGTTTGGGACTTGTGTATATGCAAGCTTATGTCGGTAGCGAGATTCAGGAATCTGTCAAATATCTTATACTCCAGGATAGCGACCCTGAAAAAAACGGTATAACTCCGTGCTTTGTATATATGGGCGCAAACGCCACTGTTGGCAATAATTAACATAATAATATATAGTTTAGTTTATTATATGTTAATATTTGTTTATTGTTAGCAACAAAACTGTTATTCTACCATATTTAATAATTAGCAGACACTGTTTTGATGTGAAAATGTTCAGAATATGTTTAATGTTTATATTATTGTTTAAAAACACAAATGACTGTATAAATGATTAAATATGAATAAAGCATAAATATTAATAATAATTTATATTATAATTAACAGTACTAATAATTTAATTAAGTATTGTAATTGTTATGCAATGATGTTGTTGGCTCCATCTATTATTAGGCTGGATAATAACAATGTTAGTTAATATTACTTAAAAGTAATTCATGTAAATTAAATTAAATGTGAGTCATGTAAAATCACTAAAATATGTATTTTGAATATTAAGCTATGTTTTGTGAATTGTTTCGCAGTAATTACATTTGTTTGTATAAAAGAAGTTGTAGTTGCTATAACCAACACAAAATGGCTAATTGTGTAAAAACCACTGAATAACTCAGGCGTGGCTTTTTGTTGTAAACAAGTAATGTTAAAGTTTTATAGAATTGTATTGTATTTTCATTGTAAAAGAAGTTATGTGTGTAAATCCTGGCTTAACGCCGACATATACGTGTTACTTATTTACTACATTTACGTGACTTCAATGTCCTGAAAAACTGTAAAGAAACACATCGATGCGAGATTATAGCTTCATTCGTGAATATGTTTTAGTAAGACGTGTTTCGTTAGGAAAATTAGTACCTGTCAGCGGAATTTGAACAACGGCATTGTTGCATCGCTCGATACGATACGTCAGGCCTCTATAATTAAACATTTTAGGTAATAGTTACCCGCCCAACATGTCCAAGCGGTCTTGTCGCCAAACGATAAGGCAGAATTCAGGCTGGTAAGCTTGGAAATGAGAACTAGCTGACCTGAATAACTAAAAAAATCCCAAGGGTCAAAGGATCGTGGAATTATTTGCCCGGCCGCTAAAATTCTTGATAAGACACCTGACGTCTTATTCTTAAAGCCACGACGCCCTAAACACGTATAAAGCTGCTGCCTAATCGCCGGGAATCCCTTAGTCGCTTTTTACGACACCCTCGGTATAGTAATTTCTAGGTCAACCGCACACAGTCAAGTAATTCACTTTTTATTAATCTTCAACTGGCTCAGGTAGTGAAATATACAAAAATAGTCTTAACACTGTAACCTACAGGTTGGTAATCGTGTTTTCAACACCCCAAACGGAACACTTAACAACGAACGTCGACAGTGTTGTTTCATTATAAACTATATTGTTACGCCGGTAAGAGTATCTTCGCCGAAGTAGATCTATCGCCGAATAGTCGAACGAATATCGAAGGATCTAGTAGCACCTAGAACGCTCGAGAAGTACAACGCCATCTATTGTCAGTTAGCGGAAACACAATACTCGAAATGTGTGGAATATTCTCGATAATTCTAGGGATTTGGTATAGGCTATAAAAACGTTGCAGAGATGGCACGCAGTCAGTTAGTAATCGGAACTACTCGAAGAGAAACAGCGAACGTGATCAGTATCACCCGAAGCGAAGCGGAAGAAGTAAATTGAGAATTTTAAAGTGTTTGTTGAGTGCTTTAAGTGTTCTAAGTGTAATGCAGTGTTAATTTGTGATTCGGTAGAATTTTATTTATCCCGAACCCCAGCGCGTAACAATATTATGGAAAAGCAAAAACAAAAATGCTTCTTGTAAAAATGTTGTTGTCCAATTTAGATAAAAATTAGAGTAAGACGTTAATAGCTTCGAATACAGTAAAAGCATCTAATTTGAAAACAGAATATCACTGAAACTTTTAATTCCAATGTCAAGATATGATAATTACGTATAATAGACGAATCTGTTGGAGACGCTCGTCCACTGGAAAATGTACTTGAAGGACTTTTCATTAAGAGGTTAGTTGCAGGAACGAAATCAGTAGCTATAAACAGCTAATGATTTAAATTAATATTCCTGCTGCAACCACAAGTTTCCGGAGAATCAATAAATTTAAAATTTCATTAACAGTGAATGTATAAAACAGTAACACGTATTTTTAAATTATAATGATTATTACTGTTTATATTTAAAACTAGCTGACCCGGCAGACTTCGTAGTGCCTCAATCGATAAATATAATAGAAGACCTAAACTTTTGTATAAAATAAACTTAAAACAAACAAACGGAATCCGTCCGACGAGGACACATCAAAAGAAAAACAAAATTGTTATTTTTATTTAATTCCGAGCATTTTCATAATTAAATCTACCTTTTAAACCTTCTCTGGACTTCTACAAATAATTCAAGACCAAAATTAGCCAAATCGGTCCAGCCGTTCTCGATTTTTAGCGAGACTAACGAACAGCAATCCATTTTTATATATATAGATAGATTATAATGTTGCAACAGCTCTGTATCTGTACTTACAAGTTGTTAAAAAAATACCATACTAAGATGTGTGTGCAAAAAGTAGTGGGCTGATTTTGTGGTATTAAAGTCATAAATTGCCTATGATTGAAATTCAAATGTGGTCTACTCTATATTGGCTACGATACCAGTAGTTGATAACATAAACTATTTTTCTTTTGATATTTTTTATAGTGCTCAGAGGACGTTTGAAGTTTTAAAAATATTAATTTTTAACTTACGAATAATTGGGTCGGAATACTTCAGCGTACAAGTTTGATTGACATGTTAACTTACATGTGAACATGTTAATTGACGGCGAAGTTTGATTCGGAATTTAAAGCAATTTTTAGGATAGGAAGGTTCTGTTTTGGCAAAACAAACTAGCGATTATTCAGACTACTTAGTTGTATATGAAGGCCCTAAGTGTGATGAGGAAGGCGGTAACAGCAAATTATATCTCAGTAGCTCAAATTCGATCCATATCTATTAACCTTAAGTTAATGTTAATTAAAACAACCTCAGTCCGTCCCATGTTCGCAGACACTGATATTCTTGACAAAGCTTAATATCACTCAGTGTCGCGTTTTGACAACTAAATAAACTTTTGTAATTACCTACAACAAAACTCTTGAATTGTGTTCAAGCATACTTTATAATGTAACAAGATAATTTGAAGGAGTGAGACAGTTAATCTCGCCTTTTCATGTGCTATTTAAAATGTTTTCGTGACCAGAAGATTTTTTGAAAATGTCATGTCTCTTAAGACCCAGCATTAGAGTAGCACATGCCAGTAACGCCAGCGGACGAGATCACACTGCACTTATTATTAAGTATTATACCGCCTCCTACTTTGAGAGCAGAAGTAAAAATCTCAGTTGTATTCCGAAATTGTGTTTTTTCGTCGACTTTCACAATTTGATGTCTATGGACTCCTGTAACAGCTCAATTTACATACACCAACAAATGATAGAGCGCGGTCGAATTTAATGAACTAGCTCTGTGACAAACTACTTGTTTTGTTTCCAATTTTGTTCCTTGAGTCTAAGTTCGTGACCAAGTGGCTGCCGATACAAGTTCAAGGTGTAAGCTACCCTTAGCAATACGTCGTTCAGATTGTTTCCACTTTTAATCCTCTCTTCGGTGTAGCCCGCCTTAATTATTTTACTACGGGATTTATAATCGATTCCCGATCGAAGTTAATATATTTATTAAAACATCTTAACTTTTTCTATTATAAATTAAGGTAATCGCTAATTCAGGGGCATTGCACGTTGGGGGTAGAATGAGACTTTTACATATGTGGGAGCATCAGTGGAAATAGCTGCGAGATATATTAGATTGGAAACGTCAGGTTAATTATCTGAGTGGAGCTGGCGCTGCGATCGTATTTGTTTATGGGTTGTTATAGACTCGTTTAATAGACAATGACGTAGGGCAAGTGTCAGTGAATCTGTGGATGACGTGTGACATTTGAACAGTTAGTCTATGGCGGTGGGGTGGCTTTCTCAAGTGAATGAGAAGTCATTCTCCGTAAATAATACACATAAATTAGTTATAGATAAGCAACTCAAGTACTCTACAAAAATATTTACGGGCGTCGGCCACTAGATGGCTTCGCTTCGATTAATTTCTCATTGCTCCTGTAGAAGGCAGTGACATATTACCGATCCTATATTTTATTTATAATGAAGGAGTTTTGTAAATTTTCTATAACAAATAAAGACGTTTATGTTTTTTTTTTTTTTTTTTCCTGTGTTTAGTTATACAATAATGAAATGCCTTAACTTTAACAACAAATATGTTTAGGGGAATCCGCTACAAGATGTCGCTAGTTTTAATACAAAAAAATATTTGTCTTAAAGTAGCGCAATTTCAGAGCCCTAGTCAGATCTCCCTCAGGACAGAACTCAGACGAGATACGTTTAGCGCTGGTCGAGTCATTACCGACCCACACACTGTATAGTACCTCGTGCTATATGTGTACATATGTACGTAAGAGTAAATTTCAAACAAAACAGTATTGTTTCATACGGTAGCTTTGTTAGGCCTGTAAATTTAAGTCGGTGTTGAAAGTGGCCCTTTGTTTGCTGTTGAGAGTGCTCGGCTCGGCCGGCGTTGCCTGACCGGTACGTTGTCGACAAACACGACGGGTATACAGACGAAGGGGATGGCGAACAAAAAAAACCTAACTTTTTTGTTTTTTTTTTTATTATTTAGATGGGTGTTAAGTGGTTACAGGAGCCCATAGACATCTACAATGTAAATGCCGCCGCCCACCTTGAGATATAAGTTCTAAGATCTCAGTATAGTTACAACGGCTGCCCCACCCTTTAAACTGAAACGCATTATTGCATCACGGCAAAAATAGGCAAGGTGATGGTACCCACCCGCGTGGACTCACAAGACGTCCTACCACCAGTAATTACGCAAATTATAATTTTGCGGGATTGATTTTTACTACACGATATTATTCCTTCACCGTGGAAGTCAATCGTGAACATTTGTTGAGTACGTACTTCATTAGAAAAATTGGTACTCGCCTGAGATTCGAACAGCGACGCTTCGATCAACATGAATGCACCGGACGTCTTATCCTTTAGGCCACGACGACTTCAGTTCGTTAGTTTAAGTGACATTTCGCTTAATAAGCCATATTTATCATTGTAATTAAAGGTGCGCTACACGTCATTTCGGATCCTCCCGATCCACTAACGGTGCTTGTAGGTACCTCAAGCACCGGTCGCCGTCCTCGTCGAACCCGTCGCTTGCGACGAAGGGCTCGACGAGTAAATTAATCCTCAGACACAGCCCACTGAGTTTCTCGCCGGATCTTCTCAGTGGGTCGAGTTTCCGATCCGGTGGTAGATTCTGCGAAGCACGGCTCTTGCTAGGGTTCGTGTTAGCAACGTCATCAGGTTTGAACCCCGTGAGCTCACTTACTACTTAAGGCTACGCTGACATAGATTCTCAAGGCTCTCAGCTTAGGTAGAAAAAATAAAATAAAATAAAATAAAAGGTGCGCTGTATTTGGTATTAGCATCAACAGTTCGATGTTTTAATTGAAGTTCAATAATAATTAAGCCCATTCAAATAGTTGAAGAAGTTTTTTTAGTTACGATATTTTTCCAAATTTTAAACTTCAAGCAGCTCTCCTGTAAAGTTGCAAAAAATGTCGCTTAAACCAAATAGCCTTTCACCCATCGATATATCTATCTATATATATAAATGAATTACTGTTCGTTAGTCTCGCTAAAACTCGAGAACGGCTGGACCGATTTGGCTAATTTTGGTCTTGAATTATTTGTGGAAGTCCAGAGAAGGTTTAAAAGGTATATAAATATGAAAATGCTCGGAATTAAAAAAAAGTAACAATTTTGTTTGTCCTTTGACATGTCACCCGTCGGACGGATTCCTTTTGTTTGTTTTAAGTTTATTTTATACAAAAGTACATTAATATAAGAAGGTCATTCACGACGGTCGTGTGTAGTGTTATTGGAAAGCCCCCGGTTAAACGAAGCCGGGCGAATGTCAGCTAAATTTAAGTGCATTTTGTTAATAAGCTTTACTTTGGCGGATTCACGAGCAAATATGAAAGTGCTTTAATTAATGTGTAGTCGAAATGAAAAACCATTTTTACAAAATATTTACTTTGGATAAATATTTAAATATCTTTATTACTATTTAAATATCTTTAAAATCGTAATAAAGGTCATCGCTATCCATGGACATTGACATTGACATTAACCAGATGCTGTAAAATTCTGAATACCTTACTTGAAGAACGATATTTAACTCTTACCTTACTCAGTACAGATAGATATCAAAAACTAATAATGTTGCTTGTAAATGATCTAATCCTTTTACCTTTTTAAAATTACATTTAAAGGAGTGTTAAGTGTGTCGCTTCTGTTTTTCATAATAACAGGACTTTGTAATTTTACTGCCATAGAACTAAATTGAAATGCGGTTTATAAAAACACATAGTCGAATTCGATAATAATCAAACAATTTATTTAGCATTCGCTCGGAAACAAACTATTTTATCTGAAAGATAGATTTTTTTAAATTTACTGGTGGTAGAACCTCTTGTGAGTCCGCGCGGGTAGATACCATCGCCCTGCCTATTTCTGCCGTGAAGCAATAATGCGTTTCGGTTTGAAGGGTAGGGCAGCCGTTGTAACTATACTGAGATCTTAGAACTTATATCTCAAGGTGGGTGGCGCATTTACGTTGTACATGTCCATGGGCTCCAGTAACCACTGAACACCAGGTGGGCTGTGAGCTCATCCACCCATCTAAGCAATAAAAATAATTTTTTTTTCATTAATTTTAGGTAAAACATAGCAGATAGATATAGTCTAAATTAATGTTCACTAAGAATAAATCCAAACATGAATCTAAACCAAGGAAATATATTTTATTAATATAAAAACATTTTTAAACATTAATTAGAAGAATAACTAATTGTATGTTCCCAAACTCGGGGGAAAACAGCGGCCGTTGGGTCAATTAGTGAAATTTAAATATTCCACTTTCGTTTCGTAATGGGAAATTTTCTTTGTTCATTCGTGATCATTACATTTTCAATTAATCCCAGACAGACATTTTGTTTTACAGACGCGTTGGAGGGCTTCATTTTTGACGTGACAACGTCTTATAATTCGATGGAGCCGGTTGCACGCACGAAAATACATGACTCATTGAGGCGTTCCATTGAAGGCTTGAAGTGGAAGCGAGAGCGCGTAACGAGCGACAAAGAGGCACAATCGGCCTCCGCGTTCGGCAGCGTTCGACATCTGTCTCTCTCCTACTTGAGTGAGCGATGCATCCGCGTGGACAGCTGCTATACAATAATACATTTACATGTTTTCGTCAAGTATGAAGTTTAGTGAAAAGTGAATGTGGTGTCAATTGTCCATACAAAATATCTATCAAACAAATAAAATTAAAATTTTCTTTTGAAAAATGAAACCATTCCATCAGTATTTTCTTATGACGCTGTCACGTTCAACTATTGTCAGTAAACCGACTTTACAGACAACCGTTTTTTTTTATTAAAAATATATACTAATATATAAATGTACAGTGGTTTTTACGGATGTTCCGTTATAACTACTGAACCAGGCATTCGATTGACTTGAAAATTGGTATTCATGTAGAAAATACATGTACTTAATGAATAGGCTAATATTTATATGAGTGTTGGACTCCCTACACCAGTTGCGGTGGCGTTAATGATGAGAATCTTTGCGGGGGTGAGAAATAATAATGTTAATTTTAAATGCACAGCGAAGCGGACGGGTACAGCTAGTTATATATTTTTTTAATCCTAATTAATCCGTCAGATGAAAAAATAAGTAAGAAGAGCCTTCAGTGGTTGGCTTTAAAAAACAAAAAATAAATTAATGAACCCAATTGCAGTTGATATATTTTAATAGACTTGTCTTGTTGCAGCGTTCTCGGTGTATTATACCAGAATGCTGCAATTGACAATCGGATTTTGTTGGTAAATGGTAAGCCTACAGGTAAGAACCACAATTCCGTGCATTCTTCTCAAAAACAGTCATATACTTCAGTTTGAACGAGGACACGGTCATTGTACAATTCAATTCAAAATTTAATTCCATGTGTGTGGTATTATTCAGGTTATGATATCCACGTGCTTCTTTAACCACTTTCAAACGGTAAAAGGAATAAAGGAAGACAAGGGATGAGATGGGAAGATGAGGTAAAGTTTACGGTTGTTAGAGGTAAAAAACAAAGGAAGATATTAGAGGAGGTCTATGCTAAGAGGCATACCGGAGAAACATTCTGATAACACATAGAACAATTGAATAAACAACCCTAAAAGTTCAAAATAAAGGCTCACCCACTTAAATCAGGTGGGATAACTGGTTCATCTATCTACGCAAAAAAATAACTATACCTTAATTCCCAACAATAGTAACAGAGTGGTATCCCAACTGGTAACTGGTGTGTGATCGTGCCACACGCTTGTAGCACTTATTACTTCAATATGGAGAATATCAAGTGAACTGTTATCACACCAATATAAATCTAGTATTACCGTCGGTTTTGCAAGTTTTTTTTTTTTGGTCAGGAGGAAATCGCCGGACTTCCGCCCTCAACTGGGGATGGAGGGCGGGGCGTGTCAGAGTCGAACTGGACTGACTAAAACCTCCTGTCGCTCAACAACCAACGTCCAAACCTCGCATGAGACAGAACTCATGAAGAGGCAGAGGGGGGAAAGTGAAGCGTTTAGTGCGGAGCACATCTCTCCCATCACCCTCCCCCTCGGGATGCCGGTCCGTCGGTCGTCGGCACCACGACCACCAGTCCTCTCGGTCGGCAGGCTATCCGAAGCCTGCCTAGATGGCACCGGTTAGAGTGATCTATCCTACGGAATACCCCGCTGGACCAGAACCAGCGTGGGTCGAAGATAGCCAGCCTTCCATCACCCGGATGCTCTTGCGTAAAACGCATGCAGAGCAGCTTGCACGTCGTCTTCTTAGGCCCCCCTCGCCGGTCCCCAGACCGACATGTGAGGGGGACCCGAAACACTTAGAGGGCCAGGGCTTGGACGAGATCCGCCTCTCTGGCCCCCGCTCGACGGCGGCGGGACTGTGCGTCTCTCACACGCCCTGCCGCCTCCTTCTGCGAGATGGTGCACTCGCAGAAGTCGAGCATCGCCTTCCACGACTCGTCGTCGCCGAGCATCGATGCCACAACACTCGGCAACGACAAGTCGTTTCCTATTTTTGCGACGAGGACACGGCGCCACCCCTCCCATTTTTTTTTTTTTTTTTTTTTTATTGCTTAGATGGGTGGACGAGCCCACAGCCCACCTGGTGCTAAGTGGCTACTGGAGCCCATAGACATCCACAACGTAAATGCGCCACCCACCCTGAGATACAAGTTCTAAGGTCTCAAGTATAGTTACAACGGCTGCCCCACCCTTCAAACCGAAACGCATTACTGCTTCACGGCAGAAATAGGCAGGGCGGTGGTACCCACCCGCGCGGACTCACAAGAGGTCCTACCACCAGTAATTACGCAAATTATAATTTTGCGGGTTTCATTTTTATTACACGATGTTATTCCTTCACCGTGGAAGTCAATCGTGAACATTTGTTGAGTACGTATTTCATTAGAAAAATTGGTACCCGCCTGCGGGATTCGAACACCGGTGCATCGCTTCAACACGAATACACCGGACGTCTCATCCGTTAGGCCACGACGACTACAGAGGGCAGGCAGGGCAACGAGCGTGTGCTTCACCATGTCCAAGTCGCAACCACAATGGTGGCACTCTGCCGTCGGCTCGGCTCCGATCCGGTGCAGGAACTCACCGAAGCAACCATGCCCAGTGAACACCTGCGTGAGCCGGAAAGTGAGGCGTCCTCTGTCACGATTCACCCAATCCACAAGGACCGGGCGAATCGCCTCGACGGTCCTACGACCAGCCGAAGGATCAGCCAGCCGTCTGAACCATGACTCCAGCACGGACCGCCGAGATTGGGCCCTCCGCGCTCTGACCACACTGGGGCTGGGACGCGCCACGCCCCGGGCACGAAGTTCAGCCCGCCACTGATAGTCAGTGGCGAGCGCCTCAGCTTCCAGAACCCAAGGCGACGTCCCAGCTAGTACACACGCCGCCTCAAAGGAGATGGTGCGATAACCACGGATGACCCTGACCGCGATGGTGCGTTGCGGCCGCTGCAGCAACTTCGCCACCCTCGCAGCCAGGGACTGGCCCCACACAGGCGCCCCGTATAGGGCCATTGATCGCATCACCCCCGTATAGAGACGGCGCGTCACCTGGTCAGGCCCCCCGACGTTGGGCAGAAACCGGTTTAACGCGCCGACCACGCCCAACAAACGAGGGACCAGGTTCTGAAAGTGAGTACGGAAGGTCCAACGACTGTCCAGAATGAGGCCGAGGTACTTCAACTGCACCCCGACCCCGATAAGGACGCCTTCAACCACGATATGGGCATCGACATGTGGCACTCTCCGAGGCCTGTGGAACCACATGGCCTCGGATTTACTGAGCGCCACGTCGAGGCCCAATCTCCTGATTTTGCCGACGACATGCGCCACCCCAACGGTAGCAAGACGGGCAGACTCGGCAAAACTCCCCCCCCCCCCCCCCCCGGTTTGCAAGTGCTAGGTATAATTGAAATTAGTTTTACGGTTTAGTTTAACGATCGTTTTATTTAATTTAGAACAGTGTACAAATGTCGACGAATAAAACTGAAAAGTATTTCAAACGTCGAAAATCCTATAATAACAATAAGAAACAGGAGCCATTAAACCGTTAAAATACTTTTAATTACGTTAATCTATAGATATTAAATTAATTAGTCGGTATAAAGCAATACATGCTCCCGATCTCAATTTAAACATTTAGAGCGGAACATTAACCTTGTGTTTTCTCACACACAAAATTCGCACAAAGAAACAGGTTAATTAAATGTTCACCACGTAATTTTCAGCGGAGTTTGTTTAAAACGCAAATTAAATCATTCCGCTTATTTGAATCGACCTTTTGTGTTTATGACTCCTTTAATAATGGCCTCACCATATACAAATGTAGAGAATATTAAGTTTTTACCTACGAAATTGCCGTTTAGTACCTTTAGTAGTTAAACGAACGTCTGGTGTAGTGGTAAGTGACATGGTCACTACACAAGGGGGTCGCGGGTTCGAATCCCGCCAAGGGAAGATATTTGCATGATAAATATAAATGTCTTTTCCAGGGTTATGGATGTATATTGAATATGTGTATACGAGTAATAAAAATCTTACACTTATTTCCGTTATCTGGTACCTGTAACACAAGTTCTTTACGAACTTATCATGGGACCAGTTAAAGTGGTGTGACTGTTAGTAAAAAAAAAAAATCTACAGAAAATATTTTTCGTAATATGCACCTATGGTAGGTACCCATACACCTTTGCTAGCGATTTGGTATTTTGTCAATGCCTTTTTGATAAAATCGGGTGTATGAGAGCCAACAAACTCTTCAAAGGCACTTTCTACTGCATCTCGCGTATTTAATTTTTTCCTGTCAAGAAATTGTTGATGTGTTGGGGAAAAAGTAGATATCTATCCGGCTCAAGGTCTGGTGAGTACGGTGGATGACGAATAACTTTTAACCCTAGCTCTTATAGTTAAGATACCTTTTTTGTGGCGCATGAGGCCGAGCGTTGTCATGTACATGTCATTTTTTACTGGCGGTAGGACCTCTTGTGAGTCCACGCGGATGGGTACCACCACCCTGTCTATTTCTGCCGGGAAGCAGTAATGCGTTTCGGTTTGAAGGGTTGGGCAGCCGTTATAACTATACTTGAGACGTTAGAACTTATATTTCAAGGTGGGTGGCGCATTTACGTTGTAGATGTCCTTGGCTCCAGTAACCACTTAACACCAGGTGGGCTCGTTCACCCATCTAAGCAATAAATAAAAAAATAGTGAAAAAAATGTTACATTACATGAACACCTTACATTATTCAAAACAGAATACCACATTTTTAAATTTAATTCATTTAAATTCAGAATCTGTTGCCAGTCATACATAGGCTACATTTTAAATGTCCAGTATTATAAAACGGCTACTTCATAGATTCAATATGTGTCGCAAGACAGTTAACGAAATGAAGAGGCAGTATATTATCATGAGCCTCGCTTCGTGTGGCACTCAATTTATCTTGACGTTGATAAGTGTTGCTATTCGTATAACTACTCTGACAAACGATATTCCTAAGTAAGAATGTTCAATGGGAACTGTAGTTTATTTATTGTTATGAGAATCAACCACTTCCTAAAATTATCTAGGAGAATCAAATTTAAAACAGAAATTGGACATTAGCTATCGACTTAGCTACTAGTCTGACCATCTAAGCATATAAGAACTGCATACTTTATCGTTGAATAGGAAAAACAGTACGCTAATATAATAAATATGTATATATACACACACACCAACTTTTTAGAAAGTCCGTGTGTGTGTATTTCCTATAGACACCAAAAGGACTGGAGTGATTTCTTTTTTTTTTAAGAAATGTGCCGATTTACTTGGCCGCTCTGCAGCGGGTGATTTAGTGGAGCCTGATAGCGATCGCATCAAAATCAAATCAAAGATCGCCCAGCAAAGCGGCTTGGATTTTTGTTGGTGAAAGAAGAATGGCAATTTTTTACCCGAATGTTTTAAAGGCGTCTTAGAAACATAATTATTTTATTTGCTCGTTTTTTATACGATGTTAGATTTACATGGCAAAGCCACAAAAAATATTAATTTAATAAGTTTTTAATTCGATTTTTGTGTACTTCCGGTTTAATACATTTATAAAGGATGGCATTAATACTATTGCCACAAAAAAAGCACTATTTTTTTATAAATATTTTCATACAGTATTTAAAATGATAAATAACTTTGATGATAGCTTTGTTACAATTAGTACATAATTAAATAAATAAATAATAGTAATGGCAGCACTGCAGATGACAATGATTTTAACAGTATGACAACTGACTCTATAAGTATAATCTAATCTAATAAATTAGCTTTGCAAGCCTTCGTTTGTCGCAAATATGTGACTTTGGCGTTCAAAAGGTTAAAAGTACCTATCTCTGATACACATTTTTACCAATTTTTACACATTTACAAAGAAGAAAGAACAAACTACATAATATGTGTATGTACCTAGGTAGCTCTGCAATTGCTAAGGGTACCTACTCGAATACTATTAGAGGTGTGTCCTTGGTTCATCTATGATAATGAAACTAAAAATGTTATAATATTTACTTATTGTTTCAATTTGTTATAGTCCGTGCCTACAAAAATCAGAGACATCTATTATTGATAGAAAACCTCAAATTATAAAGTAAACACGTCAATATCTTTATTTGTGACTTTCTAACAACAAAAATATTTATGATTAAGCTTAAGCTATGTTATTCCTATCGTTTTAGCATTTTTTTATTTCATGACGCCTCAAATAGATATCAGGTAAAATGTTGTATAGAAAGCTGCTATTGTTCTTTAACAAAAAACCACAAATTATATTTTCATACATTTATCTGTTGGCATAAAAAAATATTAGTAATAGTCAAGGATCTCATTAACTTTTCTACTCACTATTTTATTTTAAGTGACGTGAAACCTGAGACTTTCCTCGGAAATACCTCGGTGACGGCAGTAGGGTGACTATTATTGTCTTGAATATTATGAAACAAAAAAAAATCTTTCAAGTGTGTTCAAGAGAGACCTGTAAGATGTAGATGGCCTATTTCTGCCGTGAAGCAGTAATGCGTTTCGGTTTGAAGGGTGAGACAGCCGTTGTAACTATACTGAGACCTTAGAACTTATATCTCAAGGTGTGTGGCGCATTTACGTTGTAGATATCTATGGGCTCCAGTGACCACTTAACACCAGGTGGGCTGTGAGCTCGTCCACGCATCTAGGCAATAAAAAAAAAGGCAAGCTGGTCACCTGTAGTTGCAGATGTCTGTGTCGCTAATTTATGTGTGGAGAAAAATAAAAAATAAAGTTGGGTTATGCAACTCCTATCTCCTTTTATTGAATATACTGTTACGCGCTGGGGTTCGGGATAAATAAAAATTCTGCCGAATTACAAGTTAATACTGTATTCAACACTTAAAACACTTTAAAATTCTCAATTCGCTTCTTTCGCTTCGCTTCAGGGGATCCGTTCGCTGTTTCGCTTCGAGTAGTTCCAATTACTAACTGACTGCGTGCCATCTCTGCAACGCTTTTATAGCCGATACCACATCCCCAGAATTATCTAGAACATTCCACACAATTCTAGTATTGTGTTTCCGCTATCTGACAATAGATGGCGTTGTACTTCTCCGGCGTTCTAGATGCTCATATATCCTTCGATATTCATTCGACTTTTCGGCGATAGATGGCGTTACTCTTACCGGCGTAACATACGAAAGTGATAGCCAATGAAACGTCATTCATTTCATACGCTGAACACCCTTGATCCATATCGTTTTTTTTTTATTATTACTCGATCCTTTTGGTAACAGAAGGTAATTACAAATGGACCTTTGAGTCCGATTAAGTGTACTATTAATTTAATTTAAATACTATATATTTAAAATCTTCTACTTATAAAAATATAATTCGAGAGGTGAAAGGCTGGTTTAAGCGACATTTCGGTTAAAACGCGAAATCTATCTTTGTGTTGTTGTGTTTTATTTGGTATTAGCATCAACAACTCGATGTTTTTAATTGAACTTCAATTAAATTTAAATTGTTCAAATAGCTGAAGAAGTTTTTTTATTATGATATTTATTCCAAATTTTAATGGCTCTCCTGTAAAGTTGCAAAAATATCACTTAAGCCAAAGGGCCTCTTCACATTGACAATCACTAAAGGACAGTTTGACTGCGCTGATCGTTCGTTTTGATCTAGTCAATACGCTGGATGCGGTAGTAAAATGTATCAAATGAATTTTTGAGTAAATAGTTTTTATATTTGCGATAATATTGATTTATGGTACAAAATCAGAAATGTTTCTAATCCCTAAAACCCTTACCGTACCCTTTAAAAGTTTTGAGACAATCGGATGAACGACGCGAACGAACGCAGACGATCACAAATAAAATAGATTCTTGAAAAGTATCATTGTCACCCTAATATTTGAAGCGATAAAAGTTTCACCTTAAGATTCCCTATGATAAATACGGTGCAGGTGGCGAGACGTAACGGTTTCAGATGGAAATATATTTTATGTCGCTTCCCTGTTAACGCTCTCATATCCGCGTGAAAAATATTATGAGGAATGTTTATTGGATGAAGTGATTTCCGCATTGACATTAAGCTAGGTCAGTGTCGTCCCGAAACTTGGGGCTGTGTTTTGAGAACGAAATTAAAGGATTCTCTGAAGTTAAAGTGTACTATGATTTTTTTCGGAGCTGCATAATAACTCTCTGTCTATTTCTGCTAGGGCGTAACCCTGTGTGAAACAAAGAGAAGGTTCAAAACAGTGGAACACATCAATTCATTAAGTTCCCAAATGGGAAAATCAATAGCAATAGAACTGAGGCGAAAACGGCATTGTATGCATTCAGTTTTACCTCCATGCACACTGGAACCATTGTTCAACTTTCTGCAAATCTAGAATATAGTTCTACAGATAATTCGTTATTCGCGCTATTAGTGTTTTGGAAGTACTATGCCATAATTACGTGATCATAATAATATGGAGGATTATTGGAACGAAGTTCCTTACGGCAGGCTTGGAGGAGTTAGGGATTTTGCTGCGCGACCGAACTGAAAAAAATGTGATAGTAAAACCGTAAGAAAAATTCCGTGGAATAAAACCGTTAAATGAGACGTGCACAGGCGCGACAGTCGTATACACAAGGGAGTAGTGTATAATACCTTTCTCTTTCTCCTTCTTTCTTTTCGTTCTCTCATCCCTTCTCTCTCTCTATTACCACTCCATCCCGCCAATGCATAGTATATACTCATGAATTCATGGACAAGCACGTGGCGAATACTCACATTATAGATACATTTTACTCGTGAGTAGCCACGTTTATTTTTTGCAAATTATGTCGATTCTACATTAGCCGAAGGAACTTCGTCCCTACCTGGTGTCCCACGACACCACATTATTACATTTTTTATTTATTTTTGTTGCTTAGATGGGTGGTCGAGCTCACAGCCCACCTGGTGTTAAGTGGTTACTGGAGCCCATAGACATCTACAACGTAATTGCGCCACCCACCTTGAGATATAAGTTGTAAGATCTCAGTATAGTTACAACGAATGCCCCACCTTTCAAACCGAAACGCATTATTGCTTCACGGCAGAAATAGGCAGGGGGTGTTACCTACCCGCGCGAACTCACAAGAGGTCCTACCACCAGTAAAGTCTCTAAGGACTCTCTTAGCCTATTAGGACTCTTTTGAAATTCCATTTAAGGAAGAACATATCATAACGTAGTTCATTCCGGAGTCAGATGGTACAAGCCAAAAAATATTCTCGTAACAAACTTTGAATGAGCGCGTTGTTCCAAATCAACATAAAGGAACTCGTCATGATGAAGGAACAATACCTCAGATACAAGACATCAGATTTTTCAAGAACAGATTACAAACTCCTCAGCCCAAAACGAAATATCATCAATTATCCCTATCCTTACTTTCCCTGAGGCAGGAGTTGGGAAATCGCGACGGAATTCGAAACTGGATCAACTTAACTGATTTGTAATTAGTCTGCAGTCTGACGATAAGCTTCAGGAGACGTAAACAATTTGTGGGCGTAATTTAGTCACAGCCTCTGTCTTAAGCGATTAAAAATTTATTAGGGCAGATTGAAAAGAAACATTTCGCAACTTTAGAATTAAAGTGGCGTAACTAAAAAAGAAAAGAAAAGGAATGTGTGGTTTTATGAAACCACGGTAAAAGTGAAACTTTTTTTCACATTATCCACAGATTCGGTAGAATCTGGCGCCAAGTTCCGTTCAAAAATCCCGTTGTAAACGGAGCACCAGACTACCGACTGTGTTTACTGTGAGCAGAACAGTTTTTTGAGGTTGCGAAATTTTATTTAATTCTACGGTACTTCTGGTTCCTAAATTGTATATTATATCAATCACTCACAACTTTATTTTACTGATATTAACTAGTTATATCAATTACAACAATTAATCTACTTGAATTTATTAATTTTATCACCACAAACTATGGCTCGCTCAAAAATTTCGATCCTGACTTTTTTCGATGTTAAAAGTGACATGCCACAGACCACACAGACTATAAATATTCGAGAATGGTAATCTACGGCCGCCAGGGTGCGCTGGAATTATTCCTATTTGTAATGGATTTTATGACCTGGTAACTGAGACCTTTAAGTCATGTCTTATTTTAATTTATATTCATATTTTTATGAAAAATGATATTATGGAGTGAAATGAAATGTGATATTATGGAGTGAAATGAAATGAAGATGATTAATTTGAGACATTAATCAAATGGGATGAAATGAAATGAGATGAGATGATATGGAATGAAATATAATCTCAGTAAAATGGTGGTGGTCATTTACTAAGATCTCAGTGGACTTTTTGGAGGAAACCGAGAAGTTACGTACAGCGGCTTTGTTTCATTTTCCCACATTTGTGCACTTTCACAGATATTAAACAGTTAATAAACCACTATTATTACACATTTAAACCCGAAGAAACACTAAATAGACAAATTAAAACAAATCACACAACTTCACACCTCGCGTTCCCGCCAAAAAGTCATTATTCCTACATAAACTGTAGCTTCAAGGGGATAGTTTGCAGTTCTTATTGAACGGTTTATACATTAAATAACGTTAATGTTGTTACTGTTAGTATTTTAGTTTAAGTACTGCCGAAGCAAGTACTGTTGTTACTGTTGGAGAAACAATTTTGTTTTGTAATGTAATACCGAAATACTTTACGAGATGGCGTTACAAAAAATCCCTTCCCAAAACTATAAAACCGTTGTGATTGTCTACGAATAATAAATAATATAATAACTAATATTTATTCGTAGGTGATTGTTTAAGATGCTATGAATATTTCGGTTTTGATTTCATCAAAATAACTTGAACTTTACTACTGAATTCCGAAGAAAATTCTAATTAAGGCTGAGTTAAGTTCAGCTTTTTATTTAAGCCTCTTACTGTAGTTTTTAAATTACATTTATGCGGATTGATGTTTCAAGGCTTTCAGATTTTAATTTAAAATTCTGAAATAATTAAGAACAGCGTCATCTACCCTTCACATTTGAAACAAAATTTAATTCGGTTTAAATTTGTAAAAGTTGATGTTGATTATTATTACACTGTAACGCAGCGTTCCGTTTCGCGGGGCAACAGCAGCCAAAGGGAATGTGACTCAGGTCCGTGCCGCGACGACCCACCCCGCGCTACCCGCGCCCGCGCATCGGTTGCATCATTCGCACCCCCAATTAGTGCGCGCCAGACTTTGAAGTGGAATATACGCGTCCCCGGTCGATACCGGAACTGACAACCCGAGAGTCTCATGCCAGTCGGGCACCTAACATTAAAACACTAATTAATTGAGCGTTTCATTAGCTTTTAAGCTGAGTGACTATTTATAATTTATTTTTATTAAGTAATAAATGAGCAAAAAATAATACTTAACAAAAAGATATGAAATCCGAACAAAAACAGTTTCACTGTAAAAAATTGCGCCAAGTCCACGTTTATAAAACTCATCTCAATAACATTTGCACTTTACAAAAAAAAGAAGACTTCAATAGCTTTCATTCTCTACAAAAATATGTGAAATACAAAAAAATACCAAGAAACCGTCATAAAGATGAAAAAATTAAAAAAAAAATGTTGAAAATTTAAAAATAAAAAAATAAAAATTTTATCGTACTTGGCGCGCGTCATTGAGTACCCCAAAATTTTTCGGAAGAATTTCAACCCGAGAAAAAAACCATTTTGCTTTAATATACAGTGAAAGCTGAAAAAGTTACCCAGGTTGTCTTTTTCGCTCTTGTTAGCGTTTTATGAGAAATTGAGACAGAACTACGGTAATTTTCAACAGCTCTCACTATATACCTATGGGCTATTATATGCCAAATCGACCACTTTTGCGTTTGACCCCTTTAGATTCAGCTGAAACTTTATTATTCTTTTCTACCCTTTGAAAAACATCTTTGAGAATTTTTTCAAATGTTTTGAAGCCAACGTATACATACGTATCGACTCGTAAGTAGTTTGTATTTGTATAAGCGAACACGAGAGGGTGTTTAGTTCAAATCATAAAAGATGAGTGGGAAATGAAAAAAATTCAAATAACATACGTATGAGATGTCGATTTTACTTAACTTTTGTAAAACTTATTATGAAATAATAATTCATTAATTACATTTATGCATTTCATAGGTTGACCTACTTATAAATTTCTAAACATTGAAAGGATGTTCATTTATCCTGAAAAATTTGGGGTACTCAATGACGCGCGCCAAGTACGATAAAATTTTTATTTTTTTATTTTTAAATTTTCAACAATTTTTTTTTAATTTTTTCATCTTTATGACGGTTTCTTGGTATTTTTTTGTATTTCACATATTTTTGTAGAGAATGAAAGCTATTGAAGTCTTCTTTTTTTTGTAAAGTGCAAATGTTATTGAGATGAGTTTTATAAACGTGGACTTGGCGCAATTTTTTACAGTGAAACTGTTTTTGTTCGGATAGACATTTAACTCTGACAAACAACATTTACATTAAACAATGATAAAAAAAATATAGCGCGGAGCACTGGTACAAATGAGTAATAGTCTATACACTACACGGTCAGCTGCTGCGAACCATAGGCGCCGCCATATTGGCCTTGGCTGCTCTGACGAGCGCCTTTCACTTTATCCCTACTCCGCGGCCGGCCGTCACGCGACATGCAACACACAGACGAAAAAGTTTGAGACGATGTAATAAAAGTTTCACTTTCAAATTTAAGAAAATGAGTTATATTCTTTCAACCACTTATAAACATGTATTCTATCGGTTTGTAATATTAAACATTCTCTTTTAGTCCAGGAAAGGGCAAAGTACTCTTTTCGTGTCCTTTAAATCAAGCGCATATCTTGAAGTACAAATTTTTCAATTACATTTGTTCGTCACATAACCCACGTATTTAGCCAGGATCTACTGCGGAGATCTCACGAACGGATTTAGACATTTAGAGGAGATTCAGGAAAACTAATTTGATTTGGATTGCTTTGCGAAAAGCAGCGAAAATTAAAATATATTAATGAAAAACATTATTATTAAACGCATGTTCATAAATTACTTTCATGATGATGGAATAACATCGTGTAATATTGTCGCATCCGGATACGAGAAACGAAAGGAAAGCGCGCCATCTAGTGGGTGTGAGCCGCAACTACTCGTCAAACGTCGGCTAAGTTCGGGTGTGTCCTTCGGCAGAGTCGAGATATCATCGCTTGAGTGGAATCGAGACACATTCGTTGCCTGACTTATGAAGAGTGAAGACGTCTCGGAACTGGCAACGGTTCGTGCTGCGCAAGCTCTTTGTACGATTACCCACCAAAAATGTCAAAAAAATAATGAAGATATCGACCCATTCTGCGACATACTAAATGATAATATATAATATTAAACAAACTCAAACTGGAACGCTTGATTAAATTGCAGTTGAAATAGGCAGGATTTATTGGCCTTATAGGCAGACGAGAAAACGACCAATATTTTTTTTGGATAGAAGAGTTTAGTCGTGGCCCGGAGGCCTTTCCAGTTTCACCAGAACAGGTAATACGGCTGATGGTGAGTGGTGACCGTCGCTTCTGGATTTCAGCAATGTCGAAGGCACAGTCAAGTCGTTCAGTTTGTAATACATCCTACATCCAACAAAAAAATGGTACAAAAACTTCATTCATAATGAGTCCTCACTCCATTAAACCGTTATCCTTTCCGAAGGGTTCAACCTAATTAACCCTTTTTAGTATACATATTATATTAGGTATGTACGTATATATAATTAGTCTTAACCGATCCACAAACTCGATGCGGAATTAATTTCAATTTGTTACAACTAAGCTCTACGTTACGATAATCCGAGCTTAACTTTGATACAGTTCGGCGAAGTTATAGATAGGGCACTTATCGGTCTTCAACAGCTAAATAAACGCCGATACGAAATATTTGAGATGCAAAACTGTTAATTGAAATGGTACAGTTAAAACACTGAAGTTTTGATCAGATTTAAGCCTTCGTCAAACAGAACGCCGCGCTTTGACACCGAGATGTGTTGTACTACTATGGTAACATACTGTCAAACAGAGCCCCAGGCGCTATAAGTACGCAGCGCTATGTCGCGGCCTTAGGACGCTTTGACGTCAGGCGTTGTAATTTTTTACAAATTTTATTTTAGCGAGTGAATGTGTATTAAAATACTAGATAATGCCCGAAAAAATGATATAAATAGTTAGAAAATACCCATGCTTATACAATGCCACATCTGAATCACTCGATTTCTTAATACTTTTAAATTTTCACACTGCTATCGAAAGGTACTATGATTTGGCGAATGCGTTGCGTCAAGGAGCGTTATACTCATCTAGTCAATTTGAAGAGCGCGACGTTAAGTACGCGGCGCCAAGTACGCGTTCTGTTTGACGAAGGCTTTAAGTAGTCGAAATTATAATTTACTAGCTGGTCCGGCAAACGTTGTTTTGCCATATAAATTATTTCTAGGAAAGATAAATAACTTAGATACCGACTGCAGTGCCATCTGCCGGGCTGATTTGTAAATCTAAACCATTCTCGAATCCACATTATGAAGGTACACAGAAAATTTCATTAAAATCGGTCCAGCCGCTTAGGAGGAGTTCAGTGACAAACACACGCCAAAGAAATATACATAATATATAAAGATATACCACATTTTTAGAAAGGAAAGATTAAAGTTTTCTTCACGAGCATTTTTTTATTGGTCTTTATGAGTGAACTAGCTCACCCGATGCTACCGAGTCTTAAACCTCGAGTCTTGAGAGATTGACTACATTTACCTACGTAAATACGACATACGGTTTTATTACCTTGTGATACCCATTGGCACCGGCAATAATTTTAATGCCATAGTCTGTCAAAGTCGTACTGTGTGCATTCAAACAATGAATCAAAAACATTCATAGCAGTTAAGACAAAATCATTTACTACTTGTATTCGTTATATGTTGATACAACAATTACAATAGAGACACATTGCAGCACGATAAATGCATTTTTTTAATAAGCTGAAAGTAGATTTATTTTCATAGGTGATGATGTGCATGCCTTTCATAATTAAATGAAAAATTCTTACCAATAAATTATTTTAAAAGAAAGAAAGAAATCATTTATTCGCCAAGCATAGTGAAAATGAGTTATTACATAAGCTAAAAGCAGCGTGTATGCTTTGTCATTATTTGACATGCGAATTTTAGTGCATTGCAAGATATTATAATATTACATAATTTACCATTCATCCATCCATAATTCAACTAATAATTAAAAATTCCATTTATTTTCAATGTCGTCCCTAAGAAAATCATTTATGTGATAATAATTTCCACTAATAAGATTATCTTTTGGTTTTTTCTTAAAATGAAAATCGTCTAAGTCTCTTAATTTCTTTGGTAGTTTATTAAATATCCTAACGCTCATACCTAGTATACTATTATTCTTTAATGTAGTTTTGGATTTTGGAAAACATAGCTTATCATCGCGTCGATTTCTGTTTGCCACATTAGACATCTTTAGTCCATTAAATTTTATCAAGCCCCAATTTTTTTGTTCCTAAGTAATTCTCGTGCAATCATATTGTGTACAGTGTTTTTGTCTGTTTGTTTTCCTTTCGATGGCTATATATGCGCTTTAAAAGTATTGAACTAGAGCTCTTGGGGTAAATACTATGTTTTTTTTATTCAAAGATAAATCTTGACGCCAGTAATGAAACGAATCAAAATTTATTGATTCTCGTAACGAAATAGAGCTCGGAGAATGTACATTACGGTTCGACCCTCGCAAATGGTGATGGCCGATGCCGATATCATTTGTCGTAAAATAAATAACAGACGCCTAGAAACCTTCCCGTGACGATACACGCTTCATATAAACCTGGTGATATTTTTTTACCGATATATAATATATACGACAAGGAATACAAGAATGATTACTGTTATAGGTTTTTATATATTTCTTCATAATATTTTCGTAGGTAGAGTGGGCGGAACTGTTCACGTTAAAAAAAAAAAGTTATTTATATTGGCATCCTGTATCCTGATATCCTGTTTTTCCTTCCAATCGGCAACAGCAGAATGGTTCGCTGTAGAAAGAGGCACAATGAGACATTTTGAAGTAAAAATTTTACATATAAATAACACAATAATAAGAATAATAATTTAATAACTAAAATATATTATTAAAAGGAGTCCCTTTAGGCAAGGTTCCGAAGATATTGGCAGCGTTCGGTTTTTTTTTATTTATTGCCCTTGTAGGCAGACTAGCATACGGCCCACCTGAAAAAAAAAAAACATAATTTCACAATGTAATGATGATACACTTTTAGAATACCACAATAGTACTAATACTAGAATACTACCCAATATAAATAAATAAATTACGCGTGGTAGGACCTCTTGTGAATCCGCGCGGGTAGGTACCACCGCCCTGCCTATTTCTACCGTGAAGCAGTAATGCGTTTCGGTTAGAAGGGTAAGGCAGCCGTTGTAACTATTTTGAGATCTTAGAACTTATATCTCAAGGTGGATGGCGCTTTTACGTTGTAGATGTCTATGGGTCCCAGTAAGCACTTAACAACAGGTGGGCTGTGAGCTCGTCCACCCATATAAGCAATAAAAAAAAATAAAAAAAATATATTTGCTAACAATGCAATCGTATATATTTAATTTTACTTGACATGAGAAATTTAAATAAATGGAATAGCACTAAAATTAGAAAATGTCAAATAATGCTCGAAGTGACGATTATATTTTAGTCTCGGGAATACTCCCTATCTGAATCACTTCAGATGGTACAAAGATCAGTTAAAGAGTAATTAATAATAATATGGTGTGACGTATAAATAACTACGCCATATGTGCGGTTAGAAAATTCTTAAAAATTATACGTTGTATAGGCGGGTAGAAACAATTTGAAGGGGTGGTGAAGTTGGGAAAACACATAGAAAACCAGCCTGAATCAGAGAACACTTTTTTTAAGGGATGTTATGACCTGGTAACAAAGACCTTTAGGTCATGTCTTATTTTAATTGAAATTTCTATTTTTATGAAAAATTATAATATATAGTGAAATGAAATGAAGATGATTAATTTGAGACATTCAACTGGGATGAAATTAAATTAGATGAAATGAAATGATATGGGATGAAATATAATTTCAATAAAATGGTGTTCATTTCCTGAGATTTTTTCAGTGGACTTTTTTTCCGAGAAGTTACGTCCAGCGGCTTTGTTTCATTTTCCCACATTTGTGCAATTTCACAGATATTAAACAGTTAATAAACCACCATTATTACACATTTAAACCTGAAGAAACACTAAATAGATAAAATAAAACAAATCACACAACTTCACTCCTCGCGTTCCCGCCAAAAAGCCCAGAGAATATAAAACTTTTGACTCGCCTGACTACCTCCAATTCCTTGTCCTTCCGAGCGGTAGCGAGAGCTTTAGTGGTCATTTAGCGGCGAACGGGATGCGAGCACTTCACAATTTTAACCAAAGTACTGGTATAATGCGATAGCGGTGGTAAAGTGGGAGTTTTAGTTTTAGTTTGATCTTGCGTGTTGCGCGTTAAAAAGCGGGAACGCGAATATGACGTACCTGAGTTCCAAATTCAAAATTGCGTTCCTCGGTGACCCAATTTTTTTTCCTTCGCCTTCAAGGAGTATTCATTGGATGCCAAAGAGGCGGCGTAACAAATAAATCCAAAACTGTGTTAAAAATAAGAAATCGCTCATACAGAAAATATCAAACTAAAATTCTATCCCTTCTAAGGTAATCAATTTAGGTAAAGCGTATTTTTGCTCGACGGCGCCCAAATAATGTGAAGATAAGAAACCTTTGCGGCTTCATAAATTTTATGCTGGGAAAAATGGTGCTCATATTATACGGGTCAGTTCGCATGGTATTATCGAATTCCTTGGTATGTAATATTATCTGTTTCTTTATCTCTTTGGTCTAGCCATTCAACACTTTTCTTATTTTTAATAGGTATCAGGAACATTCACAGAATTTCAAAACTTATATTGAATACCCATTTTTTTTTTAACGCTGGGGAATGCATTTACGGATAATCTTTTTATATTAAACACCTTAAAATTTAGTAGTTTCATCAAAGACTATTCTTAAAATGTAGCGTTATCAAGAGCAAGATATTTTTTGTTTTTTTTTTTTGCTTAGCTGGATGGACGAGCTCACGGTCTACCTGATGAAGGTTATTACCCTATAGAAATCATAGCGTGACTTCCGCCAGGCACCTTGGAAATCATACTGTACAGCCGTAATTTTATAAATCGAACTGGAATGCTTGACTTGACTCCAATGACTACAATTACCGTTATGAAAGCATAGCTTCTGCCTCTTATAACTTCTAACTCTTCTACCTCGGATATTTTTCTCACACCAACTCAAATGTTTATAGAGCGTGGGTTCTTGGTGACTTTTGGATAAATTTGCACTTTTTTTATTGCCTAAATGGGTGGACACAGTCCACCTGGTGTTAAGTGGTTACTGGAGCCCATCGACATCTACAACGAAAACGCCGCCACCCACCCTGAGATATGAGTTCTAATGTCTCAGTATAGTTACAACGGCTGCTCCACAGCAAACTGAGTATCTCGCTGGATCTTCTCAGTGGGTCGCGTTTCCGATCCGGTGGTAGATTCTACAAAGCCCTGCTCTTGCTAGGGCCAGTGTTAGCAACACACCCGGCTTGAGACCCGTGAGCTCACCTATACGTCAAGGAGAAGCTGATATAGCCTCTCAAGGCTATCAGCATAGGTAAGAAAAAGAAAAAAAAACGGCTGCCTCATCCTTCAAACCGGAACGCATTACTGCTTCACGGCAGAAATAGGCAGGGCGGTGGCACCTACCCGTGCGGACTCACAATAGGTCCTACCACAAGTAGAAAACCTAAAAATACGTTAATCTGTTACGTGTCGTCGCACTAAAAACATAACATTGCTATTCAGAAGGTGTTTCTTCTCGTACGCCTTTAGCATTTCAGGTACATATCTCAAACGTGAAATATATTCACGAACCATTTGCATATACATCCATTCGTTGAACGTTCATGATGTTAACGTTTCGCTTACTCTGCATTTCTCGTGGTAACTTCAAATTGAATCTAAAATTATGAAAATTGTCAAATTATTAGAATAAAAAGGAATAAAAACCTTTTAAATATACCACACTGGTGGTAGGACCTCATGTGAGTCCGCACGGGTGGGTACTACCACCCTGTCTATTTCTGCCGTGAAGCAGTAATGCGTTTCGGCTTGAAGAGTGGGGCAGCCGTTGTAACTATACTGATACCTTAGAACTTATGTCTCAAGGTGGGTGGCGCATTTGCATTGTAAATATCTATGGGCTCCAGTAACCACTTAGCTCCGGGTGGGCTGTGAGCTCGTCCGACCATCTAAGCAATAAAAAAATAAAATATTAAAAAACGAGGATCGAATGTTTTCTTTAAAATATGACCCCTGAGATTCATAGCTCTATCTCTAAAGCTGTCAAAAAGTACACCATATTTCGTACAGACTGGTTCTTTTATAAAACGCAGCCATATTGTAAGAAGTCATGGTCGATTGGCGCCCAATGCTTTGGAAGGCCGTTCTAGCCTAAGATAATTTAAGGCATCCCAGCGAACTATCCGTGGCTCTCTTACCCAGATTCAAAATTTACTGAATTGTCTAAAAATAGGGAACAGTAGTTTTACGATTCAGTTTTTATAAAGTAACTGAATTGATTTCATGGTAATTTTTTATCGTAGATGACTGGATAAACTTACCACAACATGATTGTAACCTTAGTCTCGTTGATATCCGTAACGCTTATCTTTGGATATAATTAACCAAAGTTAAGTGGTTTTCCTCTTCTTTCCTTTCACTTTGAAATTTTCAATATCTACACCACTACAATGAAAATATAAAACCAGTAATGTGAAGTTGAAATTTTTTATCAAGCAGTGCAAATTTTCACATTCATTCCACTTAAATTACAATTTCAAACGCCATACGCCACGGAGCATTCTAGAAATTGTCAAAGAAAAATGTTTAATGCGTCTGGCCTGAGAGAGATGTTTAAAAATACTTTTAATTTCACGCTTTGTAATTCCTATTCTGTTCGGTCAGTATAAAACGGAACAATACTGGGTTATTGCATGAAACGGTTTGTTTATTGACTAATATTATAAAGAGGAAAGATTTGTTTGTTTGTTTGTATTGAATAGGCTCCGAAACTATTGAACCGATTTGAAAAATTCTTTCACTGTTGGGAAGCTACACTATTCCCGAGTGACATAGGCTATAATCTATTTTGAAAAAGTTAGGGATCCATACTAAAACTCCAATAATGTAACCCAAGGTGTAAAAAAATTACCTAAAATATTCTTAACATCGGGTGCCCAGCGAAAACCATTGATAATAAAATAAAATAATGTACTACGACTTTTACTTTACTAGAACACATTATTATTTACAAAAAGTGTCGCGACAGCATATGTCTCACTATTATAATGATGCCGCAATAAGTGTTCTTTTATTTTTTTTAAATAAAACAACGTCAAATATCGTTCAAATTTTTGTTAAAGACCCGAGCGGAGCCGGAGCGGGCCGCTAGTTTTCTATATTCATTTGTTTTTCAAATGGCACGCTTACGTGGTATTTGTAAAGATTATTGTCGGCAAAGGAAAAAGTCATTTATGTTTGAATACTAATAAAAACGCTGGAAGGTGTGTAGAATGAATTGTGTGTATCTATCCTAATTGTAGCACAGATGATTTCGAGATCTTTCAACGGAAATTATATGATTTTAAATAGCCCTTTACTGGACCTCTTGTGAGTCCGCACGGGTAGGTACCACCGCCCTGCCTATTTCTGCCGTGAAGCAGTTAATGCGTTTCGGTTTGAAGGGTGGGGCAGCCGTTGTAACTATACTGAAGGTGGGTGGCGCATTTACGTTGTGGGTGTCTATGGGCTCCAGTAACCACTTAACACCAGGTGGGCTGTGAGCTCGTCCACCCATCTAAGCAATAAAAAAAAATTAAGGAATGATCTTTATATAACGTAGGAACCATCAAATCAGATTGTTGTTGTTATAGCAATAACCAAAAGTGTTCTCCTTAGAGACAGAGCCCCTTTTAATTAATCTGTTTAAAATGGACTCGTTTTTGCCTTTTGATATAGAGTTAAAATATAACGAAGAAACATTTGCAAAAACACTAATATTTTACGTATTTCATAAATAATCATTATAATTAGGACAATAAAATTAAATATTAATTACCATTTGTAATCTCTTTGGCTTTATTAAGCCGTTCATTGCTCGAAAGGATAATGATCATAGCGCTATTATGCATATTTGAGGCCGTCAGCGTAAAAGTGGCCTGGGCTTACCATAGATAATGAGGTTTGAGTTTACTTTTACATTGCTTCGTAGGTAAAAACAATACGTGCAAAAATAATGTTTTCGAAACCATCTGCTATCTATGGGTGAAACCGGGTATAGACAGGTTTTGGATCAAAATTTATTATTATGTTTTAAGTAAATTGCAATATATAAGCAGGAATATGAAAAATTGTTGGTTAGGCCACTTTTGCGATGACAGCCTCATTTATAAGAGTCTGAAAAAATTATGCTCACGTTTAAGTTCACGGTTACAAAACGTAATTTTTAAACTAGATGTTTGCACACATGATAACAATCCGTTTTAAGTAATATTGTATTACATATCCATAACGCTGGTTGCATTCACAAGGTTTATTATTAGTATGAAACTTGACTTGGTCTAACTACAATTATTCGTTAATACTATTTTAAAGAAAGCTATTTTATAATAGAATATATTGTTACGCCGGTAAGAGTAACGACATCTATCGCCGAATATTCGAACGAATATCAAAGGATCTAGTAGCACCTAGAACGCTCGAGAAGTACAACGCCATCTATTGTCAGTTAGCGGGAACACAATACTCGAAATGTGTGGAATATTCTCAACGATTCTAGGGGTTTCATCTCGACTATAAAAGCGTTTCAGAGATGGCACGCAGTCAGTAATCGGAACTACTCGAAGCGAAACAGCGAACGGATCACCTGAAGCGAAGCAGAAGAAGTGAATTGAGAACTTTAAAGTGTTAGTGAAGTGTTTTAAATGTTCTAATTGTTGAATACTTGTAATTCGGTAGAATTTATTTATGCCGAACCCCAGCGCGTAACAATATTTTGAATCGACTGATTTATTTCATAATTTGACTGATACCCGAATAGCGCTAACGACATTAATAAGCTAAGCTTGCATATACTCAAGATAAGCTTGTGTATATGCAAGTTCCAAGCACCAACATTCAAGCTGTCGGCTTACCGAGCGATTTCATGCGCTCGTACGAATATATTGCCTTTTCCAATACCTCCAAGCTGTTGCTACGGACGCCCCGGTCACTGTCCTCGTCGAACCGCTTGCAACGAAGGGCTCGACGAGCGAATTAACCCATAGACACAGCCCACTGAGTCTCTCACCGGATCTTCTCAGTGGGTCGCGTTTCCGATCCGGTGGTAGATGCTGCGAAGCACTGCTCTTGCTAGGGTCAGTCTTAGCATCGCAATAGCATTCACTTACGCTGAAATAGCATCTTAAAGCTATCAGCTTAGGTAGGGAAAGAAAAAAAAGAAAAAAAAAAAGGCATCACAATCATTACCTAAAAACGTTATCAAATTACAAAGCAGACGACCAGAAATATCTTTTTAAATTTTAATATTAAAAATCTCCATAAGTTTCGGGCGCGACGGGTAGAATAGACCCTTCATATCGTATTCAGGTGGCCGCACTTCATTAAGAACCCTTCACTTTTCTCATGAAACGTTCGAGTTCCCTGAAAATTTAATGGCTCTATAAAGGTCCGTTCCTTCTTCTTTGCGTACCTGCTAAATTTCAATTATAAAGAGATATAAACCTTAATATTATAACCGGTTTAATTCGTTAATAACGCTCGACAATAAGTTAAGATCGTTTTAAATTAAGTTGGTATTATTAAGGTAGTTTAGATGGTAGTTTAATGACTCTTTTGTTTTTTTAAATGCTCTAAGATGTATTTATAAATGTTAACGTGAGATCAAAGTGTGATAGATGATATAAAATGTCTATGTATCTATATATTAATACGTGAAGCAAAAACTTTGTATCCCTTTTTACGAAAATTGCGCGGACGGAGGAGTATGAAATTTTCCACACTTATAGAGAATATAGAGAAGAAGTGCACAATGCTAATATGTTTTTAAAATAATGCATAAAAGATACATTAAATCAATAAAGAAAACATTACACACACCACATACCATGTATTTGACGCACACACGCATGCATACTATTTATTGTCAAACTTTTGTTCTTGACATCTGTTGTCAAATTGAGAATAGATTAAATATATGTTTGTCTTTGTGAATATTTTTTATAGTGTAGTCTTGGCGAAATTTGTGATTATAGAAGTATAAAATACAATCATAATGGTGTACAAACTTACAATTCCAATTATTTATAGTCGAATTTCGACCACTGCGGGACCTCTAGTTTAATTAATTGGCTTATAAAAACGAATAAGGCAAAGTAAACTAGTTCCACTCGAACCCTAATGCATTTGTTAGCAGGCTAATTCGCCCAGTACTTGGAAATGGAATATAGGTAGTTATTGACACCACAAAACTGAGAGCTGCCTTGTAGTTACACGGAAACTATAAGATAAATATAGAACTAAAAGAAAGAAAGTCAGCGGATAAACCGTCGTGGTCTAAAGGATAACACGTCCGGTGCATTCATGTTAAGCGATGCACCGGCGTTCGAATCTCAGGCGGGTACCAATTTTTTTAATGAAATACGTACTTAACAAATGTTCACGATTGACTTCCACGGTGAAGGAATAACATCGTGTAATAAAAATCAAACCCGCAAAATTTGTATTTGCGTAATTACTGGTGGTAGGACCTCTTGTGAGTCCGCGCGGGTGGGTACCACCGCCCTGCCTATTTCTGCCGTGAAGCAGTGATTCGTTTCGGTTTGAAGGGTAAGGCAGCCGTTGCAACTATACTGAGACTTTAGAACTTATATCTCCAGTGACCACTTAACACCAAATGGGCTGTGAGCTCGTCCACTCATCTAAGCAATAAAAAAAAGACTAGCTGGCCCGGCAAACATTGTTTTGCAATATGAATTATTTCTAGGAAAGATAAATAACCTAGATACCGACTGCAGTGCCATCTGTCGGGCTGATTTGTAAATCTAAACCATTCTCGAATCCACCTGAAGGTACACAGAAAATTTCAATAAAATCGATCCAGCTGTTTAGGAGGACTGCAGTGACAAACACACGTACAGAAGAAATATACTTAGTCTGGCCATAAATACTGTTACAAAGGAAAAAAAAAATTCTATTGCAAATAACATTTATTACTTTTACAGTGTGTTAGTTTAATACATAAATATAAAACAATTTAAAGTATAAAAAGCTTATTCGAAGTGGTCTCCATTGGTTGCAATACAGTCCTTTAAACGTTGAGGCCATTAGTAATAGAAGCACGCACTCTTTCCATGGGAAAATTTTTCACTGCCAATCGTACGGATGGTTTTAGGGACAAGTTCTAAGGGCTCAGGTATAGTTACATCTAGTCATTATCTCATCTAGTCCTCTAGTCATCTAGTCATCATAGTTACATCATAGTCTACGGATAAATCCGTATAAAACTTTTTTGTTTTTTAAATTAGAACCGATCTCATGCTGTTGATGCTCAATGCTCAATACTGCAGATCTTTTCTAGTCCCTATGCTGCTTATTATATGTCCTGATGTGAAATATTCGTCAAACTTCTGTGTTGTACAAAATTATCTATTAGGAAATGACCCCGCCTAATCATCCTTGCCGGATTAGCCACGATTTGGCATGATTTTCATGGCAAATGGCACAATTTGAAAACGCCCCTAAAAGGCTTATGTGAATCTGAAACCATCTTAATTTTGATGTAAATTTTATTCTATACTAGCTGATCCGCCAGACTTCGTAGTGCCTCAATCGATAAATAAAAGACATAAACTTTTGTATAAAATAAACTTAAAACAAACAAAAGGAATTCGTCCGACGGGGGACTAATCAAAGGAAAAACAAAATTGTTATTTTTATTGAATTCCGAGCATTTCCATATTTATCTACCTTTTAAACCTTCTCTGGATTTGCACAAATAATTCAAGACCAAATTTAGCCGAATCGGTCCAGCCGTTCTCGAGTTTTAGTGAGACTAACGAACAGCAATTCATTTTTATATAATATATAGAGATTATCTATGGGTGGCTTAATACCTATAAAGTAATTATAATTCCTTCATCTCATTTTACAGAGAAATGACGAAACTTGAAATCTATTTCGACAAACATAACCTGCAATTTTGACCAAAAACAAACTCAGTTATAAGTTATAAACAAAAAGCAAATAACAATACGTCAACGTCATTGCTGTAGTCCTAAACTTGTTATAACTACTTAGTTTTGTTATCGTTTCGATTTACAAGACTAAATTATATTAACGTAGTAGGTGGTCAATTAATGTGAAAAAAATATATTTTTAAATAGTGAATTTTATTAAATGAATTAAAAATATGAAAATATATTCTTATCGTCCTCAATCCAGCTTACCCTTCTCAAAAAATCTTCATTTTAATTATGAATCTTTCTTATTTATTTATTGCATAGATGGATTGACAAGCTTACAGCCCGCCTGGTGTTGAGTGGTTACCGGAGCCCCTAGATATCTACAACGTAAATGCCGCTACCCACCTTGAAATGTGAGTTCTAAGGTCTCAGTATAGTTACAACACAACCGCAGGGCGGTGGTACCTACCCGTTCGGAATTCACAAGACGTCCTACCACCAGTAAAAATGAATGTATGAATGAGTACGAATCTATAGATCACATAACCCATATAAGGGCAGTATTGGACATCCCCATTGGAAGTCGTCGTGGCCTAAGAGATAAGACGTCCGGTACAATCGTGTTGAGCGATGCACCTGTGTTCGAATCCCAGGGGGGGTACCAATTTTTCTAATGAATTACGTACTCAACAAATGTTCACGATTGACTTCCACAGTGAAGGAATAATATCGTGTAATAAAAGTGAAACCCGCAAAATTATAATTTGCGTAATTACTGGTGGTAGGACCTCTTGTGAGTCCGCGCGGGTAAGGTACCACCGCCCTGCCTATTTCTGCCGTGAAGCATTTACGTTGTAGATGTCCATGGGCTCCAGTAACCACTTAAGACCAGGTGGGCTGTTAGCTCGTCCACGCATTAAAGAAAAAAAAAATCCTAATGCTCAATAGACCGATGACTTGCGGTAATATGCGGGAAAAGATTGGATGCGGAACAACAATAAAAAAATGAGCGAACATAAATATTTCTTTCATAAATTACTCATATACTGTGTTAATTCTATAACAGAACGTAAAAACAACTGTATGTCCGCGGTCGATGCAATCGAAACGAAACCTTAAAGACTCAAAGTTTAGGAGAGATATTTTACATCAGAATTTAGTGACATAAACTTTTAAGGTTTTCCGTAAGCCGGATCGTCAATCATTGTCGGCCCAAAACTATCATATTTGTCCTTAAAGCATTCTCCAACTTAAAACTAAAAATGATCTCTGACATGATCAGTAAAAAGGTAAAAAATGTTATTAAAATATATTCTAATAATTGCAATCGTTACGAAGGCGTCGTGGCTTAAAAGATAAGACGACCGGTGTAATCGTATCAAGCATAGCGATTCAGTCGGTTTTCAAATGCCCAAAATAACCTATTTTTGAAGCATTTTATTTACGTTCACGAGCTACATACTTCCACGACGAAGGAGTCATATATTGAAAATCACATCCGACAAAATTACAAAATTGCGTAATCACTACGAGTAAACAATTGTAAATTTGATCTCAAGTGTCAAGGTAGATGGCGGCATCCAAGTCTATGGACTCCAGTAACAGCTTAACATCAGGTGATCCAACAGCTCGCTCGTAATAAATATCTTAGCTCTTGTTTGTTATTAGCTACAAAAGGCAACATTCGCTATGAAATTTGCGAAATTTGCGTTTCCTGTAATTAGTAGCTTAAGCTGTCATTTTGAAAAATATGTGTTACCCGGTTCCTGGCAAGCGCAGTGTTTTTTTTTATTTATTGCTTAGATGGATGGATGAGCTCACAGCCCACCTGATGTTAAGTGGTTACTGGAGCCCATAGACATCTACAACGTAAATGCGCCACCCACCTCGAGATATAAGTTCTAAGGTCTCAGTATAGTTACAACGGCTACCCCACCCTTCGAACCGAAACGCATTACTGCTTCACGGCGGAAATAGGCGGAGTGGTGGTACCTACCCATGCGGACTCCCAAGAGGTCCTACCACCAGTGATTACGCAAATTATAATTTTGCGGGTTTGATTTTTATTACACGTTGTTATTCCTTCGCCGTGGAAGTCAATCGTGAACATTTGTTGAGTACGTATTTCAT